>NC_141691.1:409655073-410255073 GCF_964263255.1 Lissotriton vulgaris | reverse complement strand
GATGCCAATGTGGTGGAGTCTTTCGATCAGTGTGTGGTGGGATACAGTGTTGAAGGCTGCCAAGAGGTCAAGCAGGCTCCAAGCTACTGTTTGTCCTCAGTTGAGGAGGGTCCGGATGCTGTCAGTGGCTGCGATCAGTGCAATTTCGGTGCTGTGAATGCAGTGGAAGCTGGATTAGGAGGCGTAATGTAGATGGTTCTGCTCAAGATGTGTCATTAGTTGATTGTTGATGGTCTTTTCCAGAACTTTTTCAGTTCACTGGGATCAGTGGAGTGTTTTTTGAGTAGTGGTCTTACTTCAGTCGTGTTTCCAGGCATCTGGAAATGGGGCAATGGTAATAGAAGTGTTGAGTAGTGTGGTGAGTTCGTGCCTGATCCTTTGGTTCCTGAGGTTGAAGATGTGGTACAGGCATGTGAGAGCTCCCGGGTGGATGAATTGCTGTGGAAGATGTGGTGAAGTTGTCGCACTGCTACTGTGAGGGTATCATGTTGTTTTAGCTGTCAGTCAGGTTAGAGAATTCCTTAACAATGTTGAAAAGTTCCTTGGTGTGTTACCAATCGGAGGTGTGTTTCCTAGCACGCTGTCTCCTCTCCAATTTTTTGCTGTCTCATTTCGCTGTTCTTGGGTACCAGCTGGTCTTTTTGGAGGATTTCCTCTGGATGTTGCTCTTATTAGGTTCAGAAAAAAGTTTATTAGGATAAAGGATTACAATAATGTGTATAATATAAAAAAAAACGTGAAATCAATAAGATTGCACACAATGTACCAGTTGGATTGGAAGAAAGTCCAGGGTATAAAAAAAACAATCAAAGATTACAAATACAGTCAAAATAATCATATCAGAGGCTATACTGTATATAAGAAATTACAATTAGAACCATAGATTAACATAAAGGAAGTCATGGATGTTTAGTGACTTCTTGTTGTCGGGGAGTAAGGGTGACAGAGTGTTTAGCACTAGCATCAATGAATAATATAACTGGTGCCCACAAGTTTAAACGATTGGATGCCAGATGTGAGGGATACACAAATGTGGGGTGCAGCCTATGATTGCAGCAGACAGCATACCACCATGCTTGGTATGAGAGTTTAGTAAAATCCTTCCAGTTCTTCGTTGTTTGTTGGAAGGCTACTGCTAGTGAAAGATCAATTATTTTTACGTCAGTGTCAGAACGGTCCCAAATAGAAGATAAGATGCCCAAAAAGATATGATTATTGGAGAAAGGATGACTGGAGTGAAAAATGAAATTAAGTTGTGTCCACACCCTTTCCCTAAAAACTTGGACAAACTTGCATGTAAAAAGCAAATTAAATAGATCAGCGTGTGGTGGGGAACAAGACCAGAAATTATGTGAAACATCAGAGAGGTATGTATTGAGAGTAAGAGGAGAGAATAGGAGCCTGTTATATATAAAAAAGAGTGTTTGTGTCGTGTTTGCAGCCCTAGAAGATTTTCTAAGTTTAAGCCAAATTTTATCCCATAAGTCTACAGCCCAGGCGGAGTCAAGTTCCTTTTCCAACAGCAGTTCTGTCTTAGTTTTATCTCTTGGTGTAGGTAAAGTATGTAAAAAATTATATATAGTGGAGGCTTTAGACTCACAAAGTAGTAGGGAATGTAGTCTATCAGTGCGAACAGACTCAGGAGAGCTGCTAAGAGAATGGAAAGGGGCGACCATTCGGTCCCCCCGAACGTATGGCGGAGTACCACGATCCCCCCGGGAAGCCATCTTGGGCGGGAGGCGAGTCTCGGCTGGTATGCCCGAAGCGGCGTAGCCGGGGCGCGCCTTTTTCCCGCCCTGGAGTGGGCTGGCCTAGACACTGACGCGGCCGGCCACGCCCTTGGGGCAGGCAGGGGCGGGTTTACGCCCGCCCTGAAGACGGATAAAAGGAGCAACAAGCCAAGAAAGCATCCTCTTGTTCCTGTGCTCTGAAGCTGCACCTCCTCGCTGCACGTGAGCTCGGGACGGAACGAAGAGCCAATTTTGAGCGTTGTAATCTTTCTTGTTTGTTTTACAGATACTCTGTTGGAGAATGCCCAAGAAAGCGGGAAAGCGAATGACTACCGACCAGATGCTGCGTGTTCTTATGAAAGAGGTGACCGACCTAAAGAGGCGCATGGCGGATAAAGACGAGGAAGGGGGACCGAAACGTCCTTTGGCAGGAACAGCTCCGGGAGGAAAAGGCAAGAGGCCCAGAAGGGGAGCAGCTGGGGGAGACATCCCGGTTCCCTGTACCCCACTCGAAGAACCAACTCCGGTGCCGGAAGAGGGGAATCCGATTCCCGGGGTGGTCACCCCCGTGTCCGGGGAGGATATGCCGCCCGAGCTGGCAGCACAATTAGCAGCGTGGTTGGGTAAAGGTAGCAAGGGCGCCACGGCTGACGACGCGCGGGTGTTGATGAAGCAACTGCGTGAAACAAGGGAAGCGGCGAAGGCACCATCGCCGGCTGCGGCAGTAGAGAAGCCACCTGGGACAGGTCCAGTCGCAGATACAGCTTCCGGTTCAGGTAAGCGGCCATTGCCGATTGCGAGGGATGAGTCTGCACCCTCACGAAGGGAAAAGTTGGGTCAACATGTCCCTCTGGCTATTAAAGAGAAGATATGGGCAGATGAGTATATAAACATCTTCTCGTTGCTTACCGATCATTATGAGATGGAGCATGTTAAGAGCCAGAAGGAGCTCATGCATCCGAGTGTTTGGCGCGCAAAGATGGCCGCCTTTAAGGTAAATGAAAACATTGGCACTTGGGGCAGAGCGTGGGGGATTTTTACATCCATCATGGGTGAACGTAGGCCCGAATTGCTGTCCGAATTGCCGATTTATCAGTCACGGATCATGGGGTATTCTGTATCACACGAGGGCAATCAATGGTTCTGTTACGATAATATTTTCAGAAAAGCGAAAGAACATGATAAAAACTTAACTTGGGATTGTTATGATTCTGTGTCTTGGTCAAAAATGGAAGATACTGGTATGTTGAAGTTGCCATTGGTAGGGAGTAGCGTGGGTGAATCCTCCCGCCAATATGCTGGGACGCCCTTTCGATCAGGTACGAGTAACAACAACCACTCGAGGCCGATCGGCAACGCAGGTAAAAGGGGGATTTGTTGGAACTTTAACAGGGGTAAATGTACGAGGCCCCAGGGGTCATGCAAATTTAGGCACGAATGTGGTGGGTGTGGGCAATCATCCCATCCTGAGTCCATGTGCAGAGCCAAAACGGGTGATAACGGGGGTAGAGGAGGCGCCAAACAGGTCTGATATAGTCCGAGGGGCGCCTTTACCTACTCCGATTGATACCATGGCAATGATTCCCTGGCTCAGCGAATACCCGGATCACGCTTCCGCTGGGGTGTTGCGGAACGGGTTTTCATATGGTTTCCGCATCCCAGTGGGGGAGTTTCAGGGTATAGCGAAATGTAAAAAACCAAATATCGGTCTTGCAACATACGACCGTGGTACAGGAAAAGATCGGGAAAGAGGTTACTCGAGGTCGAGTCGCCGGTCCATTTAATGTGCAACCAGTTGCTAACTTTGTTTGTTCCCCTTTAGGGGTGGTCCCCAAGAAGGACCCGGGTGAGTTTCGGCTGATACATAATTTATCAGCCCCACGTGGTCTTTCCGTAAACGATGCGATAGACCCGGAAGTGTGTTCGGTGCGGTACGCATCCTTCGATGAGGCCGTAGCCATATTGAATCGCCTGGGGCCCGGTGCGCTGATGGCAAAATCTGATATCGAGTCAGCGTTCCGGTTGCTCCCGGTACATCCAGACGACCAGCGTCTCCTTGGTTTCATGTTTCAGGGTCACTATTACATGGATAGGTGTATGCCAATGGGGTGCTCTATATCTTGTGCCTATTTTGAAAAGTTCAGTTGTTTCCTGCAATGGGTCTTCACAAAGAAGACGGGGTTTCAACATGTTATGCATTATCTCGATGACTTTTTGTTTCTGGGGGCAGCCGGGGATCCGGAATGTGGACAGGCTTTGACTGAATTTTGTGTCTTGATGAATCAGTTTGGCGTGCCATTGGCACCAGGTAAGACTGTGGGTCCCTCGACTTGCCTCGAGTTTCTGGGGATCGAGCTCGACTCTGAAGAAGGTTGTTTTCGTTTACCAGGAGACAAAGTGTTAAGATTCAGGGCATGCCTGCAAACGTGTATAAGTGAGTCTAAGGTTAAGCTACATCAATTACAACAATTGGTGGGACAGTTGAATTTTGCCCTAAGAGTAATACCGATGGCCCGCCCCTTTTCCCGCTCGATCGCTCAAGCCATGGTCGGCCTGAAGGAGGGTCATCATCGCACGAGGCTCTCGGCAGAGGTTCGCCAGGACATGCGCATTTGGTTGGCATTTCTGGCGGATTTCAATGGTCGAATTGTCTGGAACAAACCGGCGGTGTCCTCTGAGGAGCTGGGGCTGTGGACAGATTCGGCAGAGAGCATTGGTTTTGGTGCCATATTCGGCACTCAGTGGTCGGCACAAAAATGGCCGTCATGGTGGCATGATGGTGGACTGACAAGTAACATTGCTTTTCTGGAACTTTTCCCCATTCTGGTGGCCCTGAGAACTTGGCCCGAGGGGTTCAGAGATCACTCTGTGGTATTCTGGTCTGATAACATGACCGTGGTTGAGTGTATCAATAGCCAGGCAGCACGATGCAAATGGATTCTGAGATTGCTCAAGGAAATTGTATTACTGTGTATGCAATTGAATGTGCTATTTAAGGCAAGACATATGCCGGGGGTGATGAACCAGGCGGCTGATGCGCTTTCTCGTTTTCGTATGCAGGCCTTCTGGGGTTTTCTGCCCACAGCGGACCCGGTGGCGGCACCCTTTCCCGAAGCTCTCTGGTCTCTCGGTGCCCCGAACTTCGTAACCTCGTGGGAGAGAGTTTAGCACCCAGGACGAGGAAGGCATATGAAGGGGCGTTCCGTTCCTATTGGGCCTTTTTGGGGGCTGCTAGAGGGGAGCTTTGGGGCCAGGAGGAGTTGGTAGTGAAATTCCTGCTGTCTTTACATCAGGCAGGCAAATCAGTGGCTACGGCCCAGAGGCATCGGGCCGCCATTTCCTTTGTGGCTAGGGCTCATGGGATCCAGGACCCGACAGCGTCTTTCGTTGTGCAAAAAGCGCTACGTGGGTGGCAACGCCTTGAGGGTCGCAGAGTAGATGAAAGGCGCCCGATAGGTTTGGATAGGTTGGCCCTGTTATTATCCATACTCCCTGCAACGTGTTCATCCCGGTATGAAACAGTGTTATTCCGAGCCGCTTTTACGCTGGCATTCCATGGGGCTATGCGGGTAAGCGAACTAGTGGCAAGGAACAAGCAGGATGTGATGGGGGGACTGTGCCGAGAGCACGTTCAGGTCAGAGGGGGGGCAATGACTGTCTCGTTTATCAGGTCCAAGACCGATCAGGGTGCGATGGGTGACTGCATAATCATACAAAGGATTCCCGGGTCCTCCATGTGCCCGGTGAGTTGTGTAGAGGAATATTTAGCACAAAGGGTGGCATCATGGGGGGGGACCTTGTTGAGACACGCTGACGCCACCCCACTGACGAGGTTTCAGTTTCAGCGGGTGCTTGCGATGTCGATTGCCGCTGCGGGCTTGAACCCGGGCGAGTTTGGGACCCATTCCTTTCGGATAGGGGCTGCTACAGAGGCTACAGCCAGGGGTCTGAATGTCGAACAAGTTAAACGTGTGGGGCGTTGGTCCTCCAACTGTTATAAAAGGTATGTGCGGTTGCACATGTTGTGAAGCTGTAATGATGTACTCACGCTTCTTGTTTTTGTTTGGTTTCAGTTGCGCAAGCCTACGAGGCGGGGCGGACTATGCAGTCGACCCAACACCGGGCCAGCGGTCAGACATCACCGGCTGTGAAAGAGGAGGTGTGGGTCGTGGGCCACTCATACGTGAGGCGTGCCGCGGACGTATTCAAAGCAGGTGACATGATTCACGTGGCTGGGGAATACGGGTACAGTGTGTCCTTCTACGGAAGGGGTGGACTCTGTATTGACCAGTTTCGATCATTTTTCGAGGGTTTGCTAGGGCGGACGAGGTCACCGCCGTCTATAGTCATAGTACATCTTGGGGGCAATGATTTGGTCACCACTGGTAGACGACTTCTTCTTGAGGCGATGCTTTCCACTGTAAGTTGGTTAGCGAGGAGAGTTCCAGGGTGCACAATTGCATGGTCCCATATGATCCCACGAAAAGTATGGCGGGGGGCTATTTCTGTTTCTGCTCTGAATCATTCAGTAAGAAAAATTAATAACAAAGTGAGTAGATTGTTCCGTTCCAATACACTGCATTCTATTTCGCATGGTTGTATTACTGGTGACAGTATGTATTTGGGGGATGGTGTTCACTTGTCCCGGGTGGGGAACGAGTTACTCATAGGAGACTTGATAGCTTGGCTAAAGACTTTAAGACATGACCTTTAGGTAGGAGTGTTGTGGGGGGTCCGGATAGCCGGTCAACTATCCGGCCTGTGGCGGTAAGGTCATGATCGGTGAGCACTAATTGAAAGATCCCTATGAGTGGGCGTCACCCATTACGGATGGGAGCACTCGAGGGAGGTGGCCATTGGCCCCTCAACGGGGAGGCGGTCCCTTCTAAGGATGGGCCGCCGAAAGGAAAGGAAAGGCGGTCAAGGCCCCTTCCTGGGTAGGAGGGGCTACAGCCCCCTCCTGGGGAATTTCCCGGGGCCAGGACATCTGCGACGGCAGATGTGGTAAGTTGTGTGGGGTTTGGGGGGGGGTCTATGCTACCTTCTAGATACCTCACACGAGTCCTCGGACGACCTTTAAGTGGCGTCGAGTTTATTGGGGCCCCCGTCAAGTCAAGGGAAATTGGTAGTTGCACTTGAGGTACACCTCTGTGCGGTCGCCCCTCACAAGTGAGGGGGATATTTCTGGTTTAGGGATCTTGACACCGGTTACGACCTTGCCGTTGGCCCTTAAACGTTAGGATGTACAATTTCAAAATTTCAAGTTAATATTTTGTAGGATGTTAGTTCGGCTAGGAGAACCTTTGTATTAGAGAATATGTTAAGGTTAGCCAAACATCGCAATGTGGTAATGAAATTGTACATAATATGAAACTGTTATTTTAATGTTTTAATTTTGTTTCATATTTTAATAAATACGGCCGGGAGGGTCACTCCCTCCCGTCTTCCAAAAGTTCAGAACTGTTTCCGGTTTCCCATCCTTGGGGATTGTGTTGAGAGGGGGTGGCGGGTATCTCAGCCATATGGAAAGGGGCGACCATTCGGTCCCCCCGAACGTATGGCGGAGTACCACGATCCCCCCGGGAAGCCATCTTGGGCGGGAGGCGAGTCTCGGCTGGTATGCCCGAAGCGGCGTAGCCGGGGCGCGCCTTTTTCCCGCCCTGGAGTGGGCTGGCCTAGACACTGACGCGGCCGGCCACGCCCTTGGGGCAGGCAGGGGCGGGTTTACACCCGCCCTGAAGACGGATAAAAGGAGCAACAAGCCAAGAAAGCATCCTCTTGTTCCTGTGCTCTGAAGCTGCACCTCCTCGCTGCACGTGAGCTCGGGACGGAACGAAGAGCCAATTTTGACCCACCCACCAGCCCCTGAGGACAGCAAGTGGTTTTGAATAAAGTTTGATGTGGTAACTCTAATTTTTGTTTGCAGGTTGGGATTATTATCGTGATAACTTTGAATATGCAATAAAGAATGGTCAATTTGTGGTATGTTTTGTAAATAAAGTAATCCTGCTCTAGTGTTTGACCAGTAAGCATGCTTTTAATAAAGTGGTTGTTGTTACTGTCTTTTAAGTAATTTAGTCATTTAGTTTAGAATTGTCGTATTTATTTCGGTCGGGCGGTAAGGTCATGATCGGTGAGCACTAATTGGAAGATCCCTATGAGTGGGCGTCACCCATTACGGATGGGAGCGCTCTAGGGAGGTGGCCATTGGCCCCTCAACGGGGAGGCGGTCCCTTCTAAGGATGGGCCGCCGAAAGGAAAGGAAAGGCGGTCAAGGCCCCTTCCTGGGTAGGAGGGGCTACAGCCCCCTCCTGGGGAATTTCCCGGGGCCAGGACATCTGCGACGGCAGATGTGGTAAGTTGTGTGGGGTTTGGGGGGGGTCTACGCTACCTTCTAGATACCTCACACGAGTCCTCGGACGACCTTTAAGTGGCGTCGAGTTTATTGGGGCCCCCGTCAAGTCAAGGGAAATTGGTAGTTGCACTTGAGGTACACCTCTGTGCGGTCGCCCCTCACAAGTGAGGGGGATATTTCTGGTTTAGGGATCTTGACACCGGTTACGACCTTGCCGTTGGCCCTTAAACGTTAGGATGTACAATTTCAAAATTTCAAGTTAATATTTTGTAGGATGTTAGTTCGGCTAGGAGAACCTTTGTATTAGAGAATATGTTAAGGTTAGCCAAACATCGCAATGTGGTAATGAAATTGTACATAATATGAAACTGTTATTTTAATGTTTTAATTTTGTTTCATATTTTAATAAATACGGCCGGGAGGGTCACTCCCTCCCGTCTTCCAAAAGTTCAGAACTGTTTCCGGTTTCCCATCCTTGGGGATTGTGTTGAGAGGGGGTGGCGGGTATCTCAGCCATAGGTGACCAGCGTTGTAAGTGAGCAGACTGGATAGCTTGTGTTAAGAGAGAGTATTTAGGGCAAAAAGATGAAGGGAAGCCAAAGATGGTGCGTGCTTGTGTAAAGGATAGTATCAAATCCTGATTATATAATTGATTAATCCAAATCAGCCCTCATTGTCTCCAGGATTTCCAGAAAAAAGGTTTGTATTAATTAAAATGTGTAAATTGTGCCATATAGGAGAATTAAGGAAGGATGGCAAATGAGCTGTTGGAAGAAGTTTGGAAGTATGTTTAAGAATGGGGGTGAAAACAGACTGTGGTTTACGTGTAAAGGATAGGTATTCCTGGAAGGAAAAAGGAGAAATGAAAGATCGTTCTAATGTAGTCCAAAGAGGACAAGGAACTAAAGGATCAGAGAGCCAACAAGACGATTGAGTCAAAATGAAGGATTTATGGTCAAGAGGGAAATAAGGAAAGTTAGTCCCTCCTTCCGACTTTGGACAAATTAGTTTGTGAATGTAAATACGAGATTTCTTGTTCCCCCATAAAAAAAAGATAAGATGGAACTATTTTTTTTTAAATATTTGAGAGGAATAGACAATGGAATATTAGAAATTGTATATAGGACTTCGGGGTAAAGCATCATTTTTATGGTATCCAAGAGACCCCACCAGGACATATATAAGGGATGCAATTTTGTTGTTAAAGAAGATATTCTTTGTACGCAATTGTCCATGCATCGTGATACAGTCCCTAATAAGGATGAGGTAAAATGTAAACCTAAATATTTGATCAATTGGGGGCTCCATGAAAAACCTGAAATAGCAAAATCAGCACTAAAAGTATATTTTGTCAAGGGTAAAATTTCACACTTGTCTTTATTCAATTTGTATCCGGAAACGGACGTGAAGGATTCCACCTCTTCTAAAAAGGCAGGAAGAGAGACCTGAGGTTGCGATAGAAATAAAAGCACATAATCTGCATAGGCTGCCATTTTAATACTGGTTTCTTTAAAAGTATAGCCGTGAATATTATCATTTTGACAAATCCGGAGTAAAAAAGGTTCTAAGGCAATATTAAAAAGAAACGGGGAGAGGGGACATCCTTGTCTAACTCCCCTAGCGAAGTGGGAAGTAAGAAGAAATCCCACCATTCGCTGTGATGGCTGCTCTTGGATTGGAGTATAAAATAGAGATTACAGCCCTAATTTTTGGGCCAAAACCAAATCACTGAAGCGTACGAAAAAGGTAAGGTCTATCAACTCTATTGAATGCTTTTTCTGCATCCAAAGCAATGGTCGCCAAAGAATGAGAAACATGTGAGGCCTTGGAGATGATATTAAAAAATAAACGTGTGTTGTCCGAAATGAATCTCCTTTTGACAAAACCAGATTGTTCAGACCCTAGCAGATTGGGCATGTGAGACTCCAATGAGGATGCTAAAGCTTTTGAATTTTTTTTATAATCTATGTTGACTAGGGAAATGGGTCGATCATTTTTACAATGCTGAGGATCTTTACCATCCTTAGGAATGAGGCAGATAAGAGCATCAGAAAAAGATCCAGTAGAAGCTCCAGACTGTAAAAAGGTAAGTATAAGGGTGTGCAGTTTGGGAATCAATAAAGAAGCAAAATGAGTGAAAAATTCTACAGTGAAACCATCTAGACATGGGGCCTTGTCCATTTTGAGAAGCTTTAAGGCAGCATGAAGTTCTTTCTGTGTAATATCATGTCAAGTCAAGTCAAGTCTAAAGGTTTTATTTGCATAATTAGTTAAAATTGTTACAAAATTTGCATGATAAAATAACAGTGCAAAATGTATTAAAATACTGAAGTTATTGACTCTCGGCCTCTATTGTTTGTTAGAGACAATACGTGTAGGGTCCATGGGCTAGGATGTCCCTGATAGCCTGCCAGCTGGGTCGGCCTCCTGTTCAGTTAGTTCTAAGAATTTTTTTGCTTCTACCAGGAATTTGACTCCACGACATGCCAGGATTATGGAGGAGCCTCCGAGCCAGCTTGTGACTGCATGTCTGCAAGAACGGATGTGTAGCGCGTTGAAGATGGGTTTCAATAAGAGTCGTCTCTGGCTTTTCAGGGTAGGACATATACAGAAAAGATGGACGAGGGTTTCAGTTTTATACCAACAGAGGCGACATTGTTTTGTCTGGTGGGACGGTTTCCAGGATGGTACTAGGTCCTTTGAGAAATGCATCCCCATACGATAGGCTATAAAAGCCTTTTTGAGATACCCACTGAAGTGGGATACTAGATATTGCATTGGTTTTGGGGTTGTAAAGGAGTTCATAATGGTCCAGCCGTGCCGACATTGTGCCAATGACTCTTTGTCCTCCAAGAAGGATTTCCTTTTTGCTGCAGCGTTGGCTGATTTGCTTAGGCTTGCTTTCTCTGGCCCAGATTTCCAGACTGGTTCCAGCTCCAACTTTTCCACACAGAATTTCAAGTATTTTCCCCAGGTGTTCGGGGTTTCGGTTTCCCCCCATTTTTTAATTTCCTCCCAGCTTAGCCAGTCCAATGTGTCTGGGTCTGCAGATCGAAGTGTATAACAGAGTTTCACGAAGCCGCTCATGCTCAGGAACTTCTGATTTTGCAGTCCAAATTCAAGCCTGACTTGTGAGGCTGAGGTGGATTTTGGCAGATTGAAGATCGATTTATAAATTTTCATCTGTAGATTGTTTAGTAGATCGGCCTCCTTGCCACACCACGTAACTAGACCATAAGATAGGGTGGGCATAATCTGCGCTTACTTTTAATAGATTGTTCTAGTTGGGTTATAGTTGGGGCAATCCATTTTATCTTTAAGAGAACAGTACGCAAACATTAAGGATGGTGCTTTTGTTTTTAATGCTGTTTTGTGTTCCTAGTAGTTTGCTCCTTTTGTTATTATAATTCCTAAATACTTGTAATACTCTTGTTCTTTCACTGTTGTCCCTTGGGCCATCCATTTGAACTTAAACTTTTGCGGGTCTACTAGCCGGACCACTTTCTTTTTTTCTTTATTTAGTTCCACACTTTCCCGTTCTAAGTACGATGTTAATTTATTGATGGCTCTTTGTTGGCCGATTGGTGTTTTACTCAACAGAACAATGTCATCTCCGTATTGCAAGTAGTGTATTGGATTATTTGCCAAAGATGGAGGGTGACTATCTGCTGATTCGATCGCGCGTGTGATGTCGGAGAGAAACAGATTGAAGAGGGTGGGGACTAATACGCAGCCTTGTTTTAGGCCTTGGTTCGTTTGGATGCTCCTGGTTGTACTGCCACCATTTCCCAGTTTGACTCTTGCCCGTGTGGTGATGTAGGGCTTTGATGACTATTAAGGGTTGATGTGGCAACCCCTAGCTCTCTAATTTCCTTCACAAGCTCTCTCTATTCACCCGATCGAAGGCAGACTTGATGTCTATGAAGCAGGCATACAAGCGGGTGCCCGTTGCTACTGCTTGGTCCATTAGGATGGACAGGCAAGTTAGGTTAGTGATTGTTTCCATTCCTTGCCTGAATCCTGTTTGGAATGTTGGCATAATCTTTGTTTCTGATATCCAGGCTTGTAGTTCGAGTAGGATGAAAGAGGCGTAGAGTTTGACCTCTACGTCTATTACGGATATCAGTCTAGAATTTGTGGGATTGCGGTGGTCGCCATGCTTGAAGATGGGACGGATGATACTGCCTTTCCAGGAGGCGGGTAACTCGGCTTGTTTGTATATTTGATTGAACAGAGGCATTAGGGTCTCTGACCATAGGACCGGGTCGTGCTTGAAGATCGCGTTTGGCAGCCCATTTGGTCCTGCTGCACCCTCTGACTTTAATCTTGAAATTATTGTCCTCAGTTCATTTTTTGTGATTAGGTCATCTGGCTCTGTTGGTCTCTTCTGGAGTGTTTATCCCGCTCGGATTCCATATCTTCCTTGTTGTGCACTCCTTTTGGTTCCTCTGTGTTATCATTGGCTGCCCCTAAGCCGTTAATGTGGCCTGCGTCTGCATTGGTGTATAGAGTTTGCACGTGTCTTATCCAGGTTTCTGCGCCAACCCCTTCTTGTTGCAGTTTTACCCCTTGATTAAGCTCATTTATGATGCCCCAAAGGTCCCGGCTGTTAGAATGTTTACCCGCATTTAGCAGTTTGCTCCAGATGTCTTCTTTATAATCGTGCTTTGCGGCCCTCAATGCCTTCCTGTAAATGCTCCTAGCTTCCCTCAGGTTGGATTTGTTTACCACTGACCCCGATGTTTTTTGACTTGCGAGGGCTTGGACCTCCTTAGCGACCTTTCATTTTTTAGCTCTTAGGTCCATGTTGAACCAAGGCTCCTTCTTATTGTTAGAGATTCTGTGGTGCCCTGTCCTTGCTGGGAACTTTTGCTGTAGGACCTGAATCATTTGTTCCCAGTTGGGTACTCGGTCTTCCTCCTTTTGGGTTCCAAGGTTGGCCATATGGGCTTTAACTGAGTCCGTAATTTTGCCCAAACCCTCTCCACGCCATTTTAATTTTCTCAGGTTGAACTTTGATGCATGGTACAGAAGGGAGGTAGTTGGGCGTTTGGGTGTGGGTTAGGTAGCTTTGTTGCTCAGGACGATGGGTATCCAAGACCAGTCTGTTCTGTCTGCGTGATGGGGACCGGATGTTTGTAGTTTGTGACTTGTGCTTAATGGCTCTGGCGTGGTGGCCCGGGCGCCGCGTAGACAGGAGGTATGTTGACCTCTGCTCTCTTGCCCCTTATCTTGATCACATGTCTTAAGTTGTAAGGGATAGGGGTACTTCGGACGCTTGTGTCGCATTATGGATATTCCCCATGATTCAAACTGAGGTCTTGCAAGGTATATCCTATCTACCAGTTCCTTTGAGGCCCAAGTTGTAACTGTTTCTTCAATGGCCGCGATATTTTCGTTTTGTTGGAATTCAACAAAGGGAAGATCTTGGGAAATTATTTTTTTTAGGGCCGATGTTTCGTTAAACAATTTTAACAAATTGCCTCGGTTCAGGATGTCCTGTGCCCCTCTTTTTTGATATTCGGGGATAAAAGTTAGTTTTAAGTCAGACGGCTCTTGGTGTTTGCTTGGCTCCTTTTGTGTTGACTTATAAACAACAAACTTAGGGGTCTGAATCAGAATCCAATAGTGATTCTCAAATACTGTACCTAGGCCAACTAATGTGCGTAGGAACCAAAAGTTCTAAGTGAAAATGACAAACCATATCGCCAAAATGTGAGGCACCAGTAACCGTGAGTCACCCTTGGTTGAGGATTCCCATCAAAGTCTTGTATGGATCAATAGTCTCATCTGGTAATCCTTATCGGGTATTGTGTCTCTTGATCATTGAGACCACTAGCATACCCTGATATCCATTTCGGGGTAGCGACCCACAATCACTCGGATGTACCACATGAGGTGGATATGATGGGAATGTGCAGTGCAAAAATGATATATGTGGTGATTAAAAAGGGATAGGGAACTTAACAAAAACCTATTTTAATGAACGTTAGCCCCTTCCTGTTTAAAAACAAGAACAGTTTAGCATAATCATCGCAGTACACACAAATAGCTAGCGAGGGGATATTACCTAGGCCTGGTCTTTAAACATCCCTCTAGCCCTACAATAGTGTTTGGTTTCTTATGTCCTTTTGTGTTGAGCCTGCTTTACAAGCTGATGGGTTGTAAGATTGAATACTGTTGCGAACACTGTGGATTGATTGTTGTTCTTGCTCTTTCTGTACTACCTCAGTTGTGGTTGCTTTTTTCTGAGTTGGGTCTGTCTTCGTTGACATCATTCGGGCCGTACTTTCCTCCCTTTGCAGTAGCGAACATTTGCGTTCCTTTTCCAGGACAGTAATTCGCATGGGGGTTGATACCAGTTTTATTGCAAGTGCTGCTACTTGTTCGTGAGATTTGTGTACATTCCTTTCAAGTATTGTAGGTGATTGTTGATCAATGATAATTTTTGTACCAGGGTTGGGGCCCTCTTTTGGGATGCTTTTTGTGGTATTCGTGCATGTATCGCGTGAGTGTGGCGCGTGTGTGTGTGTGGCGCGTGTATGGCATGCGAGTGTGGAGCGTGTATGGCGTGCGAGTGTGGAGTGCGTGGAAGGTCGTTTGTAGAATGCAGGTGGGATTCAGTTGCTGGAGGGAAAGGCGGAGGAGGTCCTGTGTTCATGTTGCTGTACTACTTGCTACTACTAAATAAAGAAGAAGATTGAACAAGCAACCCTGTCTGCGTGTCCCTGCTTACAATACTTTTTGTGCCCAAACTAGTTTTTACCAGGGCTGGTGTTGGCTCATGTTGCTCACGGCCTCCATGTTCGACCACTTGTGTTGGCTTCGTTTTGTCTCTTCCCAGGTCTTGCACTAGTAATTGCTGGTTTGATCTTATGTCCATTTGGCTGTTGTCGCCTATGGGTGGGAATGGGCTCGAGTTGGCTCCTGCCCTGGGGCCTTCGCCCCTTGATGTGTTAGAACGATTAAATTTGACCACTGGGTTTACAAGAGTAACCTCACCCGCTAGCGGCCCATTCAGAAGATTGGGTTTGTTTTCATGATGGGTGTTGGATTTAAATATGGGAAAGATTTTGCGAGGATCTGCGTTTTAATGTTTCTTATACTTGAGCCTGGCCTTCCTTGCCCTTTTCCTTTGTCTCTCTGTTGGTTTGTCCTCAATAATGGATTGTTGGGTAAGTTGTATTTCTTCGGTGTCTGAGACTGTTTTTCCCAGACCGCATTCCTTTGATAATTGTTCTTGCTCCATTATTTGTTTGCTTCTTGTAGGGCCGTGAATAGGCTTTCTCTTGAGTGTTTGTGATTTCTCCGGGGTAGGCTTAGTTTCTATCGCCTGACTGTGACCGCGTGATTGTTTTACCTCCCCTAAGATATCCATCAAAATGACCAGGAGGCTTGCTAGTTTTTCTATCATACTTCCACAACCACAGTTTTGTTGTTGATTGCTCCGGCTGGTATTGGGCTCTAATTTCCCCTGAGTTGTTAAGAGCGATGATAGGGAGTCCAGTTTTGCATTTATACCCGAAATATGCCCAGCCACTAATGTGATGAGATCGATTTGGACTTCCATTTTGTTGGATTGACAGTTCAGCACCCTTATTGCTCTAGAGTTCTTAACAGGGACTGGGTCCATGACCTGGAGGGCTTGTCTTTTTGGGTTTTACTTGGGTCCTTGGGCTCTAAGTCCGACGTGCTCCCCGAGGAAATTGTGATTGGCACTGGATGGATGGAGTGTAATTGGTTTGCCTGCATAATGATGCTGTCATTTTTAGCTCGTGGTCACAAGGGGTTGAGACCAGCATACCCGGACTCAGAAGTCGATCATCAAAACCATATTCAGCTCGTGGTGCTCTCCCTTGTGAGTCGATATACTTTGTAATTCTCTCGGTTAATTCCTCGAGTTGGGAGTTGTTTGAAAGAAAGAGGGGCTTTAACCATGAGTCCCCTTCTTGCCCTGATGAGGTAAATGGATTTTTGTGTCCTGTGTTTCCCTCCTGAGTGCCCTTGCTTACCATTACATGGTCACTGGCTTCGACTGGCTCCGCCATTGTCGCACTTTTACTCTGGCTCAACCTGATGTCCTTTGTGAGGCAGTTGTCTGAGATGTCCTTTACGGCTCTACCTCCCTTGATTTTGTTTATGGCTGAGGGGGTGTTGGGACAGTGCACCTGGGCCGTTACTAACGCCAGTTTACCTTGGAGAGAGGGACCCGAACACAATGGAGGAGATAAACACTCTGGTTTGGTGCTTGACGTATTCTGCAGGCTATAGGCCCGTGAGGTGGAAACATTCAGTGGCGCGATGGGGCTTGGTAGCTTGCAAGCCTCCGCAGTTGGTGCGTAAATCGCCGCCATTGGGTCCTTGAGGTAAAATAATTTTAGGAGTCCGCATTTCTGTGAGGGATCCGATGTTGACTCCGGGGTTGGTGCCGATACCAGCCTCTCCCTGAGATTTGATTAGGGCACTGTTTCCGATGGCGTTTTTGCTTCCACGGTTGTCTTTCTCCATTTTTTGGGGGATTTTTTACTTACCACAGGTTGGTGCATTTTGCCCGATCTCATTTCCCAGGTCGGGGCCTTGCAATCCTTTTGACCCTGTCTGAGGGTCTGGTCGTGTTAGTTGGTAGCTTTCTTCAGCGGGGACGGGCGTGAGCTAGTGCAGGAACTTGTCAGTGTTGATAAGGATGTAGACAAGCGTGGATGTGCGGACAGCCCTGTCGGCCAGGGGGAGGGGTTTACTGTCTGCTTTCTTTCCGGATGGTCTCTCTGAAGTTCCTCTGATGAACAGTGATCTCCATGCTCTGGGCTCCTGGATGGCCCCAGCAGCTCCCGCGGCTCCTGCCGCCTCTGGGGTGGCCCTGGTGCTGCTGTTGTCTTTGCCCGGTGCCTGGTGCCTCTCTGCGGGTCCTGCCTCCACCCGGTCATTTTCCTGCTGTTTCCTGTTGTTTCCGCGTGCGGCCGCGGCTGTGTGAGAGACCGCACTGAGGAGCAGGAGCGGCTCGGAGCAGCGAGCACCAAGCGGGGCAGAGAGCAGAGAGTTTGCAATTGCCTCCTTTTCCCCCCGGCTCCAAGCGGCTCCAAAAACGGCTCCGGCGGCTCTGGCGGACCACAGGACCACAGGAGATTCCCTTTTCCCCTTGTATGTTGTCCTGTACAATGACGGCTGCTCGCGGCTCACTGCTGACCTCTAGCGACCTCTAGCCAAAATGCACCAAGTCAAAAGATGCCTCTCTTTAAGTAATATAAGATTCTAAAAGAGAGAAGTCCGGGCGTGTATCAGAGGGGTAATACATTTTGGATAGAAATTGAGAGATAGACTGTTCAGAAGAGAGGGATTCAGATGTATACAATGTTTTCTAAATTGAAGGAATTCATTTAAAATCTCTTCATCCTTAAATTTTAATGAGTTGTCATTACTAAAAATAGATTCTATATTAAGCTTGTTTTGTTTAACTTTTAAATAATTACCCAACAATTTTCCGGCTTTATTCTGACCACCAAAAAATTTTGCGCTGGATTTAAGTAGATAATTTGAAGCATTATTGATGGTATCTTGATTAAATTGAAATTTTATCTTTAGGAGTTCAGACAAGCAAGTCTTTGACTTGGAAGAATAATAACAATGTTCTAATTTCTTAATTTTGGCTAGTAAGACATTGGTAGTTTGCTGTGCTTTTTACGTTTGTTGGAAACAAAGTGAATAATAAAATCCCTAGCAGAAGCTTTAAAGGCATCCCAAATAACCTCAAAGGACATACCGTCTGTTTAATATTCGTGAAAAAAAGAGGTAAAGGACAATGTAAAGACTGTGTCCAAAAGGAGGGAGTTATTAAAACGCCATTTACGCGACAATTTGGGCTTCAGTAAAACATCAAGGTGCATGGTGACAGGGGCATGATCAGATATCAGAATAGAGCCAATATTTGCCTTCATTAATGATTGAGAAATGTTATGAGATACGAAGATATCTAAACGTGACTGAGTATGATGTGCTGGTGAGTAGAAGGAATATTCTCTTAAAGTAGGATGGCAAAGTCGCCAAGCATCTATGAGTTTATGTTGTTTAATGGTGCGTAGAAATGTTTTGTGAGATCTATGAGGTGTAAAGGGAACTGAGGAATTTTGATCCAAAAATAGGCCCAAAATCTCATTACAGTCGCCTGCAAGGATAAAATTATCATCATAACATTGTGTGATTTGTTGGGTCAAAGAAGACCAAAAGGAGGGGTCACCAATTGTGGGTGCATAGATATTCAGTAAAGAGACCAGAACATTATCAACCACAAATTTGAAAAATATCCATCTACCTGCTTGGTCCATGCAATGTGACAGGATCTAACTGGATAGGGATTTACGAAAAAGAATAATAACTCCATTGCGTTTGCCATCACCTGGGGGAAAAGAGGACATCACCCACCCTGCTCTTTTAAGTTTCGCAGACTCATCAGAAGTTAAGTGAGATTCTTGTACGCATGCAACATCTGCCCCTAGTTTAGCCAAATGGTCAACACCCTCTGACGTTTAATAGGTGAGTGTAAACCTCTGACATTTCAAGAAATGATGTTTAAAGGCATAGATTAAAATTGTGAGGATATGAAAAATTCCAATGAGAAGAACATCTTAAGATAATTAGGCTATGATTAACATCAAACCAACTGTACAAAAAATGAAATAATTGTATTTGGAAAGGAAAGCAAGACAAAAAAGAAATATGAAGAAGTGACAGTCTCCGAGAGAGAAAAGAGAAATGCAAAGTTGAAAAAAGAAAGGAGGAGGGTAAGAAAGAAGATAAAGTATTCAGAGAAAAAAAAGAAAAATAAAAGGAAAGGGATCATGAAAAAGATAAACAGTAATTGAGAAGAAAAAAAGGAACTTACAAACAATCTAGGACATACGAGAGGTGGAGGGATGGAAGGCCACACAGAACAATGACGTGTCCAGCACCCACAATGGAGGGCTGGAAGAAGGGCAGAACGAGCAAATTTTAAACATATGGAGGGAAAAGAACGCAGATACAACTTGTTAGGAGAAGAAAAAAAGAGAACATACAATGAGAACAGTTACAGTATAAGCGAACTGCTGTTTACATAGTAATAGATAGCAATTGGATCAAAAACCAGTGTAAAGAACATGAAAACATTGTACCATAACAGAGTCTATAAACAATCTAGTTAGAACTGAATGAGTAATTAGTCTCCAGTGTATCAGTGTGGTGAAAATATAGGAAACTCTTCAGCTTCATTGGATCCTCGTAGGTAGTGGTTTTATTATTGATGGTTACTTTAAATAAGCAAGGGTGGAAAATGCCATATCTTGCACCCATTGAACATAGCTGTGGTCGCAGTGCTAGAAACTCCTTGTGTCGGTCAGCAGTCGGTTTGGCGTAGTCTTGAGAGAAGAATAAAGAACTTTCTGACCATGTTATACGACTAATTGCCCTGGTTGCTGACAGAACCTTTAATAGGTCAGTGTATTCAAGAAAATACATGATCACTCCTCTCGGCTTTTGTGCTGGCAAAAAGAATGATAGGTGCGGTGGTGGTCACAATCTATGAGCTCTCTGGATATTCAAAGTAGTGCTTTCAGGTAACCTAAGAAGCTTTGGAAGAAATGATTTGAAGAAAGTAGGCTGATCCTTACCCTCTGTTCCTTCAGGAAGACCGTAAAGACGAAGATTATTCCTCCTATTTCTATTTTCCACATTCTCAATTTGTGTATGGAAACCTGTGAGCAGAGAGAGTACACCTTAGATGTAGAGGAAGATAAGGAGTCAAAATTCTGCTCTAAAGTAGAAACACGTTGATCCATATTTGATCACTTATCAGAAAGCATCTGAAGCGTAGAGTTGGTCTCTTGCATAAATGGGTGCAAGGCTCTGATCTCTTCTAATAGTAGGTCCTTTGTAACAGAATTACATTGCTTAGGTGGAGAGGGAGCATCTTTTTTCAATCTTTTTGTTGATGCTTTGGTGACATTAGATCCCAGTATAGTGTGGGATGACGATGCACCTTTAGGTGAAGAAGTGGCTCAGTCTTCCATTGATAAGTAGTTATAGCGTGAGTTAGCATGAATCAAGAATCTCTGAGGAACGGATGTAGATAAAGATGTAGTTTTAGATACCCTGCCTATAAACCTGAAGAAAGCGCCTCATGAACGTAGAATCACATTAATTACATGTCAAATTACAGTAAGCAGAAAAAGATTTCTGTAATACAAGCATATAAAACAGTGGACTCAAACAATGAATAACTTGTTGTGTCAACGTAAGTGTGACACCATTAATGCATCAGTAACAATGACGACAGTCAGAAGTATAATATGACCTGAACATGCATTTAGTTGAGAGTGGCAGGTATAAGCAATACAGTCAACAATGGTCACATAAGAAGTATGGCAAAATTGGCAGGAAAAAGATAGTCTTAAGCCAAACGTTGTTGCGTTACAAATAAAATGTGGTATGAGAAAGAAGAAAGAAGAAAAAAAAAATCCATTCAGAATCCTGAGAGAAATGTGAGTTCAGCACATATGTTGCAGCAGGAGGAACAGGGTAAAAGTACATTCAAAGAATGCTAATAGGTAATAGCTATCTACCACATGGAGAAGTAAGAGGGCATCACAGCAAGGAGGAGCTTCATTCCGAAGAATAGTAAAATGGCGGTTACATGCTTCAGCCAAGCCACGCTGCAGTACAGTCTCGAGGAAAGAAAAAAAAAAAGAAAAAGGAAAAACCAGTAGGTCTGAAGGCAGCTGAAATGTGCCTGTAGTAGCGTGGGGCCCACTAAAATCATTACCGGCAGAAAACAGGTTGTGGCAGCGGGACGCCGCTTAGAGACGAACTCCGTCAGCGGCAGCAAATTCCACAAGATGGGGGACGCAAGCTCATCGGAGCTACGCCGCGAAGTAATTATGCCTCAAACTTGTCTTCCGGCAGAATATAGTTGTGGAGAAGGGGGTCACCTGGCTCCGCAGGCATTCACACTGCACCTCTTACATTTTGGAACGGGTGCGTGTAAAAATTCACCGGGTTTGCTCTGCCCGAGCCCCCGCCATCACAGGAGAGTCACAGGACCGCCGCCATTCTCCCCGGGTGCAAGCCACGCCCCCCTGGATGTTGCTCTTGATGGGGATGGTGCTGTCTGCTCAGTTGGTGATCCAGGCATTGGAGTTTTTCGCACCCTTTTCAAGGTTTGTGGCAGTAGTAGGATTGGAGGGGTTGAGGGCGTTCAACCAGCTGCTCTCTGAGATTTTGTTCCACCTCCGTTGGGGGTCATTGGCCATCTGGGGTGTGTCGATGCGGGGGCTGGAGATACTGAATTGGATGATGGAGAGATCAGTCCATGTGAGTTTTGTAACATAGCTGTATTTGACAGTGTTGCTGGAGGTGAAAATTGACTTCATCATGTGTCCTATAATGTGTGTAAAGTCATGGATGATCTAGGTCAATATAAGGATGCTCATACTGTCGAGGAGGTGTGCAGTAATTTTGTTGTTGAGGTCGCTGATGTAGTAATTTGGGTCACTGAGAAACATGTAGTCCTTGGAGTCTAAGGCTAGGGGCACAAGGAAGTCTGCGATGTTGCAGACAATGGAGTTCTGGCCTAGGGGTCAGTATGCGAGGGTGCTTCTGAGGGTTGTCTTACCGTCCATATGGAACTTGAAGTTGAGATTTCCCTTGAGGGTGATTGTGTTGTCGATTGTGGTGGTACATTCTACGGTCTCTTTGTGGATGATGGCCGTTTCTCTTGCAGGCTTGTTGGTGCAGACCTGGTGAATGATTTTATATCTGTCAGGGATCGCTGTGGCATTTTTAAATAGTTGAGGAGTGATGATACAATTTAAGTAATTGTAGATTAATCAAAAAGAGACTAGCTATGGGTTGGGGTGGTATGATGTTTACATTGTAAAGATCATGGTGACTCAGGTAAAAAAATAAGGCCAAGAAGGAGGCACACTAGGTCCACAGCCGGTATCGACCAGTAATCCTGGTCTAACCTTTGCCACTTCAAAGTACCTTGAAGAGGACACCACTTAAAACTAGCGTGATCTTGAGAAGGGAATCCCCCCTCTCACAGTTAGATACACTTTAGGGCGTGTAGACACATAGTCCACACTACACACCCACTAGTTTTAATCACACCTACACCCATTTTAATTGTCCTGAAGAAAGCCAGCATATCAATAAGGCACTGGCTGAAACATGTTGACACTCTAAAGGACGTGAGAGGTCGTAACTCGCCTCTTACGTCCCATAGCCTTATTTTTAACCGCTGACGGAGGCCCTATTAATAAAGTCTTTTACCCTCCGGGTACAGGGACCCCCGCCAAGCCGTTTTAAACTCACCTTCTTAACATCCCTCACCGCACACACAGTGACATACCTGCTCCGCTGTATTCAGGCGTCGTAGCACACCCGGGACACGCTAGGTGTCACTGGGTGGGCCCGATGATGAAGCATGCCACCAACTAGGTTGGTGGGTGAGGGCTTTCTTAAGACACCCAATGGGTGCCACCCCTGACCAACAAAACTTACCTGAGTCACCATGATCTTTACAATGTAAACATCATACCACCCCAACCCGTAGCTAGTCTCTTTTTGATTAATCTACATATAAACCGGGGATCTGGACTAGCTATCTGGTCCTCTCTCTCCCTCTTGATACACGCACAATTTAAGTAATGTCACGCATTTATTTCCAACTCAGGACGATGTAAAAAACTGTTGTGTAGTATTTACATTTAAAAAAAATGAAGCTACATATACGTTTTTTTCTTTTGCGAAAACACGCAAACAGGAACCTCGTTTTGAAAGAGAAGGAAAGGGTTAACAGATGCTAACCAGTCACAAGCGGAGCTAGAGTAGTCTAAAATGAAAGACATGATTTAATTTGCAGTCTTTCTCATGATGATAGAGTGGACAGTTGAAAAGGTTGCCATTATATAGTTGCATTCTATGAGCTTATGTTTTTAACAAATCTTAACAGTGTCAAAACTATCTAGTAAGAGCTAAAAGAACAATATAACCTATGAACTCAGTTCGCTGGTATGTATATAATGTTTTAATTATATAAAACAATGTACAGTAGAAATAAAGATGTATATGGGAGCTTGATTAAAAGAGTATCACAGTGATGCGGAAAAAATATATCAGATGAACTGTAACAGGCAGAGGGTATGTGTTTAAGATGTTAGTACTGTTGAAAATTACAATGAGCAATGCTTTAAACAATGACAATGTTTTAAATGTCTAAGTATTATGTGCAGAACAGATACATCTATATTATTTGCATTCTAGGAGTTGTGGTAGTTTTAGTAAAATTATTGAAAAGGTGTACTGTAGTCATGAATAACCCCTTCGATGCTGATGACGAGCTCAGCTCGTCATCAGCTACGGCGCTCGTATGCTGATGACGAGCTGAGCTCGTCATGTAACGCGGTATTTTGAAAATAGCCGCACACAGCGGGAAAAGCCGCCACAGCGATGCGGTTAAAAGATAACAAAATGTGCTATGCCTGTAAATAAATTATAAAGTAGTAATACTTGTTAGGTATGTATTAGGAAGTGTTTCTCAATGTGGTTTTTAACGGTATACACTCAAAATATTGAGTTTTTAATATCGATTTACATTAATATCGAATTAAAAATATAGAATGGCCACAATATCGAATGGACAGAATATAGACTACAAAAATATCAAATAGAATAGCATTAATATTGAATTCAAAATACAGAATGGACAAAATATCGAATGGACAGAATATAGACAACAAAAATATTGAATGGACAGAATATAGACGACTAAAATATCGAATTTGAGGTAAGTAAGTTCATATTATTTTTTAATAGTGTCCAACATTTTAAAAGGTTTTTCTATGTTAGTATATGTATGAAAAGTGTATATTTATTTTATAATTTATTTTAACTAATTCATTTTATGGTATTTAATTTTTGCGTAATATAATTCTGTAGCGGGTTGTGGGTTTAGAGGGGAATAGGGTTGGAAGTAATTTAATTATAATTAATTAAACATGTTAATTTATCTATTGGTATTTATTTTGAATTAATTGTTAATTCATTATTAATTGGTAATTAATTTTATTAATTTAATAATTGATAATTATGTTCATTTTATTAATTTATTTTCTGTACTGGGTTGTGGGTTTATAGGTGAATAGGGTGGAAAGTAATTTAATTATAATTAATAAATTATTTAATTTATTTATTGGTATTTATTTTGAATTAATTGATATTAAAAAATTTAATTGGTAATTAAATTAAATATAATTGGTAATTTATTTAAATTAATTGATTAATTGATAATTATGTTAATTTGATTAATATATTTTCTGTTGCGGGTTGTGGGTTTGTAGGGGAATAGGGTGGGAAGTAATTTAATTGTAATTAATTAAATATTTTAATTATTGGTTTTGTTGTGTTGTAATTTTTAATTATTTTTTAATTGTTAAATATTAATTGCTAATCGGTAAATAACTTGTATTAATAGGTAATTATTTTTAATAATTAATTTTTATTTGTATTTTTAATTGATTAATTATTATATTATATAAAAGTGTTAATTACTTTTAATTAATGTGTAATTGGTATTAATATTTAATACATTTTTATTCATATATGAAGAATTTATTTTCCCTACTGTTGCACTCTCTGGAGTGTGAATAGTAATGTTTACCCCTAGGCTATCCAACACTTTCCCTACTGTTGCACTCACTGGAGTGGGAATAGTAATTTTTACACCTTCGCTATCCAACACTTTCCCTACTGTTGCACTCTGTGGAGTGGGAATAGTAATTTTTAGCCTCCCGCTATCCAACGCTTTCCCTACTGTTGCACTCTCTGGAGTGGGAATAGTAATTTTTACCCTCCCACTATACAATGCTTTCCCTACTGTTGCACTCACTGGAGTGGGAATAGTAAATTTTATGCCTACGCTATCCAACGATTTCCCTACTGTTGTACTCTCTGGAGTGGGAATAGTAATTTTTACCACAACGCTATCCAACGCTTTCCCTACTGTTGCACTCTCTGGAGTGGGAATAGTAATTTTTACCCTCCCACTATCCAACGCTTTCCCCACTGTTGCACTCTCTGGAGTGGGAATAGTAATTTTTACCTTCCCGCTATCCAATGGTTTCCCTACTGTTGCACTCACTGGAGTGGGAATAGTAAATTTTATGCCTACGCTATCCAACGCTTTCCCTACTGTTGCACTCTATAGAGTGGGAATAATAATTTTTACCCCTACGCTATCCAATGCTTTCCCTACTGTTGCACTCACTGGAGTGGGAATAGTAATTTTTTCCTCTACGCTATCCAATGCTTTCCCTACTGTTGCACTCACTGGAGTGGGAATAGTACATTTTACGCCTATGCTATCCAATGCTTTCCCTACTGTTGCACTCTCTGGAGTGGGAATAGTAATTTTTACCCCTACGCTATCCAACGCTTTCCCTACTGTTGCACTCACTGGAGTGGGAATAGTAATTTTTACCTCTACGCTATCCAACGCTTTCCCTACTGTTGCACTCTGTGGAGTGGGAATAGTAATTTTATTTCTGCGCTATCCAACACTTTCCCTACTGTTGTACTCTCTGGAGTGGGAATAGTAATTTTTACCCTCCCGCTAGCCAACGCTTTCCCTACTGTTGCACTCATTGGAGTGGGAATAGTCATTTTTACTCCTACGCGATCCAATGCTTTCTCTACTGTTGCACTCACTGGAGTAGGGATAGTAATTTTTACTCTATGCTATCCAACGCTTTCCCTATTGTTGCACTCTCTGGAGTGGGAATAGTAATTTTTACCCTACCGCTATCCAATGCTTTCGCTACTGTTGCACTCAATGGAATGGTAATAGTAAATTGTATGCCTACGCTATCCAACACTTTCCCTACTGTTGCACTCACTGGAGTGGGAATAGCAATTTTTACTGCTATGCTATCCAATGTTTTCCCTACTGTTGCACTCACTGGAGTGGCAATAGTAAATTTAACCCTTTCGCTATCCTACGGTAAAAATATTGTATATTTTTTATTATTATGTTCATATATATATATATATATATATATATATATATATATATATATATATATATATATATATATATATATATATATATATATATATATATATATATATATATTAAAAATTTAATTTTTTTCAGTTACATTAATTATTTATTAATTTTAAGTTTATTTAAATATTTTAAGTATGTTTAAGTTAATTATATTTATTATTTATTTCATTTTCAATTACTTTTAATACATTTAAAAAATTCGATATTTTGACTAACTATATTTTTTACAACGATATTTTTGATTCGATATTTTTGTACTTACCTGTTTGGAGATAGGGAGTCGGTATTTTTGTATTCTATATTTTTTACTCGATATTTTGGTAAGTCTATATTTTTGTCATCGATATTCTTTCAGTGATCCGTTTTTAACTTATATGATCTGTGTGCATATGTTTAGATGGTTAGATATGGTTTTTCTGGTTGCAGAAAGTTATATGTACGATAAGACTGTTGAGTTTACTTAAAGATGCAGAGAACTATATACAATTAGAAAGATGGACTGAAGATGGACAACTTTTATGAAATAATATAGTTTACATGATGATCTATCTTCTTAAAGGCTGTTGAACATTTAGGAGTTGATTCCGATTCGGGAAAAGAAACGTCCGTACGATTTGTATCCGGAGCCCTCTCCGTACGAATTGTACTCGTCCGTCCGAGTCGCGTAGTACGATCCGTATTCCGTGAATCCGTCCGAATTGTCGCAATCCATACATATTGGAAGGCTGAAACCGCGAACCATACGATTCGTACACATGCCGTACGACTCGTACACATGCCGTACGACCCGACGAGTACGATCCGGACCGGGGTATGATGACACGATTCATACGGTCCACGTCAGGTAAGGGCGAGTCGTACGGAAAAGCACACAAACACATACTCCGTACGGTCCGTACACCTACGATCATGGGGCATGCTCCGTACACCCCATTATCGTAGGTGTACGAACCGTACCCCTACGATCATGGGGTGTATGAATGATGGGGTGATACCCATGATCGTAGGTGTATGAATCGTACTCCTACGATCATGGGGTGTACGAACCATACCGCATGATCGTAGGTGTATGAACCGTACCCCTACGATCATGGGGTGTACGAACCGTACCCCATGATTGTAGGTGTACGAACCATACCCGAGGGGATTGCTCCGTATCTGTTTCGGTGCGAACTCTGCTTTTACGGCTGTTTTCAGCTCCCGTAGAAAAAGGGTCGTAAGGTACATACTTGACACGTATCGTACTTGCTGGGTCGTAAAAACCAGCTGCGAACCGTACAGATGTCGCGTACAGCGGGTTCCGAGGGAGAATCATACGGAGATTAGAGTTGTACGGTCTCTGTACGACTCGTACGGAGTACAGCTCCTGGTACGATTCGTACTTCGTCATACGTACGGGGGACGTTGGAGGGTACGATTCGTACGGGAAAAACGCTCCGAACGGCTATTCGGAGCGTTTTTTCCCGAATCAGAATCGGCCCCATAATGTATACAGTGAGGGAGGTGCATTTCTTTCAACATGCTCTGTTTAAAAATTGGGGGGTAACAGTGCAGTATGTCTTTTGAGAGTTTGTGTGCTAGTTTCATTTGGCATGAAACCTTTCATTGAGAAATTCAGAATATAAATGTTTTATAGTCACAAGAAATATTTGCGAAATGATATAGACATGCCATAAGCAAAAGATTTTGTGCTTTCAAATGGTGAGGATTGTTGTTTTCAGTTTTAGAAACTTACTGATGCATATAGATGCCGGGTAACAGAGCAATGTATACTCTTGGAGAGCCATGTATGCAATTATATATCAAATGGGATATCTAGACTTATTCAATCACCCAGGTACTACATGGGCACTCTTCCAATCACACAGGTACTAATTATGTATTCATTGAACTACCCAGGCAACACCCATGTGGTCATCCAATCACCATGATAGTAGAAAAATAGTCATTTGACTACACATATATCAACTATACAGACATGGAACCACTGATGTAGTTTCTTTATACACTGGGAATTATGCAGAAACTACCTATATTCTGAGAGAATTACATAGGGACTATCTATGCACTCATCCTATCATCCAGGGAGTATTGTTGACTCAACCAAAAACACATGTATTTACAGGTTTTAGTGAGGAATATGTACTATTTAGAACCAGCTGGTGAATTATATATGTAACCTGTCACACACTTTACTGCATGTATATAGCAAGAACAGGAAAGAATGTAATAAAGATGTATACACTTTAACCGGGAGTCAGAAGCAGTTTAAAGAAATCAGAGCTAGGATGTTTCGTAGTAGAGTAGTTATAAATCTACTGAGAAATATTAAGAAGTGTAGAAGAAGGAGACGTGCAGTCAAACAGAAAAAGTTGAGAAAGTAGTTGATAAGGCCTTTCTTTTAACGGTGAAGGTTTTTATTTTGATTATAAATAGAATGAAGACTTGATAAAATGGTATGATACTTGAGGAGACACAAGCAGAAAAAAAGATTAGTGAATAGAAAAAACTTTTGTAGTTTTTACTGGAGAATGCATACATGCTTCTAGTACAGAATCTTTCTTTAATGAAGTAAGCTATCTCCAGGATAATAGATTAGTTAGTACACTAACAAAATATCGACACTCAAAATATCCACATACAAAAATATTGTAACCAAAATATTTTTTTTTTATTTTTTTGTTTAAATTTGTTTATTGGGTTTTTTGCATTCATTATGACAGGTATAGTTCAGTACAACAGTGCGATGCTGTGAAGACTCAATAACAATAAAATCCAGGTATACATTCTCATACATGAGCATTGTGTTGTCCGACCGTTCTGGAACTGTTTGGTCCATTGTTACATACATCATATTCCTGCAACGTCAGTGTTGTACACCTTATAATAATAAAGACCTGTCGGGGGAAAGTAACCCACCCCTCTCAGCACAATTACGACCCTGCATCACTTTTAGGTGTAATCTGTTGTTCTGGGTGTACCTGACGGGGTCGTCGTGATGTGCATCCCTTGGTGTGGCCGTGTCAACCTTGTCTGTATGCATTCCCAATAAATCTCTGGCGGGGGTACCCTTTCCAGTTTGAACTTGCTAACTTTTCTAACCGTAGGAGCAAACCATAGGAAGGGGGGAACTAAAGGGGAGCCGGAGTTTTCCAACCGTGATTCGGTGGGATTTCTCTTATCCCTGGATTCCTACTTCGGTGATGTGTCTAGAAGAGGTAGCGTGCGCGGGGCGGAGGGGGCGGAGAGCTCGAGTCTTTGTGGTGATCCTTACTCTGCAGAGGGGTGACCACTCTGTGTGGGTATTACTCCTGATTGGGTCCGGGGTGGCGGACTTTGTCGTGACATCTCTGAAGTACAGGGGGCAGGAGCGGCCGGCTGGGTCTGGGACTGTGAGGCCGCAGGAGTCTCCGGTGGGTTCGTTGCCTGTGTACATTTGTGCATTAATTGTGCCCACTCTAAGGAAATAGGGTGTTTGCGGATTCCCTTCTATTCTTCCTCCCGGAGTGTCTCTTCCTCAGCTTTTCCCCATTTGTTCATGGCGCCTATCCAGGCTGCTTCTGGAGGCCCGTATGGGACCTCCAGTGCATGGCTATTCCCCTTTTTGCCAAGGGGATGGCTAGGGACATGAATCGATATAGTACTTTCTCGGTTTTCCGCCTGCGGAAAATCCCGAGTGCACATGCCTCCCATGTGGACATAGTCGTGATGTTGGTGACTACTGTGAGTTTCCGATGCACCCTGTCCCAAAAGCCATTGAGTGTGGGGCAGTCCCAAAACATGTTATTGAAGTCTGCTACTGGGGCTTGACAGCGGGGGCATGCAAAGTGCGTCTCTGGGAAGAATTGGTGTAGGCGGTGCGGTGTGAGGTAGGCTCTGTGGAGGATATTAAACTGTATGTTTTGGAATCGCGCATTTCTGGAGACTTTTCTGGGGTATTCCAGAGCTGTGTTCCATTCTTTGTCGTGGACTTCCCTACCTATGTCCGTTTCCCACTTTTGACGCAAGGGCTGAAGGGATGGGAGGATCAGCTCACGTACTGCCTTGTAAAGCCAAGTGACCAAATGACGCCCCACTCCCATGTGTAATATCGCGTGGATCACTGGGTGCGTTGGAGGTTCCCCTGTGTTAGGATTCCAGTACCTACGGCTGCTATCTAGAATCTGTCTGTGTATTAGAAATTGCCCGGGTGGGAGATCGTACTGCTCCATCATCTGGTCGTATGTCTTCAACTGCCCTTCTTCGAAGAATGATTCTACCTCTGTAACTGCAAGATCTGTCCTTAGCTGGAGAGCACCCGGTGTGTAGTACATGCCCCCTTTTGGAAAACCCACCAACGGTAGTAAGGGCGAGTATGGTGGCCGTGTTTTAGACATACGATTTATTCTCATAATACAGGTGCGGGCTATGGACACCTGTAGTGGCCGCGTGCGTATGGGTTTAGTACCCGGCAGCAGCATTCTATGGGTTGCCGGTTGTAGCATGAGGCCCTCCATGGTGATAGTCTCCCCTATATGGCATCCCGCTGTCCAATACGATAGCCATTGGAGCTGTGCCGCTAAGAAGTATGCTTCGAATGCCGGTGCTCCCAAGCCTCCCTCTGTCGTGGGTAGGTATAATGTTGACAAACTGACCCTCCTCCCCATATAAGCTCAGTAAGGAGACTGTCTAGCTCTTTAAAGAATGGTCTCAGTGGAACCACTGGGTTCAATAGTCGGGGGCGTCTATAATTTTTGCCAGTGCCACTCGGCCTATGGGGGCCAGAGGTAATGTTTTTCTAAAATCCTACTGCCGACCTGAGTCCTGCTAGGGCTTTACGATGGTTCCCCTCATAAAGATCCTCCGGGGTGTGGCACAGTCGCACTCTCAGACACCTAGGGGCCTCTGCGTTCCATCTGAGAGACTGGGCACCAATCCGGGCTTCGAATGGGGCCATATGGGGGCTCAGCGGGTAGAGCGAGGATTTCTCCCAGTTTACCTTGAGGCCCGAAACTTCTGCAAAGTCTCCTAGTGATCTCCAGATGGCCGTCAGATCTTTGGTGGCGTCCCAGACTTATATTAATAGGTCGTCCGCATACAAGGACACACTGTCCATTGTATCTGCTAGGGGAATTCCCCAGTCTTCTCCCTTCCGTTGTAGGCGGATTGCCAGGAGTTGAACCGCTAGGGCGAACAGGAGGGGTGACAGTGGGCACCCCTGCCTGGTTCCCCTCTCCACTGCGAACTCTGGGGAGATGTATTTACCCATCCAGACTCGAGAGGTAAGGTGCGTGTAAAGGAGCCTTGTGTATGCTAATAGACCGGGGCTGGCATTGTTTCTTCGAAGGACCTCAAATAAATGCGGCCATAACAGGGTGTCAAATGCCTTTTCAAGATCTACAATTAGGCATGCCTCGTTGGGGAACTGCCCCCCTGTTGTGACCTGAATGTGGAACAGTCTACGTATATTTTGCGACGTCTTACGGCGTGGAACAAACCCACATTGGTCTGGATGCACCAGCGGGGTCCGGGTTTGGGCGAATCTCTCTGCCAGAATTTTACCCAGTATTTTGCAGTCCCCGTTAAGTAACGTGATCGGTCTGTAGGAAGACAAGAGTGTAGAGTCTCTGTGTGGTTTTAAAAAGGTAACTATAATCAATTTCCTAAGGGATCCTGGTAATTCCTCTTTCTCGAGTGCATCATTATACATGATAACCATACGTGGGACCAAGTGGTCCGAAAAAGTGCTATAATATTCAAGTAGGAAGCCGTCCAACCCTGGGGCCTTGTTCCTAGCCAATGCTCTTATCGCCTGTTTGACCTCCTCAGGTCATATCTTTTTCTTTAGCAATTTCCTATCCGCGTGCGGGACCTGGGAAGGTGTTAGTGCATGGAAAAATCTATTGATTGCTCGGGGTTCTCCCTGTCAGGGGGCCTGGTAAATGATGAAATAATATGCGTGGAAGTCTTGTAATATCGCAGGTTGGGAGGTCTGGAGTTGTCCTGTCTGATCCCTCACTTCCGGGACTGGTTTCAGGTTAGGTCCTGCCTAGCAAGCCAGGCCAGAAGTGTCCCTCCCCTGTTGCTCTTCCGGTGTACCCTGGCAGGGTATACTCTGAAATTATATTTGTGGAGGTCCCTTCGTGTTTCTGCGTATCTAGTTTTGGCTTCAGCTACTCGTTCCGGGGTGTCCTCGCCTCGGTCCTCTTTTTTCAGTAGGCTTGCTAGGGTGAGCTCCGTATCTTGTAGCGCCTTCTCAAGTATTTTGCGCTCACCCACTACTTGCTGTATACAATGACCCCTCACCACTATTTTGTGTGTATCCCACTCCAAGAGTCGCGAAGATGCTGTTCCTGCGTTTATTGTGAAGTGGTCGCCGTGGTCATGTGTGAAGGCCTGATCCGTGAGAGATTCCCAGGGTAGTTCCATGTGGGTACTGGGGGGTGAGGCGGTCTCCACCTAAGGGTCAGCGAGTGGCCGTCGTGATCTGATAGCACCCTCCCCAAATATTCTGTGTGTTGCACTTTGGAGTGTAAGGCTGCCGAGCTTACAAATCTGTCTAGGCGCACCCGTAGATCATGGGGAATGGAATGAAATGAGTACAGTTTAGTGGTGGGGTGTTGTGTCCTCAATGCATCTATCAATGCCCAGTGTTTTACCCATAGGTTGAAGAGTTCCATTTGTCTATAGAGTGGTGAATGTGCCGTGGGGGGCGGGAGCGGTCCAAGTCTGGGTCTAAGACACAGTTGTAATCTCCACCTAATATCCAGGGGGTGTGTGTATGTTGAGCTAGTGTTTTCGTGAGGCGGCTCCAGAACACGTCCTGCTCTACATTAGGGACATATATACTGCCTATCAATACCGATTGCCCGTCCAAAAATCCCTCTATCAGCACGTACCGGCCTTCCTTATCCACACACTTACCTGTTCTTTAAAAGGGGTACCGGGCTTGATCCAGATTAATGTCCCTCTAGCGAACGCTGAGTACCCAGTGGCACAAATGGTACCCCCCATTTCCTCTGTAATCGTTCGACCTCTAATGTCGTCAGATGGGTTTCTTGTAAGAGGGCAATGTGTGCCTGCTGTCTCTTAAGATAAAAAAACAGGGAATTTTTACCTAAGCCTCTGCGAATGAATTCAACACTGAATGTTCTTCGGATAAACACAACTTTATTTGTTTACCCAGACAATCGATTTTATCTTTGATTTATAACCATTTGTCTTATGTTTTTGCACACAGAAAAAGAAGAATGCCATCAACCTCACATATAGCCATATGTGAATTACATTACAAATGTGTGAATATTTACAAAAAGTGAATAAAACACAAAATATGTGAGAACATTTGAATCACAAAGTGCTCATAATTATGCCAAAACATGGACAATGAATTAACCTTCAAATTTGAAAAAAACACATCATTTATCAGTCCTAAGGCTCAAGGGTGAACGCTTTTGGCATGTGACCCCTAGCAAAATAAGCTGACTAAATCAGGAAAGCTAAACAGTTCAAATACATCAATAGTTGCAAATTCCAATCTCAAATTCACAATAAATGTCAAAAATAGAAAGCCGACGCGTTTCGAATCCTGTTTGCTGGTTCACAGGATTCTCATCAGGGCAGTATAATTCTAGTCCATGAACACTAATTCTTTGGTGGGAATTATCCAGAGTTGCTTTTATTTCATGGACAAAGATGTTCTATGCTGTGGGCCCGCGCTTAAAATATCTTAGTCCGATGTGGGTGTCCGCATCGAGAGCGGGCCGTGCAGCAGTGTGAACGAGAGACGCCGTAATTCGAATATCGCCGTAAAAATTGCAGAAACCCGGAGAGGATTGTATGCGCCATCGTAAAAAAGAAAAGTAAACAACCCAGATCAGAACAAGTACAACCCGGACCAGGCAGCCTTGCCGCCGGACTAAGATATTTTAAGCGCGGGCCCACAGCATAGAACATCTTTGTCCATGAAATAAAAGCAACTCTGGATAATTCCCACCAAAGAATTAGTGTTCATGGACTAGAATTATACTGCCCTGATGAGAATCCTGTGAACCAGCAAACAGGATTCGAAACGCGTCGGCTTTCTATTTTCGACATTTATTGTGAATTTGAGATTGGAATTTGCAACTATTGATGTATTTGAACTGTTTAGCTTTCCTGATTTAGTCAGCTTATTTTGCTAGGGGTCACATGCCAAAAGCGTTCACCCTTGAGCCTTAGGACTGATAAATGATGTGTTTTTTTCAAATTTGAAGGTTAATTCATTGTCCATGTTTTGGTATAATTATGAGCACTTTGTGATTCAAATGTTTTCACATATTTTGTGTTTTATTCACTTTTTGTAAATATTCACACATTTTTAATGTAATTCACATATGGCTATATGTGAGGTTGATGGCATTCTTCTTTTTCTGTGTGCAAAAACATAAGACAAATGGTTATAAATCAAAGACAAAATCGATTGTCTGGGTAAACAAATAAAGTTGTGTTTATCCGAAGAACATTCAGTGTTGAATTCATTCGCAGAGGCTTAGGTAAAAATTCCCTGTTTTTTCATTATATTGGCCCTACCTACCCTCTTTCCCATAGGGCCTAACCACCCTCGTTCTTTATTTTAGTCTCTTAAGATAGGCATACACTGGGTAGCGTTTACTTGCCGTGTGCAGTCCCCTCACATTTAGGGCTCGATTCCGATCCGGTAAAAAAAATCCCCCGTACGATTCGTATTCGTAGCTGTTTCCGTACGACTCGTAAACACACCGTACGACCCGGCGAGTACTATCCGGACCGGGTGATCAGGACGCTATTCGTACGGTTCGCGTCAGGTAAGGGCGATTCGTACGGAAAAGCGCTCAATCACATACACACCGTACGCCGCGTACCCCCCATGATCGCCGGGATACGCACCGTACCCCTGCGATCATGTGGGGTATGCGGCGTACACCCAGCGTACACGGGGTGCGCACCGTACACCCACCATACATGGGGTACGGTGCGTACCCCGTGTACGCTGGGTGTACGCCGCGTACCCCACATGATTGCAGGGGTACGGTGCGTACCCTGGCGATCATGGGGGGTACGCAGCGTCCCCGGGGGGGGCGTTCTGTACGTGTTTCGGCGCGAACTATGCGTTTACGGCTGTTTCCACCTCCCGTAAAAAAAAGGGTCGTACGTTGCGTACCCGACACGAATCGTACTTGCTGGGTCATAAAAACCAGCCGCGAACCGTAGCGATGTCACGTACAGCGGGTTCCGAGTGAGACTCGTACGGATATTTTAGTCGTACGGAGTCCTGTACGACTCGTACGGTTTTTGGCTCATGGTACAGATCGTACTTCGTCGTACGTATGGGGACGTGTACGGGTACGATTCGTACGGAGAAAATTGCTCCGTACGACGATTCGGAGCGCATTTTACCGGATCGGAATCGACGCCTTAGTGTAACAAATGTAATGTCCGTGTTAAGGGCTCTCATCATGTCCGTGACTACTTATGTATGCCTTCTTTCTATCCCGCTCCACCACATAGCCGGGGCCTCCCCCTCCCGCACAGCAACCCTCCATATGTCCGATATCAGTCCAGTTGTTCGCTCCCGCAAGTGTACCAGGAAAGTGATTGGGAAGGGGGAACTTAAAAACAACTTTCGGGAAACATTCCCAACATAAGGGGCCTATTGCTCGACACAATAAATCCAAACTGCACATCTCGTACTGTCTCTAGTTCGTTTCGTGCGGGGGGTGTTTTGGCGTCGCCACTGGTGGTCAGTGTTCTGGCTACCCGCTTCATAGTGTATCTGTGAGTGTGCTCGCACCTGCCTTTACCTTCATCTTTGGTTCGCAATGCTTGTCGGTGTCCATCTGCATGGAATATAATGCTCTTACCATGTCACCTTCATGTTGTGCTTCATATTAGCGTGTCAGCAGTTTGTGGGGTCACCAGTGGTGGTGAGACTGAGCCCTCTCTGGAGGTGCGAGTTTTGCTGTGTTCCTCCTCCTCCGACGTGAAGATATGTGGGCCATGTTCTCCCTCTGAGCTATCTACCGTGCGCCAGGGACCTGCCGCCGCTTGCAAGGCTCTTCTTCGGTCTGCTATTATTTGTTCCAGATCAGGGGAATTTCTGGTGCCGGGGACCGACGGACGATTCAGCTGTGTAAGGGCGACCCATTTAGAGCGCAGTCGCCGCTTATTGGGGAGTCCATGATGTGGCGTGGCTCTGCGTTCAGGCAGGTCATCACTGTGTCGCTCCAACCAATTTCTCGCCTCTGCTGGGTCTGTGAAGAAGTGCGTAGATCCTCCATGAATAATCTTAAGGCGGGCTGGGAAGAGGAGCGCATACTGCACGTTGTTTAGACGTAAGGTTTGTGTCCCAGCAAGAAATGTGGCCCATTGACATTGTACTGCCTAGGAATAATCGGGGAGCAGCATTATGTGTTTGTCCTCCACTCTGAGTGTTCTCGCTTGTCTGGCTGCTCGCAGTACCGCGTCTCAGTCTTGATAATGCAGCAGTTTGAGCAAAAACGGCCTGGGTGGGGAACCCGTGGGCGGCTTCTGGGCTGGAACCCTGTGCGCCCTCTCCACCGAGAAGAATGGTGATAGGTCCTGGGCCTGCATGAAAGTTTTAATCCAATTTTCTATGTATCGTTGAGGACTCGTATGTTGCTCCGGCGAGAGTAGCCCTCCAAATCATCGGTTTGCACTCTAGGGATTTCACTTTGCTCTGTAGCTCTTTGATGGCCTCTTGATTTGTCTGTACCAGCGGCCCCATTCCTTGTAGCGTTTTGTCCCTTTGGTTTACTTTTTCAGCCAGTTTCCTGTGATCGTATCTCAACAGGTTGAGGTCCGTGGCTAGCTCGCCGAATTTACTCTCCATAGACACCCGGGAATGTTCTATTGCTGCTAGTACTTTGTCCAACTTGGTCGACATATCATCCGCATGCAGTGGTTCTCCATTTTGTTTTCCTCCCCGAGGGCCCTGGGGAGGGCTGTCTTCTCGTTGCCGGCCCTGGTGTCCTGGTCATTGTTCGCTGCTGTCTCCCCATTCCCACCCGGCTAGGTGATGGACCCCGACGGCGAACCCCGCGCAGCCAGGACGTGTGGATCTCACACATGGAGGTGCAATCCATCTTCTCCTCGCCCACTCAGTAGCTTTCCTGGTCCCGTGTGATGGAAAGGACCCCTGCGGCTGCCCGGTATCTGCCACTTGTGTCAGGGTACGGTCCAGATCCTCTGCACCTCTGGGATCCCGCGGCGAAAAGGGGGTCTCAAAGATCTACCCGGGGTTCTCTTGTGCCTGCCGTCCTGGTACGTCGCTTGAGCTCGTCGTCGGCACCCGCCAGCTCACGTGCAGTGGGGTCAATTGCTGTTTGTAGGCCCCTCCTGAGTGGGAGTCCCGCGCTCGTCCTCTATTGTTGCCGGTTCGGTACTTCGGTGGGCTGCCTCTGCGCGGTCCGGCCCCTGGTCTGCCTTGTTCCCTTTAGGATCGGCCAATGTGCACCGCCATTTTGTGTAGGCTCAGTAGGTTATGTGCACATCCCTTCAGCAGTTCATCCCCCGCAACACCCTGGGTCTCAGTGTCCTGACCCCCAGTGCTGATCGTTATGTGTGAATCTGGGGGGGGGGCCGAGGCCGCTCGCCGTTCACAGGGAACACACCGGGGGGTCTCCCCATCTAGGCTGTGAGCTGACTCAGCAGTTGGCGGGGGTGGTAGGATCCCACCCGAATTGTCCTCTTTGTCTCCCCACTGACGGGCCTGTTGCATCAGTGTCTCCGTCGCCGTGCTGGTGATATGCAAGTGTATGGGGATACCTCCCCCTGCTTCCGCCACAACAACCAGTGGGGCCCGTCTTACGGAGTCAACTGCTTGTCCTTCTTCTTGGCAGTTTGCTGGTGCCAACGCGGACCTCCGCTTTCGCCGCCACTCACTCCGTCTCCGCGCAGGCAGCTTCAGGGCACCTAGGGTGCCAGCTCTCGACGTACACCTCTCCGGGGAACTGCCGCAGGACCCAGAGCAGGTAGGGCACCAGCACTCCCTTTTTTGGTGGATGAAGGGGGGGCTCCTGCCTCGCCCCCCACTCCGCTACCTCCTGGTCACTGCAAAGGTGCTTCTCAAGTGCGCATCCCCGTGCCTCGGGTCCCGGTGTTCAGTCTCTTAGCGCCCGCCTCTTCAGTCACCCGGGTCCCCCCTGGCAGGCAAGGATCTCCCACGCCGTGAGCCTGTTAGACCTCCGGGGATCTCCCAGTGTACTCACGGCGATGTCGGGATGACGTGGGCCCAGCGCCGGTGCAGCCTCCTCAGTGTCAGCGGGTCCCACGCGGCGGCGTGGTGCCCGCGGTCGCTGTATTCCTCTCCCCCAGTCTCCTCAAGGACGTTTGATGGTCGCCACCATTTTACGTGGGCTCGGGCGCCGGTGGGCCAGTCCTGTAGCCCCGCTCCCACGTTGGCTAGGGGAAATTCTGGGACACTGCTGGCATCCTCATGGGCTCCCTGCTGCACCACGAAGCAATCTGGTGTAGTTTTGGCATTTTGTTCTAAGTATGGCGATGTTCCCGTGGGCAGCCGATCGGAGCACTAAGAGAGTGCGTCCGCCATCTTGGCTGGCTTTGCCACGCCCCCGTAACCAAAATATTGATGTAAAAAATATCTACATCCTAAACTTATAAAGGTAAGCACAAAAATATCAGAAAAAATATTGATGTCATAAAGTTGTACAAAATATCGTTATAAATATATTACCTTCCGGCGGTCGCCAGTAGGTAGTTATAAATAGGACCTAGTTTCTATAGGAAATCCGCAACATTCTAGTTGGCATAACTTTGGCGCCGGTTAATGAATCTTCGCGAAATTCTCCAAGAAGATGATTTGCTCCGCTCCTTCCCTGAAAGCTTGGAGGTGATTCGTCAAGCGGGGACTGAGAAAAAAGTGGGGTCCCAAAACGTTTTTTCCCTTGCAATTTTCAATAGTGATCTTTAAGACGCGTTACAGCCCGAATAGTTGAACGGAATTACATCAAATGTGGCAGAGAGGTAGAGTTTTTGGTTTGTAGATGACGGTTTTTGTTAAATGGTGTAAATTTGTGCAGTAGTTCCTGGGAAAATCAAAAGTAAAATCCTAGATATATCTATGGACAAAGTACCGTCCGAGGATTATACGCGTAGCCTTAGGAGTACGAGATGCATGCTAATTGGCTGTCACCTGTTTGTCAACACTCCAAACCAGGAAGTGTTGGCAGCCATCTTGTGTCTCGGTAGAACCGAGGCACAAGAAAACTGAAAAACAAGTGCGTAAAAGACACAAAGGGGGCAGGGTAGAAACACCCGGACTCCCTAGGCCTCCTCAGGGGGTCTCACAAGAACTCCAAGGCCCAAAAGAAACTTTTATTTTTTTTAATAAAAAAAATCACAGGATGCACGTATGAGACGCGTAGGGCTTTGAAAAAAAAGAAAAAAAGAAAACCCGGAGCCTGGTTTAGTGCTATTTAGCCCCCGGGGTGGCCAAGTCTCGGGGACAATGTAGTTTATTACAATGGGGGCCCAGAGGGGCCCCTAGCCCCGGGGATTACCACACCGGGGCTTTTTTTTAATATATGTACGGGGGCTCACGGCCCCCTCGCAGTAAATGTAAATGTGTATGTGTGTGGGGGCTCTTAGGACACCTAAGCCCTGGGGACCACCACCTCTAGGGGCTTTAAAACATTAATTGATGGGGGTCTCTGAGGCCCTTTCAGTCCTGGGGACTGCCACCCTCTGGGGCTTTAAAATATTAATTGAGGGGGGTCTGAGGCCCCCCCAGTCCCAGGGAGCGACACCCCCCGGGGCTTTAAAATATTAATTGAGGGGGGTTCCGAGGCCCCGGAGCCTTGGGGACCGTCACCCTCGGTGCTTCTTGAAAGTGTTGGAGGGGGGCCGTGTGGTTCTCCTCCATGACCGTGGGGACCACAAACCCTCAGGGCCGGTTCCTGTAGTGTCGCGGGGTGAACACCCCCGGGACATAGCCGTTTGCAATTTCAGCGTGGGAGCCTCGCGGCTCCCACTCTGTCATTGGAAACATCTTTCCTATTTGGAAGAGAGAGCTTATACAGGCCTATTCTAGGTTGGCAGTGTGCGTGAACTAGGGTTTGGCCTGCGCTGATAGGGAGCAGATAGTATTTATGTTTCTCGTAGTTTTGTGTACCCTCTAATTCAGAAGCGAGCTTATTATGGCCTATTTTTTCAATTTTCTTAATTTATAAATATATTTATATTGTATTTATTTGTGTACTCCCTTTGCAGCTCTTTAAACATTCTAACATATCATTTCTGTACGATCTTTTCTGTGTTGGACAACAGAGTGTTACCCCAGTGTCTTTGTCATGATATATGATATCTTTTTTCTCTTTTCTGTATGTTTTTACAGTATTCTTCTACCTCTTATGTCAATCAGTTCCACAGTTTAGCGTCCGTTTGTTGCAGTGTTCTTAGTCTTGTTGTTGTTTTGCTGACTTACCAGTTTGTGTACATGATCCATCGTGCTATATGTGCAGCCTTCTGTGTATCGTCTTTTATATCTGACCTTGGTTCTTTAGTGCTTAATTCAGTGTCCTGCACATACCAGTACATCTGTTAACATGTACTTTATTACTTTCCATTTCCCTGCCTCCACCCTAATTAACAACGTAATGGGGTGAGACAAAGTAAGGGTCTGTGACGTCAGTGTCTGAAGCTTGCAACACAGTAGGTAGGACATGGATTAAGGAATTCGCGTCCTCCACTCATAGATTCTCCTGCCCCTTGTTTCTATCTCGTTTGCAATGCCTTATTTATTAAATCTCTGCACTTGACCTGGTCTTCCTCCAGTGTATTCTCCTCATAGTCCAAGCACATACAATCTATCTTTTCATCTGCCCGTGGTCAGTCTGTGTGTGTGGTGGCACCGCCACCAGATATTGCATATTATACACCACTTTGAGTGTATCCGCCCTCAAAATGCTTCCACTGGCCATTGTACATGCAGACCTTGGACCACCCTTTTCATCCATTCATGCATCTTGAGATGTAACCTTCCACCTCTGTTCTTTACGTCCTACTTTCCCCTTTTAAATATTCAAATCCTCTTGGAAAGACTGTATCAACCCTTTAAGAGAAAAAGTAAGAAGGTTCGGGAATCAATTTCTATGTGATCTCTATCTACCATCCTTATACCCAATCATTAAATTACATGCTTTGTACCATTCTATAATGCGCTTGAGTTGCACTGTTCATTCTTGTATGGGTTTGTGTGTCATGACAATGAAAGGGACCTTATTCCTGCAAATCTTAAATAAAGCACTTGACACAATGCATAGTGACACTGTATTTATTTATTGTATTTATTTATTGAATGTATTCATAATATTTTCTACTCAAGTTCACTTTGCTTCTTCATTTTCAAAACAAATATTAAATACATTTCTTCGGAAGCATCACATACGCCGATATTAAAGTAAAGGAGTTGGAAAAAATAAATTTAGTGTTTCACAAAATATTTTATGTGAGCATCCCAAACACTGATATTAAAGTAAAGAAGTTCTTAAAATAGTTTCAATGTATTACAAAACATGTTATGTGAGCACCTCAAACACTGATATTACAGTAAAGAAATTGTAAAAATCGTTGAAGTGTAGCTCAAAATATAACTACAAACACTGATAGAACAGTAAACAAGTTGTGAAAATAGTTTCAATGTATCGCAATAACTCATTTCACTTCACTGAGAACATGTTTCTTTACTACTGATAGATCTTACATCTTACAGATTGAAAATGTCACTTACAAAGTAAGCATTTCTTCTAGGCATGTAGTAGTGTAGATTCATATGGTTTATATAGTCCTTCCATATCGTGTTGTGTTAGGATGTTTGCATGTTGTTTTTATTTGAAGAAGTCTATTTAGTTACTTGGTAAGGCGGTCTCCTTTTGATGGTATTCTGCATGAGAATCGACTCTATTGTCAGGGAGCTGCCTGACTTAATGTCATACAAACAGCATCTCACTCATTCCACTTGTTCTCAATGGGGTTCCCTTATAGACTTTGTAATCATCCGTTAATGTATCTTAGCGTAATTGTTACTACTCCATAAATTTCCTGCCTTCCTCCCATCTTCCTCACATTTCCTGCTGTCACACCATGAATAGGACGGAGCACATTATATTAAGTTCAGCATTAGATATGCATGATTTTTGAGAAAGTAAACCAGGAACGGCCACGTGGTGCAGGAATAAATATGAAAGTCACGGGAGGATTAATGGATAGGCCCATAACAGAGCTAGGATTACACCTTACACTACGATTAAATGCGAGGAAGTACAGGTCATGTGTGGGTAGCAAATAAATGTGACACAAAAAGTGAACATTTCTCTGTTATTTGAGAATAAGATCTATTATGGTGAAGGTGTAAATCAATGTGAATAAAGGTCTGCAATGTTGAATGTAAAATCGTCAAAAAATGTACAACTTATTCAAATATCTGGTTCTGGATGCTGAGTTATGTAAGAATCTGCTAAGTGGGGCATGATTGCATGTCCCCCTGAAGACGACGATACGTTGAGATGTCTCCACTATCAACTTCGATGCTACTTTCTGTTCCTACCATGGTGAAATGGGAAAGAAGATTTGAGTAAGTTGACAACTTGTTACAAGAAATAAAGTCTTTTTCCTTTAGGGGTGTTTGGATTTCCAGGCCATTACACAGATGTTTCCAACATGGGATGTATTAGTTGATCGGCATTGAGGAGTAGATACAAAATACAGACGTCTATGTACAAAATACATACTCTAGATAACCTCAAACAATTAAAATTGTTTTTATTAAAAACGCAGTTCTATATAGTGTATGAAATTACATGTACATATATTTTTTTCCAATAGTAGGAAAGTTTTTATAATCGCTCAAACCCCCGGAATATAAAGTATACAAATACTTATTTTAAATGTGAGAAGGAACGTGTGTGAAACTCCACATTACGATTTTAAGTATTACCAATCATAACATTTTTCTTTTACTATCTTTTAGATGTAGAGCTTCAGGGTGCATTATGTCCCAGCACGTGGTGAAAAGCACACTGGTGACAAAAAGTTGAGTTGCGAGTATTCTTTTCAGTCAATCTCTCACTTCCTCTCTCCTTTCATAAAAAAATTACACACAAAGTTAAGTTCCTTTTTATCTTACAGGTTGTGTTGTCATAAATTGGCGTCCCCACCCCTACACCTCTAAAACTCAAGTATTTTGTTAGGTGTTATACTTAGTTTGGTTTCCACTGAGTTAGTGGTACCTGAAACAACATGGTTCTGTGAAGTTTGCGATGATGTGTGGTCTAAGCAGGACGCATTGGTAGCAAAGTCTATGAAATCAAGTTTTCTAATAAATATTGGCTGTTCATTCACTGAAGTAAGTTGCAGTATATCTCCAAAAACTATGAAATATTTTGTTCTAAATAAGTGATCTCATTCAATACGGTCACGTGGCAATGATTTCTTGTGCACTGAGTTATTAATTCTTTTGGCGCTGAGTTTGCACATACCCTGTGATGATGCGTCTTCGGGGGAGAGGCACAGTAATTGACGTAATGTCTTTTGTCTATTGAATTCTGCATCAATTACATTTAAAAGAGATAGTATGCCTCATTGCTGACATATAACTGTTAATTTTTCTTTGCGATGATTTATGTTGCACTGAGTTAGTAGTATATTTGGCGCTGAGCTTGTATGTACACTGTGATAATGAGTGGTAAAGGGGGACACAAACATCGATGAATGCTATTTTGCTACAGTTAACAGAATCTGAGGATACAGTACAATTGTCTCTGCCTTAAGTAAATCGAGACTGAATTCAATGTTGTCTTTAGTGCTACTGCGCCACTGGTACCAAGTAGTAAACTCTGTTGATCGCAGTGTACATTTGAAGACAGTACTTAGTACAGACATTGAGGAACGTTTTTTGTGGCATCTATTTACAAAATTGTCTCTGCCTTACATAAATCTAGGCTAACCTGAATGCTGTCCGTAGTGTAGATGGAAAGCTGAATTCAAGTTGTGAACCCTGCTGTCCGCAGTGTTCATTGAAGGCAGTTGTTGACAGACATAGACAAATGCTTTTTGTCACTTATTTAAACAAAATGTGAAGATATATAGTAGAATTGTCTCTGTATTAAATAAATGAAGGTTGAATTTCCTACTGTTCAAACTTTAAGAAAATCTGAGGGCATTGTGCAATTGTCTGTTTTAAATAAATAAAGACTGAATTGAATGTTTTCTGTAGTGCTGGCGCTCTTGGTATCTAGTTATCAAGTCTACTGACCGCAGAATAGATTGAAGGCAGTTCTCAGAACACAGATACTAAAGACAAATTTAGATCCAAAGCAGAATTCATGTTGTGAACCCTGCTGTCCGCTATGTAGATCGAAGGCACTACTCGACAAACATCGATGAATGCTATTTTGTCACAGTTAACAGAATCTGAGGACATAGTAGAATTTTTTCTGCCTTAAATAAATTGAGACAAAATTCCAAGTTGTCTGTAGTGCTGATGGACTCCTGGTATCAAGTGGTAAACTCTGTTGATCGGAGTGTACATTTGAAGGCAGTAACTTAGTACAGACATTTAGGAACGTTTTTTGTGGCATCCATTAACAAAATTGTCTCTACCTTACATAATCAAGGCTAACTTGAATGCTGTCCATAGTGTAGATGGAAAGCTGAATTCAAGTTGTGAACCCTGCTGTCTGCAGTGTAGATTGAAGGCAGTTGTTAACAGACATAGAGGAATGCTTTTTGTCACTTGTTGAAACAAAATGCGAAGACATATAGTAGAATTGTCTCTGCATTAAATAAATGAAGGCAGAATTTCCTACTGTTCAAATTTTAACAAAATCTGAGGACATTGTGCAATTGTCTCTGTTTTAAATAAAGCAAAACTGTATTGAATGATTTCTGTAGTGCTGGCACTCTAGGTATCTAGTTGTCAACTCTACTGACTGTAGAAATTTGATTGAAGGCTGTTCTCAGCACAGATACTGTAGACAAATTTACATCCCAAGCTGAATTCAAGCTGTGAACCCCGCTGTCTGCAATGTAGATTGAAGGCACTACTCGACACAAACATCGATGATGTTATTTTGTACAGTAAACAGAATCTGAAGACATAGTACAATTGTCTCTGCCTTAATAATCGAGACTAAATTCCATGTTGTCTGTAGTGCTGATGCGCTCTTGGTATCAAGTAGTAAACTCTGTTGATCGCAGTCGTACATTTGAAGGCAGTACTTGGTACAGACGTTGAAGAACCTAGTACAGGCCCTGGGGACCGCCAACCCCCCAGGGCCGGCTCCTTGCAGTGTCCCGGGTGCTCACCCCTGGGACACTGCTGTTTGCAACAGCAGGGCGGGAGCCTCACGTCTCCCACCCTGCCATTGTAAACTGCTTTGCTTCATTGAAGCTGAGAGCAGGGAAACCTGCTCTCGCTTCAATGAAGCAAAGCAGATTGCTTTCCATATGGGAAGCAGCATGTTAGCTGCTACCCATATGAAAGCAATGCAGGCTCCCGTAGGAGGCGGGGAGCCGGCCGGACCTGGGGGGATTGGGGACCCCCCACAGTCCCCAACAGTAAGGGCCAGCCCGGAATGGGGTCCCGGGGCTACAGTGGCCCGGAGGGGGGCCACATGGACCCCCTCCCCATTAACAAGATTTTTTTTTTCTTTCTAAAAATGGCCACCCCCGGGGCCTTGAAGTGGCCTGAGGAGGCTGCCCCCCACCATTAAAAAAAATTATTAATTAATTGTCCATGCCCCGGTGGATGGGGTAGCGGAGCCCGGAATTGGCCACGAATGTCATTTGAGATGTCATCAGTGATGTCATTTGAGATGTCATCAGTGATGTCACTGACCATGTCATGAATGATGTAATATGTGACATCATCGGCAGTGGATTGTGGCGCGTGAGTTATAGTTAGTACAACTAACTATAATGGGAGAACTTCAATGGTTTTTACGTGTGAAATGTCAAACTAGCTATAACACCCCTGAAACCTATGAATTTCTAAGTTTTTTTAAATGCTAATTCCTAACTATAACATGTCTGAAACCTATGTTTTTTCAGTGAATATATATATATATATATATATATATATATATATATATCGACGAAACCTTCCATTTGGGGCGGGTCGGACTGCACGAGGAACAGAGACATATATATATATATATATAATATATATATAGATATATATATATATATATTCACAGAAAAACCATAGGTTATAGACCATATATAGTTAGGAATTTGCATTTACAAAACCTTGAAAATTCACTGGAAAAAACCATAGGTTATAGACCATATATAGTTAGGGATTAGCATTTAAAAAACCTTATTTTATTTGCACAAAACCATTGAAATTCATATATAGTTAGTTGCACTAACTATATATCGCGGACCCGCAATCCACTGCTAATGATGTCACATATTACATCATTCATGACATGGGTCAGTGACATCACTGATGACATCACTGATGACATCTCAATGACATCACTGATGACATCACTGATGACAACACCCAGTGACTGTATGTTTCTGTAAAGTTAAATATGTCTTACATATTGAAGAATGAGTGGATGTATAAGTGTCTGGATGAAGGATTTAGTAGGGTGCATGACTGACTGTATGAGAGAAAGATTAAATGTGTCTCACTGAGTGCATGGGTTAGTGATTAAAGTGTCTTAATTTGGCAATCATTATTTATGTTCTTCTGTAAACTGCTGCATGTTTAAATCAGTAGCTATATCAGTAACTATATGGGTTATTGAATGGTTGCCCAAGTATTTGTATGGGAGACTGAGTATGTGTGTGGGTGGCTGTGAGGTGTATAACTCTGTGCATAGATGTGTGAGCAGTTGATTCCCTAGGTGTATGGGTTCAAAAGTGCATGTAGAAACAGCTGTATGGACAGTTGACTGTGTGCATGAGTATATTGGTGAGTGAATGGATATCTCAGTTCTACATGTCAAAGTAAGTACATATGTAAAACACACTCCATGTGAGAGTTGACATATATAAATAACTGAACATAAGAGCCAGTGAATGTGAGAGTGGCTGTATGAATCATTGTGAACTTGTATCAAGGATTGTATAAGAGAGTAAATATGTGTTAGTATATGTTTGAATAAGTAAGGTGTGTATAACTGTATAGTTGAGGAAATGGAGGTGTGATTGATTCTTTGCATGACTGACTAGGTGTGTGAGTAACTCCATGGATGTGTGACAGTCTGTGAGTGCCTGTTTACACTGAGTGTATCTAAGGTTATATTAGAGTCTGAAGATGTATTATCACATAAATGATATCATCAGTGGATATCATCAGTGATGTAATCAGTAATGTCAAATGAGATGTCAGTGATGTCATCAGTGATGTCATTTGAGATGTCATCAGTGATGTCATCAGTGATGTCATTTGAGATGTCATCAGTGATGTCATCAGTGATGTCACTGACCATGTCATGAATGATGTAATATGTGGCCTCCTCTTGTCTCTCGATCCTACCGAGAGACAAGATGGCGGCCGCACCGGACTGTTTAGAATGTTGACAGACACCGGAGAGCCAATCAGCTTCGCATCGCAAAGTTCCGATAAGCGAAAAGTACGCGAACCGGATCGCTGCCCGGAGCGCTGTTACAGATATATATCTTGATTTAAACGTTAATTTCTCAAAATCCACTGAAGCACATATATTGAGACCTAGCAAAGGCACATCGGGCTAACAGTCCCTACAATTTTGCCAAGTTTCGTGCAAATCCATTCAGCCGTTCGAGCTAAAAGTGAGGCCAACCGCCCTTTGGAAATTAACATGGGAAAAACGCGTTTTGGGACCCCCCTTTTTTCTCAGCCCCCCCTTGACGAAACCCCCCCAAATTTTCAGGGGCTGCTCAGAAACAAAATGTGCCATTTTCCTGAAAATTTCAGCCGATTCCGTCCACAAACGCCAAAGTTATTAGACATAGAATTTTCAGAAATCCCATAGGGAAAAAATCCTAACTATATATACCTACTGGCGACCGCCAGTAGGTAATATATATCTATATATATATATATATATATATATATAGATATATAGATATATATATATATATATATATATATATATGTCTCTGTACTCTTCCTCGTGCAGTCCGACCCGCCTCCAAAAGGAAGGTTTCGTCGTCGCAAGGACCCCATGAGAGTAGGTCCTATCATATCCAACTTTCTCCCTCACAACAAAGGATGACAACGTCGTGTGTGGTTTCCAGGATTTTTGTCGGCCACTATCAAACGTGTTTCAACTGCACAGCATTCTTGCCCAATTTATCTTAAAATGCCTCATTAGTATTATAATTTTGCAATTAATATGTGCACATTGCAGTTAATATGTGCACATTAAAGGCTGCCATCAACATAAGTGCTTTCCTCTATCAATTGGCTTAAGGCTTTTCACTATGGTTCTGTGTTTGTACTCTTTATTCACAAGATGGGGTTCTCCTTTAATCACAAGATGGGGTTCCTCTTAGTAATTTCTTCACTTTCTGATATATGATACCACTTTTTTCATCACAGATAATTCTCTTTTTATTTCTCCTTATTTTCAACATTTCGTTGTCTCTCTTCCATTAAATATTTTCTTTGAATATAGTAACAACTATTTTATATAATTGGTTAATTGCCATATGAGTGAATAATAGATTGTTGTTTTGGCAGTATGGACGCGTGATGTATGGACCGCCGTTACTGAATCAGCGTGGGAGTTATCGAGAGAGCTCTTCCACTGTCATGTCATCTATTGGAGTTGTTATTTCACGTTAACCGAAAGGTATCTGATACGGCAAAGGCTGCCCCTGTGATGTCATATTTGAATGGGACCTACGCCTAATTTTGGGCTGATTAAAAGTCAACCTTAGCGGTCCTTGACCCTTAGATGTGTGGAATCGAGTTATACATCCTATGGATACACGAGTACGGATATCTTCCTGTATTCCTCTTTCATCTATAACTAGATTCAATAGGACCATTGTTCAGAGCATTACTCTGACTACAGATTGTGCCCCCTTGAGACCATTAAGTTGGATGGAAAGCAGTGTATTATAAAGTCAAGATAAAGATGGTCAGACATAAAAATAATGATTTAATGCACCCTGACGAAGGAATCCAGGACCAAGAGTTCCTTTCCAAAACGCGCGTCGGCGCCTTCTTTGTTTTTTGCTTTTTTGTTCCTGTATATATTGTATGTCGTTTCTTAGTCTTTATAGTATTTACTTGTCCATGTTGTGTAGGTTGAAAAGACTGGTGAGACTGTTGGTCCGTATGAGCTGTGTGAATGGGCTGACTGTACTGGTATGTGTGAACGGTTTGCTTTCTGGGGCTGTAGGTATATAGTATAAATATGTACATGGAGAACATTTATTTAATATTTGCGTAAAGATCTTTTGATTGTGTTATAATGCTTTAATTTACAAGAAAATTATGTAAATAAAAAAAGACAATGTTTTTCTAATAATTCTGTTTGTGGGACAATGTCATTATTTGAATTGATGTAGGATATATTACCTGAGTTTAAATAAATTGTAGTGAGAGGTTTTTGTTCTTGTATTTGAATAATAGAATTGTCCTTTTTTTCCAATATGTTATCTAAAACCCTTTTCTTTTTCTTCTCTTTTTTCTTTTCCAGGTCTTCATTCTTTGTTAATTTAAAGTTCTCTAAACATATATATTTATACTCATATTTGTGGTGCTGTTTCAATAAACCTATTAGTTATTCTTAAAATTGGCCCTGACGAAAGGATGTGTTGTGAAACACATGTTGGCCTTTGTTGCTTATTTTGCGAATAAAATATAAAAAAAAAACTATGGAGATTCCAAAAAACATCAGAGAAAACTTGTTATTTCACTGAGGAGACCTCAAATCCATTCTTTTTTCCTTTCAGTTACTATTGGGCTGTATTAAGGACACCAAGTTTGTTCCAAGATATCCATTATTCCTATCAACTTCTAGAAATTGTTTTTTCCACAGTGATAGGGTTCATCAATAGTCTCTCATCCCTGTTTTGTTGCATCTATTTTATATTCTTTGGTATGTTTTGGCCCAGCAGTGTGCATGAAAGGGAGTGATTCATGGAACTGTTTGTTTTTTAGGCACTCAGGATCCAAATGTATGTTAAGGTCTCTTAAATGTATTATTTTACTTAGTTTAAAAATTTCTTCTATAGATTCTTTCCAAAGTTTAAGAAGGAGGTTTTCTACTAAGACATTCCAGGAAGAGTTTAGCATTAGATTTTAAGGTTAAAAGCCCTTTAATACAAAAACAGAATATTTAAAGCATCTTAGAAAATTATGGCAATGCTTTACATACAGGTTGTGAATATGCCATTATAGGGCACTCCAATAAACTAGTCAATTTCTACTATACATTTTGGCCCAGATTTACAAACACTGTGCGTCAGATTTGTGTTACTTTATTAATGCAGAACCAGAGCAAAGTTTTGGTTTGGTGTCTCTAATCCCAGGCAAATACAGATTTGCGTTGGATTGTAACCCAAGGTAACACAAGACTGCTCAATATGATGCTATGCATTACTTTGCATCAAGGAGGTATTCCATGGGTGGTGCATGGCCATTTCCGTGCATCCACATATGGATTTCAATACAGATCCATATCTACAAAGACTTGTAGGCATGGGTTTATGTCAATGTCTTGTTCCTGTTTGAGGCTAGCATAACAAAGAGAATTAATTTTATTTCTTTTCATTTTTTTCATTTTCTACAGCACAAATGCAAAGAGGAAATTGCCTTTCAGCATAGGTTTTGTGCAGGGACCCCTTCCTGCACAAAATGTATGTGGACCACAACACAGACACCCTTGCGCTACAGGGCAAGGGTGTCTGAGATGCCACATGGCTAGATAATGAGTGTGATCGCAGTGAGAGAGCAGAACAGTGTTGCATCTTTATAGATATGGCACTGTTCTGCTTTCTCGGGGTCATGCAATGCAGATCTGCAACTGTGTCGTATCTTGCTACACTGCATTAAATGATTTAATTGTAAATCTGGCACATTGTTATTGTTATAGCGCGCAATAGCTACTCCAAGGAGTGTCCCCGCGCAGAACCAAGAATAGTCTCTAAACTGCACAGCCAACATCTACTGGAACAGGTGAGTTTTTAATAGTTTTTTGAAGACTAACGGGTCCTGAGTATTGCTTAGTAGAAATGGGAGGGCATTCCAAGCCTGGGCAGCCTTAACAGCCAGAGAACATCCACCCAGCTTGTGGCAGAAGAACCGAGGCACCCTAGCTAGGAGGAGGGCAGAAGATCGCAGTTGTCTCAGCGGGACATAACAGGAGAACCCCTTCTGAAAATAGGTGGGCTCATGAGCATAAAGGGCTCGGTGAGCATTGTCCAGAGATTTAAATTTGACCCTATCCACCACGGGAAGTCAGAAAAGGGTGCGGAGATGTTCACGCACACTACTCCTCTTAGCGATTCCCAAGAGCAGCCTAGTGGCCGCATTCTGCATAACCTGAAGTCTATTCAGGGAATATCCAGGGATGCCAATGTACAGTGCATTAGCGTAAGCCAATTGAGACAGGATCAAAGCCCGGATGACCGTCTCTTTGGCAGACCTAGGAAGGAGAGGTAGAAAACTCCTTATTTATTTATTTATTTGCGGGTTTGTAACGCGCTTCAATAAACTCCCGAAGGAGTATCTCCGCGCTCCAGAAACACGAGTGGAAAAAGAGGGGCAGTTAATCCTAAACAGAGATTCAAATTTGATAAATCTCGGCCAAGCCGGTTAGGCCTGAAACAAGAGGGTTTTCAGTTTTTTTCTAAAGGCAAGGTGGTCCGAGCACTGTCTAAGCAGAGAAGGAAGTTTGTTCCATAATGTTGGGCCCACCACTGACAGTGCTTTACCTCCCTGTCTGGCCCTTTTAATCATGGGCACCCTCAAAAGGAGCTGATTACTTGACCTTAGGGTGCATGTGAGGACAAATCGAACACATTTCTCTGCCAGATAAGAGGGTCCTAAATCATGTAGTCCCTTGTGTACTATACAACATATCTTCAACTTAACTCTGTGGCGGACAGACAGCCAGTGGAGTTTTTCTAGCAGAGGTTTAGAAGGGGATCTAGGAGGAGCATTAAGGACCAATCTGGCCGCAGTGTTCTGTACCACTTGGAGTCGGTCTAGTACCTCTTCATTTGCAGATGTCAGACGGCCATTGAAATAATCGAGCCGACTAAGCACTAAGGTCTGGACCAGAGTCTTTCTAGTGGAGTCAGGGAAGAGTGGAAATACCTTGCGAAGGAGTCCTATCACATGAAAAAAGGACCCCACTGTATTATTTCCATGTTGTTTCAAGGATAACTCCTGTTCAAGGCGGACCCCAAGGTTCTTGATCACTTGCTTTGGTTCAGGAACTGGTCCCAGATCTAGTGGCCAACAGTCAGGGGACCATAGTATCTTGGCCTCACCGAAAAGCATAACCTCAGTCTTACCAACATTACACTGAAGAAAGTTGGAAGACATCCACTGGGAGACCGCATTCATCCCTTCGGAGAAAGATCGCTAAACCTCCGAGGTCAGAGATTTAAATGGGAAAAGCAGCTGGGTGTCATCAGCATATGACACTGGACAAAAACCAAAGGCTCTCATAATTTTTGCCTGGGGGGCCACATAGATGTTAAAAAGGGTCGGGCTCAGACAGGAGCCCTGTGGCACCCCCTTGGTGATCTTAACCTCAGCCGACCGGAACTCACCCATGATGACACATTGAGTGCGGTCGGAGAGAAAGCTCTTTAGCCGACCCAGTGTCATGTCCTCCAGTCCACTCTCAGCCAGTCATTCGACCAAGATCTTGTGTGATATAGTATCAAATGCTGCCGATAAGTCCAGCAGCACCAGGACAGCTGAAATACCCCCTCCTGGTACATATGGAGATCGTCTGTTACTGACAGCAGGGCCGATTCTGTACTATATTTCGGCCTAAAACCGACTGAGAGGAATCCAGGCTTCCAGATAGTTACAGGAAGTTAGAAAGATGTTTATTAACGTGCTTTTTGATGAGTTTCCCCAGAAAAGGGAGCAGGGAGATTGGTCTAAGATTGGACAGATTGGTCCATGGGACTGAGGTGTTCTTCCAGATGGGTCTTACCAGAGCCTTTTTCCACTCTCGTGGGACACAGCCCGTGCTAAGCGAGAGGTTGACAAGGTTCTGGATTTCAGGACCAAGTGCCCATGCCCACCACTCCCATAATTCTTGCTGGTATCTGATCTGATGGACACCCGCTCTTGATATTGTCAATCAGCCCCTCCACTTCCAACCGGGTGATATTAGGAAATTTGAGAAGTGTATCTGGATTAGCATCTACTCTCACCTGCGTGTGAACAGTATATATACTTGTAGGTAGGATGGAAACCCTGATTTTTCAATAGATAATGTCAATCTTATCAGTGAAGAAGCCTGAAATGTCGTCGCATAGTTGTTGTGATGACATATCCGTACTTTCACACGCCACCGGTTTTAAGAAGGTGTTTAAAATCTGATATAATACTTTAGGAACTTTGCCTGCCACCTCAAGTTGCAAAGTAATGTGATTCTTAGGGGCAACTCTGATGGCTTTGTGGTAAATACTCAAAGCCGTCTGGTAATTGGATTTATCCACCTCCAGGTACGACTTTCTCCAGGCTTTCTCAAGTTTCCTTTCGGTTCGTTTAAGAACCCTCAGCTCTCGGAAAACCAGACTTCCTGTTTTTTTGCCAGGTCAATTTTTGAATAATTTAAGTGGAGCAGTACGTTCTACCGCTGTATATATGGCATGCTCATATTTAGATAGGGCGGAATCAATATTTTCCGTGGGCGGAAAGTTCGGCGCAATATATATCTCCTTGAAGGCTTCATGGGATATTTTATGCCATTGTCTTCGCCGTACCGGAATCTGCAGAGAAAGACTAAGAGGTACATCAATTTTGGGCATGGAAAACTCTAAAATAAAATGATCTGTCCAATTAGCCTGTATTGGTACGTAACACTTAATTGAAGGAAAATTAGAAAGGATCAGATCTAAGGTGTGCCCTGCCTGATGGGTGGGCCCGGTGTTACACTGCTTCAGACCTATCAGGGAGAGGTCATTCAAGAAGGACTGAGCCTCCAAGATATCCTTTAGCTCGCTGTGGATGTTAACATCACCGAGCAATAGGAAGTCTTTGTCCATATTGACATACGGAGCCAATACTTCCACCAAAGAGCCAGAGACTTTTTTTGTAGGGCCGGGAGGATGATACACTAGTGCTCCCTTCCTGCAATACTTGGCAGAAGTACCAATTTTAAAAATCATCATTTCAAAATCAGAATTACAACATTGATCTAGAATGGAAACGGCTATGCTACATTTATGAACAATAGCTATGCCCCCTCCTGTTTTAGTAGGCCGATCTAATCTGATGATCTTGATGTTTTGAGGAGCCCAAAACAGCTGGATGAGATCTTTTTCACCTGAGCAGAAAAGGAGAGGTTATCCTCAAACCACACGCCTAGGTTTTTAGCAGATTTCCCATTGGAGATTGGACAAGGGAAACCAGGAGGCTAGATCAAGTTTCTGAAGTCAGGGGGAAAGTTACCGTAAAGTAGGATCTCTGACTTGTCTTCGTTACACTTGAGTTGGGCAGCAGCAAGCCACTCAAAAACCGAAGACAAGCATTGCTCTACAGAGGATACGAAGTCCTCATCCTTACCCACGTAAAGAGGAGCTGGGTGTTGTCAGCATATGCAATCACCTTAGCCCCCAACTTCTCGGCTAAATAGACCAGAGGATTAACATAAATATTAAAAAGAATGGGGCCAGGGGAAGACCCCTGTGGGACACCATTGGTGACAGACTGCGGAGTGAAGGCGGCTGGTGGCATGAGCCCGCCCTTCAAGGAAGCACCTTAACCAGCCACAGGCCCCGCCAGAGACACCAATCTCGGTGAGTCAGGCGAGCAGCTTGGTATGTGGGACCGTATCGAATGCTGCCAACAGGTTGAGCAATACCAATGCTGCTCTCCCACCAGCATCTAAGCAGTCGTGGATGGCTTCAGAGATCTCCACCAGCGCTGTCTCGGTACTGTAGGAGAAGTGAAACCCAGACTGCAGAGGGTGCAGGGCATCCGACTCTTAAATTCCGTATGTTTTCTGGAGATCACCTTCTCACAGACTTTGGCTAAGCTGGGCAAGGGGGAGATAGGGTGATAGTTTCCTGGTATCAGGGGGTCCAGAGTAGGCTTCTTTAAAAGGGGAAGGATTTTTGCCTCTTTCCAGTCCACCAGTACCCAGGCCTCACGAAGGGAGGCGTTTATGAATGAATTAACTTCTGGGTTAATAATCTCTGCGACTGCTGCAAGCAGTCTTGCTACACAGGGGTCCGCCGGTGAACCCGACTTCAAGCCCTTCAGGATTTTGAGAGAGCTAGGCCGATCCACAGAAGAGAAGGCTCGCAAAGCGTGCCTTTGGGGCGGCCGGCGGTATGGCAATAGGCACAGGGTCAGAAGGAGGACCAGGGCAGGAAGTGAAGGTCGCCTGAATCGGGAGTATTTTATCTAATAAAAAGTTAGATAGAGTATTGCACCAGCCCTCAGTAGCCGGGAGAGCACACACTTGAGCCGCAGGAGACATAAAACTTTGAACAATATGGAAGCTCTCCTTGGAGTTGTTACGAGCCTGCTCAATGCGGGCTGTAAAGTATTGCTTTTTTGCCTGTATGATAGCAGCATAGTAGACTTTTTGTCTACCTCTGAAAGTGGCCTTAGCTAGGTGGCAGTAATCACTAAGACTCCAGGCCCATTGAAGTTTTTGACACTCCTGTTTAAGAACCCACAGGTCCGTGGTAAACCAGGGGTTAGAAGGTGATTCCCTCGAGAACCTAGAAGAAGTCAGAGTAGCAAGCGTGGTCATTGAGTTGAATAGTCAATTAGTAAAGCCAGCAAGACTCCCATCGAGGTCCGGGGTAAGTGCAGGTCTAGATGCCAACAGTAACTAAGCAAATTTGGAAGGATCAATTTTTTTGAAGGCTGGTTGCCGGGAGCAGGAGCCCGCAGAGCAGGCCGAGACTAACTTCCAGGAGAAGCAGGTGAGGAAGTGATCTGAGCGGGTGACTGGCAGGGGATCCTCGGCCGTAATAGCGAAATTGGAACATATAGTGTTGAGGATATGAACGCCCTGATGAGTGGGGCGAGTGACCCATTGCGACAGTTGGGCGAGCTGGAGAATGTCACCAAAAGCAAGGGTGTCTTTCGAATCAGCCTGGTCAAGGTGGATATCCAGATCCCCCAATATCAAGTATTGTGGAAATCGAAGGGCCCTGGTGGTCAACGCATCATCCCAGGAATGCAGAAAGGACCTAGCAGGGCCCTGGGGGCGATAAATCAGCGAGCCTCCCAACGAAAAATGTGGGGAAAACCTGATACTGAAGTCACAAGCCTCGCGGTCACCCGATGCGTGCATGTTGCCCCTGATTAGGTCCTATTTGTCCCTATATATGATCGCTACTCCACCCCTCCTCCCCACCAGGCGATCAGCCCTGGCGATTTTGAATCCTTTAGGGATGGCCAGGGTAACAAATGGGTCGGATGTTTTATATAACCACATTTCTGTGATAAACAATAGGTCGACCGACCTGTCAGAGAGGAGAACAAGCACATCACAGTGATGCTCATCATAGTTAAATTAAAATCTTGATAGAGCATAAGGATCTAAGTCACATTATTTCATCTGGAGAAGCATAACTCAAAAGCCTTCTGATAGCGCTAAGCTTGGTTACTTAGCAGTTAGTAATAAAGCTTTAAGTTGCTTGAATTCTACATTGAAAACTAATCTCACTAAGCAAAGAGGCAAGCCATGATAGCATTTTTAATGTTTAAGTGCTTCAATTACAGGACTTGCTTTCACTGACTTGGGGCATTCAATGAAACAGAGTGCCAGGGCAATATGTTGTAGGGTTATCAGATACAATGTAACAGAGCCGCACATCAGGGCACCAGGCAGGAATCAGGCATGGATCTGGTTGCCTTGTGTGTGTATGTTTTAGAGCCTAATTTTGTTAGACTCACTCAATGAGAAGAGGTTGTGGTAGTCAGTATTTCGATGCAGAACACTTCAAAGTCAGCGATGCGGAATCCTAAAACGTTCACCTCTTTAACTGTAAAGAGGCTTTTTGCTACTTTAGTATAAAAGAAATGAGTTATAATCTACATTTGGTTAATGCATACCCTTATTGTTGTTCTCTGTCTTGCTGCTCAGCCAATGGTGAGGTCATTGGAATGTTTAGAGTGTTTGTGCTTGAAGATGGATCAGTTGAAGTGGATAGGCTGCTCCTTGAGGGGCATAATATGGATCTTACGATCTTCCTGTAACCTGTAACTGAAGAAGTAACCTAATGAATACATTCATAACCTTTATCTACAAGACCTGTCTACATAAAATCCTTCATTTTAACACTGGCAATGAGCGGAAAAGACCCAAGCGTGAAGGAGAGTGTAATACAAGGCCACAAAAGATTTGAAGTGTCACTAGAAACAAAGAAGAAGACATGTGGATAAAGAAATTGAAGACTTGAGATGTGAACCTCTATGGAGGAGTTGTGCCTGACAGCCTCACCAGTGTCTATTGGAACAGACAGCCTACAACCAGCGCAGTGTACAGCACAATCAGTAAGCTGTTTTTAAACTCCAGACTTAAATAAGAACCTGTGTATCTGGAAGCACCCGGCTCCTGTGGTATAAGCAATAAATGGACTAGTGTTGGTGAAGAACTAGTCGGTGTCTGTCCAGAAAAGAGGCAATAGGGCAATAAGGATTTGACATGTTGTGTTCTTGGCTGTGCAGTGTTTATGATGCCCTGATGATTTTTGGGAGGTGAGCCATGTGAGTGCACAGAAGTGAATTACGCTACCTTGAAGTCTAGTGGGGAATAGTAGCGCAAGATTTGTCCCAAGCTTGTTTGATATGGGAGCAGGAATTTCACTACTGCTTTGAGTTTGCTCTGGGCGTGTTTAGAAACCTGTCTTGATGCCTGCAATCTATGTGATGCCAGATTAGCTTTATTGCGCTGCTGCTGAGAAGCGGTTCACAACATTAGGCTGACATTTTAAATTGGAATTGTGCATGTGCACCTTACCTGTCTGCGGTACCACAGTTGTTTCCAGTGATATCTTCGTTTGTTAACACGTTTCCTGTGCTGCCTAGGAACGCTCTGCAGCAAGGACGTGCGAAGAGCCATCCAGCTCAGCATTGGCTACGTGCAAGTTTGACCATCAGGCCACATTTTGCAAAACCGTATTCTATGTCGAATTGGCATCTTCATCACGTCAAGTGGTTTATCGGTGAAGTAACTATTGATAACAATTGAATTTATGTTGCTTTGACGTCGTGTTGCACTGTATTTTGATTGGGCTTTCCATGAAAGGCTTGGAAGTGTCTTAGGAGATCGGGTGTGCTGTGAGAAGTGTCGGGTGAGAAGTCGCTCACTTTGGACTTCTATTTACCATTCTTAATTTATTGCATACATGTATTATCACGTTTGTTTTGGGGGGTTTAAGTAATTTTCCGGATCTTGTGAAGTGTGTGGCATGATGCTGGTTATTTTACTTGTGACGTGTTGTAGTGAGTAGTTAATGCATTAATTGCCTAGTAATATTTGGATGTATGCCATGCTCAATTTGCTACAGTGTTTGCCATGTTCTTACTAAGTGTGTTGTTCTTTATGCTAGGTGGGTTTTAAGGTACCCACTATGAAGGGGTGAGATGCCCTGTGTATAGTTGTTTGCCTTGTGTGAGATGTTTATGACTGTGCACTGTGTGCTACATTTTTTCTGTGTTACCCTGTGTTAGTGGGAATTTATTGTGTTTAAAGATACCCTGTGTTTGTGATGGGCTTAAAGATACCCTGTTATGGTATGAGTTGAGTAATACCCTCTAGCCTTAAGGTTAGACCTGGTCCTGCCTTGAGTTATGTAAGTGCAATAGAGGGTTTAGAGTCCCTGGTCCTGCCATGAATTGTGTAAGTGCAGTAGAGGGTTTGGAGTCCCTGGTCCTGCCATGAGTTATGTAAGTGCAGTAGAGGGTTTAGAGCCCCTGGTCCTGCCATGAGTTGTGTATGTGCAGTATAGGAATTTTAGTCCCTTCCTGCTGTTAGAGTTGTGTCTTGAGTGTGAGGCGAGGTGGTGTGAGATATCCACTGTTTGAGGGTTGGAAGATACCCTGTATGTATTTTTGACTTGGTGTTGGGAGAGGTGGGTACATTGTGGTAGTGAGGTGGTAGCTACTGTTTATTTTGTGAGATATTACCTGTGCTAAGTTGTGTATGGAGTGTGAGTTAATGTGGGTGAGCACCCACTGTTCTAAAGAATGGAACACTTTTACTTTTGTTTTTCCTATTTTTCCTAGATTGGATTGGCATGTCATTTCTAAAGAATTTATTGGACATGTTGTATGTGTGTCCTATCATTTTGCATACATTAGTTTTTCTATAATCATTATAAGAGGGGAGATGTGTTATAATCTACTTGTTGGTTAATGCATTATCCCTATTATTGTTCTCTGCTTTGCTGCTCAGCCAATGGTGAGGGCATTGGAATGTTCAGAGTGTTTGTGCTTGAAGACAGATCAGTTGGAGTGGAAGGGTGGAGCAGCAAGGAGGCTGCCCTTTGAAGGGGCATAATGTGGATAATATGGATCTTACCATCTTCCTGTAACCTGTAACTGAAGAAGTAACCTGATGAATAAATCCATAACCTTTATCTACAAGACCTGTCTACACACAATCCTTCATTTTAGCAAAATGCTGACACAATTGCTGAAACACATGCTACTTGTGTTCTGTTTTTGGTCTGAAATATACTTGCCTGTCATCTAAGTAAGTCACGTTTAAACCATTCACAAGGCCAATATCACTTTTAAATTGTGATAGCAAGATCTATTCGAAAATACTGGCTACTCGTCTCTCCAGGGTTATTCCTTCATTGGTATAATGAATGCAACACAGGTTTATATCAGGCCGTAGTACTACTTCTCATATTAACAAGGCGGTGACATTATTCGACATTGCACAGGTGGAGAGAAGAGATCTTGGCTTGATCTTACTTGATGCAGAGAAAGCGTTCGACCATGTAGAGTGGACATATTTGTGGGAATTAATGCGACTCTCAGGTTTCGGTCAACGCTTTCTGACAGCTATCCAGGTCCTTTATAGTTCACCAGTAGCTAACATTTCTATGATGGGGCTATTGTCTAATACAGTTAACATTACTAGGGGCACCAGGCAAGGGTGTCCTTGTTCACTATTATTATTTGCCCTTTATAATAACCCTTTCATTGAGTTGTTGGCAGATAATGTTCGGATCACACCATTTGTAGTACACAATATTCCATATACTATATTCGCCTATGCAGACGATGTTGCGATAGCTTCTTCAGATCCTGTTCTAGCACTACAAGAGATTGAACGATTAGCGGTAATATTCGGTCAAGCTTCTGGTTACAAATTAAATGCAACAAAAACACAAATATTGACTTCACATTCTATTATAATGAATGATCCACGTGTGGAACAGGAGGTGTTATATCTGGGTATAAAAGTGCGCTCGTCAATGTTGGAAATTTCGGATGTTAATTGGGGGGATTTAATGGCTAATATTAAGAACTCTCTTGACAAATGGTCCTGATTACATCTTACACTCATTGGCTGGGTAAATGTGGTTAAAATGAATGTATTAGCAAAGGTGTTGTATTTATTTAGAGCAGTACCTTTAGAGTTTACTCTACCCCAAATCCAACAATTACAAGCCATTTGTTCAAGATTTATTTGGGCCCCGGGGAGACCAAGAAGAGCTATGCGATTTCTAACTCTTCCGGTTGATCGTGGGGGATTAGCTATGCCAGATTTTATGTTGTATTTGTATACATGTTTTCTTTTAAGGTTGAGGATAATGTTGACTGGAGAAGATATATCTAATGTGGCAGAAGCGCCCTCAATATATCAAATGCAGTTAGGCTCAGAAACTAGACAATTCTTATTCAAAGAAATAGATAGGAGTTACTTTAAATGTACCCGGTTTAAGGTCTTATCATCAGCTTTAAACGTCTGGAAAAAGTTGGAAAATTATTACAAGTGGGGAAGCTGTCTTGGAATACTCCTACCAATGCTACTAAATTGTTACCTCCAATCTTGTGTGATGTTTTAGCAAAAAGGTGGCGGGCACAAGGGATTGTCCAATTGGTGGATTTCTTAGGAGCTGATGGGGCTGTAATGTCTTTTATTGAGTTATCTCGTTTGTTTAATTTACCGAAACAATAATTCTTCAAATATCTACAATTCCGTGATTTTATAATTTGGCGAAGGATTGTATGTACTCCCAATTCAGTTATAAATGCTATTCAACGTCATGCAAAAATTGGGGAGGTATATCAGCAATTATTAGCATATAGGAAAGATGATTTGCAGAAAAAAAGGATAAATGGTCTGAAGTTCTATCGAGGGAGGCCCCATCGCTAGAATATGTTATTGCCTTATCTAAAGAATCCTTATTGTCAGCCAATTTGCGTGTACAATGCTATAAAACTATTTTTAATTTATATTACACTCCGGTTTTTATGGCCAAGTGGAAAATTGGACATGATGAGAAATGCTTCCGTTTTAATGATGATAATGCGGATTTGTTACATCTTTTTTTTAATTGTCGAAAGCTGAAGCATTTTTGTACTGATATTGAAAAAATGTTTAGTGATTTAATTGGCAAAACAATTATTATGACTCCTGTTATTATGCTTTTGGGGACTGATATTCAATTCAGAAGGGGTGGGGAATTCCTTAAAAAACGTCATCTTATATTTTTTGCTATGACTGTAGCAAGATTGTGTATTGCCTTTGCTTGGCTCCAAGTGGACCCTCCTTCTTTTTTCAATGGAAAAGTAGAATGTTTAATCTTTTCAATTTAGAATTTAGCCTGTATGCTGATAAGGGGTGAATAAACGGAAAATTGGTAAGGACCTGTGGGGGCCCTTCTTGGATTATATGAATGTACCGATATGAAGAACTAACGCAATTGATTTATGTATTGTATTTGTTTCTCTATTTTTCTGAATCGCTGTGGTAACTAAAATACAAATAAAAATAAAATAAAAAAACATTCACAAGGTCTCAACAGATGTTAATAAAATGCTGGAAGGCTGCATCTGTGTTGAATAAACTAAACCTTTGGAATTGCAATAGTGAGGGATGAAAGATGTCTTCCATTAATATTCACATTAAAAAATATGTCCTTTCTGAAATCCAGTCTGTTGAAGATTGTAGCATCCTTAAATTGAGCTAACAAGAACACAATAAGAGGTACATGATACCCATTCTGAATGGTAATCTGTTTTGTTCTCATAGTCTGACATCTCCTCCTGGCTTCAGAACAAAAAACGTGAGAGGTCTCATGGAGGAAAGCTCTCGCAGGGGATTTGCAGTGCCTAATGGGCACCTTCTGTAAATTTTCTGATGTATAGGTTTTTGGCACTCAGTCTCCTTGGGGGTTTGGAGGCTAAATCCTGTAACATCCCTGCCTCTTGAACAAGCTGCAATGGCACAGTCACAGAGGTGATGCTGATACAGGTAATCCACTCCCTTCATGCTGAAGACATCTATGAATTCATGATAAGCCTCCATGATGAAGCTTTATTCTTTGAACACTTGCAGCATTAAACAGATCAGCGGCCATGTCAGAAAATGCTCCATTACTAGGGAGCAACATCATTTACAGTACAGGCCTAGGAAGTACAGAATTACACCACCCGCTTCATTGTGGGGGTTGTGTACCCTGACAGGGGTGTAGGCACCCAAGACAAGGTAAAAGGTTGGAGTATCAACAAGGTTGAAAGATTTATGATTACAATGAGCTACCACTGAGGTGGAACATTGATGATATGCTCAGGTTTTCACACCACATCTTTGGATGGAAATGAAGTGCCATCTATCCCCTAAATGGTCTCTTCATTTCATCTTTTCTCTTGGTAATCTGTACACTTTCTTGAAACGTTGTAACGACCGGATTCTCGGACCAGATAGAATCAGCTCATCAGAGCACCACCAACCCAGCCGGAACGTAATCATCTCCCTCCTTAGAACCTATTTACAACAGGTATCTATGTCTCCTACCTAAGGATGGGGAATTAGCAATGTACATGCATAGGTTTTCTATAATATCACACTTACAGCAGCTAGTCTCGCGGCAGCCCGGGCCCAGACTAGTCTACCCTAGGGCAGTTCTGATTAGCTACCATTACACACTGACCACCATCAGTGCTCACTCAAGCCACGATCCTGTGGGTATAGCAAGCCGCAATCCTGCGGGTATACACACCAGTATCCCCCCTGGTGTTCTCTTACTTAAATCCCAAGCCGCAATCCTGCGGGTATACGCACCAGTGTCCCCCCTGGTGTTCTCATTAACGCCGCTTACCAACGACGATCACTTTCCTATGAATACCATTAAAAGGAATCTTTCATTATCTACTAGGGATATGATACTACAATATTATAGATCACACAGCGGTTTACCAAATTAGATGATGTGCAGCTTATTCTTCACCTCAAGGTCCCCTCTCTCCCTCATTGCTCAGTCACTCGTTACCTGATCGGGAATCACGTCCGTTCACGAAAACAATGCCTGACTAGAAGAACAGGTTACCCCGATTGGACAAAAATAAAAGGCACATGCTGGTTCACTAAGAACTGGGGTATTTTATTACAATAATCATAACAACATAATAGTATACTATAACATATAGCCTGCAAAGGAAAATGAAAGGTTAGAATGTGCACACTAGGAGGAAAAAGGTCGACGTCACCTGATTAATGTGAAGTCTGGACTCAGCAGTCATCTAGGTTCCCTTCTCCTCTGTGCCTTGGCTCGTCTTAAGGTCACACTTCTGCAGTCACGGATACACGTCTGCACCGCTATGCTCTGTCTTCTCTGCTTCCCTCCAAGTCACTGGAACCTTCCTCTCATTAGCTGCTTTCTCTCTGGCTGTTCTGCACTACTCCTCTCTCCTCTCAATCACGGACCATCTTCACTTCTCGGCTTCGATCTTATAACTCAGTTTCAGCCACTCTGGTATTCGTTCTCTTGACTAACTGCTTCACTCGGAATGCTCTGATCTTAAAGGTCAAAGCTCGCCAGCTGCTCCAGCTAAAATTACTTCAATCTTTCTAAGAGAGTATCAGCTTCTTGGTCTTTCTCGGACTTCAAAATGGCGACTGTCTGCCTGGAAATAATTAATGGCATTGATGCTAACGGCTAGCTGCCGCCTACAGACCGACTCACTGACTGCCTCATGCTTTCACTAATATGGAAGCTCGTTCCTTCATGGAAAGTTACGGCCAGTAACCTGCCGCCCACCAAATTCTTGTACATCCCCATACCAAGGACACGTTCCCAGCCGGCCGGCCTGATGTTGTGTCTTCGGAGTGGAGAAAAATACAGTCTTTCGATAAGGGCCAGCCTGAGCCGGTTCTCTCCAAGCGAACAACACCTCGTAACTAAAACATTACATTTGACCTAGAAGCATCTCAAGCTGCCGGGGCAGAAAGAAAGATGGAGTCTCTCCCGTTTGAGGCCTACAAGGCCCGAAATAAGCATAACTCCATAGAAGGTATACTAACACTCTTGCAAAAGGACGGATAATCACTAATACTAATGAATCTATCCCCTAACATAAGTTTATAAGCCCTGATCTAAGGAAAAGGGTACGGAACTGTATTACTACGCCTTGTGAATAGGCCCTGTCTATGGTTCTAATCCTTGCACTAGAATGATAGTAGAATGAAGTCACTTCCAATCATCTTCCCTCAAAGGAGGGCCGAAAAAGTCGGCCAGAACACTTCCCCCTTGACTTCAGTCTATTAATCATTCGTTAAATGGAATTCACATCTGTGGAAGAATAATATGAAACAAAACTAACTGATCTATTTCTCGTGCCAAATCTACAGTATTGGAGTAGGGAAGGAATGCACTGAATAAAGCAACAAATAGCTACTAAAATGCTAATAGCAATCATAATACCCCCTAATATCTGTCGTAAAGAATGTAAGTCAGGTAACCAATTGAAGAGCCAGTCAAACCAGCCCTGGTCAATGTGTTTTCTAACCTCTTCCGTCAAGTCATGAAGTTTGTCAATATGAGCCTGAATGGATTTAGTATGGTCTGATAGGTTGAAACAGCAAAGACCCTCAAAGTCAGAACAGTCATGTCCATGTTTGAGTAAAAGATTATCAATGGCAGCCCGGTTCTGCAAGATAGCTCTGCGTTCACCCTGGGCGTCTAATAACATGTCAGATAGAATTGTAGAAGTATGATTAATAGATTTTACCATCCAGCAGGCCATCTTCCCTATAGACTTAGCATTATAGACAGCCAATGCTGGAATACCAATAATCAAAATAGCTAAACTAAGGTATTCAGACTTGGAGTCGAGATGTAAGGAAGAATCACAATCCTCATGTAACATCATAGCATCACTGACTACACGGGAATAGGTATTAGGATGTGAAGAAAACATCAATAAACTTAATCTAGTGATGGCACAAGGGCCTCCGGAAATATTTGCAGGAATATAGGGCCAGGAAGTATTACCATAAGAGAAAAGCCATCCAAAAGGAAACAACATTGTGCGATAATGGCTAGGGGCAACTACTAGACTTTTACAGGTCATATTATTTTTAACAGAAGTACATGACTTTGGAGGTCTTCGGGAGCACAAAGTTCGTTCATGACCGGAAAAAGAAGTAGCCGCTCTGAGCTTTAAACGCATACATTCGGTAATTGCATTGGGATCACAGGTAAGGAAAAAACACAAGTCTCCTTGGGTGATATTATATGTAGGAATTTGGGAATGAATCGGGGGCATGGAATCTGAAAGTATAGTACATAAAGAACAATATTCGTGTGCGGCAAAGTCGCCAAGGATTACATTGGGACGGGCATTAGATATACTAAAAATATGCGTAAGAGTCTCCAACGAAGCGGGGACAGCAACCAGACAGGTCGCTAGAATGTCAGTCACCGAACGCATCGGCGTCAAGCAAAAATGCGGAGAATTGGTAACTCGTTTAGCTAAAGTAGTCCAAAAGTTAGATGATGAATCCCACGCAGCAAAGGAACGCGGTACTCGGGTTCTCGAATCAACCAAAGTCTGTGGGTTCCCTTCTCTCCCGACGTAGCAGACCAAAAGGAGTCCAACGCCGGCACATCCTGCAGCAGCAGTCCAGAGAATGATCTGAAAGAAAATCAAATACAGGCATTATTCATTCTAGTAAGTAACATTTGTCAGCCGGGACAGCTTCCCAGCTATCTTTCCCTGGTCTCATTACTAGAATGGTGTTGTCATGACCGGTTGCAATAATTTCAGCTTGTTCAGGGGGATTTTTAGGCGATTGCACCGATATTCTCGCTCCCGGATTATCCGTAGAGCCAAATCCTTTCTGTCCTCGTACAGTTAGCAACGTTGGAGCAGTGCCTTTCTGAATCTCACCACTGAAAACAGGCATAATTAGCAATTGAGCAATTCGGTCAGTCTTTTGAATCGATAAATCAACCTCACTGCTGTTCAGCAGGAGAACCTTAATCTCTCCCTGATATTCACTGTCAATGACTCCACCGAGTACTTGAATGCCTTTTAAGGCCAGGCCCGATCTAGGGGCAATCAGTCCAAAATTTCCAGTTGGTATACAGACACCAACACCAGTTTCAATGATAACTCGATCTCTGCTCTTAATCCCAGTGTCATTCATGGCATGCAGGTCCAAGCCTGCGGAACCTGGGGTTGCTCTGCATGGAGCCAGTGCTCCGTGGCAAATTTCCCAGTACATTACAGTATTGCCAGTGGAATTGGGCTTTGCATCAACAGCTGGAGGAAACAAACGCATTAATGGAGATTCAGCATTCAAAAAGGGACGATTATTTAATATTAACAGTGCTTGAAACAAATAATCTCTCCAATTCTTATATTTATTGTCAGTTAATTTTCGTAATTGTTCTTTTAACAAACCATTCATTCTCTCAATAAGGCCTGATGCCTGTGTATAATATGGTATATGAAACACCCATTCAATGTTATTTTCCACACAAAATTCCTGTACCAATCTTCCACCAAAGTGAGATGCATTGTCAGATTGAATTTGAAATGGAACACCATAATAGAGCACAATCAATTCCAATGTTTTAATGGTATTCACTTGGGTAGCTTGTTTACAGGGAAAGGCCACTAAAAGGCCACTGTATGTATCAACAATTGTACAAACGTATTGGCAGTTCTTACTCATAGGGAGTGGACCAGTATAATCAATCTGCCAAATTTGAGCGGGCAATTTTCCTCGATGTAAATGACCTCTAACAATTTGTGGTACTTTTCGTTGTCTGGAATGTTGACAAATGGGACAATGCAAAATGGTATCTTTAATAAAATGTAAAGGAATATAAATTCCTCGATCGGCGGCCCACCTGCTAGTGGCTCTCTCTCCAAAATGTCCTGCTTTCTGGTGGGCCCATTTCGCCAATAACGCCAAATCAGAATCCTGCATGTCCACCACTGCCTCAGCAATTTTAGATTTCTCATCTGCAATGTTATGAAAGAATTTGTCAAGGGAGTCTATCGGGGTATGAGCATCCACATGAAAGATTGTCACAGTACTCTGTGGGAGCATTTCCCAAATTTCTTGCCATAATTCTTTTCCCCACAGTTCTTTTTAATGCAATTCCCAATTATGAGAATGCCACGTTGGTAACCAGACCGCCAGTCCATTAGCAGTGGACCAGGAATCAGTAAAAATATGACATGTGCCAGGTAATTCTTGTTTCAAAACTTAGTAAACTGCATATAATTCAGCGAATGGACTACTCTTTCCCTCACCAGTTGTACTCAGCAATCTTTGTGTGATCGGATTATAGGACACTGCCTTCCAATGCCGTTTCTCTCCTATGAACCTTGCTGAACCATCCGTAAACCACACATGTTTTCTGTCCTCCACGGACAAATCATCAAATGGCTTACCCCACTTAACAGGAGATTCCTGTACTACAGGCACGGAGCAATCACTGTCGGTCTCAATCGATGGCGCCTGCGCCACTTGCTCATGTAAAGATGCTACACCTTTCGGTCCCACACGTGCCCTATCTTGAATGTACCACTTCCACTTAATCACACTCGCCTCTTGAGCATGTCCAATTCGATGAGTCTTCGGCGAACTCAAAACCCACTGCATGATAGGAATTTCAGGTCTCAAAATCCCATCATGTCCCAGAGTCAATTGCTCGGTATCCACCAGAGCCCAATAACATGCAAGCAACTGCTTCTCAAAAGGTGTATAACGCTCACCAGCCTCAGGTAACTTTTTGGTCCAGAAACCTAATGGTACTTTTTGTCTGCCCTGTTTTTGCCACAAACTCCAATTTGCATAAAGACCTTGCACGGACACATTCAAATCCACAGCACCATCGCACACAGGCCACAAATCCAAGGCATACTGAATCGCTTCTTTTGCCAAATTGAACGCATCTTGCTGTGGTTTACCCCATTCAAACACATTCTTTTTGCAAGTGACTTGATATAAAGGGGCCAATATCAGACTCAAATGTGGAATATGCTAGCACCAAAATCCAAACAAACCAATGAAGCTCTGGGCTTCTTTCCTGTTTCTTGGGACTGCAAAATCAATAATTTTCTGTTTCACTTCTGGAATTACTTCTCTGTGACCCTCATGCCAAATAATGCCTAAAAATTTCACATTTTTAGATGGACCTTGCAATTTGATCTAACTGGGTCTGAACTTGATCTTGTGTCTCACCTTGGATTAAAATGTCAATTGCTCGGTATCCACCAGAGCCCAATAACATGCAAGCAACTGCTTCTCAAAAGGTGTATAACGCTCACCAGCCTCAGGTAACTTTTTGGTCCAGAAACCTAATGGTACTTTTTGTCTGCCCTGTTTTTGCCACAAACTCCAATTTGCATAAAGACCTTGCACGGACACATTCAAATCCACAGCACCATCGCACACAGGCCACAAATCCAAGGCATACTGAATCGCTTCTTTTGCCAAATTGAACGCATCTTGCTGTGGTTTACCCCATTCAAACACATTCTTTTTGCGAGTGACTCGATATAAAGGGGCCAATATCAGACTCAAATGTGGAATATGCTAGCGCCAAAATCCAAACAAACCAATGAAGCTCTGGGCTTCTTTCCTGTTTCTTGGGACTGCAAAATCAATAATTTTCTGTTTCACTTCTGGAATTACTTCTCTGTGACCCTCATGCCAAATAATGCCTAGAAATTTCACATTTTGAGATGGACCTTGCAATTTGATCTAACTGGGTCTGAACTTGATCTTGTGTCTCACCTTGGATTAAAATGTCATCAATATAGTGACATATCTGGATTTGTGGGTGTACATGTACTTCGGACAAATGTTCCGCCACAAGCCGGTGACAGATCGTAGGACTGTGTACATAGCCTTGGGGAAGACTTCTAAACGTCATTTGACGTCCATTCCATGTAAAACTGAATTGTTCCTGACACTCGGGGGCAATCGGAATTGAAAAGAAAGCATTAGCAATATCAATGGACGCATACCATGTACCTGGATGTTTTTGGATTCTTTCAATTAAAGTAATGATGTCTGGTACTGCAACAGTCAAAGGGGGTGTATGTTTGTTCAGTTCACGATAATCAACAGTCATGCGCCAAGAATTATCACTCTTACGCACGGGCCAAACGGGATTATTCCAAGCAGAAGTAACCGGAGTTATAACTCCTGCATCAACCAAATCCTGAATAGTAGCGCTAATCGCTTCATGGCCACCTGGGATACGATATTTCTTCTGAGAAACAACTTTTGTAGCCTGGGGAATTTTTATGGGGGGCATTCTTAAACGACCAACCCGTACGGGTCTGGATGATATATAATGTTTAGTTCCAAATTGATAACAGCCGTCATCTAAATGCAAAGTCATTCCTTTCAAAATGTCAATTCCAATTATATATTCTAAGAGTGGCACAACTAATACAGAATATTCTTTTCGGGGAATTCTGCCTATTCTCATTTCAAGTGCAGTTTGCACTGCGGGAGTTTCTTTTCCACCTAAACCAGTAATTGTGAAAAATTGGCCTTTAAATTTCTCTGATTTTCCATGAATAAGAGTGGCCTCCGCTCCTGTATCTACCAATGCTCGGGCCCTTTGGATATTACGATGTTTCCAAAAAATTTCAATATCTACAGAGGGTCTATTATCTTTGTGAGCCCACCTGCGTACTGGAGCTTGACCTATTTCCTAGTCATTTTTACTGCGTTCTGTCAACCAGGACAAATCAGGGTAAATGCTCTCATATTTCTTGGGTATCAAAACATCATGTTCATATCCATCTCCATTACGAAATGGATTCCTGTCATCTGTATGGTACTGTGAGTTTCGATCGGAAAGTCTGTGTCGATCCTCCCTTCTCCTCAACTCAGGGGACTGATCCCTTTCATCTCTATATCTGTTGTGAACACGATCATCTCTCCCACTTTCTCTTTCCCCCTCTCGCCCCCTCTCCTTCTCACGACGAGGGGACACATCACGCTCATACCGCCGTTCACCACGACGATCTGAATCCTCATGACGTCTGTCGTCTCCACTGTCATCAGAACATCCACGATCACAATCATTCTTTCGCACACGTCGGGCACCCTCTTTTCGATCCAAACCACGCTTGCGAAACATCTCCCACAAGCGATTATTAGGTTCACCATCAATGTCTTCCTTTTTCACACCATCATCCAACAGTGCAAGAAACATATCACGTCTAGAGAACTTATAATCTCCAGCAGTACGACCCTCGGGTCTGGACTGTCTCTCAGGTTTAAACCAGTCACCCAACTCGCCAAGCTGAAGGACAGATTCAAGCACCATAGACAAAGCATTGCCAGTTTGATTGATCAACAAAGTCATCATAACCTACTTATAAGCAACAGGGGAAGAACGGATAATGCGATTCCGCACAGAAGATGTCAGCAAACCATCCAACAACCTGTCAGCAGTACTCAGAAAAATCGCAGTTTTCATTACCTCCTCTTTTAGCCGCTGCGCCGCATCGCGCAAAGTGTACCACGGCTTCTCATTCACAGGCCAGTCAGATTCAGTAGGATATTTATGATTACAGCCATCAGTCGCTAACTGGAGTACACTAATCTGGCCAGCACCATTAAAACTTCGAAAATGATCTTGTACAGTAGAATTGGAACTCAAAGAGAAAAATTTCAAGGCATCTCCTGCATCCAACATGAAACCTGCAGCGCCCAGTTCATAAAGGCGCACCATCCATGTAAGCAAGGCCTCACCAGGCCGTTGTCAAAATCGTTGCAAAATATCACTAACTTCCTGTTGAGTAAAGTCTTCTAAACTATCCAAAGCAACACCATTAGGATTACCAGGAGCTTGTTGTAATTTGCGTCGAAAAACCGGATGCGCAAAAACCTCCAGACGAGCAACCGAAGAAGCCAGATCCATAGATTTAGAGGAACAATCAGAATGAGAAACGTCATTAGAACGGGAAGAGCGACCACCGTCGCCAGAATCATCATGTGTGTCACAAGAAGTAGATTTACAGTCACGTCCGGAGCGAGAAGACTCGCGCCTGCCAGACTCCTCAGCCGAGGAACCAGAATCATTCGAGTCCCAGATATTACCATCCCATTCATCGGGGTTCCAATCCAGTCCGGCTTTCGCCACGACCAGACGCACCTTACGTTTAGAAATACGACCACGACGATGCTTATATTTGTATTTTGCAATTCGAATAGCAGCCCTTTCGGCAGTTGTCTGATAAGTTTCAAGTTTGTCGGCAAGCAATTTATTTTGACATCGCAAAAGAGTATGCGCATTTTGCACTTCAACAAACTTTTCTTCCATATCCACATATTGCTTCTGAAACTTTAAAAATTTCTCATGTACAATCCTGTACGCAGTCAAAACAATCCAACCTCTGCGTCCTAAAATAGGAAGCTCATCACCCTTCACTACTGGTGCCTTCTGTAAGCCAGAAATCACATCAGCCGGCTCCGCCAGCTCCGAACAAGAAGTCCAATTCTCACTCAAACCAGTAGAATCGGCCCACTCACGGGCCAAGGCATCGTAAGGCGTCGATTCCCAGCCGGGAATTTCAACAGGCAATTTGAAAGTAGATTTCGACTTTCGTGAAAACATTTTGACAAACCAAAAAAATATATACAACTATGAACAAATAATATACAAAAGAAACCACGTACAAGCCGAGCGCAAACCAACAAGATAAAAACAATACAGCGCACACAGGCTTCGTAAACAGTTCGTGACGCCAGATGTAATGACCGGATTCTCGGACCAGATAGAATCAGCTCATCAGAGCACCACCAACCCAGCCGGAACGTAATCACCTCCCTCCTTAGAACCTATTTACAACAGGTATCTATGTCTCCTACCTAAGGATGGGGAATTAGCAATGTACATGCATAGGTTTTCTATAATATCACACTTACACCAGCTAGTCTCGCGGCAGCCCGGGCCCAGACTAGTCTACCCTAGGGCAGTTCTGATAAGCTACTGATCCAGCACTCCTACTAAAATTCTTTATGAATGACGTCACAATCCACTACTACACTTACCAATTAATACCAGGCCCATAAAAAAACAATAGAGCGGCTGAATCATGAGGCGAATGAATCTAATATGTTGTTGATAAACGTATATACAATAAACAAGACCAGCTTGTCATTTTAAAAATTTATTTAAAATTCATAATTGCATAACTTTATTAACTCTCTTTATTAGAATCAAACATTTAGTTTTATTAATTCAGTTTAATGCATAAATCATTGGCTCAAAGATAACTGTCAATTCAGCATTGCTCAAAATAATGAATCAAAGAAAACATAAACCCTATATAGTTAGCTTTCTGACCTGGAAGGGAAACAAATTAATAAACAGTTGAATGCTTACGATCCATAGGAAATCGGACAGCACTTCGCCTTCAGGAAACAGTCAGCCCCGTTCTCTTCAAGAGGCCCAATTTTTATATCATTTTTGCTCTCTAATTTAACTAAATGTATTTCTTTCAAAAGGTTCAGCACTCTGTTTGGTTGATGGCTGTCAGACCACCAAAGCCACCTCTTCCAGGGTATGAGCGTCACCATGCTATTGTTCGTTGACATAGAGTGACATGACTTCCGAGAGTCTTTGCAACATTTTAAAAAGTTGCTTCTTTAACTTCCACCAAAGCTCGGCAAAATCTTTCCCTGTTACTTCCTCGGCCTTGTAAAAAGAATATCCAGAGCAGTTCATGAATAAGTCTTTGTCAGAGCCACAGTCTTTCAAAGGTAGAGCGCGAAACACAATTCTCCATGGAAAATTTCCAAGATGACTGCACTTGGCTCCAACTCTGCTCACGTACAGGCCGACCAACTTTTCTTCAGAACCAGTAGTAGGCCTCAAAACCACTCTCGGGCTAGTATTAAACAAACACAAAAGGAGTGATTAATTCAGGTAAAGCAAACCCTTCTGTACCACCCGACCATTACTAATTATTAATTAATCCACTAATAAAAGACATCTAGCAAAAGCAAACAAATAAAGCAGCACATAAAATATCTACCATTCTTCATGTAGTCCAGCTTTAAGTTTCTGAAAGAGTAAAAAGATGATTAAATGATACACAGACAAACACAACATAAGACAAACATGTAAGCACATATAAAAAGCACATGCCATGAATAATCAGTCGCATATTAATAGTGACAAAGACAAAAGGACAAACATGACAAACAAAACAATATTGATTACGTGTTACAAAACAAACTCAAATGCAACAAGAGCACATGTTATTAGTTCCCGCGTGTTCATGTGTGGTGCAAACTTAATCTAAGTTGATTAATTCGAACAAATCGTGCAACAGCTCATTAATAAATTAGTTCATGTTATGGGAGATTGAATCCATGAGTCAGAATAAAATATTTTCTGAAGCTCCCTTCATCAACTCCCTCATCTGGTGATTTTAAAATCACCAAACAACACCCAAAAATTTCAGAATTTTTCACCCATTTTGGAGACATCACACACTGAATTCTCTCGATATTAGTTTCCCTAAACCCCTGTTTCAGCTGTCTGATCATCTCTTTCAAACGGAACCTTTCGCATTTCCTCCAACTCATATTCCTTTTCTTGTTCTTTTCTGAGTTTATAAATCCTTCTCTTTTCTTTTGATGCTTCCTCCTCTTGCGAATCAAACAACTAATTTTTAGCAGCATTATCACTATAATAATGACAATTACTGGATAGAGCACTTTGCCAATAATTGAACTACCAAGTTCAGAAAACCATTCTTTGATAGCCTCCATTCTCTTTCCAATTTTCTCAGTAAAACTTTCTTCCTCCATGGGTTCTATTTCTTCATGAAAATGTGTAATGTTTCTAACAAGTAACTCTATATCCCGACTTTTGTCAGGTATATAAGTACAGCAATGTTGGACATGCAAGACCCCACAGACTCCACCCTCTTTTGCAAGCAGAATGTCTAGAGCAAGACGATTCTGCATAACCATACTTCTGGTAGCAACAAGTTCAGTATTAACTAATTGGAAACCACTTGCAGTATCAGTTGACAACCTATCTACAATTGTAGAAACCTTTCTGATTTTAATTGAATTCATGGTAATTCCTACCATAGGAATGACAGCCCCAAAAATGTCTCCCAAAATTTCTGAGAAACTTTCTCTTTTGTATCTATTCAGATTTAGATGTTCACCAAATTCAAAAGTACCCTTTTCATTTCTGTCAACATGAAAATTTTTTGGAAAAGCCAAACCAAGGTAACATGTCCCATACCAGTGGTCTGGGAGGCTAAAATATGCTTTATTCCACATATAAAATAAATCCCAGGAAAAATTGGATCCTTTCCACCTTTAAATCCCCAACCCCCAATGATACGATATGTATCCTCACATTGACTAGCACCCACAAAATAATTATCATATAATGTGTTATCTCTTCTGATACAAAATTTACTACTAACTGGTTTGTCTATATTAATTGCAGCATTAGTATTAACACCATTTAGTTTTGCATCCTCCATCTGCCAGTACTTTGACTTAGCATGTTTAAGCATTTCATTTCTTTTATAAACAGCCCTTCCTTCCTCAACCATGTTCAGGAAAGTTTTCTCTTCAGCTCTCATTTTGCATGTTAAATTATTTCTATAGGCATATTCATAATTGAGTTCGTTAGTAACTAAAAAGAATTCCCTCATCTGCTTCGCAGGTTTCACTTTGTTCAAGCTATTTACAACTTTGAGATTTGCAAAAACCTCATCAAAGTCTGAATAATAATATTCCAGACGACCAGTTTGATAAAACAGACTAGCAATTACACTACAAGCAATGCCATAAGTGAGAGGTAACATATTATACGTAACTCCCTCTGAAACAGAAGAAGGCAATTTCACGCAGACATAACAATCTTTGACATTCATTACTTTGACATATTCAGACAGAAGCCTTGAAAATGAATTGCTTGAGAAATCTCCAATATATCTATCTTGATGAGACTCAGGATCACGATTAATAACTCTGCTAGACTTGCCAGCATGTTTCTCATGTTTAGGCTCTACTCTACTTGTTATATTAGTCTTGGAATTTTGCTTATTAACATCATAAGGATAGACCACAGCTAAAATTAACCAAAGTAAGATTAATAATATCACACAAATAGAAGTCATTTTACAGCATCTCTTAAAAATCGAACACCTAGAAGTATCTGATCTAGGCATTCTAAAATTCAAAACAAAAATTCAAAACAAAAATTTTAAATGTGAGTATCGTGAATATCAAAAACTAACAACTATATCCCCCCTTTTAAAATGTTTTTGGTCCTTACCCAGTCTCTGGGTAACAAATCATGGGCTTGTACTTTCTCCTTTGAGATTACATCTGTTCCCACCTGATGAAATATAGAATTCACTACATCAGACAGATTTTGGCAATATTCAATGATTGCACTATCATTAATACTTATTAATTTGGCAACTGGAACAAATGCTTGTCTCATTACTCTACCCATCACTATATCGTGTGGGCTAAGACCTGTCTTTTTGTCTAGAATGCTTCTCATTGACATTAGAACAAGTGGAAGTGCATCGGTCCACTTTACACCTGTAGCATCACACATTTTTGAAATTCTATTTTTAATAGTTCCATTTATTTGTTCAACAACACCTGATGCTTCTGGTCTGTATGCGCAATGCAGCTTCTGTTGAATATTCAAAGCGTCACAAACCAATTTCATCAATCTGTTTTCAAAATGAGTTCCACGATCACTTTCAATGGTGACTGGAAATCCGTACCTAGGTATGATTTCCCTAAGAAGCAATTTTGCCACAGTAACTGAGTCATTGTGATGAGTTGGGAAAGCTTCCACCCATATTGAAAACAGACAAACAAATACCAAAACATATCTCAGTCTGTTGTGCATCGGCATCTCAATGAAATCCATTTGTAATCTCGTAAAAGGACCACCCTCCCGTCCTATGGTTCCCAAACTTACAACAATTTTTCTATTGGGATTCATCTGTTGGGAGGTCAAGCATCTTTGGCAAAGTGACTCCGCAATTATTCTAAATTTTGTGTTAAACCATGTTTCTCTGAATAATCTAATCATGGAATCTCTTCCTAAATGTCCTGGGCCATGACACATCCGTGCCATATCAGCAATCATGCAGTCCGTCATTACCGGCCTTCCATCTTTGTGAACCCAAATTCCATCTTCCTCTCTTTGTCTGCAATCATTTTTTAACCATGTGTTTTTCTCTTCCTCATCTGCCTCTTCTTGTAAGTCTTTTACTTCCTGCCATGTTTCAACTACAGAAATTAGCATGAGAGAATTCATTGTGTGACTTTCGTCTTTTTCCAGATTGATTGAGTAATTGTTCTTGGCGCAGTATTTCGCGATCTCATCAGCATATGTGTTTCCTTTAGTGATGTAATCATCACCTTTTTTATGGGCTGCACATTTGACTACAGCAATTTGTTCTGGTAACTGAATGCCATCAATCAATCTCTTGATCAATTTCGCATTTCTGATTGGTGATCCTGCAGAAGTTAAATAACCTCTTTGAGACCACAGTTGTCCATAGTCATGAACAACACCATAACCATATTGACTATCAGTCACTATGGTTACTCTTTCACCAGCCGCTCTTTCACATGCTCGGATTAGGCCAATCAGTTCTGCAATTTGAGCAGAACGAATTCCATCCAAAGTTGAACCTTCAACAACATCTGAGACAGTACATACTGAGTATGCTGCCCTCAGAATCGCCTCTTCATTCCTCAAACAAGATCCATCCACAAAATGGATTATGTCTGATTCAGGTAAAGGAACATCTTTTATGTCCTGTCTTGGTTTTGTGCAGTAATCTACAACATCCAGGCATTCATGATCAATGTCATTTTCGTTACTTACCTCAGTAATAACTCCATCTGGTAATAATGTGGAAGGATTTAAATTCACACACCTTACAATTGATACATTGTCTGATCCCAGAATTGTTTTTTCATATTTTGTCAATCTGCTACTTGTCAGGTGTTTGGTCCTGCTTCTGGTAAGAAGAATCTCAACTGAATGAGGTACATATACTTTTACAGTAAATCCCATAATGATACCCTCACTCTGCTCAAGACTTACACTTGTTGCGACCACTGCTTTTAAGCAACCTGGCAAAGCTTTTGCAACAGGATCCAAAACAGCTGAGAAATATGCAATTGGTTTTCTCAACTTCCCATGCCTCTGAATTAGCACTGACAATGCACAACCTTCTCTTTCACTGCAGTAGAGTTCAAATTCTTTCTCATAATCTGGCATACCCAGAGCAGGAGCTTCACATAAACTCTTTTTTTAACTGCTCAAAAGCTTCCAGTTCAATTTTTGACAGACTAATTGGATCTTTTATGTCTGCTTTTGTTAATCTCTGAAGTGGTTTTGCAATTACTGAAAACCCACTAATCCATTGTCGACAGTAACCAACCATTCCCAGAAAGATTCTCACTTGTCTTTGTGTTGTCGGGGGTTGTATTGCTCGAATCATTGTAATTCTCTCAACTGTTACTTTTCTCGTTCCCTTTGCAATTCTGTGACCAAGATATTTCACTTCTTGTTTACAAAACTGCAATTTTGCTGGTGACACTTTATGTCCCTCATCTGCCAAACGATTTAATAGGGTAATGGTATCAGTAACACAATTTTCTCGTGTTTTGGCTGCCACAAGCAAATCGTCAATATACTGCACCAAAGTGGAATTACCAGGCAATACCAGATCTTCCAGGGACTTTTTTAACAACTGATTAAAGATAGATGGACTCTCAGTATACCCTTGAGGGATACGACACCATGCTAGGATCCTATTTTGGAACCTGAAAGCGAAAATTTGCTGGCTTTCTGGATGTAATGGGACTGTAAAGAAGGCGTTACACAGATCTATAACCGTGTACCATTCTGCATCATGTGGAATCTGGTAAAAAATTACTGCAGGATTTGGAACAATGGGACAACATGGAACAACAATCTGGTTAATTTTTCTCAGGTCCTGAACAATTCTGTATGTTCCATTTGGCTTTTCAATACCCATAATCGGTGAATTACATGGACTGCTCTCAATTTCTTTTAGCACGCCTTGACTAATGAATTTTTCAATTACTGGAATGACACCCTCAATTGTCTCAGCATTCATTTTGTATTGAGGAATTGAGACCCATATCATTACCTGTTAGGTCCCAAATTGCTGGATTAACTGGCTTTTTGAGCTCTTCTGGCAAGTCATTTTTATCAAACACAGGAAACAGTTTTCTCCTCATCAACCATTAGCATAGTCAATTTATAAAGCCCATCTTCTTCTGCAGTTTGCATTTCGATGCCATCTGGTGAGCAATATATCTTGCAATTCATTTTGCACAATATATCCCGACCCAACAGATTCACAGGACTACTGTCACAAACTAGAAATCTGTGTTTATCTTTGTAGTTGCCAATTTCTACATTTACTGGTTCTGTTAAATTTGTTTTAATTTGCTGGTTAGCTACACCTACAACCTGGATGGACTCCCCAGAGAGAGGAAGATTTTCTATTTCTGCTGATTTAACAGTAGAACGGGTAGCACCTGTATCCACAAGAAAGGTAACATCTACATCATTTACTTTACCATTCACAAATGGACCAGACTGATCTACCTCAAGAGTGGGTCCAAGCACACACTCCTCTTCCTCTCTCAGGCACCATCATGAGTAATCCTCTGATGAATCACTCTCCTCTTTGTCTTTTAACCAAAATTGAGAAGCATTTGACATGTTAACCTTTGACACATTATTTACCAAATTACCTCCACAGAAACCTGTTTCGGGGGAAAATCTCTGTGTGTTAGCACTACCAGGGAATGGTGCTTGAGGTACCTGACTCTGCTGAATTTGAGTCTGTTGTACCTGGTTCTGCTGAAACTGGCTTTGCTGAATCTGGCTCTGCTGATTCGCTATCTGTCGTCGCTGCTGACTTAACTCGTTTAATTGTTGCTGTAGCTGTTGCTGCGGATTTAACTCCCACTGCACCTGTGGATTCAACTAATTATTTTTAAAATTTCTGGGCGGGTTTTTACACTCTCGTTTCCAGTGTCCAATTTCGCCGCAATTAAAACATGGGAGCTTTTGTTTCAGCTCTTCAACATTTACATTAATTTTTGGCTTATTGTTATTAAAATTATTCTTGTACTTTCCCTGATTCTGCTGCTGCAACATAGAAGCTAACTGTTGTTGTTGCTGCTCTGCTACCTTCACTTGTACCCACATCGCCTTTTCTTTAGGGTTTTTCTGTTTTGCCTCTATCTCATCACTACAATATTTTGCCTTTCTCAGGATGTCATCAACTGAAAGTGCTTGCCAACAAACAATTCCATTTCTAATCATGTCACCAATTTCAGGTCTCAGGCCATATACAAATCTGTATATAAAGTGGCTCATGTCTTTTTCACTTAATTTTTCATAGCCACTGTACTGTTTAAAGACTAACAGTAACCTTTCATAAAATGAGTGAACTGATTCTTTCGGTTCCTGGTTTGTTCTGTCAATTTTAACCCAGTCCACTTCTTTCGGGGGAATTTTCCCTTTCAACCAATAAATTACTTTATTATAGATGTCCATGACATCTTTTGCTGGAGCACCTGTAACTGGGTCTCGGGGAGGTTCTTCTTTTGGCCAATCCACAGAAATTTTGCATTCTGTCCAAAGATCTGACGGGACAACAATGTCAAAGAATCCATCAAGATCAATCCACAGAACTTTTGACACTTTTATAAATCTGTCTACCTGTCGATACCATTCAACTGGCTTTTCTCGCAAACGTGGAAAATCATTAGTAAACAGAAGAATATCCTGTCTGGACCAAGGGACATGAACATACCCTCCTCCAGCTATTTCTCTCATTGGAAATTCTGAAACCATCTCATTTCTTAATTTTTTATCCTGTTCTTTCTTTGACCATTTTATTCTTCATTTACCTAATTCGCCTAATTTTCTGAGAAAACTTAATAATTCTTTTATATGTGTCATTCTTCCAGCAGCATTTAGATTGTCAATGTCCCTTTCAGAAAAATCCCCCCTGTAATGTTTTTGCAAATGTTTCTGTTTGCTCAAATCAATTTCTAACTCAGCAGCCATTTCTTCCAGTTGTTCATACCTGTTTTTAGTTTTCCATTGAATGCTTTTGCATATAAACAATAATTCATCATCCTGATACAATTTCAAATTGTCAGTACCAATTGTGCCAATGATTAATTCTTCCAAATCAGCCTTTAATTTAGCAACATCAAGCTTTTTATAATCTGGAGCTTAAGGGGACATTCCATTTTGAGATAATTCTGTTCTGTTTAAGCTTTTCTCTGACAAACCTGAATCTGAATCTGCCACAGTTGGTGTTTGGGAACTTGACAAACTTCCATTTAAAGTTACATTTGGCATCATAGATTTCTCCCTATGAATCTCTGAAAGTTCTGAATAAAATCTTTCAGCAACCTTTTGAATTTCTGCATTTAATGGAACCGTCAAAGCTTTTTGTCTATTATCTCCTTGATCAAAAACCGGTACAACAGGACCAATAGTTACTGGTACTGTTACTGCTTCCATGCCTTTTGTCAGTTGTTGAATTAAATCTTCCTTTGCTTTATTATAACTAGAAATTTCTGGAATATCAACAGGTATTCTCCTTTCATGTTGCTGGAATCTATTTTCTCTAGGTGTGCTACAATTATTTACTGACCCTACCCTTTCAGGCAATTTTAAAAATCTGGGAGACCCTTCCTCAGCTTCTCTAGGAGGTGCACTTGGAGAAGTTCCTGTAGAAACTCTCGGAGTAGTTTGTGAACCTGCTTGATAAGGAGGCAGTTTGGGTTTAGTAGCATAAATATCTTCTAAAACCGCATCATCTAATTCCTCATCAATTCTCCTTCCAGCTTTTTGTTCTAAATCTTCAGTAATCATTATTCTTACTGGATACAGACCATCATACATGTCTGCCTTTCTTCAGCGTCTCACTTTATCCTCATGTGTTTCTCTATTTAAAATGTATTTAGAATGTCTAGGTGTCGGGTATTTGCTTTCACGCTCAAGTTCCATCATCTCAACCTCCCATTCAACTAATGCCTCAAATTGTGAAGGTCTTGGCTTTGGCACAAGATCCATCATTTTTCCTCTCAGGTTTTGTAAAACTTTCAAATTAAATGACCCATCTTCTGGCCAGGCTAATACGCCATCATTTCTGGTATAATGCATCCAATTATCAAACAAAATTACAGTATGATAGCCATATTCGCCTTCCATATAAGCTGCGGGTGTTTTGTACTTATGAAGTAATTTTCCACCACGCGTTTCAATTTTCTTGTCAGGTTTAAAATAATTTTTCACTTTCTGAAACCATGAAGGCTTTTTATTTACATTATCGCTCCAATAACTCATGATTTAAGTCAAAATTGTTATTCCGTAACCTTCGAAAATGTTTTCTGGTGTTCCGCTATTCCAACCAATCCGTGCGCGAAAGACACCAACAAGCCAATCAGGTTAAGCCACGTCACCACCTTGCTCTTCCAATAGAAATACAGTATTCAGAACTGACCAATCTGGTACCAGCTCATCACAGTCACGTGAGCCAATCAGTGCGCTTTCTGTGACGTATGTTAGCCAATCACAGCGCAAACCAAAATGACGTATGCTACCGCTGCGGCTCCTCTGTGTGCTACTCCGTAAACTCACCCCTCCTTCACAAAACTTTTTCACGGCGCCATTTTAAGCAAACTTTCCAATGAATTTTAATTAGTAACTACAAATAAACAAACCACCTGTCTGTTTCGCTAACAAAGTGATAGTTTTACAATCATTCAGAACTCCCTCTTCGCATAAAATAGACGACGCTATTTCTATACGATCATTTATTCACACATATATACGAAAACCCTAATCTTCCACACACGAAGTCTTGGCAGGACTTGAACCAACCACAGAAATCGTCAAACGTTGATAAGAATAGACGACGCTATCTTACCCTTCACTCAAACTTGGATAAATCCTACTACTCTTTTCACAGAAAGTTTTAAAACGGGCAACAAGTCCCTATACTTAATGCTACGATTTCATAGGCAATCCTCACCATAACATTTAACCAGACAATCTAAGGTCCCTAAACTTGTGTTGTACGTCCACAACACGTGATATATTCTATACCACAATTTTGAAACAGACAAATGCACTGTGTAACTCTTCTAGTCACACTACCTTGCGGGCAAATAACCAGGAATTTTTCACACTGCTGGAAAAAATCCTTACGACTACATATAACAATCTGACAAAATTCAGTAACTTAATATTTGTTAAACATCAATCCTATGACTATATCAACATATATGTAACATGCATGTCAAAAACAACATATAACCGTACGAATGCTACCAAAAATTGATCCAGCGCTCCTACTAAAATTCTTTATGGATGATGTCACAATCCACTACCACACTTACTAATTAATACCAAGCCCATAAGAAACAATAGATCGGCTGAATCATGAGGCAAATGAATCTAATATGTTGTTGATAAACCTATATACAATAAACAAGACCAGCTTGTCATTTTAAAAGTTTATTTAAAATTCATAATTGCATAACTTTATTAACTCTCTTTATTAGAATCAAACATTTAGTTTTATTAATTCAGTTTAATGCATAAATCATTGGCTCAAAGATAACTGTCAATTCAGAATTGCTCAAAATAATGAATCAAAGAAAACATAAACCCTATTCCCTAAGTTAGCTTTCTGACCTGGAAGGGAAACAAATTAATAAACAGTTGAATGCTTACGATCCATAGGAAATCGGACAGCACTTCGCCTTCAGGAAACAGTCAGCCCCGTTCCCTTCAAGAGGCCCAATATTTATATCATTTTTGCTCTCTAATTTAACTAAATGTATTTCTTTCAAAAAGTTCAGCACTCTAATTGGTTGATGGCTGTCAGACCACCAAAGCCACCTCTTCCAGGGTATGAGCGTCACCATGCTATTGTTCGTTGACATAGAGTGACATGACTTCCGAGCGTCTTTGCAACATTTTAAAAAGTTGCTTCTTTAACTTCCACCAAAGCTCGGCAAAATCTTTCCCTGTTACTTGCTCGGCCTTGTAAAAAGAACATCCAGAGCAGTTCATGAATAAGTCTTTGTCAGAGCCACAGTCTTTCAAAGGTAGAGCGCAAAACACAATTCTCCATGGAAAATTTCCAAGATGACTGCACTTGGCTCCAACTCTGCTCACGTACAGGCCGACCAACTTTTCTTCAGAACCAGTAGTAGGCCTAAAAACCACTCTCGGGCTAGTATTAAACAAACACAAAAGGAGTGATTAATTCAGGTAAAGCAAACCCTTCTCTACCACCCGACCATTACTAATTATTAATTAATCCACTAATAAAAGACATCTAGCAAAAGCAAACAAATAAAGCAGCACATAAAATATCTACCATTCTTCATGTAGTCCAGCTTTAAGTTTCTGAAAGAGTAAAAAGATGATTAAATGATACACAGACAGACAAACACAACATAAGACAAACATGTAAGCACATATAAAAAGCACATGCCATGAATAATCAGCCGCATATTAATATTGACAAAGACAAAAGGACAAACATGACAAACAAAACAATATTGATTACGTGTTACAAAACAAACTCAAATGCAACAAGAGCACATGTTATTAGTTCCCGCGTGTTCATGTGTGGTGCAAACTTAATCTAAGTTGATTAATTCAAACAAATCGTGCAACAGCTCATTAATCAATTAGTTCATGGTATGGGAGATTGAATCCACGAGTCAGAATAAAATATTTTCTGAAGCTCGCTTCATCACTACCATTACACACTGACCACCATCAGTGCTCACTCAAGCCACGATCATGTGGGTATAGCAAGCCACAATCCTGCGGGTATACACACCAGTATCCCCCCTGGTGTTCTCTTACTTACATCCCAAGCCGCAATCCTGCGGGTATACGCACCAGAGTCCCCCCAGGTGTTCTCATTAACGCCGCTTACCAACGACGATCACTTTCCTATGAATACCATTAAAAGGAATCTTTCATTATCTACTAGGGATATGATACTACAATATTATAGATCACACAACGGTTTACCAAATTAGATGATGTGCAGCTTGTTCTTCACCTCAAGGGCCCCTCTCTCCCTCATTGCTCAGTCACTCCTTACCTGATCGGGAATCACGTCCGTTCACGAAAACAATGCCTGACTAGAAGAACAGGTTACCCCGATTGGACAAGAATAAAAGGCACATGCTGGTTCACTAAGAACTGGGGTACTTTATTACAATAATCATAACAACATATTACTATTCTATAACATATAGCCTGCAAAGGAAAATAAAAGGTTAGAATGTGCACACTAGGAGGAAAAAGGTTGATGTCACCTGATTAATGTGAAGTCTGGACTCAGCAGTCATGTAGGTCCCCTTCTCGTCTGTGCCTTGGCTCGTCTTAAGGTCACACTTCTGCAGTCACGGATACACGTCTGCACCGCTATGCTCTGTCTTCTCTGCTTCCCTCCAAGTCACTGGAACCTTCCTCTCATTAGCTGCTTTCTCTCTGGCTGTTCTGCACTACTCCTCTCTCCTCTCAATCACGGACCATCTTCACTTCTCAGCTTCTATCTTATAACTCAGTTTCAGCCACTCTGATATTCGTTCTCTTGACTAACTGCTTCACTCGGAATGCTCTGATCTTAAAGGTCAAAGCTTGCCTGCTGCTCCAGCTAAAATAACTTCAATCTTTCTAAGAGAGTATCAGCTTCTTGGTCTTTCTTGGACTTCAAAATGGCGACTGTCTGCCTGGAAATAATTAATGGCATTGATGCTAACGGCTAGCTGCCGCCTACAGACCGACTCACTGACTGCCTCATGCTTTCACTAATATGGAAGCTCGTTCCTTCATGGAAAGTTACGGCCAGTAACCTGCCGCCCACCAAATTCTTGTACCTCCCCGTACCAAGGACACGTTCCCAGCCGGCCGGCCTGATGTTGTGTCTTCGGAGTGGAGAAAAATACAGCCTTTCGATGAGGGCCAGCCTGAACCGGTTCTTTCCAAGCGAACAACACCTCGTAACTAAAACATTACATTTGACCTAGAGGCATCTCAAGCTGCCGGGGCAGAAAGAAAGATGGAGTCTCTCCCGTTTGAGGCCTACAAGGCCCGAAATAAGCATAACTCCATAGAAGGACGGATAATCACTAATACTAATGAATCTATCCCCTAACATAAGTTTATAGGCCCTGATCTAAGGAAAAGGGTACGGAACTGTATTACTACGCCTTGTGAATAGGCCCTGTCTATGGTTCTAATCCTTGGACTAGAATGATAGTAGACTGAAGTCACCTCCAATCATCTTCCCTCAAAGGAGGGCCGAAAAATTCGGTCAGAACAAACGTGTAATTCATTACCTATCCAGAGGCCCCAGAGTTTAGGATGGCTAATGAAGTGAGACGGCCATATTGCATGGATATATGCAATTGGAATACACTAATGTTCTTTTGACATGGTAAACCTCTTGACTTGAATAATGCCAGCATATCCAGAGGATTATATACATGAAACCTCCCTTCGTTATTGATCTTGTTTTTCAGGTCAAAGTGTGTTTTCTCTTATCTATTGGTTGTTAGAATATACTGTGTCAGAAGTTGGACTCTGCAGGTTTCTATGGGCATCTGTTGACTTGACTTTCTTTCTCCTTGTCACTCTCTATGCTGGGCATCAATCTGTAGAGTCAGAGGGATCAGTGTGGTGGAGCACGTCCATCAATCTACTAAAAATCTAAAGTAATCTATGATGTCCTTTGATAAACTGCATCATCAGCTGCCTCATCTGTCCACTTCACTTCAGAAGTCAACTGATTAAAAACCCTAAAATACGCTTAGTTATTGGAGCCTTGATGCAAGGTCAGCAGGACTTATTCGATGTTTTCATTAGGCTATCATTTTCCAAAATATTTTTGGTAGCTCTGATAATATATGGAAACGAGTCATCCATGGACTGTTGTTCGTAATTAAGGGAGTGGCATGGGCTAACTTCTTATGGGACATATATGCAAGAATAAATATGGCGTTCTACTAATATGGTTGGAAAACATGAGGCCTGGAGATAAAATGTGGGTACAATGAGCAAGGAAGCCATGAAAATAGATGAAATAGATGAAAGTAGGCAAAAACTCATATCTGAAACTTATGATGAAAATGAGGAATTACCAGCAAACAAGGCCATTATTCTGATTCCCCCATTTCTCAGTGGAACCTCAGGAGCTCATTTGTAATAGCCAGTATCTCCACACTTCTGTAATTACTTGTAACCCTGCCATCTGTAGCTCCTGGATTTTCAGTGGATAAATCTGGGGTAATTGGAAAGAGGCCCATAGAGGGAGAAAAAGCTACTCGCACTGAAGCCTATTAAATTAAATTCATATCTAATGTGTGCGGTCGAATTAGTCAGAAACCAAACTATCCCACATAGAGCAAACCATGAGTGCAAAGCTTCTCAGTCCTTAAAGGGGACTTCAGAGGTTCATTTCATCTGTGCATTTTAAGGAAACTATTCATGGGTCAGAGGTTTAATAGATGTTTAATAGATGGAGATTTGTACTAAAATCCTGAAGAAAAATTTGAAATGTATTATGCAAATGATGCAAAGGGAAACAGTGGAATAAGTATATGTTACAATGATGGAAGGTCTAGAGGTGGTAGGTTTCAAGTAGGTATTTATTATAATACAGAGTTACAAAGATAAGATGTTAAAGCCAGGATGTAAAGTAGGCCAGTAAGAATCCTTGTAAATACGCCCCACCAGGAGCTGTCCTCCTGGCAGCTCAGCCTTCAGTCACCAACTGAATCTGTCCACCCATCCAACATTCTATGACATGTATAACATTCCACACAGAGAGCAGGGGAAGAAAGAGAATATAGATATAACCATACAACATATCCCCCTTCTTTACACTTGAAACAAAAACAAAAGAAGAATCAAAGAATGAATAAAACATGCTCAAAGAATGAATAAAACAAGCTAAACATAATAAACAGTATACTAATGAAAGCAGAAATGTAAATAGAATAGAATAGAAGAAAAGGAAGTGAAATGAATAAAAGAACTAAGAAGCTTGAAAATAAGAGAACACACATCTTCTCCCTTTAATGGTAAAAGAATGAGTAAAACAGTTACACGAAATAGAGAAAAAATAAGAAATAATGAAAAGTTAGTGAAGAGTTCTCGGACACATCAACACACACTAGTTGGCCGGACCAGGGTGGAGAATAACCAACGAACATAAGTACCAAGAAGAGAGAAAAAAAAAACAAGAGAAGTACTCCCAACAGGAGAATTCAAGAGAAAACTCCATTACAAAGTGAGACAAAAGAAGAGAATATGTACATTGAACAGGAGTACGACCAAGTAATCATCAACAGGGTTCCGTGCACAGAACCACACGGAATGAAAAACTCTGTAACAATACAAGTAAAGCATTAAAACATATGTATCACTATTAGAATGACAACTGAATGCCATGTGACGTACATCTACGCACAGGAAATGTACACGAATAAAAAACTTTTGCGCAAAATGAAGAGAATAATAACAATAGAGCTCTAGAATAATTATCATAAAACAGTACTGAATTCAAAGAATGATGTCAGAAAATATCATTTTAAACCGGTAACCGTAGACAAAAAAAGTCCACTCATAAAACATGCATAAATCTGAAATACTTAAATATCATTTATATCAGGTTCAGGTTCAGGTTCAGGTTCAGGTTTCAAGTCTTTATTTCGATTCGATAAATCATAAAAGACACATTGTAGTACATTTATAAAAGCTGTAACTTAGAAAACTTTTTCCAAAAGGAAAAACATGTGCAGATGTGTTTGCTGTTAATTAAAATCTCACTACAACAACAACTAGGTTCGAATATAAAAAACAATACATTACTAGACAAGGACTACATTCAGATAAACTAAGCAAGGTAAACCATACAATACTAATAAACCTAAGATAAGTTGTTTATAAGGAAGTTTAAAAAGAATATTAAACATCTTAAATAAGAAACCTGATAAGATCATAAAGATTGACAATTACATAACAAACCATGACAATCAATGGGACACCATTCCATACAAAAGGTGCAAGAAGTGCGATCAGTGCAATCGTATGTTTGTACAGTAGACAGAGTATACCACCTTATGAGTCGGTACTGGAGGGCTCTAACAATTTTGACATATGTTTTGACCTAATGATCCAGGCCCACCCCAGATATTTGGCTATTCTCACTACAAACACCTCAGAAGTGTTAGTCTTTAGCGCCCAAATGGCCTCTGCAGATTTTCTAAATGGTAGACGCTGGAACAGCGGTTTTAACCATTTCGTTTGCGGCGCCAGGTAGCTAGGGCAGGCAAATAGAAATCATTATATCATTTATATCACTTTAAACTGGTAATCGTAGACACATAATGTCCACTAATACAGCATGCATAAATCTGAAATACTTAAATATCATTTATATCACTTTTGTATCATTTTAAACCAGTAACCGTAGACTAACCATGGGCAAATTTTGCGAATCTCGCGTTCGCGAATTTTGCGGATTTGCGAATCTCGCAATCCGCAAAATCCGCGAATTCTCGCGAATTTGCGGATTTTTTTTTTTTGTGTTTGCGCGGGTTTCTGCCAGTTCGCGAGGGTTTTGTACAATGTCGCAAATTGCGAACTTACCTGTCGGGTCGCAAGTTTCGCGAATTTGTTGTTTCTACGTGTCCAGCCTGTTTGGGACACTCTTCTTCATCACTGCCACTCTCTGTCACCACTGCCACTCTCTGACTACTCATGCCACCCTCTGGCCCACCCATGCCACCCTCTGTTTCATCACAGCACCCTCTGGTTGTCCAGTCAGTGTACATTATTGTGGCAACGCAAGCACACCTTCCCTGCCTCAAGTGACCTGAATTAATTTGGGGCTGATTAATGTGTCACAGAATATTTTTTTAGCTGGCACCTGCTTCCTTAGTGCTTCCTGATTAGTGAACTTTTGCACTTGCTAAGTGCTTTCATTGTTGCAAAATTAGTTACAACACCTGCCCTGCCCCAACTGACAATAATGAATTAGGGGCTGATTAATGGATTTGAACTGCCAGCCTGGCTCCTGCTTGTCTCCCTTAGCTGTAATTCAGGACCTTTGTGGCATATGTGTAACTATTCTGAGGTTCAGAGCAGGGTCACATAATAGTTGCAACTGGCAACTGAACTCTGGAGGGGCCCCTCAGCAAGCACTACAGGAAATGGCTACTAATGATGAGCCTGAACTTTTGAACCTGATAAGTAGTTTCAGTTTTGATTAGATCGTATTTCTGCAATTTTGCACTTATTCGCGGGGCGCGAAGCTGTACTGGGAAGCCACGAACTCACGCGAACAGTGCGAACAGTGCGAGCAAAATCCGCTGCTCGCGGATTTGCGGATTTTGCGGGAGATTCGCGAATCTCGCGGATTGCGAATTTACCGAAAATCCGCAAAATCCGCGAGCGAAACGGATTTTCCGCCCATGCCTACCGTAGACAAATAATGTCCACTACTAAAGAATGCAAAAAATTGACTTACTTAAATAAACACTATTAAACATAACAGCATCATGCTTTATCAAATGAAAATTGCACTAAAAATGTGTCATTAAAATGTAGCTAGCGTAACATAAGGACTAGTACCATTTATCTCTAAAACACATAGTAATTCTGTGTACAATAATCAGCGCTGTAATATAAATGCCCTAAAATTCAGAAAGTAATCCATAGTAATCATACCTGCTGCAACCTACAAGCAAAATAGCATTAAAATAGTAAAAGGCATACATATACTGTACATCCTCAATAATTCATGTTATTATAAGCAATGAACAAATGAATTAACTAAAATAATTAAAGTGGTCACCGTTGTCAATGTAGGAAAATAAAAGACTAACATAAATAAAGTTGTCACCGTTGTCTTTGTGCTTGAACCAAATTAAAAGAAGATACAGGCTGTGCGAATTCGCAGTTAAGGATTCACTAAGGAACTAATTCAAAAAGCACACTGCATAAACCACTAAATAAATGGTGAGCATGTCACCAAAATCATGAAGAAATCCACGTTGTGACAGTGACGAAATAAATACCTCTAACCAAAAATGCAGATCTGTAAAATCCCAAAATATCATGAAGACCCATGCTGTAGAAGACACGAAAATGAAGTTCTTTAGAAACTGGGTTGAGGGAGGACTCGAACGTCTTGGTGCATTGTGCAAACAGCCTGAAATAACTTTATTGTCCCCCATTGTGAACATCGTGACTGGCTTAAGTTGGATGGCAATCTTGTATAATTCCTCAAAATGGCGTCACGTTTTATGCGTTTGTGCAGGGTGGTTAGCTGCACGTCTATGCACCAAAACAGCAAAGCGCCATTGCAGAGGAACAAGCAAAGGAGAAACGTCGAGCTTAAATGAGGCTGCACGCGCTGGATTAACGCCCTGGTTGCAATCTCGAGCCACATTTGAAAGGAAAGATGACAGTTTAAGGGCCGTGGCAAAGAGGCAAGTTGAAAATTATTGTAAATAATATAAAAATTGCCATAAGCACGTAATAATTCAAATCGCAGATGCTCATCCAAAGACAACACGATAAATACATTGTCATTGAGGGTAGAAACTGTCAGTTGTAACGCCGAATAGTTCAAATTGGCAGTCATGAAATTGAATGAAGGTGAAGCAATTAATTCTTTATTCATGGCAGGAGGTTCGAAGACACAAAAATGTAAAATAAAACACTGCAGGCTTTTCAATCGACAGCCGGAATTTGCGAATAAACACTGCAGGCTTCTAAATCAGCAGGCCTATAAATCAAGTGCAGTTTTTACTCGACATAGGAGTGTGGGAATAACACATCAGGCTCCAAAATCGATATGCTTCAGACTTTCAAATCAGTAGGTTTATTAATCAAATGCTGCAGGCTTTCAAATCAGTAGGCTTCTTAAACAGGAGAAGAAGAGTGGGAATTTTAAATCAGCAGGCTTGAAAATCTTGTGCAGCTGGCTTTCAAATCAGTAGGCTTCATAAACAGGTGAAGCAAAGTCGGAATTTTAAATCGGCAGGCTTGAAAATCGTGTGCAGTTAATGGTAATTTAAAAAGAAATACAGCCAATTTAGAATATGTAAATAAACTCACCAAGCTTCTGTAGCAAATTGGCATGCCCGAGTTGAGGCCGACGATGTCTTTGTCACTGGTGGGGCTGGAGCTGCCAATACATTTTGCTGAGTAGGTACAAGCATGGGTTCTTTGAAATAGTTGAAGTCTTTTAAAAATATATAATTTGTTGTAGAAGTAAGTCCTTTGAAATAGAATCCATGCAGGTTTTGAAATCCAAATCTTCGCCAATGTTACAATGATGGAAGGTCCAGAGGTGGTAGGTTTCAAGTAGGTATTTATTATGATACAGAGTTACAAAGATAAGATGTTGAAGCCAGGATGTAAAGTAGGCCAGTAAGAATCCTTGTAAATACGCCCCACCAGGAGCTGTCCTCCTGGCAGCTCAGCCTTCAGTCACCAACTGAATCTGTCCACCCATCCAACATTCTATGACATGTATAACATTCCACACAGAGAGCAGGGGAAGAAAGAGAATATAAAAATAACGATACAACCAGGATTCTTTTAATTTTCGCTAGTGTGGTCGATTCATTGTGTTTGAGTGTACTTAATATGTTGTCAGTGAATTCTATTCCTAGATACTTTATGACATCCGGTTGCCAGGCTAGTCCTGAATCTCCAAGGACCTCTTTGGTAGTATGTACATTAAGTGGTTTGACTTTGGATTTGTCCTTGTTTAATTTATAGCCGGACAATGCCGAGTATTTACTGATGGAGGACATAAGCCCCTTAATTGATAAGGTTGGATTTTCTGTGGCTATTAAGATGTCGTCGGCATATGCCGCTAGTTTTACCTGAGTGTTTCCGAAGGTGACACCTGTGATGTCCTCATTTTTCTTGATGTCGGTGAGTAGTGGTTCAAGTGCCAGCAGGAATAGAATAGAATAGGAAAGAATAGAATAGGAATAGAATCCTGGATGGTTGGTCGCCGCGATTCATTACATGGTGGGGTCGGATAGAGACGATAAAAATGATGATCTCCCCATTGGTCAATTACCTGAGTTCAATGCTTCCCCTAACACTCTCTAACGATTTCCACTCTAAACTAGATAAGGTAATTTCCTCCTTCCTCTGGCAGGGAAAAAAAGCCTGGATCAGCATGAAAAAGCTACGACTCGATAAATCCTTGGGAGGAGTCAATATGGCCGACTTTAGACTTTACCAGACCGCCTTCCTGGCTAGGCAGGTGCGGTTTGGCTCACACCACAGCCTGATTACACACCCGTGTGGTTGCACGTCGAAAAATCCCTAGTGGAAGGGCTCGACCCCTCCTCCCTCCTTACCATCAAAGTGCGTCCCAATATTGATTATAATATCATATTTAAAAACACTAAGAACTCCCTCCTCCATATAAGTAAATCTCTACCCCATCAATTTTGCAAATCAAAATGGGAATCTCTATGGCAGAATTACACTATAACATACAAAGGAAAACCGCTGTATAATCCTTCTTGGATCAGGAAGGGAATACACTTCCCTCACCAACTTTATGAGGGCCAGACACCACTCACATTCAAGGACTTACAGGATAGATTCCAACTCGAGAATATTGACTTCTACTATTTTCTACAAGTTAAGGTGGCCCTAACCAAAGCAAACTTGGGCAACACATCCCCCTCACTCCCTGGCCTTTTATCCACCCTTAATAGACTTGGCCATCAGGTATCCAGAATGTACAAAATTATCAAACCACAGAAACCTAACCTGGTCTCTGCATTACAATCTTACTGGGAATCATATTCTTCCACTCCCACTTCTGAAAGCGAGTGGGCCAGAATTTGGGAATCGACCACAAGACACAAAATTAGCCCGACTCTGTCCCAAACTAAATTCTGGCTCCTACACAAAGCCTTTTGGACCCCTAGGAGACTTTTCCTGCACAACATCAAAGACAATGACTCCTGCTGGAACTGCTTGGAATCGGGAGGAGACCTTGAACACCTAATATTTAAATGCCCCCGGGTTGCCACTTACTGGGACAGGATATTTGACTTTGTTAACAAAGCCCTGCACGTTTCTCTCCCGAGAGAATTTGCTACTCTAGTTATGGGTTCTTCCAAAGCTGTCACTTTAAATGAAAATGACAAAGCCCTACTTGATCTTTTACTGACACCAGCGGTTAAAATCATAACGTCCAACTGGAAAAATACAGCCAAAGCCTCCTTCCCCCATTGGCTCAACTGGGTATCTAATCTCAGGGGTGCGGATACCATTGCCCTTGCCTCTCACCCCTGGCGTCCACAACATAGGAAAATATGGGCCTCACTTGACGCTCACTTTGATCTCTTCAAACCTCCGTGAGACATCTAAACTCTGATTTCGCAATCAACTTCTCAATTTGTTATTTGATGGACGTGTTTCACCCTACTGTGCTGTTTGGCTGATCTAACTGCCTGCTGACATATGCCTTCGTGTTGTACGGATTTGATGCTTAATTGTCATTTTTATTTATTTATTTATTTACTTTCTCCCCCTCACATGTTATGTTACTTCATATTATGTTACTTCACCGCTTCTCGATTTATTATGTACTTGTACCATGGACTTTATCTGCTATTATATGTTCTGTTCATATCATTACCAAGCTCTCTCAATAAAAAACGTTGTGAAATAAAAAAAATTACGATACAACAGTATGCATGCAGAATGATGGGTTATAAGAAAAAGTAGATAACGAGAAAGAGGAAATAAGGAATAATTATTTGGGAATATGAGGTTGAACAGTAGATGCTAAAAAAGGAATCAGATTGTGATAAAAACACATTTTGGCAAGGTAAATATATCTGGTATTAGCAAGATGACACATTGCCTAATTAAAAAAAATTACTAGCACATGACACAATAAAAAACATAGGAAAAACCATGTAACCACCTAAACATGACACCCACATGCCCGCAACAAAAACATTTTAATGTAAAAAATGTAATAACCATCAAAGAAATTCTTCATAAAATAGTGCTGGTTCTTTTCAGGAAACATGAGTGCTTAGATACCCATTTGGATTTAATGCAAAACATAGAAAAATATGCTTCCTATGGCAAAGGAAAAGTATTATTAGGTTTGGAATTCTGCGAAATGAAGTCATAGGTCAAACACATAAGGGTGACAAAAAAGAGTACAGACAGTAAAGAAAACAAATGTTGCCAATGTATTGGCCTGCCAGCGCTTGCACTAAAGAGCTCTTCTTTTTTGGCAGAAGTACACATGTGATCAGGCGAAATACCACCATCACTCACAGTACACGAGAGTCAAAGTCAGGAGCGGGCTGACTCATTTCCCCTTGCTATATGCTTTTGAGGGTGCAGACAAAATGGGAATAACATTTGATCGGGCCAGTGGACGAGAAAGCTGACCCAGAACCCCTCTATGTATGTATATATGTTTGGAGGGCCTTATTTATGAGGCCTTGCAACAGTTTTGCGCTTCTATTGCTTCACTTTTTGTGACGCATTGACGGTGTAAAACATGCTTCCTGTTGCCCCCAATTTACAAAGTGACTCATCTAAGCAGATGCGTCACTTTGTACACCCCTGCGCTACTTTATACCTGCATCAGGTATGATGTATGCAGGGTGGGCGTTCCCACGTATGTAAGCCTTGTAGAAGTGACGCAGTGAAATCTACCAGATTTCACTGTTCCACATCTAGGGTGCAAATGAGTCAATATCTTACGCCTGCCTCAGAGCAGGTGTAATACTGACGTAGGACCTTTCACGGGGCTTGCCCCATGTGAAAGTGCACATTGCTGGAGTTGCGTCACTTTTATGACACTCTCCAGCAATGTGTCACTTTTGCGCCTTACAGATATGTCAGAAATACTGATGTATCTGTAACTCCTGGCAACATGATGCGTCATACAATAAATATGATGTATCAATCATGTCGCAAGGAGGGCGCACTGAGAAGCGACGCATCGCTGCTTTCACGCAGCGATGCGTCACTCATAAATGAGGCCGGTAGTTTTTTTCATTTAGAAAATTGTTTATTAAGATGAAGTTGGTGAGATAGCCAAAGCTTTCTCTAGGTCTGATATAAGAAGGAAGCTATTGCAAAAAAACATAATTTGATGCATTTTGGGCTGTTGCAAAGAAGTCAAACACTGGCTATCATACATATTCAAGCATGATGCTGGAATTAATGGACCCATAAAGTATACGGTTTGAAAAATCAAGAGAACAGCACGGATGAATAATTCAAGACAGGAAAATATTGACAAGCACGAAGAGTCAACCCATGTCAAGAAGCACTCTCAGTAGAGATTAAAAATGTCAGACTACGGGCATATTAAATAGTCCTGGGAACGCTGCACATATGCTGCACCTCCACAAAAGCCAGGCAGGAGCAGAAAGACTGCCTCTCAGACGTTATCTGATAAGACAGCTTGGACAGGTGGGCGAGAGCTTTCAAACAATGAATATGCAAGCAGTCGTTTGCCTTTAACAGATGAGTGCAAAGCAAGATTCCTACTTTGGGAAACCGGTTTGTTGTAACTTTATACATCTGAACTTCATTGTATAGTAAATCTTGAATCAATCCTTTTCTGACATCAAGGTTCTCCGTACCTATAATTTTTCAAGCAAGACTGACGCGCAAAACAGGAAAAGGACCAACGAGATCATGTTTACAACTGGGTAGTTGTAGAACCTTTTCCCATGCAGCTCATCTTGAATATCTGAAAGTATAATACCAGCAAAAGGTTACCCCTTGCCACACCGACTGCCTCTGAAGACACCTGCACTGCAACATGTGGCTATTTCTTTAGAAGCACTCCAGAGGTGAACACTCAATAAAGCACCCAATCAGAAGCTAGCGTTGCATGAGCATGCACACATACATTAAAATTCAGCCACAATATTCTTATGTAAAGCAGCCTGTTTTCCAATGTGTGTTTTGCATTTTAATGTTGACACAAGTCTCTCCTTTGCTAGCATTAAAAAATGTCTTAATGTGGAATGTTGACAATATAAGAGGTGGCAGCACAAGCTTATCCAACTATACCACTACTACATTTTTTATTAATTTGACCTTGGTCTCTTTTATCTCTTTTATGGGTAAGAATTTTGGGCTTCTACAAACTGACAATTCATGAATAGTGGTCGCAATCCGCGGATCAATGTTTTGCCACCCGTCTGATTTTGGGATGCTACTTATACACTTATAGGACACGTTGCAAAATCTCCAGTCGCAGGGAGTTGCAGAATAACCTGTGTAATGCATATTAATTAGGCAGGTTGCTAATTGTGACCCCTCGCTAGAAACACAGGGATAATAGGTTGAAAGGATCAGCAGGCTACCATCCTTGTGTTTGTATTTCCAAACAGCTGTGCGGGACAGGCAAGCAGCACGAGAGGGGGAGGGAGTTGGTGGAAGGTGAGGAACTGAGGCAGGGGGTGGAAGGGCACATAAAAAATGAACAGCAAGGAGTAAGGGGCAGGCAGATGGTGGGAGGATGTATGGAAGCGCACAGTCCGCAGGGAGAGGGTAGATGGACTACAGACACATGTACTCTTGGAGAGCGAACGTCTAAAAGTAGAAAGAAAGTACCTTTGAAAATGCATGGCAGGTGGGAGGACACTGGCCACAGACAGGAAACTGTAGTTAGTTTATGCTTCATTGCAGGGACAAAAACTTGAAGTCCAGGAGAAAGCGCTGAGCCCAGGAAGCAGTTGACCGATAGGAAGCAAGTTAACAAGAGTGACGTGCAAGTTAACCAATGGTAAGTATTGGTAAATAAAGGACGGGCTTTAAGGCCCTTATAAGCAATTTTTTTGTATTTGATTACAAGTGGCTTCACAAGGAAAATGCATTCGCTGCATGCACTGTTCAGAAAAAGCCTAACTGGAAATATTCTACGTACTCCCGCTTTGCGCCAGATATCCTGAAATGGGGTCCGATCCCTCGCAATTCCGGCAACGGCTGCAGTGGTGACAAAACTGAAAGTGAAGCGCTCGCTACACAAGGCCCACCAGAGTGCTCTGCGGCCCACCTACTTACTGTTCTATCACAGAGGTATGTTGCATGGCTATGTTTTCTTCTTTCAGGAAGCTGCTCCGGTTTTTCCGGCTTGCCTGACCTTAAAATGGCAGCCGGATCCAAATTAGAATTAAATCTGTTCACCTAAAAGGGGCCTACATGAACAGCAGCTGTCCCTCTATGCTCTTATGACAACATTCTCCCTACCAAGGAGTCCTTCGACTATTCTGGCCTGTAGTGGGTTGTTGATGTACCGAATCCTCACAGGGCCCTGCCTGACCCTAAAATGGCATCCATGCATGAGTTGATTCGATCTGAGCTCTTGGCTGATTCAGACCCACTCATTCCTGCTTGCCTTGTTTCCTTTGACGGTATCTGTCCGGGCTCTGCTGTTCCTCCAGGTTGCCACAACAATTTAACTCATCTGCTGTGTGCTTCTTGTATTAGAGGGTCCCCCCGCATGAGCAAACACAGATCGGAGGATTCAAAGGCCCCGGGAACCGTTAAGGGTCATTGCAACAGCTGATCTGACAGGGGCCGTGACCTCCTTGTTTTAGGCACACGCACTGCTTCCCATGCAGAGGAGACAAACTACGAAGAGGTGATCTCTCCCTCCCTGCGATGGCATGTGGGGCAATAGGAACACGCAGAGGCATCCGGACAGACACCAGACGAGTTTCCCAGAGGTGTGCTGCCCCGTTGCACTAGGGAATGCCTGAATTAGCCTGGGGGTCTCCAGCCAATGAAGCAGCCATTTTGGGGAACACTCCGCAGCCACGCACTTATGACCCGATAGTGCAGAATCCTGCCAAACATCTCCCCACCTCATTGGCGGACCACGCTGGAGTTCAAGAATTACAGTGGGAGGCACGGAAGGCACTGCAGCACGGTCTGAGGAACCAGCTGGACATGCGCCATAGAGCAAGCACTGCTCTGATGTTTGTACTACAGTCAGGGTTTCCCAGTAACACCGGGATTGGTGCTCTTGATGGAACTATGACGATGCCCCCCGAGCAGAAACCATGAATGTTGTACTTACCGCGGAGACCGAGTAACATGGCCAATGCCCGGTGGAGCTGTTCAGGCAACTATAGAGGAGTTTGGCTTTGGTTCACCCCCTCAGCCGTCACCTACCCAGCCGGACATTGGACATCGTTTTCTCCTCGTCTCCCTGTTGTGTTTCCTTTCCCTTCCCCTCCTCCACCCTCCGTGATCCTGTGTCTATCTCCCCTTTTCCAGACCCACGTGTTTTGTATTGTTGGTGCCCAGCCGGTTTGTCTGTCTCTCTCTTTTACTGCTTTGGCCCTCTGAAGTACTTTCCCCCTTGCCGGTCTGCCTGACACTATCTGCAATCCTTACCCCTTTTACCTTTTCCCCTCTACCTTCCATTCCCCATGTGACTTGTGTCTCGGCAATGCTATGCCTTAATATCTCTTGTTATTGTGTAATTACTGTTTTTCTCCTATGTTTACTATTGGCTCCTGTAACTAATTTTGTAACCTGAAACTCGCTGATCCTCATGTAAAGCGCTCTGATACCTCCGGGTCTAGCCAGCGCTATATGAAACTCTGCAAATAAATACAAATAAGTCATAAATATCGATATGCACACAGTGTTGCTGCAGTTGTGTTTTCATTGATCTGAACATGTCTGCACAAATTATGCTTTCTTATCTGTTACCTATAAACAATGAAAGTGAGCAACTCAATGAATAAATCACTAAGGGCCAGATGTATCAAGATACCGTTTTGCGAATCCTAAATAGCGATTTTTTGCGAATCGCTATTTAGAATTCGCAAAACGGTATGTATGTACAAAATCGCAATTTTTTTGCGATTCCTTATTATTCTTTATTTGCGAATTTCCAATGCATTCCTATGGGCCAGGAGGCCCATAGGAATGATAGTGCAATAATTCTCAAATTGCGAATTCGCAATTTGCTAATCGCAATTTGAGAATTATTTCAAGGGTGCAGGGGTGTCTCAAAGACACCCTGCTGCACCCCTGAAATCTACATGTGTGTGCATGTGGCACACATACATGCCCTATGGGCATGTATGTGTGTCACATGCCACCCTTACAAATGCCAATTAGGGAATTTTTCAAAGAAATCACAAATTACCACCAACTACAAGTTGGTGGTAAATTGCGATTTCTTAACACAATTTCGCAAACCAAAAATGTGTCATACATGTTATTTATGGAATCGCAAAATTTGATATTCCTTAAATGCTATGGCAAAATAAGGAATCGCAAATAATTGCGATTCCTTAAATTGCGATTTTTTGATACATATCCAAAATCGCAAATCGGCCGTTTGCGAGTCGCAAAGGCCGAAATTCTGCAAATTTCGGCCTTTGCGAGTCGCACAAGCCTTGATACATTTGGCCCTAAGAGTGAAGACAAATATTTTGTCTGAGAACTACTTCTATGCTCCCTTTCAATAAAACGAATGGAGGTGCAGCATTTCCTGGTGGGGCTCCTGGTTTTAAGGTATTTACTTCTGTAGAGTTTCCATCTCTATTAATCTGTATTGACTTTATTGTCCATCCTATCAGTATATATGCATCCAAAGTATTTGTCCTCTGAGGAAAAATTTGGTTGGAAATAGTATATTTCCACATTAATTTAACTGTTAATCGTACCTTAACACTAGAAAGTCCCCTCAGGTTAACAGCCATACATAATGCAATGCAGCCATCTGAAAAAATTTGCATTGTAGTGCAAACACGTTCGCATCTGGATGTATTTAAGGAAATCTCATCCCTTTATTTACCCCCTCATGCTGTCAATCTTCACAGATGTTGTCCGGGCAGCCATGACTATCAGGTTGAAGAGTCAATGAAAAGTAGACTAACTTTCTATATTTTCTTGTATTGAAAAATAAATAATTAGAGGAAAACACACAATAGTTTGATGAATATTGTCTGCAAATTTTCATAAAAACATGAACCCTAGAGCTCTAAGTGTCTTCAAAAACAAAGAACATAATTCCATGCACTAAAGTTAATAGTTAACACACAGGTTTGTTGGGAAATGATGGAGAAATCTCTAAGCTCCTTTTATCTACAAATATAGATATGTTTATGAACAAATACTTAAGAACATTTGTAGGAGAAGCCTAACACTGACACTCTGGGTCTTGAAGTGTGAGGGTGGCCAGCTTATGAATTATGCTTTGTTGTGACAGCTTAACCTGCTTTAAGTATATCTAGTTTGAACATTCAGGGGATTTTAGCTGCAAACAAACCCTCTATGACATAGTAAATTGAAGAACACACATAGCTCGACTAGAATCATCTCATGGTTTATCATCTTCCTAACAGACAAGTGGCCTAAAGTGGATAAAAAGCTGCCATTGCAAAGCTCTACAAAAAACCCGCAGTAAAGAAAGACATTAAACTGTGCGAGAAGAACATTATAGAGAAGACACGAGTTCTCAGGTGCTCAGAATCAGAAGCACCACTGATTTATCAGAGTTACCAATATGCTCGATTTCTCACAAGTAGCCCACACAAGCACCATTTAATCTACTGCTGCATTTTAGTTATTGCACCTCTAATCAGCTTTACCTCTTTCGCTGGCACACACAGAGTCCTAGAAACACGACTGATAAAATCTGACCAAGACCCAGCAGGTTTGCCATGTGCTTTGTCGTCCAACAAGATCAGAATCTGTAGAGTCCCAGAGAGTCTGGCAAAAGAAGGCGTCAAGTGACAACCCCGGTCTGCCTTCTCCATGTCAATACTGGAAATGGGTAGGAAGACCATTCACAAGAAAACGTCTTTAGGAGGTAATTGAATAAAGGTGAGAAAATAGTATTCTAAAACGTTACAGTAAAGATTCAAAAACTCAGAGGTGACACAAATAAAATATAAAGTGCCACGACTACTCCCACATTACTGGGAATCGACCAAATAAAGACATCAAATGGCTAACTTTACTGTGCTTTTGGTTTTAGGTGTAAACCAAGATTATTTCATAATCATGTTCCTACTAACCCTAGTGGTGTCAGAAATGTGCATTCTTCCCCACAAAGAAGGCATAATTTCCCAAAATGATGCATTGTAAGCAAAATTCCTTGCACCGGTATCACAAATAACTTTTTTCCATCAGAGTATACCTTGCACATAATGCCACGCAAGACACCATCAGGAGACTGGTTCTAGGCGAAAAAAGACTTACTTGTTCAAAGTAAAAATGTATATTTAAACCATTTTCTTGCAGGCAAGAGTCCCTCTACATTTGTTAAAGTGGTGAATATGAAGCACACTTCACATAAGGCTAAGTTTGGAAATCACGCAAGACTACACCCTAATTATAATGGCTGCAATGTAAAAGGTTGCTTCTAAAGATCAGCTGAGTAAGACAAGCAGCAGCTGAGCTGAAATAACTTGAAGGGAGGCTAGTGCCCAACACTAGATTGATCTAAAAAAGAAGTGAAGGATATGTAGAAGATGCAATCTTGATTCCCCGTAGACATAAACTCCTACCACAGGCTGCCATTACTATGTGAATCGATCCCATTAGTGAATGTTTCTGTCCAACAAATTTACCATCTGCTTTTCATGATGCGTAAACTAGGGAAATCTCATTTTAAACAACAGACGGCCTTGACATCACGGTCCATAATTCCACATACTGAATATAATCAATTAAAACCCACACTCTTATGGCCAGGCTCCTTCCCTACTGCAATAACGTAAACAATCTGCACATAGGAAGCAGCTCAGGTTGTGGTTGGCTCATCATGTTGTGCAGCCATTGCTTTCCAGCTGAAGGTAAACATACTAAGTGAATCCAATCCTCAAATGTATGATAAGCAAAGCATTGGTACCTGGTGCATTTGAATTTGTCGGTGATACTTATCGGACTTTAAGTGCAGATTTAGCCTGTTACAATCTGTATCCATTGAGAATAATAACATGGCAGCTCTAACCCTGGCAGCGGATTTTATTGCATATTATATTGTAACTTGTTCCAAAAGGGCTGAAACTCCAAGACCAGAAAGTAAAGTACTTTCAGTCAAGCACTATATATCGTATGCTGGCTAAGCAGGTAATTAGCTCATGTGACAGCACAAAAAGCACAATTCACAAATCTTACAATCTCTTCCATCTGTGCTGTAGGCAAGACATCCATAATTACAAGCCTGTCAGGGCGTACTTCTAATCAAAACGTTGGTAGCCACAGAGCGTCTTTCAACACTTCTGTAATTGACATAAATGACGGAAGTGATTTATTTTTATGTAGTAGTTTCTTTTCCGGTGACATGTCACATACTGTTGCCAAACTCGCATCTGTGGCAATGACATACTCCTTCGCTGGAACTGCGGTCAGCTTTTGCATCGACGCTTTCAAAAAGATGCAATCTACACACGTGAAGAATGTGCATTTTGTAAATATAAGACGAAGATTTGACAGCGTGATCGAAAAGTGCAGTTGTTACTGGCAGTTCATCAACATCACGTTCTATTTGAAATAGCGCAGCCTGCAGGGCTTTAGAAGTGTACTCCTGTAGTGGATTCAGACTTAAAGGACTAACATCAGAAAGTAAACTCTTTGACCAGGACAAACCTGGTCAGTGTATCAGGCCCAAGCTCCATCGTGGTCATCGTCGGATTTTTGTTTTCATCTAATTTATTAAATTGAATTTAACTTTTCTAATTCACTTTGTGATTTTTATGACAGAGTTGAGAACCATTAATTTTCATATACCTTAGTTAATGCCTTTTTTTAACTGCATTATGAAATTTCTCCGTTAAACTCTGTCTCTGTCTCTGTCTCTGTCAGCCCATCTGCATAATATGAAGTAGTTAAAAGCCCACTTAGTTGTATTTTAGTTAGTTAACAGATTGTATGCTACGCGCTTAACTTCTTTTACTGCAGGTGCATACACACTACGGGACAGATTTAAAAAGATTTTGTGTCAGGTTTGCGTTACTTTTATAACGCAGACCTGATGCAAAATCATTTCAGGATTTACAAACCAATGCAATTTGTGGAGAAGTGTGGCTGACTGGATAGAGGAGGCAGACCTGGAAGCAGAGGTCAGCCCGGGACCAGGGTTCAATTCCCTGCCTCGGCGGGTCTTGGGCTCAAAATTCCACAGACTCGACAATTCTTGCTCCGGTGCCTACTCTATTCATGGGTTCACACTCTGTGACTCTGGGCAATAGCTTGCTTAATCTCCACAGCTGCCCCTCGTGGTGGGATGCCTGGCTTTCACCTTGTGGATACCCTGCTGTGGTTATCTCACAGGGGAATACCAGGACGTGTTCCCTAAGCAAGCGCTTAGATACCGGGTCGGTGATTTGCGCTATATAAATACATTTACATTTGGTATTTGTGCTGGTTTTAGGTAAAAGTAATGCAAACCGGCGCGAAGCACTTCTTTATGTTTCTCTGCATCAAGAGGGTGTTCCATGGTTGACATATGGGCGTTACTGTTATGTTATGTTATATAATCTTGTATAGCGTGTAGCTGTCCCAGCAAAGAGGCGTCCTGGTGCTGACAGCACAGTAGAAAGACCGCAGAAGGAGCTAGAGCCTACATCAGAGGGAAGAGATGTGTTTGATTGCCTTCTGAAAGGCCAGGTAGTTAATCAGGCTGTGGATCTGTAATGGGAGGGAGTTCCAGAGTTTTACTGCTAGGGTGCAAAAAGAACGCCCCCAGCATGCATCCTCCTGCCCCGGGGATCAACCACCAGGTGCTGCCCCATACAGCGAAGTTGACGTGTAGGTGTATAAGGCACAAGCAAGTTGGCCAAAATACCTGGGGAGGAGAAGTTCAGAATTTTAAAGGCCATACAGAGAGCCTTAAACTTTGTCCGCTTAGCCACCGGCAGCCAATACAGCCGATGGATGGCCTTGGCTGTAGAGCAGCTTCTGGGGAGACCAAGCAGGGTTCTGGCAGCTGCATTTTAGACCCTCTGCAGTCGCATAACCTCTGCTGTGTTCATCCCTAGATAGAGCGAGCTGGCATAATCCAGTCTTGACAAAATCGATGCCTGGACGATGACTTGTCGTCGGACAAATAAAAAAAAACAGCAGAGGTTTCAGCCCCCATAGTAGACCGAAACAGGACCCTGCCACTTTCTTTGTTTGAGCTTGGAAACTAAGGGCTGAGTCCATCCAGACACCAAGATTTTTTACTACCTGCTTGGGGGTAGGTGCGCCACCAAGGGTTGCATACCACCATTGCTCACCCCATAGCTCAGTGTCGCTTCCAACCAACAACACCTCAGACTTGTTGGCGTTAAGCTGGAGACAGTTGGCAGTCATCCACTCCCCAACCGCTGCAAGATTTCTCCGGAACTTGTTGCATGGAGTTGTCAGAGAGTGCCATCACCAACTGTGTGTTGTCGGCATAAGAGACAATAGTGAGCCCTCTACCACTGGCCACTGCTGCCAGTGGTTGAACGCTAAGCCCTGTGGCACACCTTGTCTAATAGACCGGACACAGGAGAGAAAAATGGGGGGGGGGGCTGTTACCTGGTACGTCCTTTCAGAGAGAAAGGATCTAAACCAATCCAAGGCAAGGCCCACTATGCCGGCCTCCTCCAGATGATGTAATAGGATCTAGTGGGAGACCGTGTCAAATGCAGCACTGAGATCCAATAATATCAGTGCTGCAGTGCACCCGGCAGATAATGCTGTCCGCAGATTGTCTGTCACAGCTAGGAGAGTTGTCTCCGTGCTGTAACCACCCATGGATATTGACGCACAACCCTATCTACTAACAATAATGGACAGGGTGATGCACCCCAAATTAATGTAATTTAAAAGCAGGCATATAAAGAATTGCTTTTGTTTCTCAACTTTCCCCACTATGCATGTGCAATGCACTGTATAACACACTTACAGAATAGGAACATTTTTAAAGTTAGTCTACGCATAGTATTTTGTACTGGCAGGTTACCCTCTCAGTACAGAACCTATGCTAGACGCGCACCTTTGCACCAGGGTGGAAAAGTATGTGGGTGGTGCTTGACAATCTGCTTTTGCGCTGGCTTTAGGGAGCATGCAGGACTGAGCTGGATCACTGTAGATATGGCACTCTTGTGCTCTCTCCTTCTCACACAATGTGGTGCAGCAACGTTGGGTGCTGCACTGCATTTTGGGAGAGGTTCTTAAATCTGGGCTTATACTTACTGTCATTTCTACTTTTTGAAAGGCTGTACGATACCTATAGGCAGAGACCATATCATGATGGGCTTTGCAGAAGCAAAGAAGAGCTGAGTGCCTGTTATTGCAGTGCATAAAATGAGTTAATTTTACCTAATATTTCTCTGAGTTACTGCTTTTTTTCAGACAGTATTGAGCGACAGGAAAAGACCAGGACAGTGCCATATCCACAGAGATATGGGGCATATTATCAAGCCTGGGCGATAAAATTATTGCCGCTTTATCGGCAGGAGACTACAGATAAAGTGGCGATAATGGGCTTGATAATATGCTCTATGGAATTCCAATCGAAGCTCATGTTAAATGTGAAGAACATCTAACATGAGCTTCAATTGGAATTCAATAGAGCATATTATCAAGCCCATTATCACCACTTTATCGGCAGTTTCCTGCCGATAAAGCGGCGATAATTTTATCGCTCAGGCTTGATAATATGCTCCATGGTTCTTCCTCCCCTCGCCCTAATGTGGCGTAGAGGTTTGCTGCCAAGCGCCACGCACACAACTTTACACCATAGTGCAAATGTGTGTATGAAAGTCCAGCATAAGTTTTGTACTGGAAGGGTTCCCTCCCAGTACAAAACAAATATACCTAGACAACGTTTAAAATGTTCCCTTCTTTGTATGTGGGCTGCACAGTGCATCGAAACTTGGAAAATAAAAACATTTTTCCTTTTAACATCTGCTTTCAAGTGGCATTCAGTTTTGGCGTAAAGCCCAGGGTCTTATTTACAGGCCACATGCACCTCTGTTAGGTCGCTTGTACCGGCGGCGCAAGGGGCTTGTAAATAAGCTCCCCTATCTACTATTGTTAGTAGATAGGATTTTGCTTCAAAAAGCAGGGGTGGTTGCATGTTCACGCCCTATACCGCCCATGTAACATCCTTTTGATGCCAAATAACTCAAAGCAGTGCTTGTGTTACTAATAAATAACTTTCCAGTGCAAAATAACTTTTGTGCTGGAAATTACATAACAAAACAAGCATTTTGTGTTGGTTTGCCTCACTTTTCTGATGCAAACAGCGCAAAATGTTTGTAAATCTGGCCCTACGAGTGCATAACACGTGCACTCGACATAGAATGCGTCAGCAAAGTCCAACATAATTTGATATTACGAATTGTGGAGGGTTGGGGTCACGATAAGTATTATCCACTATATTGAAATCGATTCTTTGAAGTTAAATGTCAGCCATGATTGCCCCTGGAACGCACGGAGCCGCCGTACATGCCTACTCCCTTTACGGGGGAAATGTTGAAATTTTGTATTTGTTTTTTGTGGAGGAGGGCAGAAGTAGGGACAAAAGAGAGGAACTCTTTCTTCCTTGTATTTGTCTTTATTCTTGTTTGATTCCATCGCGCTCTTTTATGTGTGTACACTCAAGTGCGCGGCAGGAATGTAAAAAGAACTCGTGCGAGGAAGTGCGTGCCTTTGTAAATACTGAGAAAGAAAATTGCGTCCTGACCCCTGGCTATCAAATGTGGCAGTCACGGCAGTTGCAGCTATGAGTTACAGTGGCTGTTTACTCAGCGATCTGATTAGATTTTCTGACTGAAGATTACAGTAATGAAGGTCTTTGGCTGAATCTGTTATGGAAGGTTTCTAATTTCAAAAGGGTCTTTGAGACTTGAAGGATCTGAGGTGTCTCTGCTTCTTACCAGGAATGGAAAATAACTCGCATGTTAAACAAAGGGCTATGTGGACAAAAATGGTAAAATATAGTTCTGCCAAGTGATTGAGACACAATTATGTTACTGGTAAAACAAAAGAAAAACAACAACAAAAACTGAAAATAAGCCAGGTAAAGATAACCCAGGAAAAATAAACAGCTAAATAGCTACTTTCAAGGACATCTTAAGGATTTTGGGGACCCTGGGCCAAACGTATTTTAAAGGCCCCTGTTAGGAACAGCTTTGAATTTATGATCCAATCTCAGCTCTTACATGCCCTCTTTGCCAGGTCACTGACAGTGGACAGGCACATTGATCTATAATGTAAATAGGTTATCATCTAATACTTAGGGATAGTGAGGTGTGTTTTCATATTGTAGCAGACCTGAAGCTCACTGAAATTATTATCTCTGTGACATATGAATATATGAGGTCCTGCTTTGATCTGAAAAAATGAAACATAAATGCAACATTTCTCTGCAAAATGGCTGTTTCAAGTACTGTTTTCTTTTCATTAATTTTTAATATGGGTGATGTGTGAGAGTCTATTACAATCTGTGTAAGAATTATTCAGTGTCATCGGGGCAAGACTCTGCAGAACAGAGATGACTCTATCAGGGGGCCCATGAAAAGCTGGGGCCCTGGACCATAGCCCACCTTATTCATGCCTGAAAACCACTCTGCCTCCAAGACATCCGGGTAGGCACTTAGAGACTCACAGGGTGCTAGGTAGAGGCCACAGCTGGGTCAAGTCAATGTCCAGTTGCCACTGGCCAGTAGGAAAGTTGCAGGAAAGCCTCTTGAAGCTTATTGTGCCTCTGTAGCTTTCACAGGCGTGCTCCTTATGCCCCATTTTGAGAATTTAGGTTGTTGGTTGACAGCCACAATCCTTGTCAGGGTGAACCACAAAAGTCACTAAATTAACCTGTGCTTAACCCTCTGGTAGCTTGGCTCAAAAGCAGTCAGGCTTAATTTAGAGGCAATGTATAAAGTATGTATGCAGCACTCAAGCAATAATGAAATAAAAACAGAACAGAAGAAAAATCCCATATCAATTCACAAAAAGAGTATATTTTAATAAATTATTTGAGACCCAAACAGCAAAAATGCAATCAGTAGAACGGAGACATGCAATTTGAAAGATTTCAGGTAAGTATAGCGCCTAAAAGACACATGCACCACTCACAGTTATCTGGTTGTGCGAGACCGGTTGAAAGATGCAAGTTTAGGCTGACTGCCATGGAGCATGGGCCAGATGCAGGGACCAGGTTAGTCCCACTGAAAGAGATTCCTTATAAAGTCCAGCACAAAGAGTTCAGTTGTTGAAGAGCATGGAGAGCATTAGAGACGGTTGTCTCTGTAGCACAAAGATCCTATTCGGCTTTGTGAAGGGTGGTTGCTGGAGATTCATGTTGGAGGTCACCACTGGCTACTGATGCTGTAGTGCGAAGTGCAAATCTTGGGTTCCTGGTTGTCACTTGTGGTCATTGTAGCCTGTTCGTGGTCACAGCCCCGTTCACATTCCCAAAGAGCCCAAAACTTCAGGATTTCTCTTTTTATTCAAGGAGGAGTTCCACTGATGCCACACCAATGGTCCAAGACCGAAGGGGCACCTCCTGGTCAAGCAGATCCAGTTGCAGGTCCAGGCTAGTCCTGTTGCAGCAGGTCACCAGGGCAGTTGTAGAGAGGCCTCTGAAGCTTGTTGTGCCCTTATAGCTCAGAACACGAGGTCAGTCAGCTGACCCTTGGAGTCACTTCAGCCTTGGATGAAGGGTACAGGCCCATACTTTCTTCTAAGCAAACAGGCAGGCCTACTGCATCAAAGCAGTAGGGCATCCTTCTTCTGTAGTATCCACAAGTCGAGGAGTGCACTGAAAAGTTCAGTCTGAGGGTTTACTATTTATACCTTGTGCCTACTGTGAAGTGAGAGAAGCTTCTTGAGTTTTCCCCTTTTTTCTGGAATTTCCTGACTCCTGTCCTAGTCTCAGTGTGTCTTGTAGCACAATAGGTTAGTGTGAAGCCCTTTGAGTGGGAACTGAGCAAGTGCCTTTGAAGTGCAAATGTGGCAGGTGACAGCTCCACCCCCACCCTGCCAGACAGGCCCATCCTGCCAACACACAAACCCTCTCTGTTGACATTGTCTGAGAAGAATACCCTAAGCCCAACTGCCAACTACACCTAGTCAAGTGACCCAGGAACAGACTACAGGCACCAAATGGTTAGGACAAGAAAATGGCAACTTTCCTAACATGGCCTACACTTGCTGATGTATAAGGGCCCAACCCCTGATATAGGTGGTAACTTCCTAAACGAGGCATCTTTAGACTTGTGACTTAAAATCCGACTTTACCATTAAAGAGTATTTAAAAGTACAATTACTCTGACATCAACATGAATTTCCTACCTGTCCCCTATTAAAAGTTAGCACTTTTTAAATGTAATGAGGTTACCCAATGATAACCTATGGGAGATGTAGGCCTTTCAATAGTGAAAAATTATTTTGAGGGTTTTTCACTACAAGTACGTGTAAAACTTAAAAATACATGTCCACCTTTTTAAATACATTGCACCCTTCCCTATGGGCTGTTTAGGACCTGTCTTAGGGGTGACATATCTATTAAAATGGAAGATGTAGGCCTGGCAAAAGGTTTCTTTTCATAATTAGATGATGCACCGTATCATACCAGACTCAAGAAGCACAGCCCTGCGGGTGTAAGCCGTAAAATGTCAAGACACAACAAAGAATCCAGTTTTCACCATTGGTGAGTCTTGTCCACAACAACTCACCAGCTAATTATGGAACTTTAAAACCTTGCTACAGGGGCAAAGCACAAATCAAGCCTTCACGCCAAGAATGCTGTTGAGTTTTTTTCAGATTTTGAGATTACATTGTAAACATGGTGTGTATTAGAACATTCAAGTTGATACAAAATGTTTATTTTGCCAGGTCAAAATGGCAGCTTAAAACTGCAGACACAGGCTACTATGGCAGGCCTGATACATGTTTTACAGGGCTGCTTAAGTGGGTGATACAATACATGCTGCAAGTCCAACAGTAGTGCTAGAAATGCAGTTTCTAGTTAGCTAGGGTATACACCTAAGCCAGGAAGAACCCACAACTCTAGTCAAGGTAAGGGAGTTACACTTCCAAGATAACCCCTGCTCACCCCTCAGTAGCTTGGCAGAGCAGTCAGGCTTATCTCAGAGGCAATGTGCAAAGCGTTTGCGCAACACACACACACACACACACCAGTGTCACACTAAGCAAGCCACAAAAAGAGACTGCACACAAGGTTAAATCAAAAAAAGTGTTTGTTTTCATACATAGAAACACATTAGACCACAATTTAAATAAACCATTCCCCACACGGTCCGTTTGTCATGATTTCACATAGGTCATAAGTCACTACGCAGTATGTAAAACACTTTAGACCACATCACATAAATCACTGTGCCACTAGGCGCTTGTCACAAAGATGCATACACTACATAGTTCATCACTCACAGTGCCATAGGGCAAGGTTCATACACATGACAGTTAGTGCAGTAAAGGAAATGATTATAGCTTGCACACATTACAAAATCATTAGGCATAGTTGCACATATCAAAAAAGCCTTGGTGAAAGCATTATGCAGAACACCATTCCTGTACATATGGGCCATCTAGGTATACTCCATTACATCTGGGAAGCAGATGGAGCAGTTTGGTCAGGAAGGGAAAACACCTTCCTCCCATAGTTGGCGGGGAGACTTCTGTCAGTCCCTTCCGCCTGGGCAATGGCAGTGCCAGCACTGCAGACATGCGGGCAGCTGCCAAATTCAAACATGTTCTCAAAAAAGGGGTTACGTCCTTCTCAGGGTCTAGGTAGGACATGATAAAGTTCATAGAAAAGAAATAACCTGGCCACCAATTTCAGAGCCTGCTATTTATTTCAGCAGACTGAGGAGCAGTGCACCCAGTCACTGCACCCTACTTCGTTACTTTGTGTTATTCAAAACATTTAATGCAACCATTTCATTATTCAACAGGGTGCAGTGACTGGATGCACTGCTTCTCAGTCTGCTGAAATAAATAGCAGCCTCTGAAATTGGTGGCCAGGTTATTTCTTTTCTATAAAATTCAAACATGTGGCAGAAATACCAAGAGAATACCCAATCAATCAATCAATCAATCAATCAGTGACACTTATAAAGCGCGCTACATACCCGTGGGGTCTCAAGGCGCTGGGGGGGGGGGGAGCCGCTACTGCTCGAACAGCCAGGTCTTCAGCTTCTTCCTGAAGGAGAGGTGGTCTTGGGTCAGGCGCAGGTCGGTCGGGAGGGAGTTCCAGGTCTTGGCGGCCAGGTGGGAGAAGGACCTTCCTCCTGTAGTCGCTCTTCGGATGCGGGGGACGGCGGCGAGGGCGTGGTTGGCTGATCGGAGGTGGCGTTTGGGAGCGTAGAAGTTGACTCGGCTGTTGAGGTAGCTCGGGCCTTGGTCGTGTAGGGCTTTGTGTGCGTGGGTGAGGAGGCGGAAGGTGATTCTTTTGTTGACGGGGAGCCAGTGAAGGTCTCGCAGATGTCCGGAGATGTGGCTGGTTCGTGGGATGTCGAGGATGAGTCTGGCTGAGGCGTTCTGGATCCGCTGGAGTCTCTTCTGGAGCTTGGCGGTGGTCCCGGCGTAGAGGGCGTTGCCGTAGTCCAGTCGGCTGGTGACGAGGGCCTGGGTGACGGTCTTCCTGGTCTCGGTGGGGATCCACCAGAAGATCTTCCGTAGCATGCGTAGGATGTTGAAGCATGCCGAGGAGACGTTGTTGACTTGCCTGGTCATGGAGAGGGAGGAGTCCAGGATGAAGCCCAGGTTGCGTGCATGGTCTGTCGGTTTGGGTACGGTGCCCAGGGCGGGAGGCCACCAGGAGTCGTCCCAGGCGGAGGGAGAGGAGCCCAGGATGAGGACCTCCGTCTTGTCCGAGTTCAGTTTCAGGCGGCTGGTCGTCATCCACTCGGCTACCTCTTTCATCCCTTCGTGCAGGTTGGCTCTGGCGGCGGCGGGGTCGTTGGTCAGGGAGAGGATCAGCTGGGTGTCGTCGGCGTAGGAGATTATGCTGAGGTTGTGTTTGCGTACGATGGCCGCGAGGGGGCTCATGTAGACGTTGAAGAGGGTGGGGCTCAGAGATGATCCTTGGGGGACGCCGCAGATGACTTCGGTGGCCTCTGACTTGTACGGTGGTAGGCGGACTCTCTGTGTTCTCCCGTCGAGGAAGGAGGTGATCCACTCCAGCGCCTTGTCCTGGATTCCGGCGTTGCTGAGACGCCGTACTAGGGTGCGGTGGCAGACCGTGTCGAATGCCGCGGAGAGGTCTAGGAGGATGAGGGCCGCTGTTTCTCCATTGTCCATCAGGGCTCGGATGTCGTCGGTGGCGGCGATGAGGGCGGTCTCGGTGCTGTGGTTGGCACAGCATATACTATAAGGGACAGGGAGTTGTCACCAGCAAGGCCTCTGTGTGCGAATGTGTGGTGCGGCTGGGCCCTCCCATCCTGTCTCCAGGACTGCTGCTGTAATTCTGGAAGACCCCTGGGTGCTTGGAGGACTCGCCCACAAGGTTTCCTTTTTTGGCCGGCGGCCTGCAGACTGGGAACATACAGCCTCTGCCAGTTTCCACACCACCTGTGCCACTTCGCTCACTTCTCCGGGAGTTCAGGCCCGTCTCCAGGCTCCTCAGCAACCTCCTCTTTCCTTGGCCTTCCTGGAGCTCCCTTGCTGGAGTCGGATCCTGCCGTGTACAACTGCAGCCTCATAGACCTCTCCTCTGGCCATGGCCTGCCTTTCTCTAGTGGCTCAGAGGCTGTTGCCGGGCAAGGCCTGGGGCTCTATTGTAGTGCTTGAGCATCTTTCCTGGTGGTTACTCAGAAACCAGGAACTCCGAGCAGCGGGACGGTTGCCAGCAACACCAGGACTCCTTGGTTCCGGCCGCTCTCTGTTTACCAAGATTCCTTCTTGGTAAACAGACTTGTGGGGGCCTTGTGTTGGGATCTCTGCTCGTGTCTCATTCCACAATAGAATGTGGATTGTTGAAGGTGGGGACTGTTCTGAGTCCGGCAGTTGCTGCCGGAACTCGGATGTTGGGTCCACGAATAAACAGAGTTCCTTGTACCTGATTCTATCTTCTTTTCACTGGCGACGATGGAAGTTCCACCAACTTTGCAGAGTGTCGTCCTCGGTCTGCTGTTCTGATACTCCTGTTGCGATCCTGGTGTGTCTGCTGTTTCCCTGTACTGGCGTGGTCTGACGATAATAACCACTTCCTGAGGAATCTTCTATACTGCAAATCCAGGCGATGACGTCTTTCCAACAGTGAGTTTTCATTACTTTCTCCGGCCTTGCCTTGCGATCCAGATCTTATTGGTTCGCATCTTCGCGTGATTGCATCATCACGCTACATGGCAGCCATTTTCTCTGCATGGCATTTGGTAACCATAGAAACACACATTATCGGTGATGCGCACACCTTCAACCCAAGCTTTTGTCAAGGAGAAGCGCATTATCGGTGATAAGCACACCTTCATCTGTTGTTAATCAATGCACTTTATCAATTGTTAAACAATTTGCTTAATACAAACATCGTGACAACATCTGTGTAGCTTGTGGGTGTCAAACAGTGTCACACACTCTTTGTTTGGATTTGCGCATTCGGTGATGCGCACACCTTTATTTACATTATTACTACGGTTATGCTTTCATTTATTAAAGGCTCATCAGCTTAAAAGGAAAAGTTTAATTTTACTCCACAGCTCCTAATTGATGTTTACTCCTTGTTTACTCCTTGTATCTCTGGGGCAGCAAATCACCCACGCATATGGATCATGTGTTGGCTCCTCCTCCTTTTTGCAGTCTGCTGGCACACCACCAGTGCCATAGGAACAGTAAAAAGACACTTTTGAAGCTTATTTAGAGGCTATTGATGGTGTAACATTTACTTAAACAAAAGAGCACTTTTGGTTTATAATCTTGGTACTGAAGGGAGGAACATTTTAAAAACTTTACCATTGGAAGTTGTTAACACCTTAGTGAGTGGTGGTGATAATGGTGATTCACTTCTTATTGTTGACTATGCTTCTCTTGTGAAAACTCTAGACAAAAGATTTTCTCCCAAGAGGAATGTTGTACTTGAACGCCATAAGTTCCTCCAACGTGCACAAACTCCTGGAGAATCAATAGATGATTTTGCTGCAGCTCTTCGCATTCTTGCAATTTATTTCAATTACAGGGAGTTTAGGGATGAAATTAAACGTGATCAGTTAATTGAAAAAACCTGTAACAAGAAAATTCAAGAAAAGTTACTTTCTTCTGGGAATCCTGATTTGCAGACAGCTCTGACATTAGCTAAAAGCATCGAGCATTCTCAGTTTTGTGTTAAGGAAATGGGCTGGACCTCTTCTTCCACTGAAGTACAACTTTTGAACTCCAGACCACCTCCGAAGCCCAAACCCAACGTTCCCACTACCAATGTTTCCCGCCCTACTTCATCACTGGTTTCTGCTAAGACCAAGCCCGAACAAGGTAAACTCATGTGTTTTCGCTGTGGGAGCAAATCACATCTTGGCAATGCAAATTTTTTTTTTGCTCTCAACCAAACATGTTATGAATGTGGTAACAAAGGCCATTGTTCCAGAATGTGCAGAGCTTCCTTTGTTAAGAAAAATCCATCTCAGACTCAAACTGTGAAGACGATTATTGAAGATTCTGACGAGGAATCATATGACTTATTAATGTTGTCTCCTTCCTCGCCTTTTGATACAGGTGTTGTTGAACTATCCTCGTTAGCTGATCTTCACAAAAGGAAGTTGCCTTCTTGTCTCATAGCTGTCAATGGTGTGAGTCTCAAATTCCTTGCGGATTCTGGATCTCCTTTTACTCTCATCAATGCAATTGATTTTGGTAAAATTTCTGGTGCTCAACTTGAAACTTCGAGCATAAACATTTTTGCCTATGGTGGTAAGAGGGAAGAAGTACTTGAAAAATTCTTTGCAGACTTGGTTTTCAATTCTGATCACACCTCTGGTGTTGTATTCGTAGTCAAAGAAGGTGCAAATTTATTGGGGTGGGATGATCAAGGGGATTTAAATATTGTTCTGAATCCTAATCATCCTGACATGGTTGTTTCCCGCAGTACTCTGTGTCAATTTTACAGTTCCTTGTCTAGTGCACCCCTTTCTCAACCTGTTTCACAAACTTCTAGTGTTAAGTGGGCACAGATGTTTCCTGAAGTGTTCAAGGGTGATCTCGGGAAACTCAAAGGTTTCCAGCACTGTATTGTACTCAAAGATGATACAAAGGCTGTGGCTCATAAGGTGCGTAAAGTACCTTTGAGTTTGCGTTCTGAACTCAAGAAAGAACTTGAACGTCTGTGTGCTGCAGGGGTCATTGAACCCATAGAGGGTTCTGAGTGGCTCACCCCCCTTGTTTTGGCACGCAAGTCCAATAAAAGTCTTAGGATGTGTGTAGACTTGAGAGACCTCAACACGAACATTTGGATTGATCGTCAACCACTTCCTAATATTAATGAATTGTGGTCCACTCTTGAAGGTGCCAAGTTCTTCACTTCCCTCAACATCTCGTCAGCTTACCAGCAAATTGAATTGTGCAAAGAGTCCAGGCACTTGACATCTTTTGTAACTCCTGAAGGTGCTTACCGTTACATCCGAATTCCATTTGGCCTTGCGTCAACCTCGGACGTTTTTCAGAGGTTAATGAACAACCTGTTTAAAGATTTTCCTGGGGTTGTTTTCATCCAGGATAACATCCTTATCCACGGAAAGTCTGAATCTGAACATGGTGAGAGAGTCAAACTGGTTTTGAGCATCATTAGTACTAGTGGTTTAACCTTGAGGGAGGACAAATGCACATTTCTTCAGGATGGTGTTGATTACCTGGGCTATCACATATCACACAAGGGAATTGAGCCTAAGCTAAAGATCATTGATGCCATTCAGAAGGCACCTACTCCCTTGAACAAGGATCAACTTCGTTCATATCTTGGGTTGGTGGAGTATTACTCCAAGTTTGTCATTAACTTTTCCACCAAAATGGCTGCTAAGCTTAATCTTCTGAGGTTCCGTGACAATTGTAAGTGGTGTTTTCGACTCGCACGAATATGGTCGAGTCTGGTATCTATGAACCGCAAATGACGAGTTTAGTAAGTGTGCGCAGTTTCGCTGTGCTAACTTAAACCGTTCGTTTGTTATGTGGGTTTTTCATCTGTACCCACGGGTTCCATCTTAGATACGGCATCCATTTTGTCTCTTGCCCTCAAGTAGCCAGCGAACGGACGATGTCCGCTTCGCGACCCTGGGACTCCCAAGATATTTGCGGAAGACACATGTCCTTTGAAAGTGTCTTTATGACGAGGGGGATGATGCTGTAAGGCAGATGGCCCCGCTCGAGGCTCATCTCGCCGTGCCGGTTTATTGTCTCAGCCGTGCATCTCATTAGGCACGTCCTTTTGATGCCTGTATCTCGTGTTTCCCAATACCTCCCCTTTTACACCCTTTCCAATCTCCCCACTGTCTCCGTCTTCCTCTGCACCTGTCCTTGTTCCTATTTCGATCTGTTTTACTGCCGATTGGAATGCACTAATGTTGGGAAAATGGGTTTTTACAGTTGGGAACCGCCAAATGTTTCCGCACTTATGTTCCGGACCTCATGTGTATCAAAGTGACCAAAGCGACCCCTCTGGGGGATAATGGTGAGAACCGGGTTGTAAACCTTTGTGTACCATGTTGTCTTATGGGTAAAAACTGTATAAAAGGAGCGATCCACAGAACCAATTTGAAGCAGTCTCCCCAAGTTGCACGAGTTGTACTTGTCGTGATATCTGTGTTCCCTGCAGCAAATAAACCTTGAATCTTTGACGCCGAAGGAAGTGTCCCGTGTCTCTGTGATTCATACGCCGGAGCAGGTTACCCACGAAGGTTTCAGGTGTTGTGCCCTGGCACCGCTGGGTCTTAAAGAACCCAGTCCTTCAGTTGGCGCCCCACGTGGGGCTGCATCAGTGGTACCGGTCCAAGCCCGACGATCGTGAGGAACTTCGTGTGAAATCTCCGAGGGAAGGTGCACTCCGCTTCATCGATCCTGTTGTCGAAATAAGTGGCCCGAAGACTTTTCCCGCGAAGATTCCCGCCTCCTGACGGCTGCGACGGACTGCAGCCCTGACTGTAGACCTGTTTTGGCGCCTGGCGTAGACCTTGGTATAGCGAGACGATTGACGGGCCTTCCTGGAGACGCCATCGATCTTTGAGTTAAGTATTTGTGGGTCGCTCCCAGAGTTCTTGGTTGTTGACACTTTAGCGAGTGTTTTTGTTGTTAACTCTGTGTGAGTGTTTTTGTCGGTGACACTTTGCTAACGTACTTTGTTGTGTTGTTTGACGACTGCAGCCGGCAAAAACCGAGGGTTTTTGTTCTTTGCTGGGACTTGGTAAATCCCGTAACCCTTGAAGTTTGTGAAACTCGGCTAGTGTGCAAGATGCCTGGTCGCAGTACTTTGTTTAGTTGTTTCAGACCTTGTGGTACGGATTCCCGACTGGAGGACTCGTGTCCGATACCTCCGGTTGGAACTCCCACTTATGAACTGTACAGCAAACATGGGCTAGGCCCGATTACTTTTAATGAATACTGGATCAAATACACGAAGAAAGATGGTGACCTTCGCTGGCCACCACATGGTAGCTTCGAGGCCCCGATCTTAGATAATCTAGAGGTTAAATTGTTCGCGAAAAAGTCAAGGCCGGCCATGTTTGATGCCTTTCGGTTGTGGCGTAAAGAAGCCCGACAGAAAGAAATCAGACAGACTAAACGAAATCAGCGAGATAGTGCTGGTACCATTGTAAAGAAAGCAGAGCAGTTCCAGCATGATAAGGAGGTTAGGGAAAAGGAAGTGTTTGACAGATTACAGCGTATGACGATAGATAAATGCTATCCTACTTTGCCTACGGAGCCGGAAAAGAAGGATGAGTCAGTTGAGGATCCTTTAATTTCCTATCTTATGAAATCGCCACCTCCGTACGTACAGGGTACCACAGCCCCTGTGATTCCCCCTGTACCTGTTCCTGCACCTATTCTTCCTTTGCCTGTTCCTCAACCTGCACCCGTCCTTCCGACTGTTCCTGCTCCTTCGTCTATTTCTATTCCTACTGCTCCTCCGCTTCCACATACTCCTGCTCACGCTACTGCTCCTGCTTTGTTAACCCCTGCTGTTGTTTCTGTTTCTACTCCTTCACTTGTTAGCCCTGTGTCCTATACTTCTCCCTCTACTCGTAGTCGAAATTCTCCTCTTGCGGCTAGCTTCTTTCATTCGCTCGGACCTGTTCTTGGGTCCGCTGGTTCAGATGGTCCTCAGAGACGTAGTCAGCTTCCTGGTAATAGGGAACGTGCTTCGCTATATAATATGGCAATGGGTTGGATGACGCACCCCCTTAGAAATCCACCACGTGTTGTACTCGACACATTTTGTCAGTTCAATATACCAACCCAAAGATTTGTGTTCGAGGAAATGTGTAAGGTTCTTCGTGATCAGATATCGGCCGACGCACCTGACGAGGTGCTGACCGCTTTGTCTGATCTACAGCTTCAGTTCTCGACTGGACTGATAGTGGATACTAATGTTCGACGTGCTGTTGAACGGTTGCTATCTTTTCGTCCCACTCCTATACCTCAAGCCTTGTTTGTCGAGGATGCCGAAAGACAGACAGATGAGTCTGGTCAGTATCCTATGCGTGAAGTTCCGCCAGTTTGGATGCCAGGTAATCCTGCAGCTAACCCTCCGATCCCGCCGTTTTTCCAGAGAGTATGGATACATCTCCCATGGAAAAGATCGGAAGTGTTACAGGTGAAGCAATCTTTGCCTGACCCTCGCAAGAATCCTGCAGGGTATTACAAAGAATTATCGCAGCTCGTAGATGCTACGGTAATGAATCTTGCCGATATCGATATGTTGTTCGGCAATGTCGTACCGCAACCGGTATGGGCTAAGATTCGTCAGGAAAATCACGCAAACGAATTAGGTGGTGCTTGGGCTGCCATTGTAGCGGCGGATGCTCGACAAGTTGGTGGTGCTAAACCCGAGCAGCTGATTACTGACCTTCCTCAAAGAATTATAACATTAATGAAAACTCTTATGCCAGCTATGAGGGTAAATTGGGACAAATTGTCAGCTTGTAAGCAAAAAAAGGACGATAGTGTTTCCGACTTCTTTACGAGGTTCGAGGAGGCATTCATCGACCATAGTGGCCAGGATATGAGCACTGAGGGTGGTCAAAGGTTGTTCGCGGATAAATTTGTTTCGAACTTGCTGCCCGATTTGAGCAATAAATTGAGAAATTCAGAAAGTGCATGGGCCGTTTCTACTTCAGCTCAGATATTGGCTACGGCACAATATTATGAGAACAGAGAGAAAGAAGAGAATGACCGTGCTGATAAAAAGACGAAAGAGCTAAAAACTAAAGTGTTGCTTCAGCAAGCGTATCCTCCACGTTCGAATCAGAATAATTCGCAACAGAATAGATCGCAGCCGCAATCGAACCGATCCCAAACTCGTAATGACTCCTCTTCCCAAAGATCTTCGTTAGGGTACAATCAATGTGCTTATTGTAGACAAGAGGGTCACATTAAATTCAATTGTCCTGTTCTAAATGAACGTAATAGTGGTAACTCGTCTAGAGGAGGTCGTGGTGGTTCGCAGCAGGCATCACGTGGTAGAGGTCGTGGTGCTCAGAACGATCGCTCAGATAACTCATCAAATTCCGATAATTGTTTCGATCAACGTGGATCGTCGCAAGGACGATCTGCGCAGTACAATGTAGACGATTATTACGTCGATCAGGGAACTGACGGCAGTAATTACTAGGACAGCCAAAGACAAGGAGAGGGAGTGGTATCAGTTCCGGTTGATCAGAGAGGGCCTTACGTCGCAGTTGCTACATCGGGCGTCGTTGAGCCTTTTCTGTTGGACACTGGTGCAGCGAAAAGTTCCATTAAGCATTCGAAACTCCCTGGCGCACCTTTGTCTGGCTTAACAAATGTTTCCGTTGGATTCTCTGGCGCCCCAGTTAGCAATCCAGTTTCGCGCCCTTTGCCCCTTAAAATTGGGCCACGTGAGCTAGAAGCTCCGTTGATTCTAACCACAGGTTGTGGTGAAAATCTTTTGGGCCTGGATTTGCTTAAACGTTTGTATGCAACTTTGTATTGTTCTCCTGCGGGTGTAAAGCTTACGTTAGGAGAGAGGGTTGTCTCTCCCATGTACTTGTCTCTCGATAAGCTCCCACCGGAATTGAGTTCTCTTCCTGCGTCTTTGTGGGCGACGGGTCCAAATGATTTGGGCCTACTTGATATCTCACCATATGTTGTTCAGTTGAAATCTAATGTACGATTGCCACGTATTCCCCAATATCGTATCTCCCTTGATGGTGAACGAGCACTGTTAGCGATCATTTATGATCTGATCGAGAAAGATGTTATTGAAGAGACTCGGGGAAACGTGTGCAACAGCCCTGTACTGCCCATTCTAAAACGTACTGATCCTTCGAAACCGCCTGTTTATCGTTTTGTTATCGATTTACGGGAGGTGAATAAAATTGTGGTTCCTCAATTCCCCGTTGTGCCTGACATCACGGCGCTACTGACTCTGATTCCAGCTTCTGCATCGTGGTTTTCGGTGATTGACTTGAAAAATGCGTTTTTCAGCATCCCGATTGCCGAGGAGAGCAGAGACCTTTTCGGTTTCTCTCTTGGTGGACGCAGCTTCCGGTTCAAACGCGCTCCTCAGGGCTACTGTGAAAGTCCATCGATTTATAGTCAAGCCTTGAAGGGTCAACTGGATGCGTTTAGGTTGCCGGCTGGTGCGGCCTTAATTCAATACGTCGACGACCTATTGGTGGCTGCTGATACTCAGGACATTTGCAAAATTGCTACGGTGTCGTTGCTGCAACATCTCTGTGAGTTAAATCACAAGGTGTCACCTACTAAACTCCAATATTGTTGTCAAGAAGTAACCTATCTAGGTCACTTATTGTCAAAGGAGGGAAGGAGGTTGACCCCAGAGAGAATTGCAGCGATTGCGCGCATGGCTGTGCCAACAACCCAAAGAGATGTGCGTGCCTTTTTAGGTATCACGTCGTACTGCAGGCAATGGATTCCTAATTTTTCATTGCTAGCGAAACCATTAGTGGCTCTTACGTGCAAGGATGTTTCGACTCCTTTACCATGGACGGAAGAATGTCAGAAAAGTTTTTCTGAACTGCGTGATTCATTATGTTCGGCTCCTGTGTTAGGTACTCCTGACTATAGCAAGCTGTTTACATTATATGTTCACGAGAGAGAAGGTTGTGCTTTGAGTGTCTTAACGCAACCTTTTGGTGGTAAGCAACGTCCATGTGCATATTTTTCCTCGACCTTGGACCCGGTAGCTAGAGCATTGCCGAGTTGTTTACGAGCAACAGCGGCAGCCGCGGTCTCCATCCGACAATCAGCAGGATTGGTCATGGATAATATGCTTACGGTGATGGTTCCGCATGCAGTCGACACTCTTTTGAATCGGACGAAAACTCAGCACTTGACGAGTGCGAGGTTGTCTGGGTACGAGTTGACGCTGTTGGCAAGCCACATTCAAATAAAACGTTGTAATGTTCTGAACCCGGCAACTTTGTTACCAATTAGCACAGAGTCAGATGAAGTAGCAGAACATGATTGCTACTTGAGGACTGAAGAAGAAACAAAAGGTCGAGTGGACCTTAAAAACACCCCATTGGAAGATCCGGATGGTACATTGTATGTGGATGGGTCATGCTTCAAGTTGCCGAATGGCGATGTGACTACTGCTTATGCTGTTGTAACGTTGAATACTGTTGTTGAGACTGCAAGATTAAATCAGAATTCTGCCCAAGCTGCAGAGCTGATTGCTCTTACTAGAGCGTGTGTGTTAGCGAAAGGGAAACGTGTGAATGTGTTTACCGACAGCCAATATGCATTTGGCGTCGCGCATAGTTTTGGACGATTGTGGAGAGAGAGAGAGGTTTCTTGACGTCGCATGGTACGAAGATTCAGCATGGACAGCTTGTGAATGATCTCTTGGATGCACTGACGTTGCCTAAGCAAGTTGCGATTGTTAAATGTAGTGCGCATCGTAAGGTCACGGATGATGTTGGTCGTGGTAATGCGTTTGCGGATGAGATTGCTAAGGAGACTGCCCGGAACCTTAGCACTCGAATGTATGTGACGAGTTCGGTTAGGTGGCCTACAGAATCGAGTATGTGTGAGGACACTATCGAGAGTGTGAAAGCAATTCAGAATGAAGCCACCGACACTGAAAAGACGAAGTAGAAAGAAAGTACGGGAAAGTTGGATGCGAATGATTGTTGGATTGATTTGTCTGATCAGAAGAGATGGATGCTACCGGATGCGTATGTGCTGGCCGTTGTGACAATGGCGCATGGGTTAGCACATATTAGCGCGAAAGGTATTTGCAAATTGCTGTCCCCTGTATGGAAGAATGATGGTATCACGAAATGTGCTGAACGTCTGGTGAAGAATTGTATGGTGTGTATGATGTACAATCCTGGCAAAGGAACCCCAACTCCTCCTGGCAGTTTTGCTCCCCCTTCATGCCCCTTTGAGGTGATTCAATTGGACTTCATCCATATGGAGCGATGCAATAACCTGAAATACGTTTTAGTTGTGGTTTGCGCATTCTCCCGATGGATCGAGGCTTATCCTCTCAAAGACAATACTGCTTTGTCTACTGCGAAAATCCTGCTGAAGGAATATTTTCCTCGGTATGGAATGCCTAGAGTCGTGTGGTCAGATAACGGAAGTGAGTTTGTGGGTAGTGTGATGAAGAGTGTGTGTAAGGGCCTTGGAATTAATCAGAAATTCCACAGTGCCAATCATCCCCAGTCAGCTGGTTTGGTTGAAGGGTATAACGGCACCCTTAAGCTAAAGCTAGCGAAGATTCAGGCTACGACTGGTCTTTCGTGGCCTGACGCTTTACCTTTAGCATTACTGTCAACTAGGGCGACTGTACACTCCCGAGTAGGGCTTAGTCCCTATGAAATAGTGTTCGGTCGTCCTGCGAATGTGTGGGGGGTGCCCAGGCCAGGCATTTTTCGTGATCTTGAGTACCCAATGTTGATCGATTATCTTCATGACTTGACTGCTAAACTGAGGTTAATTCACCAACAGGTTCACGAAGCATTGCCGACGCAGACGGAGGGTCCAGGCCACCAGCTCCAGCCCGGAGACTGGGTGGTGACGCGGAACTTTTCGCGCAAGAACAACTTGGACCCGAGGTTTACCGGACCCTATCAGGTCCTCCTTGCCACGAGAACCGCAGTTCGTCTTGAGGGGCGGAAGAATTGGGTGCACGCCACGCACACAAAGAAAGTCCCCATCCCGTTGCCAGCAGACTCGTGGGTGAGGAAAGGCATTGCATCAACTGAAACCGAAGGATTGCCGGCGTTTGTACCTTTTAGCGACGCACAGCCTGTCGGAGAATCCTCAGTGCAGCAGAGAGACACTGTCGAACAATTGTCAGCAAAAGACTCAAGATCAAAACATTCAGCTGATCAACAGGACGCTGTCCCTTCAACGGATCCTTTGTTTGACGAACAGACACGTCCTGGGAAAACCCGATACTTTTTGCGATCTAGCACTAAAGACTAATAAAAGATCCTGCATTGCTGTATTGACAACTGCATTATCCCGTTTTCCGTGATCAGTTTTGAACATTCGTACCATTGTAATTGTTTTGTATATATTCATTGAGCTTTATTCCTTACACTTTTTGCTTCCACAGCTGAGAGATTTTGTTTTGCATATATATTGTGCATTGAAGGCCGTAGGGCCGCGCGCGTACTTCCTTCTGGATAGTAGGTCTTGACGCTAGGTTGAAGGCCGTCGGTTCCTGGGAACTTCTAGGGATTGACTATTGCTGCCCAGAACGAAGTGCGTCAAGAAACGTTGCGGACGGTCGTAGGGAATGGCATTCTCGAAGCTGAATGATTTGGAAGGAGCTCAGGCTCATAGATTCAAGCTGCAGCAACTCAGTCGTACCAAATGTTTTATATTCCAACTGTTTGTATTGTTTTTGACTGCTTCTGCATTATTGGCGGGTGGGGTGTATTACACGATGTCTTACTTCTTACCTTCTGCTACACCTACTCCTACTCCTGACCCTAAACTTACCTCCACTGTTTCTCCTCATTCCTTTCATATGTTACCCGAACACGAACAGGCTAGACGTGTAGAATTCCGCAACAATTCCTTTATTCAGCTCCTTCATCAGCATCAGTTAGTGGTTAACACTACTAATTGTTGGGTGTGTGGGTTGATGCCACATACTACGGATAAGGGAATTCCATATCTGGTGTTACCGTACAGCTCCCAAGGGTCTGCTCGAGCATTTCAGACAATGTTTCGCAGCGCACTGGGTTTCCACCCCATTCGAGAACCACGTTCTCCCTACTCTGGTCCTACCTCGTATCAAAAACCTTTGTCGATAGCAATAGAGGATTTAGATAGCGATATCTATGATCCCTCGCTTATTCCCGAAGAAGAGGTACAAGCCTATAGGGTCCTAAGTAGAGGTGAATATAGTGAGTTCACCAGTGAAAAGCAGCTTAAAAGCTCGCCTCCAATATGGGTCGTACCCCACACTGGTAATTTTTGTCTCATGGGTCGTGGCCGAAGATCGCAAGCCCGACTTGGAGCAAGTGCTTGCACTGAAAATTACATTCTGCCAATGTTCTCGTCCCCTGTGTTTCTGGCTGCCAAGGGTACATACTTTATCTGTTATGATCGTGCATACGCATGGTTGCCCGCTGACTTCATGGGCTCATGCTTCATTGCAAATCTGTTGCCTCCGACATTCACTGTAGATGCCGATTATCATAAGACTAGAGTTGTGCGAGGCGTAATTAGCGAAGAGGATACTGCCGGTCAAGAGGCAGGAGACTTTTTCAAGGGTTTCCTCCCGTTCTGGGGACCTATGGTTAATAGTAGGAACCTGAGACAGTTGACTCGAGTGGTAGAATCGACAGCTAATATCACTGCCAGTGCCCTTGGTAATATCACCACAGAACTTCAGGCGGAGAGACTTATGACGTTACAAAACTGTATGGTTTTAGATGTCATCTTAGCAGATCGAGGTGGGGTATGTAAGGTGATCCATTCGAGCTGCTGCATTTTCATTCCAGATAACGCTCCAACTGTCTATCAAGCCATCTCGAGGTTGCATAAGATCTCCGAATCCATACACGTGGATGTAGGGGATTGGACGCTACTTGGATGGTTTTGGGGCCTGATGTCGACTTGGGGTTGGAAGATTCTGATGATCATCGGAGTCGTTGTGGTGTTCCTGTTCACGTGTTGCCTTTGTGTGCAGTGTGGTCCTGCCTTATGTGGCCTCTGTGCTACAACGTGTATGAGACAACCACCTGTTACCAAGGGGACTCGGTTGGACAGAGCTATGCTACAGCAACATCTCGATGGTCTGATGAATATCGAATATGATTCCGACTAGTGCTTGCCTACATGAGGGCAAAAGGAGCGTCTGAGGTTCCGTGACAATTGTAAGTGGTGTTTTCGACTCGCACGAATATGGTCGAGTCTGGTATCTATGAACCGCAAATGACGAGTTTAGTAAGTGTGCGCAGTTTCGCTGTGCTAACTTAAACCGTTCGTTTGTTATGTGGGTTTTTCATCTGTACCCACGGGTTCCATCTTAGATACGGCATCCATTTTGTCTCTTGCCCTCAAGTAGCCAGCGAACGGACGATGTCCGCTTCGCGACCCTGGGACTCCCAAGATATTTGCGGAAGACACATGTCCTTTGAAAGTGTCTTTATGACGAGGGGGATGATGCTGTAAGGCAGATGGCCCCGCTCGAGGCTCATCTCGCCGTGCCGGTTTATTGTCTCAGCCGTGCATCTCATTAGGCACGTCCTTTTGATGCCTGTATCTCGTGTTTCCCGATTCCTCCCCTTTTACACCCTTTCCAATCTCCCCACTGTCTCCGTCTTCCTCTGCACCTGTCCTTGTTCCTATTTCGATCTGTTTTACTGCCGATTGGAATGCACTAATGTTGGGAAAATGGGTTTTTACAGTTGGGAACCGCCAAATGTTTCCGCACTTATGTTCCGGACCTCATGTGTATCAAAGTGACCAAAGCGACCCCTCTGGGGGATAATGGTGAGAACCGGGTTGTAAACCTTTGTGTACCATGTTGTCTTATGGGTAAAAACTGTATAAAAGGAGCGATCCACAGAACCAATTTGAAGCAGTCTCCCCAAGTTGCACGAGTTGTACTTGTCGTGATATCTGTGTTCCCTGCAGCAAATAAACCTTGAATCTTTGACGCCGAAGGAAGTGTCCCGTGTCTCTGTGATTCATACGCCGGAGCAGGTTACCCACGAAGGTTTCAGGTGTTGTGCCCTGGCACCGCTGGGTCTTAAAGAACCCAGTCCTTCACTTCTTTAAAATAAATGTCAAATTGGTGTGGGATGATGACTGTAACAGGGATTTCGAAACCATCAAACAAGATATTGTGTGCGCTCACCCTTTAAAGTTGTTTAATATCAAAGACTTATGTATAGTATCCACATATGCAAGTAATGTGGGTCTAGGGGCGGTTCTTTTGCAAAGGAGGGGTAATGGTCAGGAAAAGACTTTAGCTTTTGCCTCTAGAACCCTAAGAGGTGCTGAAAGCACTTATTCTACCATAGAGAAGGAGACTTTAGGGATGTGGTGGGGGTCCTTCACTTTAAAAATTTCTTGTGGGGAAATGAATTCATTCTGAGAACCGACCATAAACCCCTTGTTGATCTATCTACCACCAGAGCTACTCCTCGGATCTCCAAATGACAATTTAGGCTACAGGAATTTCGTTATCGGCTTGAATATGTGGCTGGAGCGAAAAACATAGTAGCTGATTGTATGTCCAGACTTCCTCTCTCCAGTTTTGTTGATGATACGGAGTGTGATGACTTTGAAGTTATTTGCGCTGTGGACTCTTTGGATTGTTGTGTGGGTAGTGCTTTATCTGAATGTGAATGGTTAGAAAGTATTTCTCTTGATGCTGATATGGTGAGAGTTATGGATTTCATAGGCGGTGTGTTGCCGTGTGATAAGGACTGTCCCTATGAGCTTATACTCTTCAAGAGGGTCAAAGACAAATTATCTGTTGTGGATGGAATTTTGAGAAGAGGGGGTTTGCTTGTTGTTCCTTCTTCTGTTCGTATGAGGATTTTAGCTCTTGCCCATGAGGGGCATCCTGGTATCCGTGCAATGAAACGTAGAGTCAGACAATATTTCTGGTGTCCTGCCCTTGACAAGGATGTCAAGCATTTTGTCTGTGATTGTTGTACATGTGTTACCAGTGACAAGTCCCAAGTGACGCATCCTTCTCCTGTGGAACCTGTTGTTGTAAAAAACATTCCTTGGTCCAAGTAAGCATTGCACATTGCGGGTCCATTTAGTCGTATCGGTTCCTCTCCTAAGTATGCTCTTGTTTTAATTGATCATATGTCCAAATGGCCTGAAGTAAAGTTTGTTGACAATATCAGTTCTTCTTTGGTAATACATTTTCTACAGGATGTTTTTCTTAGGGAGGGTTTCCCGGAGGAAATTGTGTCTGACAACGGGACCCAGTTGGTTTCTTCTGAAATGGCTACGCTTTTTAATGAGGCTGGAATTAAACACATTCGTACATCACTTTATCATCCTCGTAGTAAAGGCTTGGTTGAGCGTTTCAACCGTGTGGTTAAGGAACACCTTGAGCTTGCCTTAGTGAATGGGTTGCATTGGCCTCGGGCTGTTTGTGATATGTTGTGGGCAGTGAGGACTACTCCTCATGTTTCTACTGGGGTTGCTCCATTTACTCTATTACGTGGAAGAGTTGCTGGAACCAAACTGAACAAAGAATGGATGTCCAGGAGAGTTGTAAGTACTGAAAGCTTATCTGGGGTGACTGATGTTAGGGCTGCTGTCCAGGCTAAATATGACACTAGGGGCCAGATGTAGGTAGCCCAATACCGGTCGGTAACGGCCGAAAATCGGAATTTTTGGCCGTTACCGACCGGTATTGATTAATTGGGATGTAGGAGTCCGAAAATCGCCCGATTCGGTAAATTTATCGAATCGGTAAAGTTACCGATTCAGTAAAATACCGAATAGGAAAATATACCGAATCGGTAAAGTTACCGACTCGGTAAAATACCGAATCGGAAAATTTACCGAATCGGTATATTTACCGATTGGGTAAATTTACCGAATCGGTAAAATACCGAATCGGTAAATAAGAAGTGGTAAAATTGAATAATGAGATGTAGGTAAGCACTGAAATACCGAATTTGCTTCAAATTTGGTATTTAAGAGTCGGTATTTACCATGGATTGGAATCAGGTGGTAACCAGGTGAAACCCATAAAAATGGACCCAAAATGCAATTTTTCTTGCACAATGGCAGCATTTTATGTCATTGCAAGACGGCTACGACTACAGGAGGAAGGAGAGAGGGAATGGCAGAGAGAGGAGCAGGTCTACAGACAGAGGATCACCCTGTTCATGCTCACAGAGGCAGAGATTCTCCAGAGGTACAGGTTGGACTCAGACACCATATTGGACCTCATCAGGGACCTCCAACCACTGTTGAAGCACACTACCCCAAGGGCACACGCTATTCCACCCCACATGCAGGTGCTGTGCAGCCTACACCTGCTTGCGTCTGGTAGCTACCAGAGTGTGGTTGCTGCGGTAGGTGGGGTGACCCATAGCAGCCTGTCAAGGTTTTTCCACAAATTCCTTGAGGCCATGTTACAGAGGATGGACCATTACATATCTTTTCCTGCAACCCATGCTGAACTGGTCTAAACAAAATCAGACTTTTACCAGATGGCGCGATTCCCCAATATAATTGGCTGCATTGATGGCACGCACATTCCCATTTGTCTCCCTGCTGCCACCGAATATATATACAGGAATAGGAAGTCAACGGACACCATCAATGTGCAGGTGATTTGCAATGCAAAGTGAGCCATCACTGACCTTGTGGCAAAATTCCCTGGGAGTACCCACGACTCCTATATATTTCAAAACAGCGGCATCTATGCATGGCTGACTGCAGGGGAATTTGGTGAAGGATACCTCCTAGGTAAGACACAGTGTGCGACCCCCATAACGCCTATTGCAGTAAGAAGTACATGTATGCATGCAAGTAATGTATTCCCATTTCCTTTTAGGAGACAGTGCATATGCCCTCCGCTCCTTCATACTCAACCCCTACCTCTACCCCTCAACACCCAGCCAAAGGAGATACAACCGGGCCCACAAGAGCACAAGAAATGTAGTGGAGCGTACGTTTGGTATCTGGAAAAGCAGGTTCAGGTGCTTGCACAAGAGTGGAGGTGCAAGGCAGTATACCCCATCACCTGCTGTAAGATCATTGCTGCCTGTGCTATGTTGCACAACCTTGCTGTGAAGAAGGGTAATGAGGTGGAGTTGTCAGACTATGAGGATCATGACGACGACATTGCTGTGCCTGGAACACAACCTGCTGGAGTGTCAACACCAAGTGATGGCAGATACAGACGTGATGAGATTACACGCAACTATTTCTGAGTAAGTAATGAGACACAGACAGGTTGTGTATGGGAACAACGTAATTTAATGTTGCCACAACGTACAAGCACGGAAGTGCAACAAAATAAACATTATGTACGTGGGGACTGTATGTCCCGGGTTACTTCACCCATGACCGGTAAAGTCACTTGCGCCCGCGCTTCCCTGAGCCACGAGGATGTTGCTCGCTGTGTTCGGCATGCCCTGCAGCCTCAGCTGGGCGCCTGCTACTTCTCCGTGTCTCCAGAACAGCACTTGCCATGCTGCTCCGGCTACTACTGTCTTCAGCCTCTGCCACGTCCAGGGCAGGATTCTGTGCAGTGTGTGAAATAAGCATAGCCTCTAGTGCACTTGTGATTCTGGCCATGCCCCTGGTGACCTCAGCAGTGTTCTGGGTCAAGGCCTCCTGCATATTTATGCCCCTACGGCAAAGCAGGGATGTGGCAGTGGCCAGACGATTGATGGCCGTATTGTGGACACGGGCCTCCATGCGCCTTGTGTGGGACAGACTGTCTAGTTTGGAGCAGAGCTGTGTAATGGAGTTGCTCATCTGCTGCATCCCAGCTGCAATGTCTGCATTTGTTTTTGCAACCTCCCTATTTGACTCAACAATGTCACTCATGCCCTTCCCCAGGTCTCCTATTTTCTCATTCAGGACTCGGAATTGGCGATGGCAGGCTTGGATGGATTTGCCCTGCATCCGTTGTATGCGCACCATGCTCCCCTCCAGCCCACGGAACACAGTGCCATCTCCACGTCCACCTGCACTGCTGGGTGTGCGTTGTATTCTGCACGCTGTGACTGGCTCATTTGTAGACTGCAGTGCTGCATAACTCACATATACATTGATTTGAGCCTCACCCTCCCCCTCTGCTGCCTCCATTACTAGTAGTGGGGCCACGACACGCCTCCTGCCTGGTGGGGTTGCAGGAGTGGACAGGAACAGTGATGGGGAGGTTTTTGGTGAGAAAACCAGGGGAGGGGATTGTGAGAGCTGTGGGGAGTGCAGCAACTCTGGGGTCTGTACTGTCTCATCTTCTTGGGAGATGCCAGTCGTGTCACCTTGCTCCTGTGAGGCTTGTACTTGGCTTGGCCATGCTTCCTCACTCTCCTCCCTCGCTGGTGCAGTCCCTTCTGTTTCTGTGGGTCGACTGGCTGATTTTGCACTAAGGTATAAATAAGCGTATATCAAATGTGTGCTACTGTGTCACAGTCACTACAATAAATGCTTTACACATTTCACTTTCATTTATCTGCATTACTTTCAGTGACTTGCTGATGTCTGCGCAGTTACACATGGTCTTACATTAGCTGACTACATGTCCCATAATGCATTGCTCCTGTATAGTGCTAGCAGTACTGGACTGGGGTTGGCTTGTCCACAAAGGGTAAAGGGAAGCAGGTTGGTATGGGGAGTCATGCTGCGCATGCGTCTTACCTTTTTTTGTTGCTCTGGCTGAGCTGTCAACATCTCCAAGTCCCAAGACGCTGTCTGCCTCAATGGTTGAGGGCACCAACTCCTCCAGGTCAGTCAGGGGGGGCGCTGGGTTCCTGCCTCCACTGGTGACACCAGCCTGCTTGTGTATTTCAGACATCTTCTTCTTGGTGAGGCTCCTGATGTCATAAAATCTTTTTTTTAGATCCTCAATATTCCTGGGTGTGACTCCCACTGCATTAACATTTTCTGCAATTGCCAGCCATATTTTTGGTTTGGCAGACTCAGGAACAGTGAGGGAGTGCCTGCCAAAAAGTTTGTTGTGCGCTCTCACTACTTCCTCCACCAGTACCTGCAGCTCCATGCTGCTTAACTTTATTTTCCTCTTTCTTTCAGCCTTCTGACTTTCACTGCTGCTTGCCATTTTTCTTTTGATGAAGTTTCAACAAAACTCTCTCTGCTGCTCTGTGTCTCTGCTCTGCTTGAACCGTCTCTCCAGAACCTTCTAATTAGTTGCAGCTGCCTGGGTAGCCACTTCCTGGTAGGGAGGGGGAGGGTGGTAGCACCTGATTCGCTGTTTTCATAAGTTTCACTTTTGCTTGCTTTCCGATTCGGTATTTACCGATTCGGTATTTACCGAATCGGTATTTTCCGAATCTGTATTTCCCATTCATTCCTATGGGCATAGGAATGAATGAGAAATACCGATTAGGAAAATACCGATTCAGTAAATACCGATTTGGCAAATTCCGAATGTCCGATACCGAATTTTAACGATTCGGTAAATAATACCGATTTTTCCGCAACATCTCATTTACCGATTCTAGAATACCGAATCGGTAAAAATCGGTATTTAAGAATGAGTAAATTGAAGTTACCTACATTTGGCCCTAGATCTTCAGCGTTTTCTTTACCCATGGTTAGGGCAGGTGATTGGGTGAGAATAAACAAACCTGGTTTCCTTCGCAAGGGAGAGTCCCGGTTTTCATCCCCCAAGAAAGTATCAAGTGTGAAAGATCATGTTGTGGTGCTGGATGATGGTAGAATTTGGAACAAGAGTACTATTTCCATTGTACCTCAGCCCATGCTGTATGGTGTCAAGGAAAGGCTTGGGACTCATTCCCCTTCTGTTGTCAACCCCACCACCGTACATGGGGAAAAGGTTTCAAGGTCTGTCCTTTTTCCTATGAGGGAAGCTTCTTCTAGGGTGAGTGAGATCTGTTCCTAGCAAATTTCAAGATTATAAAATGTGATAATATGTATTTATGTTATATTTTGCCATCTGTGTACTGTTCTTTAACATGCTTTCTTACTTTCTTTTCCCTTACTCTTCTTTCTTTTCTTTTCTCCTTGCTTTCTTGCTTTACTTCTATTTTGTCTTATTCATTGTTATGAACGAAGGGAGGTGTGTTGGGATCTCTGCTCGTGTCTGATTTCACAATAGAATGTGGATTGTTGAAGCTGGGACTCTTCTGAGTCCGGCAGTTGCTGCCGGGACTCGGAGGTTGCGTCCACACATAAACAGAGTTCCTCGTACCTGATTCTGTCTTCTTTTCACCTTGTCTGCACACAGTATTTACCACAGCAATTTTTCCCAGATAAAGTAAAAAAAGCACCAGGAAATTTCAAATACAGTGCTTTCCACTGGGCTGCACCATAAAGCACCTCTTATGTGCTTACACTTTAGAACAAACAAAGGGAAAAACATTCCAGTCCTTCCCCTGCAGGAGTGGCAACTGGAGCCTAACCCATCCCTCACAGCGTAGGGGCAGCACTCCTCTTAGGCAGGTTGTTGTTCCTTGAAGTAGCCTCTTATGAAGTCTTTTGTATCCCTGAGACTTCTAACAGGAAGCCAGCACACACAAGCCCTTGGAGAATTTCCACAAGTAGAATACCACAACAGTGCGAAAAGGGTCAGTCCCTCCCTTTCCTCCACCATAGACAGAAGCAGCAACTGCAAGCCAGCCCTACACAGCATGCAGCAAAGGGGCAGCACTCCTCCTTACAGCTCTTTTCGGCAAGTTCCTCCTGTTCCTGGAAGTGACCCAAAGGCCAGGTGTTTTGGGTGTAATACTTATAGCCTAAATATAATTGTTCTCTTTTTGGCAAGGGTCTCTGAACCTAGTCCAACCCAGTCCTCTCCTCCTTGGTGCAGCATGACCACAGAGGGCGTAGACAGCATTGTGCAGAAGGAGACACAGAGTATTCAGGTGTAATCACAACTCCTACCACCACTCTAAATTCAGACCAGGGGTCTATTTAGGCGTGAGATGAGTCACCCAGGCAAAGCAGTATACACCTCAACCCCCTCAGCGACTGTCTAGTGTCAAAGCACATCTCAGCTCCTGTCACATCAGACACTGAATAAACAGCCAGAGGCACACAGAATGGTCAAGCAAGAAAATGCCCACTTTCTAAAAGTGCAAAAATAACAAATGATGGACAGAATGCAGAACAATGTCATACATTCACCCAGGACAGAGATCTGGGCCTAAATCCATTGTTTGTTTGCTCTCCATGCCATTTCAGCTTGGACCCGGCCATATACAAATCAGGCTTGGCCCCCCGCCCAAAGGTAACAGTCCAGGCCGAGCTGACAGGCCAGGTCATCCCTGGACTGGAAACAAGCATCCTAGGACCGGGTTCGGGGTTTCACCCTTCATTAGCCAGAATAACTTGACTCCAGTGGCACGGAGAGCACAGAAACCACGTCTGGCATACCCGTCCCACTCGGGGTGACAAATGCAAAAAGAACAATTGATGGACAGAATGTAGAACAATGTCATACATTCACCCCAGTACAGAGATCTGGGCTTAAATCCATCGTGTTTTTGCTCACCATGCCATTCCAGTTTGGACCCAACCATATGCAAATCAGTCTTGACCCTGCGCCCAATGAGAACAGTCCAGCCTGAACTGCCAGGCCAGGTCATCTCTGGACTGGAAACAAGCATCCTAAAACCATTTTTGGTGTTTCACACCTCATCAGCCATGATAGTCTGACTCCAGTTTCACGGAGAGCATGGAACCCAAGTCTGGGCATATCTGTCCCACTCAGCATGGCACATGCAAAAAGAACAATTGATGGACAGAATGCAGAACAATGTCATACATTCACCCCAGTACAGAGATCTGGGCTTAAATCCATAGTTTTTTTGCTCAACATGCCATTCCAGTTTGGAGCCAGCCATATGCAAATCAGTCCTGACCCTGCGCCCAATGGGAACAGTCCAGCCTGAACTGCCAGGCCAGGTCATCTCTGGACTGGAAACAAGCATCCAAGAACCGGTTTCGGGGTTTCACCCCTCATCAGCAATGATAGATTGGCTCCAGGGGCACGGAGAGAACGGACCCCACGTCTAGGCATACCCGTTCCACTCGGGGTGACAAATGCAACAAGAACAATAGATGGACAGAATGCAGAACAATTTCATACATTAACCTCAGTACAGAGATCTCGGCCTAAAACCATTGTTTTTTTGCTCACCATGCCATTCCAGTTTCGACCAAGTCATAGGAAAATGAGTCTTGACCCTACTCCCAATGGGAACAGTCCTGCCTGAACTGCCAAGCCAGGACATCCCTGGACTGGAAATAAGCATCCTAGGACCAGTTTCAGGGTTTCCCCCCTCATCAACCTTGATAGCTTGACTGCAGTGGCACGGAGAGAACAGAACCCATTTCTGGGCATACCCGTTCCACTCTGGGTGACAAATGCAAAAAGAACAATTGATGGACAGAAGGCAGAACAGTGTCATACATTCACCCCAGTACAGACATCTGGGCCAAAATCCATGTTTTTTTTGCTCACTATGCCATTCCAGTTTGGACCCAGCCATATGCAAATCAGTCTTGACCCTGCACCCAATGGGAACAGTCTAGCCTGAACTGCCAGGCCAGGTCATCTCTGGACTGGTAACAAGCATCCTAGTACCAGTTTGGAGGTTTCACCCCTCATCAGCCATGATAGCTTGGCTCCAGGGGCAGGGAGAGAACGGAACCCACGTCTGGGCATACCCGTTCCACTCGGTGTGACAAATGCAAAAAGAACAATTGATGGACAGAATGCAGAACAATGTCATACATTAACCCCAGTACAGAGATCTCGGTCTAAAACCATTGTTTTTTTGCTCACCATGCCATTCCATGTTGCACCCAGCCATAGGCAAATGAGTCTTGACCCTGTGCCCAATGGGAACAGTCCAGCCTGAACTGCCAGGCCAGGACATCTCTGGACTGGAAACAAGCATCCTAGGACCGGTTTTGGGGTTTCACCCCTTATCAGCCTGGATTGCTTGACTGGAGTGGCACTGAGTCCGGAACCCATGTCTGGGTATACCCCACACACTCAGGGTGACAAATGCAAAAAGAATTATTGATAGACATAATGCAGAACAATATCATACATTCACTAGGCCTGGGCGGTAAATTCCGTTGCGCTCGCGAACTTTTCGGAATTTGGGCAATATCACATTCTGCGGAGAACACGGAACTGCCAAAAATTCTGCTATCCGCATCTTTGTGAAATTTTTTGCTTGTTTGCGCTTTCAAAATGCGTGTTTGTAAGATATTTCCCCCGAGCACGCAAACAGCGTTCGCGAACAGGAAAAAAGCATTGCAAACGGGCAGAACAAGCAATTACGCGTGTTTGCGGAACTCTGCGTGCTCGTGGAGATTTTTTACCGTTACGCAAACTGTGGTTTCTGAATCTGCTTGTGACAGAGTAGGCTTTTTTGAAGTTAATAAAGTCCTTGTGAAAAACACCCCTAGGCCCTCTCGTCATGGGCAAAACCGCACCACCTCCCCACACCAAAGGCCTTTTGTTGCTGTCCTAGGATCAAGTTCACACCTCATTCATGCCTAAAGAACTTCTACTTACTGGCTGGCAGACTAGAAAGAGCAAAATGCCTATTTTATTTCTAGGGACTTAGCCCTTTGAGTGCTCATGACGAGGTCAGCTCGTCATGAGCTACGGCGCTCCGGTGCTCATGACGAGCTGAGCTTGTCATGATCTCGCCCGTTACGTGGAACGCTCGCACGCTGGGCTGATTCCCCTGCTGTGCTGAACGTTCCATTGGAACGGGTGTGGCCATGACGAGCTCAGCTCGTCATGAGCACCGGAGCGCCGTAGCTCATGACGAGCTGACCTCGTCATGAGCATGGGGGCACTGTACGCGCCCCCAGCACAGCGGGGGAAACAGCCCCGCACGGAAGGGGTTAAGGCAGGGCAAAGGTTACTTTCTAAAAGTCATCTTTCCAAAATATTTATCACAAATCCGATTTCACCATTTAATTTGGCTTTAAATAAATAGTTCAAAAATTAAGGGCCTCGATATCATCCAGGCCATCGGTCCGACCACCTCATTTTGATGTATGTGGTCGGACTGCAGAGATCAGGAGGACAGACTGCCGTCTGTGACAGGATCCAAGATCCTGTCAGGGTGGCGGTTGGAATCATATCCCTACAATGGAGGTGGTGCCTGTGAAGGCACTGCCGTGGGGATTAGGATGTCCCTTTCCTACTGCAGACGGAAAAGGACTTTGAGGGCCACAAGCAGGGCCCCTGTCCCTATCCCCTGTGGGCTAATGCTAAGTGGCCCTGGGGGCACCTGTAGTGCCCACCCACACATTCTTGCACAGTGTGTCAGATGGTCACTGGCACACAGTGCATGGATGTACTTTTTTCTACTGTGGCTTGTGCTGCAGCCTTTTTTCTGGGTCGCAGCACAAGCCACAGTAGAAAAAAATACTTTCTGCCCATCATGCTGGCGGTCTCATTGTAATAGGACAGGTGGGACCTCTAACTCATTGTCAAAGGGTCTCCAACCGATTGCAGTAGGCGGTCTGACCGACCCCCATCGTAATAGGGCCTACATTTGTAAATGTTTCCTATACAGAGATTACATTTATTAAACTTAATATTGTACCCCAATGCTTTCCTATGTAACAGGCAACCCTGCCACAATAAAAGTAGTTTTTAGGGCTTTCTCACTGTAAGGACATGTATAGCATTCAACAGTTACATACCCTACTGTTATATACCATGCACCCTGCCTTCTGGGCAAAAAGGACTATTTATTGTTGAATGATTAATATTTAAAAGAACGGTTTTAGGCTGCTAAAAAGGGGTATTTCCTCAGGTCGAATTTGCATTTTTAAAACTGCACAGCCACGATACAATGGTTGGCCTGGACACATATTTTACAGTGCTACTTCTGTGGATTGCATAATGAGTGATGCAGTCCACTGGTAGCATACAACATTCTCCGACATCCACACTTCACTTGCATTTGTTTGTTGGAAAATATAAAACTAAAAAGATTGAAAAGTATTGAGCGGACCGGTTCAGAACATACATGTCACAGCTCCCAAAGAGACTTCACGTCTTTCAATAAATTCCCATAATCCATCCTGTTAACTGTTGCTGATAGATCAGCACCAACAGGCCGATATATCATTTAAACAGTATGTAACAGCATCATGGGGCATTTTAATGGTAGCTGGGTCAGTCCTGCAGCCAGCCATGAAATGAACTGGAGTACTCCCACTTTGGCTCCCTCCTTCAATGCAGCACATACTTCATAAGAGTAAGTAATTGCTAGTAAATTCACTGCCACTCCACCCCTTTGATGTTAATGTACATTTTAGAGCTTCCTCTTGACAGAAGGACGTTTATACCTGGCATATTGCTTAGGAATCCATTTTGTCCATTACCCTCTCTTGCGGGCACTTTACTAAAGCAGAATCCTGCATTCTTAGTTCCTTTCCGTATATGGAGAATATGCAGTGAAAGCCTGTAGGCTAAATGTATAATGTTTTGTTATGATTTTAGTCTTTCAATTTCTAATATTTTTGTCGGTAAAATGGAAAAAAGAGTCTTTCTAAAGCAACTCTACATCTCAGAAACATGACATTCTTTACAGGACTTTGCTGAGGCATACAGATCGGAAAAATTTTCAGGGCAGGGTTGGACCTGTTTAGCCTGATATTTTCAGAGGACGGGTGCAGCGAGAGCCCAGGTTAATCGGGGCACTCACTTAGTCCCTCTTTCCGTCTGATATTCCAGATATTTGGTATAGTCCCTGCATCTTCTAAACCAATATTTCCTGAATATCTGTTCCCTAGTAAAGAGGTTGTCTTTTACTTAAATGGTAGGGATTTTTTGACAATGCACTTTGTTTATATAGCTTCACATTTTGTGATCGTTTCACCCCAGAATTTAGGTTGCAGAAAGTATGGTATCAGTGTTACTTTAATGATTATTGGGAATCTGAGCAAGGCATATTTTAGGGAGCCCTGTTCAGAGCAACTTTTAATATTATTACCAATTTCCCACTTTTTTAAGTCGACGTGATGCCAAACATACTGATTATATGTTATAATTACAGAAACAGGATCAAACAAAATAGTAGTAGAACTGTCTTGCCAAATGTCCCAAAACCCCTTGAAAACATTGGGTAGAGAAACACAGAATCTGAAGTAAAGACAGACAGGGAGAGGGATAGAGATTATGATAGAGAAGTAGGAGACAGTGGTTAAATAGAAAGTTCACCATCTCAGGGGGGCCCTTAGAAGGCGGGAGCCCTAGACAATTCCTTTTCAATAACCGTCATTGATTTGCTTTCTGGTACTTATCGTTTTTCTTTTTTTGTTTGATATTGTAGCCCTGGGGTCCTAGCATGCCTGGTGCTGTTGAGTGGGGAATGGATCTAGCGGGGGTCTCACTGCAGGGGGCATTTGAATATCAAAGAACCATGGCCTTATTGAGTAGGCATTATTGCAGATCGTTTTGGTATCTTCTGAGATCTTCAAGCCAACACTTTGCAGAGAGTGTGATATTTCTGATAAGGAACGTGGCAGAATTTCTTCTCGATTGTAAAGTCTGAGCCTGGAGCGCTGGGGAACCATCAGTTTATTTTATTTTATTTTTTGTTTTAAAGGTTTTATATAGCGCTGGCAAGACCCGGAGGTATCAGAGCACTTTACATGAGCATCAGATCATAGTTACAGGTTACATTGTTACAAAGGTTACACAGTTCTTAGAGCATGGCAACATAGTTACTTGTAAGGTAGAGATAAACAATAAGCACAAATACGTAAGGGGAAAAGCAGGCTAGGGAAGAGATTCAGGGGAGGGGGAAGGAGCTGGGGAAGTGGACAAGTAATGAAGGTGGGAAAGAGGAGGGGAGGGTTAAGGACACCGCATGGAAAGAGGAGGGGAAGGGCGACTGGGACACAAACCGGTAGGCGAGTCAAAGCAACATCCAAAGTCCAGTAAACTGTGATGCCAGGGGAAGTGGTATCACTTCCCTATCTCAGTTGCAGGAGGCTCCCTTTACGCAGTGGACTCTCTCAGAGGGGTCTCTGAGACTCCAAGACCTACATACTGAATCCTTCCTCTTAAAAGGGGAGAGGGAGTGCTTTGGCAAGGGGTGCCATGCCATACCTCAGCTGTGAGTGGCTCCCTTGGCGTAGTGGACTCTCTCAGCGGGTTCGCTAAGACTCCAGAGTATAAATATTGGACCTTTCCCCAACACGTGGAGAAGGAGTGCTTAGTCAAAGGGCACAAATGACAGGGGTCTAGGCAGACTTGCAAGCAAGATGAGAGATTCAGGGGAGAGGGTATAGGAGCTAGGAGCTAGGGAGGTAGACAAAGAATACTAAATGGGAACAAGTTTAATTAATGAGTTATTATATAGCGTTGGCTGGACCCGAAGGAATCGGAGCGCCTTACATGAGGAACAATAATGTTGCAATTTACATTAGTTAAACGTTACGTAAGTATCAAGAAAAGCATTTAAAGTACATGTGGAGAAGTGTGGCTCACTGGTTAGAGGAGGCAGACCTAGAAGCAGAGGTCAGCCCGGGACCAAGGTTCAATTCCCGGCTCGGCGGGGTCTTGAGTCCTAAAATGTCCATGGACTCGACAATTCTCGCTCCAGTGCCTACTCGGTTCACGGGTTCACACTCTGCGACTCTGGGCAATAGCTTGCTTAATCTCCACAACGGCCCCTCGTGGTGGGATGCCTGGCTTTCACCTTGTGGATACCGTGCCGGGGTTATCTCACAGGGGAATACCAGGACGGGTTCCCTAAGCAAGCGCTTAGATACCGGGTTGGTGATTTGCGCTATATAGATACATGTACATTTACATAAGGTGAATGGAGCAAGGAAGGGTAAGTTGTTCAGCATAACCAATAAACCTTTACAAATCTAGTATTAAAAAAGTTAAAGCTAAAGTAATCATTAATTTGATTACAAATCTGATCAAAAGTATATTTAGGACAAACACACAAAATCACCAGATATAAAATGGGTATTAAAAGTTCAATATAAAATAAGTAACCTGATATAAAATGGGTATTAAAAGGTAAATATAAATATAAAATAAGTCACCAGATATAAAATGGGTATTAAAAGTTAGATTTAAAGTATGTGCCATTTACATTTACATCTCATCCTCAAACGCTCCCTAAAAGCATCAAATTGAATCTAGACACCTTAGGTACTAGCTCAAAGTATAAGCATCTTAGGGGCATATTCTCAAGAACGTGTGATAATTACCGCAAAATTAGCTTAACGCAACTCTTCACATCACAGTCTATCGTGGGAAAATAACGCTGTGTTAACTTTGTATTCACAAAACCATGGTACCATGCGATAGCCCCACAATAACGCATCAAATGTCTGCAATAAAGTCAATGCGATGCCGCAAAAATACGAAACACGAACGCAAAAAAAGTTGGTATGAGGCCAATTGCGAATCAAAAAGCAGCGAAAACCAGCGACAGGCTGCAATTCACACGCGTCAAGCGGGAAAAGGCACCATAAAAGCAGAGTAAAAAAATGTTGGGATGACTATGTACGAGCCCTACCCCACATCCGTGATGTACAACAAATGACATTTGTCCCGCCTCAAATATTCATCCCCTCACAGTCACAATGTACACTGACATGCAGTCTGCATGTGAATTGCGCCATACATACATGGAACACACTGTGGAACCGCATTTCCCCTGTACATTGCAGAGGGACAATCAACACCTCCTGCACACAGACGTGTCATGTCTATGATCAATCAATCATGTAATCATGGACGAATCTGACCCCAGAAAGAGCACTGTTGTCACTTGTAGGTCACAAATTACAGCCAACATGTAATGTTTTAGGGCACATGTGAAACACCAAAGAGTGGGATTCCGCACTAACTGTGAATCACAGAACTGGCAGGTCGAAAACGGGACACCCTAAACAGCCTTACTGCCCAAAGGTAACACACCCACCATCCATTAAAAAATTCATAAAATTGTTAGTACTACATGTCGCACTCACACACTCAGGGAATGTGTCTAAGAATTCATTTATTTGCGCATGCTGTGCCTGTGGTTATTTTGTGCTGTCCCATGATTGCTAAGGATTGTCACAATGAGACGTGCTCTTGAGAAGAAATTGTCAATGATGGTGTTCCTACGGGCTATTCCTGCTGCAGCTGCAGTGGGGTGTGGTCCAACTTCCTCATCTTCATCATCATCGTCCGGTGCATCTGGCACTTGTATCCATGGAAAAATGTTTACGTTAGGGGGTGCACTCCTAAATTCTCTAGTTAAACCAAAATTTGTATGGGGTGCAGCAACCACGAGGGTTGTCATCCCTTGCAAATTATACTAGCAAATTATTACAAGCACAGAGACTTGTTGCGCACTCTTCACCTGGTGTGAAACACCACTTTATGAACAATCTAATCAGTCTGTTCTGATTTTTATTTTTCTATTTTTCATAAGACACAAAAAATCATTTTACAGAAAAAACATTTTCACAAAATCATCATATCAATGAATATGTCATGTAATACTAATATTCATCATATACATGTGAAAGAACAAAAACAATTGCAATCGCATATATTAATTCCTTCAAGGTTCATTGCCGGTGCCCAATGCATTTCGGAACTTGAAGCAGTTCCTTCATCAGGGGATAATCTGTAGACAAAACGTATGATGCATATATGAAAATACATTAAGATTCCATAGGTGGCTTGTAATCTCCTTACTTTTCTATGGTACTACCATGGTAGTCACTCTAAACATTAGTGTCATAAATGACAAAACAGCCAGAAAATATGTTGAGTGTGTATCTCCCTACCTGCCACAGTGATGTGCTTGCTTCAATTTCTAATGCACCAAGATGTAAACTGAAACCAACCGAAAATACTAATATTCAATCCAATAGCCACAAGCTCTTGGAGTTATCAAGGCTAGGTACACAAAATTTGATTTGAGTGTTACAGCGCCTACCTTCTGACAACAATGCCAACTCTCAAAATCTGAAAGACAATTATTAACCACAAGTTAACCATTTAGTCGTAGATTTTTCTCAAAAACACCTCGAGAGCACCCGAGCCTCTAGCCACCATAGCTTACCTCGATCCTTTATTGTGTGCACTGTGTATTCTGTAAACGTAAAACAGAATACCAATAAGTTACCTCTCCAATAATAACCGCTTAGCACGAGTGCCAAACATACAGAATAACATCATCCACATACCTGGCAGTATACTCACGACGGCACGTCCGTACTCTGTGCAGAGACTTCCGAGTTAGATGCAACCGGCCATTGCACTGCCGTGAGACTGAAGTCAGGCTGATAACGCTCGGTTTAGTGAACACCGATGATGGACAAATGTGAAAACAAGATTGTGCCCGAAATGCAAGACGGGCGCCATTTTAAAACTGTCAAAAATAGGCACGGTGGTATACCAAATCATGTTAATGCTAGCCTGCTAGTGACAAAATATCATCAACCGGTGAGGATATTAGTGTGAACGCGGTATTGGGCTAAAGGTGATATTAGTCAGTGGAATATATCAGTAATACGATTACGGGCTGGCTTCATGTTAACAATACTTCATTAACATCATGATAGCTGAAAGGTGAATTCACCATGATAGTAGCGAGACGTGCGTGTAAATACATGATTCCATCAGTATCTAAATCTAAAAAAGACTCAAGGCGCAAATAGTAAATAGCTGGTCAATAAAAGTAATACGCACCCCCAGTGATCTATGAGACTGAAACCTATCGAGATAAAAAATAGAAACTCGTGAACATGTGTAATGTAAGTGAATTCTGAGTGGTAGTCACTAGTAACTCAAGATATGATCAGATGTTGGTGATCTGCTAAATTTATTTTTAGTTTCCTGAATAATACCAGATATATGAGAAAAATCCTGGGGATTTGTTTAGTGGTTTACCTGGTAAGAATTATGATGGCATGTGCATATTCTAACTGTGGATGGGACATGAGTTCCTTTTACTCTTGGATAAAACAGGACATATCTAATCTGTCATTGAGACCTGTCGGGATCATTGAGTTTAGAATTTTAATGAAGTATAATTCTCGTTGGAGCAATCTTTTCTGATTGTTTGTACCTTGTTTAATTTGTACCTGTTCAATAACCTGAAATCATAATTGTGAGATGGAGTGATTAACCTCTGCCCAATGTACTGCTAGAGCTGAGTTGGCGTTATTAGTTCTGATGCCGCTTTTATCCTCTGTCAGCCGGATTTTGATTTTACGTTCAGTCTTGCCCACGTATAACTTTCCACATGGGCATTTGATACAATATATGACATTTTACGTGTTGCAATCGCTGGTATGCCTTAATTGTATTTGGGAACCACTTGTGGGGTGCATTAACACGTTGCCGGGAATGACGTTATTGCAGTGACGGCAATTATGACATTTAAGAGTCCCCTTCCAGTCTTTACTCTTATTGCACTTTTAAGATTTCGATAATAGTTCCCGAAGATTATGCCCTCTAGTGTATGCATGTATGGGTGGGTCCTTATAGATATTATTGAAGTCTGGTTCATTAACCAAAAGTTCCCATCTTGTGTTCACTATTTTCTTGATCATCGCTGACATGGTAGTATATCTGGTGACAAACATTATTGCATTTGATTTGCTTGTTGTTTTAGGGGCAAGTAATTACTTGCGATCTTTGCTCTCTGCTCTGGTCATACACTCCTTTAAAATCTTGTCAGGATATCATCTTAGTTTATATCTTTGTTGGTATACCTCCATTTTTGCGGAACTGGTGATAGTATCAGAACATATTCTCTTGATCCGTACAAATTGTGAATACAGTTAATTTTGAATGAGGATTCCTGGATGAAAACTTGAATATTCTAGGGCATTATTGCGATCTATTGTTTTAGTGAAAATTTGTGTATGTAAACCTGTACCATCTTGTGTTTTAAATATTGTCCCATCCAAATATTCAATGGTCTAATGATCGATTTTGTAGGTGAATTGAATCCTTGGGTCAAATGTGTTCAGGTGTTGTATCATGATTTCTAGTTCTTCACGAGTGTCCATCCAAATCAGAAAAATGTCATCTATAAATCTGCAGTAAAGTTTAATCTTGGACAACCAACTGTTGTTACTCATAAGATTGTGATGTTTAAAGGAAGCCATAAAGATGTTTGCATACGACGGCGCTCCTGAAAAACCCATGGAGGTTCCAGTGAGCTGTGTGTAATATTTGTCATTCCATTTTGAAATAGCTGTATTGAAGACAGAAGTTTAACAGTTGAAGCAGTAACACTTTGTTTGTATTAAGTCCTTCCAACTGCAGTAAGGCCCATTCCACGGCTTCCAGTACTGCAGCGTGTGGTATTGAGGTGCAAAGGGCCACCACATCTATAGTATAAAGTAACCATGATTCCTGCATATCTTGTTGGGTGTTTCCAATTTGCATAAAAAATCTAACGTATGCTTTATGTACGATCTACAATCTTGTGCAAACGTCTGCAGAAAATGATCGAGATATCTCCCAAGTTTGTACAAGTTTGGAGATCGTTCATAAAGGATACAACAGATTTTTTATGCCAATTGGAAAACATCCAACAAGATATGCAGGAATCATGGTTACTTTGTACTATAGATGTGGTGGCCCTTTACACCTTAATACCAAGAGCTTACCTGGCTTTAGGACCTTAGATTCATCGTGGACAAGATTCAGAACTGAATCCACTGCACTTCAACTGCCTGCACACTCTGGACCTCGTTTGGGCCTGACTTCATATCCCTCTCAGCCTGTTGCATCGCCTGTGCCTGTGCACCATACAGTATCCATGTAGGCCCTGTGGAGCATCCAAGACACCTGAAGATAATCTCCCTTGGAGAGAAGGAGTCACTTCACTGCATATGCAGGCACTGCAACACTGCTGACCAGTCTTCTGATCTCAAGCTCTTATAGACTCTGAAAGGCTTAGCAACACAAGAGGTGGGTTTCTACGTCCCTCGAGGTCCAAGCCTTCTCACAGAGTTTGAGGTCAGACCCCCTTGTGGGGGCTGCAATACCCGAACCCCTGTGCACCTGACTCCTGTCCACCTGTGGCCCACTGTGTATTAGTGCTATTTACTTTGATTTCTTCGCTATAGTATGGTGTGCTTTGTGTATATTACCCTGTGGGAAATACTGGAACATACTGTAGAGTATTCTAAATTAAAAACATATTTTATTAATACCTTGTGTGGTTCTCTTTCATTTAATCTATACTATAAGATTGCATTTTGGTAAAACTAGCTGCTTTACACTCTTTCAAGACTAAGCCTGAAGGCTGCTCTCGACAGCTACCACTTGGTTAGCTTTCTAAGGTTAACTGAGACCTCTTAAATCACCATAAGGGTTGCCTGGACTTGTGCAAGGTCCCCACTTACATTAGTGGACATCATATACCAGGCCAGCCTCTCACACTCAGCTTCTTATTTGCACAGAGGAATGTTGTCACAGATGGGACACTGAATGAATTAATTATGGCTGTGAGTTCTTTTTATTTAATTTGGCATCCTAAATGAAAGTTCCACTTTCTTTTAGAATAAAGCATTTGTCTATCATGCTTCACTACAGTTACAATTTCAGGAAAAACTGTATGAAATATTCCTTTTGGATTGGTTTAACATAGAGAAAAGACTGACGTGGCTTTTGCTATATATGCAAATAAAATATTTATGTGAACATATTTGCACTCTTTTTTGCTTTTTAGGTTTGAATTATTCTTTTTGGCCAAGTCAGTTACCCTAGCTGCTAGTGCAATGCCAGGCCCATTTGTATCAGATTATCCTTCTCCTCATAGATAAAAGAGGAAAGGAGAAAGCTGCATAAGGAGATGAAGTAATGCTCCTGGGCAAGGCATTCTCACAGGAACAAAGGGGGGACAGAGCAAACTTTGGCAACAGTCACACCAGGGGTTCCCTTTGAAGTCTTGGAGGGACTGAACTATTTTTAGACTGTCAGGATAGAGGTTAGACACAGGGGGAACTCTTGCATACCCAGCATGAATCTGCTGTTTTGAAAATGTCCACAAAGTTGTGCAAGGGATGGAGGAGTAAGGTGGCATCTCTGGATTGGCCAGAGACACCCAACTCTGAGAACTCTTTACCTCCACTTCAAATCCCTGCACAAGGGTGAAGGTTTGAGAGTGGAGGCAACTATAGAAGAGGACAGATGAAGTCACTGCATGGACAAACCCCTTCCTAGAGAGCTTTCTGGGACTCTGTGATCTCTGTCTTCTGGACCAGTGGCATTGCCCTCCTCCTCTCTCTGAGTGACAGAAGAGGGTGGATTTGCTTGGAATCCTAAAGGGGAGATGTCCCTTGATCGTCTTATGGACCATTCTGGATATAGATACCCTTTGAACGGGTACCCCAGACTTCTTAAATACACACAGGTGCCCTGCAAGTGTCAGGATGGCCATGGGACCTGGGAGGGGAGGCAGTGAGTGTCAACAGCCAAAGAGGCCATGGGATTAAGCTGCAGAGAGACCAGGGGTTTACCAGAAGCCGTGGGACAGGAAGGCAGTTTCGTTAGATTCTTACCCTATAGCCAAAGAGCTGTCTGAACAAAGCTCCAGATAATCATTGCAATTTTAGAGGTCTTGTAGCCCTAAGCAAGCCCTCTTGGTAGCTAGACTGTGTCACCAGGAATCTAGAACAGAAAACCCCTTCCAAAAAGGCCCAACAGGGCCAGGGAAGAAACAATTTGTTGAACCCAATAGTGAAGCTGGTCTCCAGGGATGCCACACCAAGAACAAAAACACCACATCTAGCAGCTTCATACATGTAACACTGCATGGAGGGCCATTGCCACAAGGGAACCTGGGTATTTTGAGAACATGGTACTCCCATATATCCCCTTAAACCTCTTTGGAGTACTAGTGCTCCAAGCGGACAAATACCACTGAAGTGGAGTTGCACTTAAATACCTATTATCCTCAAGATTAGTGGCAGAAATGCCTGGTAGGGAGGGTGGGCCGAAGTAATGCTGGTCATCTCTATTCTTTTCCCACTCATCTACTAGGAAAGAAACAGAGCAGGAATTGTTGAAGAAGTTCACTCTCCTGCTGTTGGCCTCACCTTCAGTGCTGACTGCAGGGAAAGCAGGTATCCTGCTCAATGGAAGAGCAATGGATGGGGCGAAAAGTCAGCTAGGGAATTGCGGGTGCCCTAAGGTGAGCTAAAAGCAGAAGGAAACATATACTGGTACAGATAGGGGAAAAGAAATGCCTGCAGTGGTGCAGCACACCCCTGAAGACTCTTTCTCCTTACTTGACCTCAAGCAGCCTCACCTTCTTATTCTGATAGAGATGTGCTTTACTTTTACAGATTTGGCAGTTGCTATAAGGTTAAACACAGTTTAAAATTAAGCATGGGCGGAAAATCCGTTCCGCTCGCGGATTTTGCTGATTTTCGGTAAATTCGCAATCCGCGAACGCTCACGAATTTACCGAAAATCCGCAAATTCGCACGCAGCGGATTTTTTTTTCTTGGTGATACAATTTTACGGCGTGCGGCGTTCACTTACCGTCATTCAGCGTTTGCCGAGTTGTTTTTCTCGATATTTTGCGAGTGCTGCGCCATTTTGGATCTTGCTGCGGGATCCCGCAGGAGTTTGGCGACGCATCGCGAGAGTTCGCAATTGCGAACATGTAGGTGCGGTGGGCAGCAACAATCTCGCACTCGCGAAATTACAAAATTTAAAATCCTGCACAAGAAATTCACTAGCAAGCAGCATAGACCTTCTGAAAATGATGATTTTTATCAGAATAACTCCTCAGGTTGACATTTGCCTGCACTTTTTTGGATTTGAGGCCTTTTGACTTTCTTTGGATCACTTTTGGATTAGAAATCAACTTTCACAAGTAAGTTTGTTTGGGGCATTACAGTTGCTGTTCTGCAGAAAAACGAGTTTTGCAAAACTGAAAGCACTCAGCAGGTGCAAAAGTTCACTCATCATTAGTAACCATTCCCTGTAGTACTTCCCTTGGGGCCCCTCCAGAGTTCAGTTGCCTATGCTTGTTTGGGGCATTACAGTTGCTGTTCTGCAGAAAAACGAGTTTTGCTAAACTGAAAGCACTCAGCAGGTGCAAAAGTTCAAACTCATCATTAGTAATAGTAACCATTCCCTGTAGTGCTTCCTAACTGGGGCCCCTCCAGAGTTCAGTTGCTAGTTGCAACAATTCTATGACCCTGCTCTGACCCTCACAGCAGGCTCATAGAATAGCTACAAGTAGGCCACAAAGGTCCTGGAAAAAAAATTGCACTGCAACAGAAACCAAATTACAGATAAGGAAGCAGGTGCCAGACTGGAATTTTAAAACAGTGACACATTAATAAATCAACCCCAAATTAATTCATGTCAGTTGAAGCAGGGCAGGTGTGCTTGCTTTTCCCCCCCATAATCTACAGTGATGATGAACCAGAGGGTGGCATGGGTGAAACAGAGGGTGGCAGTGGTGAAACAGAGGGTGCTGGGAACCTGTGATGATGAACCAGACGTAGAAACAACATATGTAAAAAAGGGGTTCCAAAGACAACCAGTAACCAAAGACCCTTTTTTGTTGCCCGGCGGTATCGCCTCTATGACCCACCAATGTTAACCAATGAAGAAGCAGGCGCTGGAGACTGGAAGGCAGGAAACGAGGATTTTATTCTCTCCGGAGGAGAACACATCAATTCAGACAGCAAGTATCGTCACGAGGTGCTCTAACCACATCTCTGAGGCCTGGCCTCTTATACTAGGGTTTAGGACCTTTATTGCACATAACACATTCTCGCAACACGTTGATAGTTGAAAGAACATCCTCGGAATCTCCCCTGCAGGCCCGTTCCCACATACATTTAGTTGGATTCCCCACCCCGGTCACAACAGGTGATGGTTGCCGCACAGCAGGGCATTCCGCCGATTCACGGAATGCATGGGGTTGATCGGATCTCATAGGGTGGGGGCTTTGATCGGTTCAAGGGTCTTTTGATGGGGAGGGGAAGCTTCCTACTGTACGGGGTAATAAACAGTATCCGCAGGGCCAGGTGGTGGCCTGGGAACAAGGAAGACAAACGGGGACACAGGAAAAAGGGGGTTTGCATCAAAAGGATCTGAGGCCATGAAAGGAATGAGGGGAGGTGTCGCGCTGGGAACAGGATGGGATTCTGTGGTGAAGCTGCGCTGAAGGGGGTTTATGACCCAAGGCATGAGAGAGCGGGGGTTGTCAGTGTGCGGGGGGATGCTTGCGAGGTTAAAGGAGAGAGAGAGAGGCGCAGGCTATCAGCGAGGGGCAGGGAGGCCATGGTGCTCAAAATGGCTGCCGCTTACGCGCACGAATGGGCTCGAAAAGGGGGCAAGATGGCGCCGATAATGTTCACCAAGTTTGTATCAATTTTCCACAGTCCTCCCTTTAACATTTCCAAGACATCTTGCTGGCCTATTTCCTATCCATCGCTATATGCAGCGATCATAAGTAAGGGAGGGAGGACTTAGGTAAAGGAACTGTACATTTACATCATATTATAAAACGTCACATTGAAAAAATCTCATCATCTAGTAAGCAGGTTCATCGTTAAGTTGGTTGTAGAAAGAAAAATCATCGTAACGTAATATCAGACTAGAATTACGTAGTGAGGGCGTTGAGTACAGATCATAGGTACTTATAGTCATTCGAAAATAGGAGCTGGTAAGTTATCATATAAGTAAGTCCTTTTTGCATTCGGCGGGTGCATAGTTAGTCCAATGGTGATTGGGAGAGAAAGGAGATACAGTAAAAATATCAGAGTTCTCGTTGTCTTTTGTCGTCTTCCGTCGGCATTGTTGAGCACCTGGCTTACCTATCAACAGAAATGTTCATGTGGATTGAGTCGTCGGGGGTCTGCGGGTAGGGGTGCATTTTGTTTGGTTTTCGTCAGACCTCGTAGGAGAAATGTGTTACGGATTTGGAGCAGGTGCATCTTCTTCCGTAACGCAGAGCATAGATTTGCAATGGAAAATGCAATTTGTTCCAGAATTGTGAGATCTGTTGGTTTCTTGAGTCTCTGTGGTGGACATTTCCTGTTGCTTCCATCATCTTCGAGGCGTTCAGCAGCGGGTAGAACCACATACTTCGTTCATCCTCTCTTTAGAGGCGACCCTTGGTGGAGTTCTAGGTCACCGTTCTAAGATTAACATAGTTCGTGGTCTACTTAGTCGGAGCTCCCTCCCTTCTGACGCAGGGAGTACTCTTCTCTGGGTAGCTCAGTTGGATTTGGAGGAACTTGGAAGTTTAGGTGAAAAGGTGTGGGTGTGAACAGTCCTTATGGTAGGTCGGAGGAGGAGGGGATGGAGCAGGCCAAGTCGGGAACAGATCAGGGGGGGCGGAGAGTTTGCGACAGGCGGGTCCGTAACCATGTTCAGAGAGCGGGGACTTTTTGGCACACGTTGGTCATAGAGCAGGGGCTTCAGGTCAGCCCTTTCCTTAGCTTTGTCTGAAACAGTGCCCCGTCCTGCGACTCCTTACTGCTGTGGTCTCGCCTCGGCCTCCGTCGCTGATGTTCCACAATCCGCAGTCAGGCCGCGTGCTCCCACATCCGGTCTCTTTCTCCTCCGACAGTGATACCCTTAAATGAGTTTTTAAAAGACAGTCTTTAGAGATATTGCAGAAGAAGGTAATTACATAAATCTATTTCTCTCCCAACACCAAGCAACTGGGGTAAGCACTCGCTACATTTGAGATTTTGCAGCCAACGTATAAACAATTGATGATGGGTTTGCTGGATTCCTTACAACTTCCTTTTGTGGCTAATTCTTTGGCGCTTTGTTGGTTATTACATTCATTTGTAATAGGTACGAGGTCTGGTACCCATTTATTGCATTCGTCTATTATAGTAGATGTCAGTTCTTCTGGTAGAGACCCATTTCCCTAGTACGAGTCTTGCAAGGCTAGGCTGGTCTTCAGGGCTTTGTATTTTACGAAAAAAGTGCAACGTGCTATTCACCATAGTCTGATAGGCATCCTTCTGAGGGATGAACATAGGCTAAACAACTCTTCATTACATCAAAACATCCTATTTTCAACAAGGCTTACTGCAACAAGTTCTTTCGATTTTCGATCTAATTTTAACTTTGCACACATCTTTCTAACTTTCTATATAAATTCTCGCAACCTGGTTACTACAAAAACTCGGGGGGGGGCTTGCGATAATTATTAAACTTATCCTTGGGGTGGGTGGGGTCTTATGGAAAACAATTAGGAACACAGCGAATTGGAGCAAGGGGCGTTTTTCAGGTTCTCGTTCAGGGCAGCTGATACCAAACTGGGGGCATTTTGGGAAGACGGGGGTGTCTCGATCATTTCTTACTGTTTGGGGTATGGAGACAATTTGGAATGGGGATGGTCGCATTACCACAGACATATTTTATCATAGAAGCCACTGACAAATAGTTCCCTGGCTGTGGGTCAAATTTAGGGAACCTTAGTCGTCTTACCTGTCCCTTTCCTTTTGGCCAATTTAAATTTCATCCATATTTAGCAGAAAAGGAGAGGTAGTAACGTGGTACCGATACAATTTTATTTAGGACGAATTTGTGCAAATACTTGTGGTATTTGAGGCCAATCAGGAGGTGCACCAGGTTCGCCAATTAGGTGCCAGTCGCTGGGAAGAGGGAAAGTGTGGAGGGGTGGAAGAGAGAGAGAGAGAGAGAGAGAGAGAGAGAGAGAGAGAGAGAGAGAGGGAGAGAGAGAGACAATAGGCCAAACAGTACACGTGTAACATGGAGAATGACTGTGTATTGTTTGGGCTACTCAGTGCGTTACCCAACGTTAGACGTTTCGGGTCTGTGTTAGGATGTAGAAAGCATGCAGTTTTGGGACGGAAGAGCATTAGGTCAGGTACAGAAAGGTCGTGCATTGGGTAGGGCGTCCTTTTTGTGCCGTCTTGCAGCGCTAGTCCGTTTTCATGCATCGGGCGTGACGTGGTTCCAGATCCCTTACGATACTCTAATCGGGATTCTAATGTAACCTGCAGAGGGAAAAAGGAGGGAAAGGGGGAGGTGGGGGGACAACATTCGAACACATCAAATGTACGGGCACGAAAGTCCTTTACTTACCGCATACTCGTACTTATCTCTTCGGGATATAATCCCTTAGGGGTTTGGTTTCCGAAAGTCAAGGGGGCGGGCAATGTGATAGGTGGTTCATGGGGAGGTTCGAGGATGGCATTAAGGATCGTGTGTAGAGAAACGCTAAAAAGGAATCAGAGGTGTCTAGCGTGAGGTACCCGGTTTTGTAGATGTATCCGGCCTTCGGGATCCTTAAATCATTCCCAAAGCTGTGAGGTTCTAAGGCATATCAGTTCTTCGTTTAACCCGGTACCTTAGTACCTTTGACCACCATATCTTAATAACATTTTATCAATCACCCCGCTTTACTTTACCCATTCTCAGAAGTCGAGGTCCTTCTTCATACGTTAGTTCCTGAGCTTAGTCGCATATTTTGGAAGCAACGTATCATACCTGGGATCCGATCATCAATCCGGGGCCGAACAACCTTTTCTCGGATAACCTTAAAAAAAGAGCAGAACGGTTGCGCACAGAAAAACCCTCCCACCGATATCCGCATTTACAAAAGTATGCGATGCCTATTCATAGTTTTTAAGACCTTTATTTGTATAATCATTCAGTACGTAAAATGTGAGAGCACAATCATAATTTGGCCTGACATGTCGTCGATGGAAGCACATACAGTAGGGGGTTATTTTATAGCACAAGAACATGTAAAAAGAGGGCCTAATTTATTATTTGCAAGTAACTAAAAAACATTTCATTGCGTGACGAGGGAATCAGGGGCATTTTAGTTCATAAATGGAAACACAGTCAAGCTCATCGGAATCACATTTCCTAGATGTAAACCGTGGGTGTGCATCATAAGCGACGTTATGTACCAGTTACAATAAATATCAAAAAAAAAAAATCGTTCATTGAAATCAACATTTTTACGGAACCCCTCTCAAACGTTCGCCAAGTGAACCCTCCTCCCTTTCCCATCGAGTGCACAATGGTTCGTATGTATATCTTAGTACATCAAGTTTCATTAGTTAAGGAACACCACGAGGCGTCCGTCAGTTTCCATTGATACCGGCGCCATTTTGGGCGAGGCCGGTTTAGTCCGGAAGTAGCACCAGAGGAAAAAATATCCCCGACGATTGGCGGTTGGACCAGGATCCCTTTCGGCAGTTCAAAAGAAAACTGTGCTAACAGAGGGGCTGGTGGTGTGGACCGTCAATCAAGAGAGGGAGGGGGTAGAGTCTTTCTTACCGGGTCATGTTGATGTTCAGCCGGAACTTACTCGAGTTTGTTAGCCCATGATGTTCCTGGGTGGTTCAGACGGAAGCTGATGCAGACACGAGAGCACCGCCATCTTGTTGCTGTGCCGTGGTTATTTCATTTGAGATCAATGCAGCTGTTCCTCACCGGAAGCCTGAAGGGGCTGAGGGCTCTTGGGACTTTGGTAGAATCTTCAAAGTCGAGGGGATGTTTGTCGATGGTTGGGGCTTGCGCCCAGGTGGGCAAGTGCCCGAGTTGCAATTTCGGACAAAGTTACTCCAGCGGCTTAGACCCGCCTTTCGAGGGCCCAGACGCCATTTTGAGACCCTGCGGCAGCCACCTTTGTCGTATCCATCAGGAGTGGAAGAAACTTCTTGTGATGGCGAAAGACAGAGCATCATGCTGCTGGAGCAGGACATTTTGGTTCGGGGCGCCAGGGTGCAGCAGTGGAGCCTTCGTCTGGGGAGGTGAGAGAGGCTCGTCCGTGCCGCCTTCCTCTCCCGGCGCATCCTACGCCGTCCCTTTGAATCAGGGGTGCACATGATGACCACCCTACACCCCTGATTCCGACTCTTGGGGGACCACTGTACATCCGGTGCTCCGTAAATATGCCCGTCGGACATTGTGTGTCCTGTACTATGCAAGTATACCAGTCGGGTCTTGTATGTCCCGTGCTAAGGAAATATACCAGTCGGGCATTATGTGTCCTGTGCAGCGTAGGTATATAGCCGTCGCCCGGCTGGAGGACGTCGGCGCCGGACCAGGGCAGGGAAGCCTCCTACCTGTGGAGGTGGAAGAGGTTCGTCCGCGTCGCCTCTTCCTCCCTGCCCACCCTGCATCCGTTCGATGGAGAGATTCGTGATGGCCGGACCAGGAGATACGAGGGAGGGGGTCATTTGCAGCCGCCCCCTCCCTACTCGCGGCCCGGGGGACGCCATCCCTAGAAGGGTAGTATGGGAAGACCATTTCATTGCCTGCTTGGTGGAGCCTCCAGGACCTTCTCGCCGGCGATCTCTTTTGGCTCATGGATGCTGGCAGGCCCCGCCCCACACGTGCTATGTGTTTCGGATGGGCGGGACCATCGAACTGTTACATTTCGAGGACTTCCGGAGTGAGCATAACATGTTTTGTATTTTTCCTATTAGTCAAGTTTGTTTTTTAGAGAGTTCTACTAGTTATTCTATTTACTGTTGGTTGTGTGTTCTCTTTACCGTAATTAAATCCTAAGTTATATAATAGACGCTTGGCTTCCTTGAGTCCTTTCTCTAACGGGGGTTGTTTACACTGATCTATAATTGTGTTTGGTTTTCAGAGTGGGGGAGCAACAGAGAGCAATCAGTCCCAAAACTCTAACATGTCGTTAAAATTGGTCTGACGAAATCTGTGCCATCGAGCATAATCAAACGGGGTGGTTCTATCTGTCCTGTCCGCACTAGTCTGATTGGTTTTTATTTCGCGCCTTTTCCCTTTCTGTCGGCCTGTCCTTTCTGTCAACCCTCCGTTCTTACCTATGCTCTGCAAAGTCGGGCATTGGGCCTTCCAGTGCCCGAGGCATTTACAGAAAGCACATTGGTTCTGTTTTAAATCTATTCGTCCTGTGCGCAGTGTCGGGGGGTTACCTTCGGGTCGTTGTGTCCCGGGGTTGGCTTGTCGGCACATCCCTCTACACCGTTCTCTTTCCATGTCTACTCCTCGGGACTGTGCCATCGCTGGCCTTTCCCTTTGCCTACTAGACGTTTGGAGGGTTGTCCGTCGTGTCCCTTCACCTTTTCTGAATTCGTCGCCTTCCCTTCGTCGTGTGGCTTCTTTGCGCCACATACCGAGACTATCGAGCATAATAGGTGTTGTTTCATTCCTACGAAGGGCTATTTCTACCGTTTCTATTTTGTCAAGATCAAAGGATCCTCTCAGTGGCCACTGATTTTCTCGATCCTTTTTCGTATATTTATGCCACAGCTCACTATAGGCTATAGCGATCAATCCATGCTTCATGAACATGTCCTTATTAGGGGTGCCTTCCAGCGGAGCCGGATGGTTCATCTCTAATAAGTGGTCCGGGCTAAACAGGCTACTAACCAGTGGGGAGAAGACAAGCATGACGGATCACAATGGGATAATAGTCAGCACTACCTATCTTATCACTGCGTGCAAAGACTAGACAGAATATTTCTATTCTACGTTGTTTGCACGTAGTGAATACCTCATGAACCAATCTTGAGCAATCAATGTTAGGTCAAAAATAAAAAATCAATATGGTCAATGGGGAGAATAAGTAAGCTCGCAAAGGTTCGCGTCACCTACCCTTTCACTATCTGTAAAGAGGGGACCTATTTTTCCCTGTTTGCAGACAGAGAATCTCCAGAAAACAATCTATAACAGTTAATCAATGGGGGGAAGGGGCAATTGTTCAGTGGGGGAGAAAGATAGGTCCGACGGGTGCGTACCTATCCTTCGCTGTTTATAAAGGGAGAGCCTGTTGTTTAGCCTACTGTGGAAAATTGATACAAACTTGGTGAACATTATCGGCGCCATCTTGCCCCCTTTTCGAGCCCATTCGTGCGCGTAAGCGGCAGCCATTTTGAGCACCATGGCCTCCCTGCCCCTCGCTGATAGCCAGCGCCTCTCTCTCTCTCCTTTAACCTCGCAAGCATCCCCCCGCACACTGACAACCCCCGCTCTCTCATGCCTTGGGTCATAAACCCCCTTCAGCGCAGCTTCACCACAGAATCCCATCCTGTTCCCAGCGCGACACCTCCCCTCATTCCTTTCATGGCCTCAGATCCTTTTGATGCAAACCCCCTTTTTCCTGTGTCCCCGTTTGTCTTCCTTGTTCCCAGGCCACCACCTGGCCCTGCGGATACTGTTTATTACCCCGTACAGTAGGAAGCTTCCCCTCCCCATCAAAAGACCCTTGAACCGATCAAAGCCCCCACCCTATGAGATCCGATCAACCCCATGCATTCCGTGAATCGGCGGAATGCCCTGCTGTGCGGCAACCATCACCTGTTGTGACCGGGGTGGGGAATCCAACTGTAAATGTATGTGGGAACGGGCCTGCAGGGGAGATTCCGAGGATGTTCTTTCAACTATCAACGTGTTGCGAGAATGTGTTATGTGCAAGTTCACCAAGTTTGTATCAATTTTCCACACATAGTCGCAGAATATTCCATCTCCGTCAACCTTTCATTATTAATTGCTGCCGGTTCCCTATATTCTTACAAACATCCATACTTTTATATTGCCACAAGTGTCCATTTCCGCTGTTAAGGTCCAGATTAACCTTCTACTATCTTTAATGTTTAGACTCAGGATACTTATGCTCATCTTGTTTAAATCATCTGGATAACTGCAGTGCCATAAGCCTCACTCAGTGTTTCAATCTTTCTGTCTTCACAAAGCTGGTCACTCCTTGAATATGGCTTGACCTGGTTGGATCTCTTTTCTAATATCAATATGTTTATTCATTGTTTAGAGGTAAAATGTATGACAGATGGTATAATGAGCCAACAGTGTCTTAATATGAGTACCTTCTTATAAATCCAAGTGCAAATCCAGATACAGAGGCCTAAATTGTGTATTCATCTGAGTATCACATATGGTAGATCAATCTTAAATCAGATACAAACTACATCATATGACTGCACATGTTCAGATATACTAATGTATTCAAGGTGGCTCCTTCAAGTCTGCAGTTCCTTGGGAGATCATAATAATGCCATGTTTTCAGCTCCTCTTAGGAAGAATAGTCATTCCTTCCATTTTGGGTAGGGATTTTTCAAAAATCCTTCTAGTGACACAGAATAACTTTACATGCCAAAGTGAGGAGTAAGTCAATAGCTATGTGTTAGAAATGGGGTCACTAGTTGGCAGTGGTTTGCACCCTGCCCAAGTATAGACACTCACTCTAGTCAGGTTAAAAGAGTAACACAGCTAAGATAACCCCTGATCACCCCCTTTGTAGCTCGGCACGGGCAGTCAGGCTTATCTCAGAGGCAATGAGTAAAGCATTTGTAAATACACCCACAGTAACATTATAAAATAGAGTCCACACCAGTTTATAACTATAGCCAATATTTATCTGAATAAACAAAACCAAAACGACAAAAATCCAACATACACACAAGATATCACATTTAGATAGATTGCTGTGAAAATATACATATAGATTCATCAAAGTCCCCTTTTGCGAGTCTGTATTAGCGATTATTAAGGAATTGCTATTACAGACTCGCAAAACGGGATTCATGTAGAAATCGCAATATTTTTTCCGATATCTACTGCTTCCTTATTTGCGATTCGCAAATTGCTAATCGCAAATAAGGATGCGATTTCCCATTCATTCCTATAGGCCTAAAGGCCCATAGGAATGAATGGGGACTCAATCCTTATTTTCGATTAGCAATTAGCGAATCGCAAATAAGGATGCGATTTCAAGGGTCCAAAGGACACCCTGTAGCACCCCTGAAATGCAAATGTACACAGGTTGCGCACACACACAAAGGACATGTGTGTGTGTAACATACAACTTAGAAAAATGCACTAAAGTGCATTTTTCTAAGTTTTCGCTATTTACCGCGAAGTTACACTTCGCGGTAAATAGCGGCCCCATATTGCGATTTCGCAATTTTTAAAAGTTTCATGAATAGCAATTAAGGAATTTCTAATTGAGATTCCTTAAATGCGATTCTTCGCAATTTAGCGAGTTCTGTAATTGCGATTTTTGCATTTGGGATGATGAATCCCAAATGTAAAAATAAAGCTCGCAAAGGGCCGTATTCTCAGACTCTGGCCCTTTGCGAGCTGATTTTACTTTGATGAATCTGGCCGTTAGATACTAGAAAACAATAGCTCCACAAAGGGCTATCTCGACCTCATGACAGGGAATAATCCAACAGTTCAGCGCCAACTGCGAGAAGTGTGGGCGGGCTATGGAGTCACATGGACCCTCAGTTAAAGTACCTTGAAAACGATGATGAAAACAAAGATGTTGCATGGTGTCATAGAGGTGAGGCTTTGCCGGTGCGGTGTCGGTTCCTTACTGCTGCGCAGGGGAGGTGATGCAGCATTGCCGGCGAGTTGTCAGTTCCTTATGACGGTGTGGTGTTGGTGAATTCGGGAAGTCACCCGACTCTGCTATGATGCAGTTGAGACACTGGTGACGACAGGAGTCAGGGCTGCAATGTGCTCTTCACAAGAAGTGCCCCTGACTTTGGTGCAGGTAGTGGTGTGGCACTGCTTCACTATGTCAGGTCGGGGCTACGGTGCAAGTTGTGTCAGTACGCTCGTTTCTGGTGCAGGCAGGGGCCTCGATGACGAAGTTGGCACCAATAAGTTGCTGTTGTCGGCAACACCAGGCCTGTAGTGTAAGTCAGGCGGTGTCTTGTGCTCTTCACGGTGCTCTCAGCTGTACTGCAGGCAGCAGCATCACTGATGGCGTCGATGTTGCTTTTCTTGAGTTGCAGCACATGCCACAGGATTTTAAGGGTCCAGGAAATGGATTTGGCACAACTTGACAATCGGGACTCCCAGCAGAGCAGTCTAGGTGCTGTTAGGAAGATGCAGGAGAAGACTTTGATCGCCATGAGGCTTCTTAACAGGAGGCAAGCACGCACAAGCACTTTGGGAACCTTAGAAGCAAGATTCATAAATCAAAGTCCAGTCATTTCGATTCCAGGAAAAGCATCAGGCAGCAGCCCAGCTCAACAAGCAACAGGCATAGTTACCCGATTAGAGATTAAAGAAATAATGGAGTGGGTGGGGTTAAATCTGTTTGCCTTTAAAATAGCAGCTTACAATCTTAGATAAAAGTAGATTTCTATGTTCTCTAAGAAAAAAAATGTTCTGCAGGATGGCAAATGATATGGGATTTGATTTTGACTCCAGTTGGCCTACCGTGAAAACACCTTTTGAGATCCAGTCATGCCAACCAATAGTCTGACCATCAATCTTAATGTGCTTATTATGCCAAAGGGAGGCAAGACCTGAGGAATTACATTCATTTTTCGTTTTTAAATTGATTCGTAAAAACGTTTTTCTGGTGTCACAAAGAATGTTTCTGGAATGAGGGCATGTGATATGGCTGAAAGTCAACTGCGAAGTGAGAGTTGCTTCGTGCATGATCACGTTTTCAACTTTAACTAAATGGGGCAATGGGGAGCAGAGTTATTCAATCATCTTGACTCTTGATTGAATAAGAAACTGCTTGGTAGTCTGACATTGGCTAGTCTAACTTCATCTTGATCTTTAGGAAGTCTAAGCTTCCTCAGGGATATTCTTGATCGGTTGTTATTCCATGGGAAATCGCTACGGGTGACATCTAATTTTTAAAACAAAATCAGCAGACACATTCCCAGGGATCAAACTTATTACATAGTTAACCATGGGAGTGAACATAATTTTTACGGTCTCCTGATATGCCCACCAACTAAGAAATTTTGGTGTGCAACTTTCTACATGTTTATTTATTTTATTTAGTACTAATTGTTGTGTTTGAAATGTTTCAGAAAGGTCGTTGTTAAATTCAGTACCCAAGTATTTTAAATATTTACTCTGCTAAGCTAAACCAAAGTTACCTAGCATTTTCCTACTGCCTAGAATATTTAGGTCCACGACTTCTGATTTATCTGTATTTAGTGTATATGAAGAATCTCTTGAATATGTGGTTATGGTTTGAAATAGTGCTCTGATTGATTGCTCTGAAATTTCAGTAAAAATCAAAATATTATCAGTATAGGCTGCAGGTTTGACCACTAGATTGTTAAAGTTCATGCCTGTAATTTGATTGGTGTTTCTGATTATGGAAAGTAAGGGTTATATCACTAGCAGTAACAATGCTGGAGACAGTGGACACCCTTGTATAGTACCTTGCTATAAGGGAAATTAAATGGTGCTGTTTAGGCGTATTCTAGCAAGTTTATTTTATAGTGCCATTACCATTCCATTCCCAACTGGAATTTGTTTGGAACTGACCTCAGACATGTCCAAGCTACTTTATTGAAGGCTTTTTCAGCATCCAAGGCAATGGGCATGGTTGGCATGAAAGCTGAGTACCCCCTTCCTATAACATGGAGAATACAGTTATAGGTAAAGTGAATTTAGGCCTGTCTTTGTCTGGAATGATTGGGAGATCTAGCTTATCTAGAGATTCAGAACATAGTTGAAAGTCTATTTGGTTAGAGTTATCATATACATGTTTATAAAATTCCATTAACGTGTTCACTATCTTAGTAGATTTAAGGAGCATGTTACCTTTCTTATCTTTGATGGAGGATATCAAGTTTTTAGATTGTTTAAATTTTAGGTATGATGTCAGCAGTTTCCTGTTTGTTTGCTTCGTATAGCCTGACACTTTTTTGTTTATCTATTCACAATCCAGCATGTGAACTTAAAATCTTATTGAAAGTGTATTTCTTCTTGTTCAAATCTTGTAAGATTATGGGGTCACTGGATTGTCAATGCTGAAGTTCAAGAGTCTTAATTTCTTTTTCTAATAATAGGAACATATTTTTTGTTTTCATATTCAAGTGTGAACCTCTAATCTTCACTTTCAGGGAATCCCAGCGATGAGTAGGGGAGATATCATCCTGTCTGTTAACTTGATAGAAATTGTTTATGTCATAACAAATTTACTTTTTAATATATTTGATCTTGTAAGATTTCTTCATTGACTCTCCAAAGATTTTGAGGGTTAGGTGATGAGTCCCATGAGAGAGATAGTGTTATACATGAATTATCTGAGATGAGTCTAGGTTGTTTGTTTAGAAGTTTCTTGAATAGATTGTGACCCTAAAATCAGGATATAGTCTATTCGTGAATGTGTATTGTGCAGTGACGAGTAAAAGGTATAGTCCAATACTTCAGGGAGTTGGAGCCCCCAGGTGTCTTTGAGATTACATTTCTTGCATAAATTGAGCAGTTCTTATGAGCTCTAGGGCTCTGTAGTGACAAGTATGCCACTCACCCATTTAGAATGTAGCAGTAGGGATTTGTTTGGCCTATTTTACATTCTTGTAAGATAATTCGATCCCTTTTCAAGCTGTACATATAGTCTGTAATTTGACGTATTTTGACTGGGTGGTTTAGGCCTTTTGTATTAAGGCAACAAATATTTAAATGAATAGTTGATGTGGACATATGATATCAATGCGATATCACTGGCATAATATAAGACATAGAATGCAAGATGGTAAATAGACCATCAAAAGATTTGTTTTCTTAATCTTGGCATGAAGACACAATTGGGACACCATGATATGTCAGTGATAAAATCAAACAGAATACCTGCAAAGCACGGAATAAAATAAGGTGGAATGAGAATGGTCCGGTCATATCCAGAGACACCAATCATAATGAAGACAATAGCAAAAATCAAAACTATCTCCCCTTCTAGCCTTTAACCCCTCTCCCACCTCCCACCCCACCAATAAATAAAAGCAACGTGACGAAAGAAGGAGAATAAGCTCCGTTAGTGGACAAAAACATCAAACACAACCTTTAGCTATAAGAGCAGACACCTGTCCTTAGAAATGCTAATAGTGCAGTGATATAACAGCAGTTGGTAGCCTGTACACCACTGAACGTACAGTTATTACAGAATATATGGCTTGCCAAGTTCACATCATAAACATGCTGACAGAAAGATGATTACCCCGGTTGCCCAATTATTGTTCAATTAATAGCTGACCAATGCACAAAAAGCTTTTATGAGCATCAACTCATTTAAGCCATGTCTAATCTTGCTTATGTAATGTTGTGTCTGGATAAATAAAGCACAACACTGTAGATAGTTTTGAAGTACTTTATTACTATGCCATCCCAGGAGCTTTTCAGACGCCAACCTTTCTCGTTCACTCGCTAACCCTATCTAGTTCCTCCCTTTCCTGTTCCTTAACTACTTCCTTTATCCTGCCATCCAGCTATGCCCACCCACAGAGTCCTAGTGCCATTGTGCCACTTATTGGACATTACATCTACTCCCACTTAAACAAAAAAGAAAGCAAAGAGTCTTGAGGAGGTGAGAGCCTTTACATTTCTTCAATGATACGTGCAAGTCTTCGACAGGTAAACTATGACTAACTTACCTGGCTTGGTTCTGTAATTTTCCTCTCAGTAGGGAAGGAGTAATGGTCATCACCGCTGGTGGATACCCAAATGGTCTCAAGAGCATCATCGTCTTTCAAACCAGTCCCCATCTTATTTTTGGGTGTAAAGCACTTTCTGAAGTGGGAGATGTTTCAGATTATCCTTTTTCCATCAGCTGCAGCCATGAACATGGTACCTTTATGACTGTTTACTTGTAGTGGATGTTTATAATATCAACTGTTTGTCTTTCTCTTTGTGGTTGTCTGACGAGTACCCAGTCTCCTTCCTGTACAGTTGATGGCTTGGCTTTCCGATGACTGTCCCGCAAATTCTTTCATCTTGGCCTTCCTCATTTGGTCGAGCTTTGCCAGCTCTTCATGATCTGGAGGTCGATGAACATGGCCAGTTGAGTTTTCCCAGGTGGGTATTCTCAAGCGCACCATACAGCCTAGCATCAAGGTGGCTGGACACTTGTCCATGGTGCTGTGGGACGTAGTTTTATAGGTTCACAAGACTTCCTTTATGGCTATCTGAACATCTTGCCCTGACAGTGCAGCTTGCTGCATGTTTTTTTCATTGTGGTCATGAATCTCTCCGCCATCTCATTGGTTTGAGGCCACATGGGAGGGATATTCCAATGTCAGAAGATGAGATGATCGGCGAATTTAGCATACTCATGTCCATTAAACAGAGGACAATTATCTATTTTGAGCACTTTTGGGATGCCCCATGCTGCAAATACTTCTTCTGGTACAGGTATGGTGGTGGTTGCTTTGGTGGAGGATACTTGTTGAGCAATTGGGAATAATCGTCAATTATGTAAAGGATGTATTTGCCTGACTGGAAAGGGCCAAAGAAGTTGACCGCCATCTGGTGCCATAAGCCTTGCAGTAATTCAGAAATTTGCACTGGTGACGGTGTTTCTTCTCAACTGTATTGACATTGAGGAATGACCTTTAGAGTGGCCTCAAACATCAAGTCAAATTATGGGAACCAGACATGTTCCCATAAATCTCATTTGGTGGCCACCATGCCCCTGTGACCTTCATGTGCCAGGTTTGATCGACCCTTGCCACAGGTTTTTTGGTATAATGATCCGTTTGTCTCTAACAGCCCGTCTTTCGCAATAGTTAGTTCTTCTTTCACGTGTCAAAAAGAGGCCAGTTTGTTCGACTCTATGTTGCGATTACTTTTGGGTTTTTCCAGATACTTCACGCATTGGTGCAGATGCAACGCGTTACATCCTGAAGAGTGACATCATCTGCGGTGGCCTCGATAATTGCTCCCTGGTAAACCGCAGGTGGTCTTGGTTGATTTATTACAAAGTGTATGTATTCCTCTGCTAGCCAGTGTTTTGTGCTAGAATATGCTTTAGGACATGTAGTCCGCAGGGTTTGCTGCCTTTCCCCGTTTGGGAATGACTGTGTATTTTATTCTTGGAGACAGATTCCCCATCGATCTACCCTGGTTGGCATCTTAGCTCTGGGAATCCCAAATATAGTTATTAAAAACTAATGATCTCTAATGAGCGTAAAGTGTTTTCTTATAGATGACAATGTGAAAGTGCTCACAGGCCCAGACTATTGCCAGGCTTTCCTTTTCTGGCTGTGAGTATGCCTTCTCTGTGTCAGTCAGGCTGCGGCTAGTGTATGGTATGCCAAATATGCAAAGATTATCGGACCCATTGGAGTGCCTAGGGGGGTGCAACCAAAGGAGTTTGGCAGCACAACTAAGTAAGATGCAAAGATTGCCATGCCTGATGCAGATGCTGCTTTTTGAAGATTTAGTGTTGTGGAAATCATTGCAGTAAGTTGCTTGATGTGAGATGAATCTTTGTCTTCCAGGTTACTATTTTCAGTCTCTGTAATTCTCTAGCTATTTGATAGATCTCCAATTTCATAGTGCTAAAATCAGATTGAATCATATTAGTGTTCATATTGAGGGATTCCGCCAGCTCATGTACATCCTCTAATTTCTTAAGGATCATGTTGATTGAAGATGAGCTGTCTTGTTTGGGTTTGATAGGCAACCCCAGAGATGGGGGTTCAGCTTTTCTATGTTTAGGTCTAACTTTTGGGTCCTTCTCAGTCATACCACTATAGAAACACTTGACACTAATGGTAGAAGGGTTAGGGTTAGAATATTAAGTTCCAATAAGGTAGTAGTGGTAAACATGGCTGTACTATGTAATTATCAGCCTGATATATGGACTTTCAACCCATGCGGCCAATAGGATATATCGGGTACAGAAGACTGTGACTGTGAGATGTTGTTAGTTTGGAGTAACCAGTAACACAATACCACTAAGTCAGTAGGTCAGTTACAGCTGTGAACAGTGCTTGTAAGTATAATAGGGGGCCTAACTACTACAGGAATTCCTATCAGTAGTGGTAAATAAGTGGTACATTATTTGTAGGATGATCAAATTGCATAGAGCAACAAAGCCTCACTGATTGTAGGCTGCGACTAAAAACGTAGCCCAGTTAGTTTTAATGCAAAGCCCTTGAGAAGAGAAAGGCGGGGCCGGCATCGGCCATGCCAAAAGTAAGGCGGGCGCACCGCCTCCCCCCCCTCACGACCACAGAGAGTAACCTGTTGCGCGGTGATGACACGACAGGCGTGCCTCTGCTTTCGTTGGTCCCTGGTCCTGAGCGTGACCCGGAAGTGATGGAATCACTTCCGGGTCACGCGATGGGCATAGGCCAGGCCGGTTAGAACTGGCCTGGCAAGGTAAGGGTTAAAAGGCTGGGGAGAGCGGGAGTCTGTCTCTTGACTCCACGCTTCCCAGACTGCTGTACCAGCCTCAGTAGGCGGCTGTAACTGTTTTCATTTTGCTTTGTATTTCAGATCATGGAGGAGCTCTTCTTATTTTACCTTATAGGCCATGGAGGAGCGGTGGCAGTATACTACTGACGGCGAAGCGGAATCTGGGGGAGAGGACATCAGAAGAACTCAGCGGTCTTTATCCTTGCAGAAGCGCGGTGGTTGTTATTGTGTGGGGACAAGCAGCATGGGACAGCTTCGCCAACAACGGTCTCAGTCTCAAGGACACGTCGGCTTTTGTTTGGGCGGCGACCCTGTTCAGGTACCCGGTTGAGGTGACGCGGCATTAAGGAGCTCACCCTTCCGGTAGTCGCGCATTTTAGCAGCGCGCATTGTGTTCAACTGCTGCTTTGTTATGGCATTGCCGATTGCAAAGTTCGAGGTGGAAGTGGTGCAGGTTTTTAAGTGGAGCGCGCTCTCTCCCAGTATTCGCGCGTCTTATACAAGCGTGCATCGAGGGTTCAGCTGCTGTTTGGCCGGCGCTACCGTTACCCCCAATTTTTAACAAACGTGTATGGTTGATCAGCAGTAGTTGTTGTCGGCATTGCACGTTTTTAGGTCCCCCGTGGGGGTGGCATCAGAGTTCATAAAACACCTGGTATTTCTGCTTGGCGACCAGCGCGCAGGGTGAACAGCTGTTGTTTTTCTGGCATCCAGCCAGCATCTTTAAAATTGAGGCTATATTATAATCAATGAGCTGTGCAGTTGTATGTGGGCTTAATAAGCATATTCATACAATTATTGCTACTGTGTTTTTTAGGGTCCAAGTTGTCGGGTAATTGGCCAAGTCAATTGTATTGCTTATTGCTACTGTGTTTTTTAGGGGGCAAGTTGTTGGGTGATTGGCCAAGTCAATTGTATAGCAGTTTACATCGCGTTGCAGTGAATACCGCATGGGGGGCTGTGTGCTGGGGCTGATCTCATGGGAGTAAAGGTGCAATAAACACAGCAGCAGGTGCAGGGTGATTTGTTTACTGTGATCTAAACCTATCCTTGTTCTGATTATACAGTACAAGCACAAAGAGACGCACTGCTATTGGCGTATCTGGTGTCAACACAAGGGCTTCGCTCAAGAGGACGCAGACAGGCCTGCACTCCATCATTTCTGTGAGTCGCACGGGCTAGGATTACTCGCCTAACCCCAGGTTAGCCGGTTTGGTTTACCTCAAACAGTGCTAAGGTAAGGCCCTGGACCGGGTACCAGGCTTGTAAAAAACAGTGGATTGTCTCCCTGTGTAAGAATAAAAACTTAAGTGCAGATAGCTTGTGTACGCAGTGTTATCGTCCGGTATTTTATAAGTAACCCTGCAAGTTCTCCCTTGGTTAGGGAGGGCGGGATATTGTCAACATCAGTTGGGGCAAACGAAATAGGGGAAGACCCTTTGGCTGAGGCAAAAATGATGGTGGCGCAGTTTGTTGCAACACCTGGGGGTGCTCCAGGTGAAGGGCCGGGTACTCCTTCTCTTCCCCAATCAACCGGTGGGGTTCCCCCACTTGGAAACAACAAAGAAGTGCCAGTGAGCAGCCTAACGAAGGAGAAGTTGACAGAGCCAGCTGGAGCGGCTTCAGTAGGTAAGGAAGTTACATTGTCATTGTTGGGTGTGGGTGAATCTCGCACCGGAAGGGAGAACCTGGCTAGGCATGTAATAAGAGAGGTGAAAGAAATTAAATGGTCAGGTAGTTATGTTAACATGTCCTCTTTGCTCCTGGAAGGAAGAGAAAGGGAGGAAGCAAGGAAACAGAAGGATTGGATGCTTCCTAGGGAATGGCATAGTGAATTGTTGAAATTCATGATCGAGGAGAATTTGAATAACTGGATTAGAGGTTTCTCAGTATTCATGGCAGTGACAGCTGAACGTTTTCCTAACATACAAGCAGAGATGGCATGTTATCAGAGTAGGATTACTATGGCTCATGACAAATATGGGGGCATAGGGTGGAAGGAGTATGATAGAAACTTCAGGAAGTATAGGGCATCTGACCCATCCCTTTCCTGGGACCACGTTGACACAATCTCATGGTTGGATCAGTTTGGACCAGGGCAAACCGCTAACCCAGCACAGTCCTTCAACAGGGGTCAGGTATTCCAATCCTCTCAGCCCTTTCAGCCACGGCAAACCATGGGCCCTGCCCCTAGTCCAGGCAGCAGGGGAGGACAAACGGAGACATGTTGGAATTTTAATAGGCGGACATGCACCAGGACCCCAGGCATGTGAAAGTTTAGGCATGGATGCTCTATCTGCGCTAACCCATCTCACCCAGAGTCCAAATGCCTCAAAAAATCAGGATATAAAGGAAGGAAGAGACAGGATTGAAGGGAGGACACAACATATGGCGCACTCACCCATTAATGGCCCCTTGGTTGAACAAATACCCTTATCATGCCACGGCTAGGACATTGCAAGAAGGTTTTACGTATGGTTTTGATATACATGCACTTGACTACATAGGGACACCAGATTGCAAAAATAAGCGTTCTGTTAGGTCCAATCCAGGTGTGGCAGCAACAAAAATTGGAAAAGAATTGCGCTTGGGCAGAATAGCTGGGTCTTTCGATTGCATCCCTGTACCTAATTGTGTCATCTCCCCATTGGGAGTGGTCCCCAAGAAAGAGGAAGGGGAGTTCAAGTTGATTCATAATCTATCGGCCCCTAAAGGCAATTCATTGAATGATGCCATCATTGATGAGATCTGTAGTGTAAAATATGCTTCCTTTGACCAGGCGGTGGATATGCTAAGAGGGTTAGGCCCCGGGGCCCTGCTAGCAAAATCTGATATTGAGTTTGCTTTTCGTTTGCTGCCAGTTCACCCATTGGATTTTCACCTCCTGGGTTTTAAATTTCAAGACAAATTCTACATGGATATGTGCATGCCCATTGGGTGTTCTTTCTCCTGTGCATACAGTTCATTTTTGGAAAGGGTTTTTAGACAGGCGACAGGGCATCAGTTTGTCATGCATTATCTGGATGATTTTCTAATCTTGGGGTCAGTGGGCTCCCGGGAATGTGCATGGGCACTACAGGAATTTTGCCTGTTCATGCAGGCTTTTAGGGTTCCCCTGGCACCAGGAAAGACAGTGGGTCCAACGACTACGATAGAATTCCTGGGCATCGAGTTAGACTCAGTACAGGGGTGTTTCCGCTTACCAGCTGAAAAGATTGGGAAATTCAGGACAGCATTGCGGCAATGTCTGGCAAAAGATAAGGTGACCTTGCATAAGCTACAACAGACGTAGGACAGTTGAATTTTGCTATGAGAGTCATACCAATGGCACAACCATTCTTGCGCTCCACATCACCACACAAGACTGTCAGCTGAGGTTAGGCAGGACATGCGGATTTGGATGGCATTCCTGCAGGACTTCAACGGCAGGGTAGTGCGGCCCGGCCCACTCACTACTTCTGCGTAGTTAGGTTTATGGACTGACGCTGCGGGTAGTGTGGGATCCGGTGCCATGCTCGGTAATGAATGGGTGGCTCAACATTGGCCAGCCTGGTGGGCGGAGAATGGTGTAACAGCGAACATTGGTTTCCTGGAACTATTTTCCATCTGGGTTGCATTAATAGTTTGGCCTGAACGTCTGCGTAATCAATCAGTGGTGTTCTGGTCGGACAATATGACTGTAGTAGAATGCATCAACTAACAGGCAGCAAGGTGTAAAATGATCCTCCGCCTGTTGAAGGAGATAGTGTTGTTATGTATGAAATTGAACATGCAGTTTAGAGCTAAACATGTGCCGGGGGTCTTGAATGTAATTGTAAATGTAAATGTAAATGTAATTTGTACTTGTAAAGCGCACTAATACCCTAACTGGGGTGTCCTGGCGCTGTAACGCATACCTCTGTGGAACCCTTCCTGGCTTTTCCCTGTGAAATGTCCACTCCTGGGCACCCCCAAGGTGAAGCCAGGCATCCCAGCACTGTTGGGGCCGTTGTGGAGATTAAGCAAGCTATTGCCCAGAGTTGCAGAGTGGGACCCATGATTAGAATAGGCACTGAGGTGAGAATTATCAGGTCCGAGGAAATTGAGCCCAAGACCCGCTGAGGCGGGAATTGAACCCTGGCCCCAGGCCAGACCTCTGCATCAGGGTCTGCCGCTCTAACCATTGAGCCACACTTCTCCACTGAATAATGATGCTGATGCACTCTCTCGCTGCAAGATACAGGTTTTCAGGCAACACCTACCCTCTGCAGAAGCGACCTCAACATCCTTCCCAGAAGTACTTTGGCAGATTGGTTCCCCCAACTACACCTTGTGGCAGCTAGCCTAGCTCTCAGGACCAGGAAAGCATATGAAGGGGGCGTTTTGGGCATATTGTGCATTTTTGGGAAAGGATTGGGTGGAAAAATGGCATGACACAGGGGCACTCCTGCTTTACTTAGGAGCGTTAAATGAGGAGGGGCGCTCAGCGGCAGCAGTCAGGCGACATGTTGCAGCAATCTCTTTCTTCTCGTAAACTAGGGGCAGAGGAGACCCCACCAACAGTTTAATTGTTAGGAAAGCCTTAAAAAGGGTGGCAACGCCTCCAGGGGTCGGCGCCAGACATGAGACGTTCAATTGGGGTAGAGCTGCTAACATATTAACTGGCGGCTCTTGACGCCATATGCACTACTGCAGGGGAAGCTTTGCTATTCAGAGCCGCTTTTTCACTGGCCTTTTATGGGGCTTTTAGGATAGGGGAGTTGGTGGCTCAGAATAAGCAGGATGTGCAAGGGGATCTGCAGTTTGAACATGCCAAGGTACAAGGCGACGCCTTATTGATATCTATTAGGAAATTCAAAACGGATCAAGAAGACCGGGGTGAGGGGGTAGTACTGCACTGTGTACATGGTAACCCTTGCGGTCCCGTGACTCAGTTAGAGGCATTCTTACAACAGAGACCGAGTACAAGGGGGGAGCTTTGTTAAATCATGCAGTTGGTACCCCACTCACCAGGTTTCAGTTTAAGAGAATCATGGAGATGGCAGTACTGAAGGCAGGTTTGGATCCTAGGTGTTTTGGAACTCATTCTTTCAGAATAGGGGCTGCCACTGAGGCAACAGCAAGAGGTTTTCACAGCAGCAATGTTAAAAGGATTGGGAGGTGGTCCTCCAATTGTTATAAGTGCTATGTATGGCTGCACATGCTGTGAGTGGGACATTTTGCACAAGTACTGATGCAATTTTGCATCTCTGCTTACATTTACAGTTTCTCAAGCCTGTCACACAGGAGGGAAACTGGCACCAGCGAATCAGCAGCTACATTCAATACAAGGACGGGCACATCCACAGGAACCAGGACCACATGTTGTTTGGATTATTGGCCATTCATATGTGAGACGTTTGAATGCATTTTTCTTTTCAGGAAATTACAAACACAGCCAAACAGGCCGGTTTTAGGGTGTCATTTCATGGAAAAGGGGGTCTCTGCTTTAGCCAGTTCAGGGGTTTCTTGATGAATCTTTTGAGTAAGGGTGAGGCTCCCCCCAGTATCATTATCCTATACTTGGGAGGGAATGATCTGGTAAATCTGGGTAGAAGGGGGCTTGTGAAAGCCATAATCACAGAGGTGGGTTGGTTAGCTAAGACATGCCAGGAGTGCACCATAGTATGGTCACAGATGGTACCCAGATTTCAATGGAGAGGGGGAGAGTCTGTGAAGGCATTGAATCACTCAGTAATGAGGATCAACAATAAGGTAGAGAGGTTGTTAAGGTCTCCCCAATTACAGATGATCGCCCACGGGTTTATATGGGGGGAGCCGTGCTTCTTAAAAGATGGTGTCCACTTGTCTAAGGTCGGGTATCAAATCCTGTTAGAAAATCTACTGGCATGGTTGGGGGGCTTCAGAGGCGGGGCATGACCTTTCAGTTAGCAATTTCTGGAGGGCTTATCTTGGGTCAACTATGGTGGCCTGTGGCAGTAAGGTCATGATTGGTGAGCAGTACATTTAAGGTCCTTAGAGAGCAGCGCCAGTCTTGAATGGGGTTGCCCAAGGGAAGGGACAAGTGGTCTCTCCTAGAACTCCAGGGGCAGTTACAACCGGTTGGCTGGATGGGTGCAGGGGAGGGGAGAGTCACACTTTCTCTAGGCTGGTTGGCCACCCCGCACGTGCACAATGGTGCCAGTAAATGGCACAGAACTGCAAGGGCCCCCTTTATGGAGTGGGATCTCGGACCCCGAGATCGCCAAATCCGAGACGGTCTATCCCCTCTGTTACCACCTCGCACCATATCCAGTCCAGGCAGACGCGTAGAGTCCCCAACAACAGCGTCCCTGACGACAGGCATCCCGCCCCTCTCTCCTTTGCAGGAACCAATCAGAGGTACCGAAGGACCGGAAGGGATACCCCGTGAACCCGGAAGTCCCGCCTCTCCACCGACGGCCGGATACAGAAAAGCCCGAAGGGAAGACACAAGCGTCGTCGAAGGATTGTGGCAGGAGATTTCGGCTGGACCGGTGACGGACGGAGAAGACGGGAACGGAGAGCGCGAGGAGTGGTCCGAAGAGTGGTGGAGTCCCACGGAGGTGGCTGGAGAGCGGCCGTAACTCGGAGGAGAGTTACGGCGGAGCGCGTGAGTACCAGTTACTCCTTTGTGCCTGTGTACATAGTTAGAAACCCCTCCCAGTGTAAATTGTTCCCGCTATCCTAGGAACGTCACCCGTAAGCACTAGTTAGGTTGTAAATACGCACTGTACACTGTATAAAGAGCACCCCTCTCCCCACCTCCCGGAACACTTCTATTTCTTTCCTTCCCTTGACCCATACCTATACCGCCCTCACTTCCCCTTCGTTTCCACACACTCCCGGGTTAACGGTGGAGGTACCGGATCTCGAGTCCAAGCACAGCTAACGGCTCCCTCTTTTCTCTTGTTTGCCCTCCAAGGTGTTCTCCGACCACAGCGAGGCAGCTACACCAAAGCCCCGGGACGATCCTTGGACCCTCATCCCGCCCGGACAACAGAGAAGAAGACGTACACACCTTCCTGGGTGTTGGACCGGACTCTCCTACTATCCCCGTAAAACCTTGTACAAAAACCCCAATAAATCACTATCGCCCACTATATCCGGCCTCCTCGCCTGCTTTACCAGTCCGCTGAACGCCCACGATCACATCTGGTGTCAGAAGTGGGATTAACTGGAGGAATGGAGGCCGTGATGAAAAGGATGGCGGAATCCCAAGAACAACTGGGAAAGTTAATGGAGCAGTTCCTCAAAACTGCCGAGGACGATCGGGGGCAGCTCCATGATGTCTTAAAGGGACAGGGAACCACCCACGACCAGGCTATGGGGAAACTGACCGAGGTCTTGGGTCAACCGCGCCCGATGTCCTCCCTCCCGTCAGTGGTACTTCAGAAATACGTACCGGGGGAGGACCCAGACTTTTTCTTTACCAACTTTGAACGGCTGGCCCAGGCCGCCGCATGGCCGTTAGACCGATGGGCTCATTATCTAGGGCCCCTGCTAACGGGGGATCTACAGGCTGCCTACCAGCAAGCGAACATTCAAGGCAATACCCCATATGACGACGTGAAGAAATGCATTCTTGAGCGGCTGGGCATAGATGAGGAAACCAACCGAGTACGTCTGCGCCAAGTGAAAGAAGGACCCCAAGAGACTCCCAGGGTCCTCTCCTTCCGAATCAAAGACCTCGCCAACCGCTGGCTGAAACCCGACAACTCTACTAAAGAGAATATCTTAGAAAAAATTTACCTGGAACAATTCCTATCGTCTTTGCACCCAGGCACGCAAAGATGGGTACGCCAGCATGCTCACCTGACCCTGGATACAGCAATAGAAATTGCAAGCGCTTACAGCAGGGCCCAGGAGGCCCAGAGAGGAAAGGACGATCACCCCCACAAACCTCATCCCCCTACAGGACTACGACCTCCACGTCCCACTGTCCCAAGAAGACCTGATCCTCCTATCTTTTTCCCCACCCCGGTGGTGCATCGTCCTGTTAACCCCGGACCACATTGCTATAGCTGTGGCGGATTCGGTCACATTGCCAGGAACTGTCCGCACAAGGAAGAGCCGATGGAAGTGGGTCTGGCACGTAACTATGTGTGCTCCGTACCAGGGGCCCCTCCTCCCCCTTTCCGGCGTCCAGTGAACTTTGATGGACAAACCCTCATGGCCCTTACGGACACTGGGTGTCGACAGAGCGTCCTCAGGCCTCAAGACCTAGCGCACCCGATTAAACCTTCGTCCGGCATGGTTGCCATCCAATGTGTGCACGGGGACACAAAGAGATACCCCACAGCCCAAGTAATGGTTCAGCATGAAAAAGATCCCGGCACGGCTCTTACAATGGGACTGATCCCCGCCCTACCGGAACAGGCGATCCTAGGAAGCGATTACCCCGGATTGCCCGGAATGTTGCATGACACCACAGAATCCCTGACACACTGGTGGGAAGAAGCTCCCTTCCCAAAGGGATTGTCCTCCCCCATGCAGAACCGTAAACCAGCGAAAACCAAATCACAGAAGAAAAAGGAGAAAAGGGAATACACTGGCGCCTACCCAGTACTTCCGGATGAACACCCCTGGCAAACGTACCGTGAATTCCGGGCCGCACAACAGGAAGACCCTCTGTTACAGGAAGCCTGCGGAAGGGCAGTGGATCAAGAGGACCCCCTTAACGTAGGTCCCTACTTCTTTAAGAAAAACGGCCTTTTGTACCGGAAAGGGGGGATCCAACAGAAACCCCAACTCCTGGTCCCCGGTCCCTTTCAGGAGAAAGTGCTCTTCCTAGCGCATAGTCATCTTCTGGGAGAGCATTTCGGAGAAGAAAAGACCAGCCAAACAATCCTGGACAAGTTTTATTGGCCTGGAATTTATCAACATATAAAGAAATTTTGCAAAGAATGTCCGGTCTGCCAAAAGCATAGTAGATACCGACCCCCTAGGGCCCCGCTACAACCCCTTCCCATCATTGACATCCCATTCAGCAGAGTAGGGATGGACATAATCGGACCCCTATTACCGTCCCGGAGCGGGTGTCGTTACGCCCTGGTTATTGTTGACTATGCCACCCGCTTCCCTGAAGCCCTGCCCCTGAGACAACCCACCACCCAGAACATTGCGAAGGCCCTCATTTCTGTATTTACTCGGGTGGGTTTTCCCAGGGAAATACTGACAGATCAGGGTACTCCTTTTGTCTCCTCTCTGATGAAACAGGTATGCGCCAACCTGGGGATCAAACAAATTCGAACCTCGGCATACCACCCGCAAACCGACGGCTTAGTCGAGCGGTATAATGCCACCCTAAAACAGACTCTTAAGAAATTGCTGGGCTTAGAAGCCAGGAGGTGGGAAGATATGCTACCCCTTGCCCTGTTTGCTATCCGTTGTGCCACCCAAAGTAGCACCGGGTATTCCCCCTATGAATTGTTATACGGGCGACCCCCTCGCACCTTTCTTGATATGGCCCAAGAAGCATGGGAAGCAGAACCAGACCGTACACGGCCCCTTCCAGAATACATGGAGAACCTGAAAACCCACCTAGCCCTTATGAGAGATATAGTCAGCCACAACCTCGAGAGTGCCCAGAACAGGCAAAAAGGACAATATGATAAAGGCCAAACCCAGAACCTTCTTGGCAGGGGATCTTGTCTTACTTATGTTACCATCCTCCGACCAAAAACTCCTGGGACAGTGGCAAGGTCCATATAGCATCTTACGTCAGGTGACCCCGGTCACTTACGAACTAGACATAGATCCCATTCGTGGAGTCACCCAAATCTATCATGTTAATCTTCTAAAAAAATGGGAGGGCCCTCGTCCCGTCTTAAGTGGGTCGGCTAACACAGATCCCCTCTCCTTCACTCCTTGTATCGATCCCGATATCACCCCACGACAGAGACAGGAACTCGAAACAGTTCTATTTCCATTGCGACAGGTGTTCTCCTCCTCCCCGGGACATACCACCATCACTGAACACGCGATACAAACCATTCCCGGGAAGGTGATACGACAAAGGCCATACAGAGTCCCCGAGGCCCGCAGGGAAGTAATACGACACAAAACTGAACAAATGCTGAAGATGGGTATCATCGAACCCTCGGTAAGCGAGTGGAATTCCCCGATAGTACTCGTACCCAAACCGGACGGGGCTTTCCGGTTTTGTATTGATTTCCGGGGGGTAAATAAAATATCCTCCTTTGACACATACCCCTTACCCCGCGTCGACGAGATGGTCGAACGCATAGGGAAGGCCCAATATATCTCCACACTAGACCTCTGTAAGGGGTATTGGCAAATCCCCCTCCGTGAAGAAGATAGAAAAAAGACGGCCTTCTCCACCCCTGACGGGTTATACCAATTCCTTGTACTTCCTTTTGGGCTTCATGGCGCCCCAGCCACCTTCCAACGGGCCATGAATAAAATCCTACAACCTCACTCTCTCTATGCTGGTGCATATCTTGATGATATCGTGATCTATAGTGACAACTGTACCCAGCATTTAGAACACATGTACCAGGTCATCACCTCCCTAGGGACTTATGGTTTTACCATTAATCCCTCCAAAACCACCCTAGCAGCACAGACCGTGAAGTACCTAGGCTACCTCCTGGGGGAAGGCTTGATCAGACCCCAGGAAAGCAAAATCGAAGCCATACAGTCCCTCCCCTTTCCTCAGAGCAAAAGAAACCTTCGTGCTTTCCTGGGACTCTTGGGTTACTACCGACGGTTCGTCCCCAACTTCTCACAAAGAGCGGCCCCCCTCACTGACCTCCTAAAAAAATCTATGAAAACAGACACCCTCCTCAGATCCCCTACGGCAGAGTTGATGCAGGCATTCTCCGACCTAAAGAACGCTCTGACCTCCCATCCCGTGTTAGTAAGCCCAGATTATACACTGCCATTTATATTACAGACGGACGCCTCTGAACAGGGACTCGGGACTGTCCTATCGCAAAAAGATCCCCAAGGAAACAAGAAGCCTATTCTCTTTCTTAGCAGAAAACTGTTTCCCCGAGAGAAGAACTACGCCGTGGTGGAGAAGGAAGCCCTGGCCATCAAGTGGGCCGTAGACAGCCTACGTTATTATCTGGAGGGGAGACAATTCACCATCTACACTGACCATGCTCCCCTGGAGTGGATGGCGCGGAACAAGGGCCACAACGATAGAGTCCTCCGCTGGTTCCTATCCCCCCAACCATATCGCTTCGCCACTGTACACAGGAAGGGCTTAGAGCAAGGTAACGCGGACTATCTTTCTCGTTACCCTGTGTCCACAGAGGGTACAAGAAAGACAGCTAGGGGAAGGGAATGTGATCTCGGACCCCGAGATCGCCAAATCCGAGACGGTCTATCCCCTCTGTTACCACCTCGCACCATATCCAGTCCAGGCAGACGCGTAGAGTCCCCAACAACAGCGTCCCTGACGACAGGCATCCCGCCCCTCTCTCCTTTGCAGGAACCAATCAGAGGTACCGAAGGACCGGAAGGGATACCCCGTGAACCCGGAAGTCCCGCCTCTCCACCGACGGCCGGATACAGAAAAGCCCGAAGGGAAGACACAAGCGTCGTCGAAGGATTGTGGCAGGAGATTTCGGCTGGACCGGTGACGGACGGAGAAGACGGGAACGGAGAGCGCGAGGAGTGGTCCGAAGAGTGGTGGAGTCCCACGGAGGTGGCTGGAGAGCGGCCGTAACTCGGAGGAGAGTTACGGCGGAGCGCGTGAGTACCAGTTACTCCTTTGTGCCTGTGTACATAGTTAGAAACCCCTCCCAGTGTAAATTGTTCCCGCTATCCTAGGCACGTCACCCGTAAGCACTAGTTAGGTTGTAAATACGCACTGTACACTGTATAAAGAGCACCCCTCTCCCCACCTCCCGGAACACTTCTATTTCTTTCCTTCCCTTGACTCATACCTATACCGCCCTCACTTCCCCTTCGTTTCCACACACTCCCGGGTTAACGGTGGAGGTACCGGATCTCGAGTCCAAGCACAGCTAACGGCTCCCTCTTTTCTCTTGTTTGCCCTCCGAGGTGTTCTCCGACCACAGCGAGGCAGCTACACCAAAGCCCCGGGACGATCCTTGGACCTTCATCCCGCCCGGACAACAGAGAAGAAGACGTACACACCTTCCTGGGTGTTGGACCGGACTCTCCTACTATCCCCGTAAAACCTTGTACAAAAACCCCAATAAATCACTATCGCCCACTATATCCGGCCTCCTCGCCTGCTTTACCAGTCCGCTGACCGCCCACGATCACAGGAGTTAATAGAGCATACGGGAGTAAGCAGGGTGGGAAGTACCCTCACAGTAAACGGGCCCTCTGCGCATGCGCACTCCAGCTGGAGGGTGTAGTTAATTGAAAAGGATCTGACACCATTTGTGACCTTGCTGTAGGCCCAAATAGGATACGCAGAAAAGTAAATGCTGTATGATTATGGATGATATGTTAGATTCAGAGAGGAAATACCTTTGTACTAGAATTATGTTAAGGTTAGCCATCTGACATTTGTACTTATCAATTTTAATCAATGTAATGCAATTCTGCATAATTGCGTAAATATTGTTTAGCTTAAATTTTTGTTTATTTTTATGTTTAATAAATACGGCTGGGTTTTGTACGACCCCCGCTTCCAAAGAAATCTTCTCATTTCATTAAATAGGGTTTGATAAGGGAAGAGGGGGTATAGGTAGTCCCTGGCCATAGAGAAATGCGGGGCCGGCATAGGCCACGCCAAAAGTATGGAGGGCACACCGCCCCCCCCCCTCGCGACCACAGATGCGAGCCTGTCGCGTGGTGATGACGCGACGGGCGTGCCTCGGCTCTCGTTGGTCCCTGGTCCTGAGCATGACCCGGAAGTGATGGAATCACTTCCGGGTCACACGATGGGCAAAGGCCAGGCCGGTTAGAAACAGCTTAGCAGGGTAGGGGTTAAAAAGCTGAGGAGCGCAAGAGTCTGTCTCTTGACTCCACGCTTCCCAGACTGCTGCACCAGCCTCAGTAGGAGGTTGTAATTGTTTTCCCCACCCACCAACACCTAAAGCAAAATATTGGTGTTATGAATTAAGCATGTTTTATTTCACAGGTTGACATATGTACTGGTGTATACTATATCGGTGTGTTTTTTCCTTAGAAATTTGTTCCGTTTACAGGTCATCAATCACCGTATTTAGTGCTATACCTTGGTCAGGCGGTAAGGTCATAATTGGTGAGCAATAAATTTGTTCCGTTTACAGGTCATCAATCGCCGTATTTAGTGCTATACCTTGGTCAGGCGATAAGGTCATAATTGGTGAGCAGTAAATTTAAGGTCCTTAGAGGGCGGCGCCATTCTTAAATGGGGTCGCCCAAGGGGAGGGACAAGTGGTCTCTACTAGACCTCCAGGGGTAGTTACAGCCGGTTGGCTGGAGGGGTGCGGGGGAGGGGGGAATCACACTTTCTCTAGGCTGGTTGGCAACCCCGCACATGCACAATGGGCAAGGGCCTCCTTTATGGAGTTAATAGATCGTACGGGGTAACCAGGGGGGTAGTACCCTTACAGTAAACGGGCCCTCTGCACATGCGCACTCCAGCTGGAGGGTGTGGTTAATTGATAAGGATCTGACACCAGTTGTGACCTTGCCTTAGGCCCAAATAGGATACGCAGAAAAGTAAATGCTGTATGATTATGGATGATATGTTAGATTCAGATAGGAAATACCTTTGTACTAGAATTATGTTAAGGTTAGCCATCTGACATCTGTACTTATCAATTGTAATCAATGTAATGCAATGTTTTCTGCATAATTGTGTAAATATTGTTTAGCTTAAATTTTTGTTTATTTTTATGTTTAATAAATACGGCAGGGGGTTGTATGACCCCCGCTTCCAAAGAAATCTTTTCAATTCATTAAATAGGGTTTGATAATTGAGGAGGGGGTATAGGTAGTCCCTGGCCATAGAGAAAGGCGGGGACGGCATCGGTCACGCCAAAAGTATGGCGGGCGCATCAGCCCACCCCTCGTGACCACAGAGGCGAGCCTGTCGCGCGGTAATGACGCGACAGGCGCCCCTCGGCTCTCGTTGGTCTCTGGTCCTGAGCATGACACGAAAGTGATGGAATCCCTTCCGGGTCACGCGATGGGCAAAGGCCAGGCCGGTTAGAACCAGGCTGGCAGGGTAGGGGTTAAAAGGCTGGGGAGCGCAAGAGTCTGTCTCTTGACTCTGCGCTTCCCAGACAGCTGCACCAGTCTCGGTAGGAGGTTGTAATTGTTTTCCACACCAACCATCCCCTAAAGCAAAATCTGGGTGTTATGAATTCATCATGTTTTATTTCACAGGTTGACATATGTACTGGTGTATACCATATCTGTGGGTTTTTCCTTAGAAATTTGTCCCGTTTACATGTCATTGTTGGACCTGGCCTTTCTGGCAGGTTCACCCCGAAACTTTTTGCTTTTGCCTAGCCTATTTCTGTAAAATGGTGTTGGTGATTTTAGGTCTCTGTGCACTTTTTCACTGTGGTCCAGTGTAAGGTGCATGCGCTCTCTGTGTGTGTGGTGAGAGTGACCTGCCCTCCCATAGGAATGAATGGGGAATATGTATGCCCATGGTAGTTCCTGATGTGTGGGCAGTGCAGGGTCGAGTTTGGTATGTGCGGACTCGTGAGATTGAAAGCTGTGCAATGATATATGCGGCATGATTGTGTCTAGTGTGGAAGTGCCACTTCTAGAAGTTGGCATGTTTGGGTAATTTGTGCCTGGCGTGTGATAGGCTGGAGCTGGCTGGTGAGCCTGGCTCCAAGAGTCTGGAGGGGCCTGCCCCGGTGGTGAATGGAGTGATTAGCATGCGGATGTGAGGGAGGGGTACACCTGGGACCTGAATAGGGCTGGGTTTTCCTTCCACAATGCTGGCTCCACCCCCTGTGGTGCATCTGATGTCCATAGCCTGGCCAGTGAAAGGAGTTCCCCATAACCAGTTGTAGCTGGTTCTCACATTGCCTGCACCCTGCTTGACAAAGGAATTCACTGTATAAAAAGGGGCTGTGTCCCCTTACAAAATGTTCTTGTTTCTGACTTGAATCCTGCCAGGGGCGTGTTGCTGCTTGGGCCCAGGGGAAGGCCTGCCTCCCTGGGCTCTGCCCAGCCCCTGGATACTTGATGGACTTTCTCTTGGACATATTGCTTTGTCTCTGAGGTTGACAAGGCTTTGTTACAGCCTTCCTGCATGCTATTTGCAGGCTGAGCTCTTTTATTTGATTTCCCTAGGAAAAGGAGAGCCTGGGAGCTGAGCAGCGTGGTGCTGCAGCTCTTCCCCAGGGAATCCCCCTCGTAGGGATTCCTGCCTCCTCCTTGTGCCTTGCTGGTGCCACCCTGCTTATGGGATCGTTTTATGGGGCGCAGGTACCTACCCTGCCTTATGCCCATCTTTGTAAATAAATTACCGCGGGTGCTACCCCGCTCATTTTTATATTTACACAGAGGTTGCCCACACCTCATTCTGCCCGAATTTGTCCCACCACGGCCGCCCGGAATTCAGGCAAGCTGGCCTGTGACGGGGCGGGCCGCGGCAGGACCGGAATCGTGGATGCCGGTAGTGGTGCGAGGAAGGAGGTCGGGAGCCCACCCCGCCTCCTCGACCAGAGCGAAGAGAAGTGGCATCTTCCCACGGACCGGGGCTCCAGAAGTGGAGAAAGCCCCGGGGCCGCCAGCCGAGAAGACGGGGGGTGTTGCGGGGCTCCCGTGTCCTGGAGGGAGCCCCGGCAGAGAAGTCCCGCGCCGCCTGCCTGGAGGAGCCCCGCTGGAGGACAGCAGCCCAGTGAGTAGAAAGGGGCTGGGGGCTCCAGGTGAGTGTTCGTGCCGGCGCGAGGCACCGTATGCTGTGGTAAGTAGGGCGGCCCCGGATGGCAGTGGGCAGACCCACCATAGGGGGCATTGTTGAATTTGGCGGCCCCTAAGCTCCCAGGGGCCTTGTGGTATCCTGAGCCCCCGGAGGCTCCAACGAAGGGCATATTTTGATTTAGAGCCCTGAGAGGCTCCTGGGCAGTTAGTGATTCCGAGTACCCAGAGGGGGGGGGCTCCAACAATCTTGGGGGCATTTTGTTTCAGAGCCCCTGAGGCTTCAGCGCGCTCCGCCTTCTGGGGGCCAGACTTCCCTCTGTGGTCCTTGAGGGGCATGATCGTTTTGGGGAGCTAGAGTGCTCCGAGGGGCATAACTGTTTTCAGAGCCTAGAGGGCTCCAAGGCTGTGAAACAGGGTCCAGAGCCAGATGGCTCCAACAGTTGGTGCAGTTCTATTCTAGAGTCAGTGAGGGCCCTGTCGCAGTTTTATTGATTCCCAGCTGCCCAGCAATTAGTGGGCAGCTGCACCGTTTAGGCGCCATGAGAGAGAGAGGCCCTGTGTGGGATGGAGATGGCATAGAGGTGCCAGGCCTTCTACAGCTGCGCAGCACTTAGTGCAAGCTGCAACGTTTAGGCCCTGTTACTGTTCCCAGCTGCCCAGCAAGTAGTGGGCAGCTGCAACGTTTAGGTTGGCGCCGGTGGCGCACCCCTGACTGGCGCTGCGATGGCAGCGCTCCCTGACATTCTGGACACAGGGCATTTGAGCCCTTCTTGAGATGGCCAGTTGGCCAGGGGGCAATTGCCTAATGTGATTTTTGCGCAATGTGATGTTACTGTCATTGTGAGGTTACTTTACCTGTGTAGGTTCATGTTAGTGAGAGTTTACTTCACTGTGAGTCACACCCCTAAATGTGAGTTATGCTTAGGGGGAGAGTCTAATGGGTTTAGACTAGTGAGAGATTGCCTACTGTATTTTTACTGGTTAGGCCCAAATGTGAGTTATGCGTAATGTGCTATGCCATTATGCCTGTGACACCGCTGAATGTGTTTTATGCATTATGTGTCTTACCTACACCTCTGAATGTTTCTTTGCATCATGTGTATTTTATTCTTAGGTGGTTGTGTTTTGCCTAGTATAATTTATACTAGAGAGGGTATGTGTCCATGTGTGATCTAGGCCTATGGTTATTAGTATTGCGTAGTGTGTACCTACCTGTTACCAGTGGTTACTGGTTGTGATATTTTATTGTTATTTTGTGCTACACTTATTGTAAGTTCTAGAAGTGCTATTTCTGCTAGGTGTTGATTCTGACAGTGGCCCATGTGAACCTGTCCTGTACATAATACCTTGTAAATATTGCCCGTGCCAGTTGGCACAATGTATATTGTGTGATTACTATCTGATGTGTTTTGACAATACAAAAGTTATTTTTATATAACCTTGTGTGGAGTTCCTTTTGTAGTGTGCCTAGGATGTTGTTGCTGTTGTGTGCGTGCGCAAATGCTTTACACATTGCCTCCGGGATAAGCCTGTCTGCTCGTGCCAAGCTACCAAGGGGGTGAGCAGGGGTTATCTTGGCGTGTGACTCCCTTGCCATGACTAGAATGGTGGTTTCTGCCTGGCTTTGGCGTCAGCCTTAGCCAACCAGAAATCCCAGTTCTAACAGTCATCATTCGTCGTATTTAGTGCTATACCGTGGTCAGGCGGTAAGGTCATGATTGGTGAGCAGTAAATTTAAGGTCCTTAGAGGGCGGCTCCATTCTTGAATGGGGTGGCCCAAGGGGAGGGACAAGTGGTGAGGTTCCGTGACAATTGTAAGTGATGTTTTCGACTCGCTCGAATATGGTCGAGTCTGGTATCTATGAACCGCAAATGACGAGTTTAGTGGGTGTACGCGTTTTCGCTGTGCTAGCCTAAACCGTTCGTTTGTTTCGTGGGTTTCTTCATCTGAACCCACGGGTTCCATTTTAGATACGGCATCCATTTTGTTTCTTGCCCTCAAGTAGCCAGCGAACGGACACTGTCCGCTTCGTGACCCTGGGATTCCCAAACTCTTGCGGAAGACACGTGTTCCTTTGAGGGTGTCTTTATGATGAGGGGGATGACACTGCAAGGCAGATGGCCCCGCTCGAGGCTCATCTTGCCGTGCCGGTCTATTGTCTCAGTTGTGCATTTATTAGGCACGTCTCCTTTGATCCCTGCAATCGTGTTTCCGATAGCACCCCCTTACACTTTTTTTCAATCTGTCCGCTCTCCTCGTCTTCCTTTGCACCTGTTTCTGACTCTTCCTTGATTCGTTTACTGCCGGAATGGAATGTACTAATGGTGAGAAGATGTACTTTTACAGTTGGGAACCGGCAATGCTACTGTAATTATGTTCCGGGACTCTGGATACATGAAAGTTCCCTGTGGTGCCTGATATTACGGCCTTACTGACTCTGATTCCAGCATCTGCTTCTTGGTTCTCAGTGATCGATCTAAAGAATGCTTTCTTTAGCACTCCGATTGCTGAGGAAAGCAGAGACCTATTCGGTTTCTCGTTAGTTGGTCGCAGCTTTAGGTTTCAACGCGCTCCTCAGGGCTATTGTGAGAGTCCATCGATATATAGCCAAGCCCTGAAGAGTCAACTTGATGCGTTTGTGTTACCGGCTGGTGCGGCCTTGATCCAATATGTCGACGACTTATTGGTAGCTGCGGACACACGAGAAATTTGCAAAACTGCTACGGTGTCTTTGTTGCAGCATCTTTGTAACTTACATCACAAGGTGTCACCTTCTAAACTGCAATATTGTTGCCAAGAAGTAACCTATCTAGGTCACTTATTGTCAAAGGAGGGAAGAAGGTTGACCCCAGAGAGAATTGCAGCGATCGCTCGAATGACTGTGCCAACAACTCAGAGAGATGTGCGTGTCTTTCTAGGTATCACGTCATACTGCAGGCAATGGATTCCAAATTTTTCATTGCTAGCGAAACCATTGGTAGCCCTTACATGCAAGTGTGTTCCAACTCCTTTGCCATGGACGGAAGAGTGTCAGAAAAGTTTTTCTGAACTGCGTGATGCGTTGTGTTCGGCCCCTGTGTTAGGTACTCCTGACTACAGTAAGCCGTTTACACTATACGTTCACGAGAGGGAAGGTTGTGCGTTGAGTGTTTTGACGCAGCAATTTGGCGGTAAGCAGCGTCCATGTGCATATTTTTCCTCGACCTTGGACCCAGTAGCTAGAGCATTGCCGAGTTGTCTGAGAGCAACAGCGGCAGCTGCGGTGTCCATCCGACAATCTTCGGGATTGGTCATGGATAATATGCTTACGGTGATGGTTCCACATGCAGTTGACACTCTCTTGAATCGTACGAAAACTCAACACTTGACGAGCGCAAGGTTGTCTGGTTATGAGTTGACGCTTTTGGCAAGTCACATTCAAATAAAGCGCTGCAATGTCCTGAACCCGGCGACGTTGTTGCCAACCAATATGGAATCAGACGAGGTACCACCACATGATTGTTATTTGCGAACTGAGGAAGAAACGAAGGGTCGTGTTGACCTAAAAAACACTCCATTGGAAGACCCCGATGGTACTTTGTATGTGGATGGTTCGTGTTTTAAGTTGCCAAATGGTGATGTGACGACTGCTTATGCTGTGGTAACGTTGAGTACGATTGTGGAAACTGCGAGATTGAATCAGAATTCTGCACAGGCGGCAGAATTAATTGCCTTGACAAGTGCGTGTGTTTTGTCGAAAGGGAAACGGGTGAATGTTTTTACCGACAGCCAGTATGCGTTTGGTGTTGCTCATAGTTTTGGGCGATTGTGGCGAGAGAGAGGTTTTATGACATCGCATGGAACGAAGATCCAGCATGGACAGCTTGTGAACGATCTTTTAGACGCACTCACATTGCCTAAGCAGGTGGCGATTATTAAATGCAGTGCGCATCGTAAGGTGACGGATGATGTTGGTCGTGGCAATGCGTTTGCTGATGAGATTGCTAAAGAGACTGCGAGAAACCTTGCAACTAGAATGTATGTGACGAGTTCGGTAAGGTGGCCTGCAGAAACTGGTATGTGTGAGGATACTGTCGAAAGTGTGAGAGCGATTCAGAATGAGGCCATCGAAACTGAAAAGACCAAGTGGAAGGAGAGCACGGGAAAGTTGGATGCGAATGGATGTTGGATTGATTTGTCGGAGAACCAAAGGTGGATGTTGCCAGATGCATATGTGCTAGCTGTCGTGACCATGGCACACGGTTTGTCACATATTAGTGCGAAAGGTATCTGCAAGTTGTTGTCCCCTGTATGGAAGAATGACGGTATCGCTAAATGTGCTGAGAGATTGGTTAAGAATTGTATGGTATGTATGATGTACAATCCTGGCAAGGGCACTCCTACACCCCCTGGCCATTTTGCTCCTCCTACATGTCCCTTTGAGGTAATCCAACTGGACTTCATCCATATGGAGCGATGTAATAACCTAAAATACGTTTTGGTTGTGGTTTGCGCATTCTCCCGATGGATCGAAGCTTATCCTCTCAAAGATAATACTGCCCTGTCCACAGCGAAAGTCCTACTGAAGGAATACTTTCCTCGGTATGGAATGCCACGGATTGTATGGTCTGATAACGGAAGTGAGTTTGTGGGGAGTGTGATGAAAAGTGTGTGTAAAGGCCTTGGAATTACACAAAAATTCCATAGCGCCAATCATCCCCAGTCAGCAGGTTTGGTTGAGGGGTACAATGGTACTCTGAAACTAAAACTCGCAAAGATTCAGGCTACGACTGGTCTCTCGTGGCCCGACGCCTTGCCTCTGGCTCTTTTGTCCACTAGGGCGACTGTACACTCTCGAGTAGGGCTCAGCCCATACGAGATTGTGTTCGGTCGTCCTGCAAATATTTGGGGGGTTCCTAGACCCAGTGCATTCACAAGTCTTGAATATCCAATGCTAATTGATTAACTTCATGATCTGACTGCTAAACTGAGGTTAATTCATCAACAGGTCTTTGAAGCACTGCCGGCGCAGACGGAGGGCCCAGGCCACCAGCTCCAGCCCGGAGACTGGGTGGTTACAAGAAACTTTGGCCGGAAGCGAAATCTCGAGCCAAGGTTTATCGGACCCTTCCAAGTGCTACTCGCCACGAGAACCGCTGTTCGTTTGGAGGGACGCAAGCATTGGGTGCATGCCACCCACACCAAAAAGGTACCAATACCTTTACCAGCGGACTCTTGGGTGAGGACTGGCATCGCCGCATCTGAAACAGAAGTTTTGCCAAACTTTGTGCAGTTCAGTGACGCTCAGCCTGTGGGAGATACTTCAGTGCAGCCAAACAACCTTTCTGAACCTTTGCCATTGGAGAATTCAAGATCTGAACTATTGTCTGACCGACAGGACTCTGTTTTACAATCCGATCCATTGTTTGAAGAGCAGACTCGCCCTGGAAGAAGCAGATATTTTCTTCGTTCCAATACTAGAGACTAATAAAAATTAGTTTTGCTTTTTCCTTTTGAAATTCACGTTACCCCCATTATCACTCTGAACATTTTTGAACAACTGTGGTTTTGTATCAAATTCTGAGTTCTTTTCCACACATGTGTGTTTTTCCACAGCTAGGATATTTTGTATATATTGTTTGATTAAAAGAACCTTACATCCGGGTTGACCGTAGGGCCATGCGGGTACTTCCTTCTGTTTAGTAGGTCCTGACACTAGGTCGGTGACCGTTGATTCCTGGGAACTCCTGGGGATTGACCATTGCTACACAGAACGAAGTGCGTCAAGAACGTTGCGGACGGTTTTAGGGGATGGCATTCTCAAAGTTGTTGGAAGTGGAGAAGACTCAAGCACAAAGATTCGAATTGCATAGAGTTGTACGCACCAAATGTTTATGTTTCAGGTGTTCCTACTGTTCCTAACTGTTTCTTCGGTACTGGTGGGTGGAGTATACTATGCGATACAATCATTATTGCCTTCTGCTTCACCTACCCCTTCCTCTGAACCCAAACCTACTTCCACTGTTTCTCCTCATTTCTTTCACATCTTACCACAACACGAGCAGGTTAGACGTGCGGAATTCATGAACAATTCCTTCATTCAGCTCCTTCATCAACATCAGTTGGTGATGAACACTACCAATTGTTGGGTGTGTGGGTTAATGCCACATACCACTGATAGGGGAATTCCGTACTTGGTTCTTCCTTACAGTTCCCAGGGTTCAGCTCGAGCATTCCAAACAATGTTTCGTAGTGCACTAGATTCCTACCCCCATCGAGAGCCACGCACTGCAGATCATGGTCCTGGCCCGTACCACAAGCCTTTTGCAAGAGCGATTGCCGATTTAGATAGGGATATCTTTGACGCATCGCTTATCCCGGAGGAAGAGGTGCGAGCATACAGAGATCTGAGTGAGGCTGAGTATAGCATGTCAGTGGGTGATCGGCAGCTTAAAAGCTCGTCTCCGATCTGGATCGTACCCCATCTCGGTAATTTCTGTCTGAAAGGCCTTGGCCGAAGCCCGCGAGCTCAGCTCGGGAGGAGTGCCTGTACCAAAACGTATGTTTTGCCGACAGCCTCTTACCCTGTTCTTTTGACTGCCAAGGGTACTTACTTTGTTTGTTATGACCGCGCATATACATGGTTGCCTCGTGACTTTTCAGGCACATGTTATATTGCAAATTTGTTGCCGCCGACCTTTACTGTTGGGTCGGATTATCACAAGACTAGAGTTGTGAGAGGCGTGATTAGCGAAGAGGACACTGCCGGTCAAGAAGCAGGAGACTTCCTTAAGGGTTTCTTGCCGTTTTGGGGACCTATGATCAATAGTAGGAAACTGAGACAATTGACTCGAGTGGTGGAATCAACCGCTAATATCACTGCAAGCGCCCTTGGTAATATCACAGCAGAGCTTCAGGCTGACAGGCTTATGACGTTACAAAATCGTATGGTTTTAGACGTTGTCCTTGCAGATAGAGGTGGAGTATGTAAGGTGATCCATTCGAGTTGCTGCATTTTCATTCCTGACAACGCTCCAACTGTCTATCAAGCCATCTCGAAGTTGCATAAAATCTCCGAGTCCATACACGTGGACGTAGGGGATTGGACGCTTCTAGGGTGGTTTTGGGGCCTAATGTCGACGTGGGGTTGGAAAATTCTGATGATCATTGGGGTTGTTGTAGCATTTCTGTTCACGTGTTGTCTTTGTGTGCAGTATGGTCCTGCCTTATATGGCCTCTGTGCTACGACGTGTATAAGACGGCCACCTGTTACCAAGGAAGCACTGATGGATAGGATGATGTTGCAGCAACATCTGGATGGTCTGATGAATATCGAGATCGATTCTGATTCCGACTAGTGCTTGCCTACATAAGGGCAAAAGGAGCGTCTGAGGTTCCGTGACAATTGTAAGTGATGTTTTCGACTCGCTCGAATATGGTCGAGTCTGGTATCTATGAACCGCAAATGACGAGTTTAGTGGGTGTACGCGTTTTCGCTGTGCTAGCCTAAACCGTTCGTTTGTTTCGTGGGTTTCTTCATCTGAACCCACGGGTTCCATTTTAGATACGGCATCCATTTTGTTTCTTGCCCTCAAGTAGCCAGCGAACGGACACTGTCCGCTTCGTGACCCTGGAATTCCCAAACTCTTGGGGAAGACATGTGTTCCTTTGAGGGTGTCTTTATGATGAGGGGGATGACACTGCAAGGCAGATGGCCCCGCTCGAGGCTCATCTTGCCGTGCCGGTCTATTGTCTCAGTTGTGCATTTATTAGGCACGTCTCCTTTGATCCCTGCAATCGTGTTTCCGATAGCACCCCCTTACACTTTTTTTCAATCTGTCCGCTCTCCTCGTCTTCCTTTGCACCTGTTTCTGACTCTTCCTTGATTCGTTTACTGCCGGAATGGAATGTACTAATGGTGAGAAGATGTACTTTTACAGTCGGGAACCGGCAATGCTACTGTAATTATGTTCCGGGACTCTGGATACATGAAAGCGACCCCCTATGAAATTTACTGTGGGAACTGGGTTGTAACCTTTTGTTTGCCATGTTGCTGTATGACGAAAAACTGTATAAAAGGAGCGATCCACAGATACAATTTGAAGCAGTCTCCATGAACCTACATGCTATGTACTTCTTGTGACTTCTGTGTTCCCTGCAGTAAATAAACCTCGAATCTTTGACGCCGAAGGAAGTGTCCCTTATCTCTGTCATTTGTACGCCGGAACAGGTAACCCACGAAGGTTTCAGGTGTTGTCCCTGGCACCGCTGGGTCTTAGAAAAACCCAGTCCTTCAGTGGTCTCTCCTAGAACTCCAGGGGCAGTTACAGCCGGTTGGCTGGATGGGTGCGGGGGAGGGGGGAGTCACACTTTCTCTAGGCTGGTTGGACACCCCGCATCTGCACAATGGTGCCAGTAAACAGCGCAGAACTGCAAGGGCCCCCTTTATGGAGTTAATAGAGTGTACGGGGGTAACCGGGGGGAGGGAAGTATCCTCACTGTAAATGGGCACTCTGCGCATTTGCTTTCCGGCAGGAGGGCGTGGTTAATTGATAAGGATCTGACACCAGTTGTGACCTTGCCATAGGCCCAAATAGGATAAGCAGAAAAGTAAATGGTGTATGATTATGGATGATATGTTAGATTTGGATAGGAAATACCTTTGTACTAGAATTATATTAAGGTTAGCCATCAGACATCTTATCAATTGTAATCAATGTAAAACAATGTTTTCTGCGTAATGGTGTAAATATTGTTTATAATAAATTTTTGTTTATTTTTATGTCTAATAAATACGGCCGGGGGTTGTACGACCCCTGCTTCCAAAGAAATCTTCTCATGTCATTAAATAGGGTTTGATAAGGGCGGAGGGGGTATAGGTAGTCCCTGGCCATATGAATATTGCGTATATGAAAGGTAATCCAGTGATAGTGCAATGCGAAATATGGCATGTTGTGTGATTAAAGTCAGTGGAAAGCTTGTATGATGAACAGAACAACCTCAGTGAAAATCCTAACATACGCAATCCAACATCTTCGACAATTCCAAAAATGAGCAATTAGTGCCAGACTATGATTGAAAAAATGTTATGCGGCAGTGTGCAATGAACATCGTATTCAGCACACTTATCTTGAGTAGTAGGCTCCTGGTTGCGAGTCGACTTCTTCGGGCTGGGAGTTCTCCCATCAGCAGGATGTCTCCCTGGGAGCCGCCATGGCAACCCTTTAACTGCTGGCCGCCGAGCACTACCTCGCTGGTGCTGCGAATGTCCAACGGCTGACGCAGCACCGCCCACTCCGCGGAACCTCCGCACTGCAGCGAAAAAACGGCCGGGGCTAAAGTCAGGGCTTTAAGTGGGCCGGGTCTGTCCGGGTCTGAGCACCGGCAGTTATTTTCTGGGGGCCTCGAAACGGGTCTCTTTCGGGCTCTATATCCAGGCCTTCAAAGGTAGTCCGTTTTCTTTTTTTTTTCTCGACTGCAGTGAGAGTATGAACATCGATGTGCCCATGCTCACAAACAACGTCAGAAGTACTGACTTCTTACTTTTTAACAGCACCCCTTGCCACGCTTTCACTTTTTCAGTAGCTGTCTCGCTGTATCCGGACTCGCAACACTCCCTCTCCCCGCCCCCACTACTCAGCAGCAGAAGCCAGGAGCAGCAGTGCCACCGGGTCACAACTCCATCTTGCACGAAGACGAGCTGTCGGAAACTGCGTGGTAACTACCATAGGATCATCTAAAAGCCCTTTGAATTAATTTTGTGCATGTGAAGAAGCTTTTCTTCAGCTTGCATTCCAACCTCCATAACTGATCACAGAACGACCCCAAAGGCAGTGTTTCCAAATAGAACAGCGTTTTCATTTAATGACTGAGTTTTTTTGTCTCGGATCTGAAAGGTACAACAACATACCCTCAAATATTATTCATACATACGAGTGTGCTTCCTTCGCCGTATTATTTGATATAAAGTGATGAGCATAATTTGGGCAGGCACTCGAAAAACCACGTGCAGGCAATAAATAAACATTCATACCACCAGTCGAAAAACCAAAGTCACCCCTCCCTCTGCCCCCAGCTTCTGCAACTGCTTCGCACTTAGGTACCGGCCGCAACGAAAATGAAAAGTAAATTGGGGTGGTTCCTTTCACCAAGTGCATTTCTGCCTAGGTTTGGACAGTTTCACAATTATTTCGGATCTAGTCACTTAGCACCCTTTCACCTGCACCTGCGATTCTTTCATTAACAGCACTTGCAGAGATGGGGTAAGCCAATGCTGAGCAGCCTCACCCCCATTCTGAAAAGGATTGACAGCGAATGAGGAAAAGCAAAGACGTGCACCTGCCCATTGGGACAGGAGTTGAGTGGTGACAGAAGTTTTGCTGTGCTAGGGGACTCCCTTTGATTTCATGTCATTTGTATTGTAGGCTTAGTTTGGCCAGCCAGCCAGTTAGTTTTAAAAGTGCATTTGTTTTATGTACTTCGTGCAACACGTTATTGCTTATATAAGGTGCTTAATGTGCTTCGGTTGGCAGTGCACTGTTTGTGTTGTATGTTTAGTGCAGGGCTTTAAGTGGGCCGGGGCTGTCCGGGTCTGAGCCCCTGCAGCTATTTTCAGAGTGCTTCGAAACGGGTCTCTCTAAGGCTCTATTTTCAGGCCTCCAAAGGTAGTGTGTGTTCTTTCTTTTTTTTTCCTAGACTGCAGTGAGAGCATGCACATCGATGAGCGCATGCTCATTTTGCTCACTACTGAGCAGTGGAGGTAGTGAACATGCCAGGTGAGCCGTGTTGTAGGAGGAACGGGGCTTTAAAGAGAGAAATTTTTTCTCAGGATTTCCCTTCTGGCAGCGCAGGTGTCGTCGTGGTGCCAGCCTTCACATGGTGGGATGATTAGGAGAGAGATGACCATAGGCGGCCTGCTCCAGCACAACCCTGCTCTGACTCTTCACACTGAGCGCCAGCAACAACTGAAACGCAGAGAGAGGAACTAGTCTGCGTGATCCTGCCCTAGCCCTAAACAATGCTAGTTATCTTGATTTAGACCACGCCCCTACTTGGATAGACCACGCCCCTACTTGGATAGGCCACGCCCCTCTAAGAGGTTTGCTCCGCCCATTTTAGAGCACCCCCAGTTTTTTTTTACCACTTAAAGCCCTGGCTAAAGTGTTAACAATCAGTGCATCTGACTAGGCAGTTCCCAAAAATTCAATGGGGAGACCTGAATTTTAGGTCCACTCTGCACAATTCATATATAGAAGCTTTCTGCTGCACAGAGATGTGTGTCTGTGATGTGGATTATCCACTCTCCTGCAAAGCATACGGCCTGATTGCAGATCGCCACCGAGCAGAGTTCACGGCTGAGGCGGCCATCTCCCTTAGGTTGTGGCCACGCCCTGACCTGGTTGAATCTCTGAGCCTCGTTTTTCATAGTTGTTTCATGGGCAGCATGTGTTTCCTCTTTTACAATGGTTTCTTGAATTTTCTTTGGGTGTGTTAAGATGTGCTTTCTCAACTTTTCCCAGAAAAAACATACTTTTCCTCACCAAGAAGCGGAAACAAATTTCTTAAATGACTCTATATGCCCTGCAGAATGGGAAAAAATATTCCTGTTTCATATATTTTGTTCTACAATATCATCATTGGGGCAGGGTATGACTCCCTTAAAAAATGTTATTGTCAGAGAAGATCCCAGTTCTTGAAAGTGGTGAGATCTGTGCAGTGATCTGGGTACTTCCGGGGAAGTGATTAAGTAAAAAGCCTCAGCTCCAAACAGATTGGCCTGGACACAGTTTAATTCGCAAATGATGAGTTAAGAGCAAGGCAAGGAATCAAGCCTCGGCCCTGAACTCAGAAGCTGGGTCATCTTTCACTTTCACATGGTGATGAGAGATGTCTGTTACCATTAGTCACATTTTCGTAGATGGCAGAGCCATATCTTATTTAGTGTTTGTCATATCATGTCACGTGCACTGCAGACTTTTTTTGTGACATGTTAAAGGTTGACACCAGCTTTAGGAACTTCTCTCTGCCAATGCCTCTGCGCTTCTAAACGTAACTACATTAGTATTCCTATACCAGTACATCAGGAGATGCCACTGACATCTAACGCTTCATGTATCACTGATAGGCTCGGCGACGGAGTGGGAGGGGCTCGGAGACGGAGTGGGAGGAGGCTGGGTGTTTGTGTGTGAAGAATAAATAAAAAATAAAGTATCACTGACAGTGCACATTAATGGATCTGGCATAGTCCATCATTTGTATGAATACTGCTGTGCACGATTCGAGTAAACCAACTATAGACAATCTTTGTAGAATAAGGCGGAAGCGCGCCCAGGGTGCACATATTACTGCAGATTCTGTTTTTACAATTAAGGGTTAATTTTGGTGCTCACTGTGTTTCTTGGTGCTCGCGGTTTTGGCTGATGAAGGACTCGCAGCACGTGGCAATCAATTGATTCGCTAGGAGCACAGAGCTTTTGATTAAGTGATAAGGACAGGATCAGGAGCCAAGGGCTCTGGTTCCAAAACAAACAAAGTTGCGGGTCACTTTCTCCCGGGAGAGAGCGGGTCTTTCTTTGCCACGTTTCCGCAGCTCCGATGGAATGTTTCTATCACAGTAACATCACCTCTGCTGCCAGCTGCAAGCACTTTGGCGGGATGCACGTCCTAATTACCTTTTACTGAAAACCTACTAACGTGGAGTCATTTCCTCAGATATTTGTGTGCTGCTTGTGTGCCGCTTATCATACTGGCTGTACTGTACATCAAAGACACCTAATGATGTCACCGCAGGCGGCCTCTGTAAACTGCTGAGCACTGCCACGAAGCACTGAAGATGTCATCCCTCATCTGTCTTAGCCACCAAACACCCCTTTGGTCAGGTTTACGAGGTGCTGGGTGACTTGGTGGGGTAGACTCCCCTGTGGCCTAGGTAACGAGTTGCTGGATTACCTGATGGGGTAACTGCATACCCAGTGAAATAAATACCGCTGGCCACTTTTGGGACCCTGACAGCTTCGGATTGGTAACGCGGGCATTCGGGCAATTTCCGAGGGCCGGTGTCCGAGTTCTGCTGTGGGCTGCTTTTTTGAGCAGTCCGGGGTGCTATTTGGGCGCTGTCTCTGTTCTTCTGATACAGTCAGCGGCCCAGTGGGTGTCTGCGTGGCCTTTCTAGAGGCGGAAGGGCGCTCATTACCTCTGTTTAGCAGAGGTATCACTCCCTTTGTCTCTCGGGCCGGCCCATTAATGTCTGCACATACTGAGCGGGGGCAGGGGGCCTGAGTAGAAGTGGCCTCACTTGTTTCACCAGTTTAAACTAACGCGTGCATTTTTTTCACGCCCCCCCTCCCCCCTAAAGTTTTTTTTATAAGTTTACACCAAAGCAGTGATATGAGGAGTTTTTATGCAAATGTGGCCGTTTTTTTTGCGTGCCCGGGCCGATTTTCATTCCCAATCCAACCCTGGACCCTGACACCATAGGTCAAACAGTATAAATATTTTCTGGTTCAGAGGTGCCACATTCCGTAGATTTGGATGCAGAAACTTTGGACACAGAATCGGGTGAGGTGTCCGGCTGTGGTATTACCGCACTCAATAATGCACTCGCATCATGTAACAGGAGTAATATCAATGTCAACCTCATTTGTTTTATATGGTATGAAACACTGCACTTCTACCCTTTTGAAGCTCTTTGAGAACAATTGTTACCAAACGTGACTGCATTGGCCCAAGACAAATAAGGCCACATCATCCAGAGAACACAAACCAAAGGTGTGCTTGGCCATGGGTAATAACAACACAATCTTAAACATTACAGGCACCACGATGCAGAATGCAACACGTCATATACTGACCATAAATACTGACTACATGTTATGTCAGGGAAGTGTTGGAAAAATGTCACCTACGTCCAGTCTTTTCCGTAAACGCAAGTTATAGCTTAAACCTAGGCAAGCAGGAAGGTGGGAAAACGTGTCATAGTAAATGAAGGTATTACATGTTAAATCTGAAATGGGCAGTATTGCAAATGAATCCATTTGACAAGCATTCAAATAGCATTTTACACATCTGTCACAGAGATGCCATGATAAGTGCAGGCTAGAGTCAATGGAGGAGCACTTGAAGTGTCTGTTGAGAAAAGATTAATAGCAAGGTGAGGGGCAGAGCTAAAATAACATTATTCATTCCAAAGGAGGGGTTTCATGGAATAGAGCCATTAGTTAAATGGCCCAGGGATGTTGCAGGGATAATGACACTGGCAAAGTGCTCATATGGTTCACAGTGCTGATGTCAGCATGGGCAAGCAACGTTAGACAAACATCTAAAGGGTACAATGCTCAATTAGAGTAAAGCAGAAAACACTCAGATGCCAATGAACCTGTGTGTGATGACTTATACATCCAAGGTAGACCACAAATGATATATGTTAACACACTGCTTAAATATTGTATTCTATGGGATTGAAAACGTAGTACCCACATATCACCTAGCGTGCCATAGTGAACATGTTCGACATTCACAGTGGTTAAGAGTATATGACACAATTGGGTTTTCATGTTTTTTATTAGGTGCTGAATCCATGGGTCACTTGCCTTTCATTATGCATCGCCAGCAAATGACTGCTGCCACAGTTCAAAGCCTCTGCCTTTTTTCTATGCTGCATAAACTGAATTTCCGTTAGTGCTTGTGGAGGGTCTGCTGTGTGTGTCCTGTGGCACGCGTTGCCAAGGATTTCTCAGCCAACCACAGACCACTTTCTCGTAACAGTAATACCACTGCCAACAAAAATGTTGGCTTGGCATTACAACAGCTGACGCACTGCGTGGGCGCAGGGAATTTCCCATGCCCGCCACAAAGTTGCAAGATTTGGTTTGCTGCAGATGCCTTGAAATCTGGTTCACCATTTGCTCAAGGAATGCTCCTGTCTTCTCTTTAAAACGGGGAAGTTTTGACTCAGTTATTGCACTGGCCGAGTCAATGCACCCTGTGGTAATACTGAATCTAGACCCACAGTGGGCACAGAGACGATAGCCTATCGATTGAGCGTCGAATGGTTGATGAAGCCCCAGGTTTGAATGATCACTCTTATTTTTCTCCTTAGTCTTTATTAACTGGGTTCAAGAAATACACTGATGCTGTTAAGATTCTTGGACCAACCTGCCCTGCTGCCATCAGTGTTCGGCTGTAGTCAGTGAGGCAAACTCTGTGATTGATTAACTGATTGGTACAAATCCCAACGGCTTTCTCAACCCACATACAATATCTGTTTTCATAGAACGGTCCTACACCTAACCCCACCTTGAAGTGTCTCAACCGCTCTCAGGCGCTCTACACATGTTTCTCCTCAAGGCTGTCTCAGTTCTTCATCACCAGTCTCAGAGGCTCTGAATATCCTCTCCTCACATTACAGACCCACTCTGATCACAGCTTCCTTCTACCATGCAGTAGCAGTTCATTTACCACCAGTAAACGGCTGATTCAACATGGAGCCACCACACATCATTAATGAACTTTACAACTCCCACTGCAGAACAGCAGCTCCCCAACACCAGGGATATAGAAACTGCTCCTGTCTTTTTGAATTCTAATGTACCGAAGGCTATGAATTGCAGTCCCTCAGATTACAGACATTTGATTTGTTATCCTGTCCCTCAGTTCTCAACCTAACAACACAGAATTGGCAGTTTTCTGCACGAGTCTCTGCAGCTGGAACATGTACTTAACTTTGATCTCTACCACCAAAGGGATTTCAAAATCCATAGAAAGAGAAGAGACACCATCCAGTAGGGGTGTGCCTACGGTACACTACCCTTTTTGGGGTTAACCGATGCAAAGGATGGTCGTAGGGGTTTAAACCCAAACGTTAAATGCAGACGAAAGCCAGAAACAATGCACCAGATGAATGTACGTTTTGTGCTACCCTGTCATCATATCCTATCATGTGCGCACCTAAGAATAGTGTCTATGCATATGGTTCAGAGCATCGTTCACCAGACTCTTCCTTCACAGGCCACACTGCATACCCATCACACACTCCCATCCATGCATGCATGATCAGGCCTGCAACAAAACGGACAAGGCTGAGCACTGCACGTCCACACCGCTTGCAGAAATACACTATGAACATCTCAAGTAACAATAACAAATGATAAAAGCATACAATGGAAGAGGTGATGCTAGTCTTTGACAAGTGAACACAGTTGAACGAAAGCATTTATAACTGGTTTCATTCGAAGCCACATATTTACTTAGATAAGATTGTGGTAGCAAGAGGGAAGGCCTTGTGGCCACTAGGGTGTCTGTGGCTTGTCTCAGTAATGTCAGTGAACTAGTATATATATATATATATATATATATATATATATATATATATATATATATATATATATATTGCTGCTCCATCTGGAGCAATAGCTAACTAGGCACCGAAAATCGAAAGCCTTAAAATTATTCATAACATCGTTAATGGGAATATGCTTGAGTTTTGTTTTGTTTATTTTTCTTGGACTTGCCAGTATCCGCCTGCTATCATTGGCAGGCATTAATGATTTCAATAATATTCACAAACGGATCATAACACATGATAACTCTGCCACTGAAAGAAAACAACGAGGATACAAAAACATCCTGCGTCCTGAAGCCAACTTTAATAGGTGGCTGCACTAAGACACCAGGGTTTGGTTGACACCTGCATCTGTGCCAGCCAGATTACAGGAAAAGAAAAAAGCAAAGCTGCTGATCTGCATTACGTTAAAGGAAGAGAGTAGAAATGGCACAGATCTGGTCTCTCCTTTCGCTGGTACACATTGTGCTGCCTATCATCAACGCAGGTACCCTTGTGCCATAATGAAAGGGTCTCCGCATTATAGCCAGGCTAGTTTTTGTGCAGAAAGGACTACCTTCCTGCACAAACAACTATGCTTGGGGACGTTTTCCTCTTAATATGTGTGCTGCAAAATGCAGTGCAAATAGAAAATAACATGGAGAAATAAAGATATTTCTCCTCTGGCCACCTTCCTCTGGCATTTTTCGACAAACGCATGTCTATAACTTTCTGTAAATATGGGTTTGAGTCAAAATCCATGGGTGGATGAACAGGAACGCCAATGCAACCCCTATGGAGTTCCTCTCAGATGCAAAATAAGGCAGCGCAATGAGCTGCATTGTGTCACTTTTGTTTTTTATGAAGCGAATTGACATTTGTGCTGCTTTGTAAATACTATAGTGGGTTTTTCGATGGATCTGCCTCAAAAAAGTGATGCAAAACTGACACAAAATCTTTGTAATTCTGTGCCCGTATTTGTAAACTCCATTGAATCATTATCAAGTCGGTGGAAACAAATGGGAACTGCAAATAACTAGTCACATGTAAAGAAAGTCCCCCAAAACCAACACTAAGAACTATCATGGATTTTGTGATACACGGCCTGTCAAGTAAGAAGCTCTACGTGACAACAGCTGAGCCCAGCAGAAGGCAGAGAAGAGAAAAAATATATAGAGTAATGGGGAAAATGTTTGGATTACCCAAGGCCATCACCAAGTAAAGGTACAGGTGAGGCAGTACAGCATACTTTGACATCGCAATCATTACGCGATCCCTTTGACGTTCGTCTTACAGTGACCATTAGGTTGATTCAGAGCTTAGCAGTTGGAGGCTGGAGATTTTTGCTCAGTAAGGCCGCTAAAGCGGCACTCTTGATTTTGGATTTGCTGGGCCAAGATTTCGGTTTAGTTTAGGTAATTTGTGTGTTGCAACATACATAGGCAGGCAATGAGAATATTTTTCTCTAACTTTTGAATTTATGACCAGTACTGTATTTGTGATAAGTACTATTTTGTTATAATATTATATTTACTATAACATTTGTGGCATGCCTGTTGCTTGCATTTTTCGTAGGATGTGTTGCTTTTTTTTGGAGGTACTAAAATGAATTTAGAATGCAGTCAGCCGGCTCCCGCTGAAGGGGACACCAAATAGGTACATGCATGTTAAAAATTGTATTTCTTCCATAATGTATAGTGCACTGTGGAATAAATACAGAAAAAAGGATCCTGATTTACGATGGCGAATAAATGAGTCATTTGACCTTAGAAAGATTCAATATGTGGAACAATGTGCATTAAAGCATAAAAGTAGACAAGATTTGTTTGATTGTGTACGAATGTGGGAGAAAGAAGCGCATGAAAGAGTGAGAAAAGAACAAGCTATAGCAGATAAAGAACAGCGCAAGAATATTTATATGAAAGCACTGGAAATGAAAAATAAAGAGATGAAGGAAATAAAAGAGAACGAGGATAGGGAGCGTCGTCTAGAGGTAATTGGCCAATACCCTGTCCGACGCGCCCTTTATCCTGTACTTGATAAACCTCAGGATGATTCAATTTTGTTAGATTGATCTCCGCCTCCATATACTTTTCCCTCTGCACCCGAGGACGAATTAGATGACGATGCACCTCTCTTTGGGCCATATGTATCAAGCCAAATTGACTTCGCAAACACCGAAATTCGCAGAATTTCGGCGTTTGCGAATGCAATTTGGACTAATGGTACGCATCATGGGAATCTGCTTGAAAAATAAGGAATCGCAAAATTTGCGATTCCTTATCTTGCGATTGCATTTAGGGAATCGCAAATTTTGCGATTCCTTAAATGCAATGTAAGAAGCCAAAAAAAATAGCAAATTGGCCTTAAGGAATTGCAAATTACCACCAACTTCTAGTTGGTGGTAAGGTGCGAATTTCTTTCAAAATGCATATTTTTTCATTTTTCAAAGTGCCATGTGACGTACATACATGCCCTTAGGGCATGTATGTGCGCCACATGTGCACCCATGCAGATTTCAGGGATGCAACAGGGTGTCCTTTGGACACCCCTGCACCCTTGAAAATATTTTCAATTTGCGATTAGCAAATTGCGAATCGCAAATTTCCCCTTCATTCCTATGGGCCTCCTGGCCCATAGAAATGAATGGGAAATTATTCCTTAATTGCGATTAGCAATTTGCTAATCGCAATTAAGGAATTTTGAGGAATCGCTAAAAAGAAGCGAATTTCTACATACATACCATTTTGCGATTTCTAAATAGCGATTCCTTACAAATCGCTATTTAGAAATTGCAAAACGGGATGTTGATACATATGGCCCTTTGATCAGAAAGGGGCAGATGCAGAAGGTAAACGGCAGACTGGCTCTTTGTTGCCCGCTGACCTTGCCACCACTCTTAGATCTGCTGCTCATAAAGCAGCTCGCGGCACCACTTCTGCTCCAGACCTTATAGTAATGGTTCAGCACTGGCCAGCATCAGAGCAGTTATATTTTGCGGAGTCATTTACTAGGGAAGTAATACATAGTTGTAGGAAACATTCCGATAATCTAGAGCCTGCTGATATAAAATCTGATCATAAACAATTGAATGACAGTCTTTTTCTCCATTCCCAGGTGGCCAATTTAATTAGACGAGTGGTTAAACTACGAACTGATGCGTTCCGTTTACGAGAGGAGAAAAAGGCAGCTGGTGCACTTCCAGCTAAACAAACAGATCAGACCCCTGTGCCACATGCTGCAGATCCAGAGACAGATAAGGATGACAGTAATTCTGTAGTTCATTGGAAACCACTGCGTGAAGCTGCACCTTTATATGTTCCTCCTAGGGGTACGGGAATCAGTGATAATAAAGAGTCAACTGATGCGAAGGGCTATTTTGTTTATCATTGGGTTTATACTCCTTTGAGTAGAGCTGATGTCATGGCTCTTAAAGCTGCTTTGCCTGACCCTCAGAAAAATGTGGCTGCTTTTTACGAAGAAGTTGAAGGAGCTATTAGTTCCGGCACTATGACTTTGCCTTATATTGACATGTTTTTTGGGCTTATTTTAACCCCTGATATGTGGAGATTAATTCGGAAAGTACTGTTTTTGGAGATACTTGGGTGGAAATAGAGAGAAAAGATGCAGCAAGAAAACCTGCACAGAAACCACACCGAGAGATATTAGACCTTCCAAAGGCAATAATAACTAAGTTGAACATTTTTATACCTCCTAAAAAGATAGATTGGACTAGGTTAGCGACTTGTAAGCAGAAATTGGATGAATCAGTTTCTGATTTCTTTACACATTTTGAGGAGACATTCCATGACTTTAGTGGGCATTCATTGACAGATGACATGGGCAAGCATCTGTTCGTTGGCAAATTTGTCGCGAATAGGCTGCCAGAAACAGCTAGTCGCCTAAAGGCCAGCAAGAGTTCATGCACTACGTCTTCCCCAGACTCTCTTTTGACCATGACTCAGTATTATGAATGTCAGGAATTGAGAGCGAAGGGCAAGGAGGATAAAAAGGCTAAAGATTTAAAGACAAAGATTATATTAGCTCAGATTTATGTTCCATCTTATAGAAGTGGTGGTACAGGCAGAGGTGCAATGTATCGTCCTGGTGCACCCCCTTTCCCTCGAGCAACTTTGTCTTCCGATCAGTGAGCTTATTGTAAGGAAATTAGACATTGGTGTTTTGAGTGCCCCCTTTTGCAAGGACAGCAGTATCAGCGTGGTAGAGGACATATGAGAATCTGCCCAGGGACCTAAGGAAATAGGGGAGGTATGGAGAATTGTACTAGGTTTGAGGCAGTTGAGCATACTCAAAATTCCTCTAATACTTTTGACAGGCGAAATCAATATTAAATGGCCGATTATTTGACCGATGATTTGAAGGACTCTAATTATGCATAGGAATGCCTAGGATGGGGTAAGGAACCAGTTGAAGTCCCAGTAGATCAGAAGGGTCCCTATGATAATGCAAATATTTTGGGTTCTACTGATGGGTTTTTGGTTGATACTGGAGCTACTTGTAGCACTCTGTCTAAACGATTGGTTCCTAGGGCTCTCCTTTCTGGCTTAACAATAACATCAATAGGATTCGATGGGACACCTTCCCTTAGCCCACTGTCACAGCCGCTTGCATCTCATGTTGATAAATTCACCACAGCCTGTCCTTTTTTGCTCTCCCCTAACACGCCGGACAATATTGTGGGTCTCGATATGCTCAAACATTCTCGTGCTACGATACGTTGTTCCCCAGAAGGTGTGCGTGCTATTTTAAAATATATCTATCCCATGGTTGAGAGATCTTGTCTCCTTAGAGAAAATATTGCTTTGGCATCACTACCTAGTACTTTGTGGGCTACATCAGATACCAACATGGGACAAATGGTTATCCCACCAGTCCATATTCAAGTGAAGGAGGGCGCTTCATTGCCTTGACTGTCTCAATATAAAATATCTCGAGAAGGGGAAGTGGCACTAATACGTATTGTTCAAGATCTGATTGGAGTAGGATTTGTGGAAGAAGTCCCTTACAATATTTGTAATAGTCATATCCTTCCCATCTTGAAAAAAGACACTGATACTAAAATATACAGGTTTATCATTGACTTATGAGAGGTTAATAAGATCGTAGTGCCCCTATAACCGGCAGTCTCTGATATCACGACACTTGTTCCTCCGACTGCAACTACATTCAGTGTGATCCACTTGAAGAATGGTTTCTTCTCGATACCTATTCACCCTGACAGCCGTTATTTGTTTGGCATCACTGTGAATAATCGATCATTCAGATTTTGTAGAGTTCCACAGGGGTATACAGGGAGTCCTAGCATTTATAGCCAGGCATTGAAAAGACAGCTTGATTCTTTCCCTGTGTCGAAAGGGGTGGCTCTCATAGAATATGTTGATGACATCTTGTTGGCTGCTGATACCCCTGAACAGTGTGGAGAAGGTACACTGTTATTGCTCTCCTTTCTTGCATCTCACCATCACAAGGTTTCCCAGAAGAAATTGCAATATTGTAGACAGCAGGTAACCTATTTAGGTTACTACTGTCTAAGGAGGGACGTGCACTCACACCATCCGCATTCAAGCTTTTTTAGACATGCCTGTGCCCCATACTCAGAAGGATGTTCCTGCACTGATTGACCTTACTTATTTCTGTAGACAGTGGATTCCTAGCTTTTCTCACATTGTTAAACTCTTGTTGGTCCTTTTGACTAAAGGCACACCAATGCCTCTCCCATGGACTACTGAATGCCAGAATGCTTTTCAACAGTTGTGTCAAGCTTTATTTCTGCGTTAGTATTAGGAACTTCAAACTACACTAAGGCTTTTACACTCTATGTACACAAGAGGGATAGCTGTGCTCTCTTAGTTTTAACACAGATACACTGTGATAAGCAGCGTCCTTGTGCATATTTCTCTGCTGTCCTTGATCCAGTATCTCGTGCGCTGCCTGGATGTTTTCGTTCTGTGGCAGGGGCAGCTGTGTCCATACGTCAGAGTGAGGGGATAGTCTTGTCACATACATTGCTTGTGTTAGTACCTCATGCAGTTGACGCCCTGTTGAACCAAACAAAAATATAGCATTTAACTAGTGCTCGCTTGACTGGATATGAATTGACACTTTTGGCTCCTCATATCACCTTGAAAAGATGTTCAACCCTTAATCCGGCTACTCTATTGCCATTCCCAGCTACTCAGATTCACTCGCAAGAGTCCCATGATTATATATCTCTTAGTGAGGAACAAACAAAGGGTTGTGTTGACCTACAAGATACGCCCCTTTCCAGTGTTGATGGGGAATTGTGGGTGGATGGGTCTTGCCTGAAATTGCACGATAGCACAACATCAGCTGCGCACGCAATTACAACACTTCAGACAGTAGTTAAGACAGCCCGCATCCCACAGATGTCAGCTCAGGCCGCTGAGTTGATAGTACTAACAAGACCATGTGAGCTTAGTACTGATTTGTCTGTTTATATCTACACTGATAGCCGATACGCTTTTGGAGTGGCTCATGATTTTGGGCTACTCTGGAAGGAAAGAGGTTTCCTTACATCATATGGGACACAAATAGTGCATGGGGAATTAGTACATAACCTCCTTTCAGTGTAGTGCACATAAGAAGGCGACTGATAAAATAGGACAGGGCAATGCCTTCGCGGATCACACAGCCCGTGAGACTGCAATGCAGTGAAGCTCTACATCTATGTACGTGGTTAAGTCACAGGCTGAACGTTGGCATGATGCCAGGCAAGAGGTGCTGGACATGCAGCCATCTGCCTCTGCTGAGTAATTAGACCAATGGTCTAAGGAGGGAACATTAGATGATGAGGGCTGCTGGAGGAATAAAGACATGACTAAGTGGAGATTACCCACTGCCTACTTACATCCGATGATTCACATGGCACATGTTGGAGCATCCTCAATGGCAAAGCTACTTATGCAAGTTTGGGATCATCCAAATAATGCTGGCACAGCTAAAAAGATAGTTCAGTCTTGTCTGATTTGTCTTCAGTATAATCCTGGAAAGGGAAGATGAACTCCAACATGAGGGTTTGCCACACCAACTGCCCCTTTTGAGGTTCTACAAATGGATTACATGAAGCTTGAACGCTGTAATAATTTGAAGTATGTCCTAGTAGTGATCTGTGCCTTTAGTAAGTGGATAGAGGCATACGCTACGAAAGATAATACAGCTCTTACTACAGCAAAGGTGCTTCTAAAGGAGTTCTTTCCCAGAATCGGCGTTTTTCGAGCCCTGTGGCGTGACAACAAACCTCATTTCATTGGGCAAGCTGTTGAGTATGCCTTGAAAGGATTAGGAACTAAGCAGAAGTTCCATGCTGCGCTTCACCCACAATAAGCAGGGCTAGTGGAATGATACAATTCTACCCTCAAGCTTAACCACTTCCGTGCGGCAGGAATTCCAGCCCTGTGCTGGACATTCCAATCGTGGACGTGGTCGTGACGGAACCATTCCGTCATCAGCACAGCCCAACCGTGACGGAAAGGTTCCGTCAAGAGCATGGAAGGGGTTAAGTTGGCTAAAATACTGGCTTCCACATCTCTGAATTGGCCTGATGCACTGCCCTTGGCATTGCTATCCATTAGATCGGTGCCACAAACACAGTCTGGAGTCACACCGTATGGGGTCGTTTTTGGGTGGCCAATGAATATTTAGGGGATTCCTAAGCACGCCCTATACATGATGTACCTTATGTGTTGATGAGCGACTACTTGTCTCAGTAGACTGACAGCTAGCTTTCTATTCATCAACAGGTTCAAGAAGCTCTTCCTGACAGGTCGCAAGGTGAGGGTCATGATCTATGGCCCGGTGATTATATGATGATCGAGGTGTTCCAGCAGTCGAGCAGCCTGGAACCCAGATGGCGCGGACCTGAGCAAGTGCTCTTGGCGACCAGAACTGCAGTCCGAGTGACCTATCGGAAAAATTGGGCTCACTCCAGCCACTGCAACAGGGTGCTGTCCGCCTTGGTGGAGCATGCTACATTGACCAATCATTGTGACATCCTGGACACAGAGAGAGGCCAAGCTGCTTCACCTACAGAATTCGAGGAAGTCTTCCCTGGTGCATCTCGATATCAGCTGTGACCCGGGAAAACAAAGACCGCATTGCTGAATAAGACTGGTTGAGTCACCATCCTGGGTTGGGAAAAGACTGAGCTACAAAGGGGGGAACCTTGTAGTACTCGTTTCAACCCTCAATGAAGAATCCAACGGCTGCCCAGGACCATAGTACTCCATCTGTTTTGTTTTTCAACATCGAAGCAAAAATGTCTGCAGAGAAGAGTTCAACTGCTGTGAAAGTTTGTGACAGAAAGGCCATGTTTATTGTTGGACTCACTTCCATTGTTATCATCACTGCTACGATAACATGGGTTATAGAGAGAATAACTCCTGCTCAAAACCTACTGACTGTCATTACTCCTGTCACCATTGAGCATCATTACTTCTCCCTTCCCTATCATGAGCAGCAGCACAGAATGTCCCAACTCAACATTACGTTCATTCAAATGTTGCACCACACCAATAATGCTATGAACATTACCAACTGCAGGTGTGTGGAATGATGCCAGCTCATCAGAAAAAGAGAGTAACACCTTTCATTCCTCTGCCGTTTTTACTCAATGGATCTTGTAGGGCCTGGTTTGCGCTGCTATAGGCATCTGACGTTGCTAATAGTACTTATGCTGATATAGGAAGACTGAATTTTCAACTCAATAAAGTGTGCTACCCTGATGAGGAAGGAGAACCACAAGCTAAAGGAACTGTATGGGAAATGGACAAGTATCACCGAGGAAACTCCTCCATGCACTATGTTTTCCTAAGCAATCAAACTGTCACGGGTAATGGGCCTCCTGTCATAGCTGTTACTAGAGCACGAGCAGACCTGTGTGTGAATAGTATTGAAAGTAATCCCGTGGGGAAAAGCGACTGTACTCTGGTGTTGAATATTACTGGGGTAAACAACAGCAGTTTTATGTGATCACACAATACTTACTTTATATGTGGAAATAAAGGATACTACCATCTACCCATTGGTTGGTCAGGAACTTGCTATGTGTCCTTTTTGCTATCACCTGTGTTTTTGGCTCCTGCATCCTACCAGAAAGACTATAAACTGTACATTGACAATTCTAAGAGCCGATCCAAGCAAACAATAAATCATAATGAGGTGGATCAGACTGACACTGCACTGCAGAAATGAGTTGACTTTAATTTGGGATTGTTATTCTTTGTTGGTGCTGCCTTAAACTGCCGGAAAATCAGATGCTTAACACGTGTTGTAGAGGCTGTAACCAACCAAACAGCTACGGCACTTGGAAACATCACAGAAGAACATCAAATTGCGAGGATTGTGGCGCTCCAAAACAGAATGGTCTTCGACGTCGTGTTGGCTTATCGTGGTGGTGCATGTCGCATCATCGGGAGCAGCTGTTGTGTTTACATCCCTGATCACGCCCCTTCAGTTTTCGATGCAATCTCTAAATCACATAAGATAGCTGCTGAGATTCATTTTGATTCAGGAACATGGACTTTAACTGGCTGGTTATGGACTTTGTTCGTTACCTGGGGCTGGAAACTGTTGACAGTTCTCTGTATGTGATCCTACTGTCATACTGTTTATGTATACAATGTGGCCCGATGCTTTGTTCCCTTAGTGTTTCACTTTGTATACCCACCAAACACAACGTTAAGAATGTGAACGCCCAATATGTATTAGACCAAGAAGTTGGTGATATGATGAACCTTGATGTGCAAGATGTTTTCCTTGTTCCTACTAAATCATAGAGATGTCTTCAGCTAATGCTAAAAGGGTCGTTTGTGGAAATTGGCAGAAATCGCTGTTAGCATGAGCTCAAGCCATTTTGTTTTGGCATCCATTTTAATGAACCATGTGTTAGCCATGTGGTTCTTCCGTTTTCACTGTTGCCTGCCCTTGTATTTCGCTCAAGTGATCAACTATAATTAACTCCTTCAGCACTGAGCCAGAGCATTGCGCATGCTCAGCAAGGCCTGTAGCTGCTAGAATGCACCTGTCTTAGACTATAACTGTCAGACTGTTTTTACTGATGTAAGGAGAAATGTCTCCCCTCCCACTTTGCTGACCAAGACCTATTTGTATGCCCAAGTTAGTCAATAACTATTCTTGTATGTGCCAGTACCTCTCCTTGGTCTCATGCTGACAATGCAACTAATGCATATAAAAGACTCCTGGTTTCTGTACTCCTTGTACTGCCTCATACATTGCCTGAGGGTTCTATATCAATGTAGCCCCCACTCATGAGTAACAAACAAATATGATATTACAGTTTGGGTGCCAATCTCTATTTTGTTAGACCAAGGACTTAAGGACAAAGAAGGGAGAACCCCTGCACCGGTGGGCCTCTGAAAAGGCTGCACTCCCACAATTCTTTAAGAGGTGCAGGGGCGAGCAAGATGTTTTGATGCAGAGGCAGGTTAGAGGAGATTTTGAAAGCAGCAGATTGGTCTAATGTAGGATCTTTTGCTTCGCACTATTTTAGACCAATAAAACATATGTCTATTGTGATTCTAAAAGGCTTTTAACAGGCATAATGGTAGACTCAGGTCTTGGAGTGAAATAGCGATTCTCCAAGCAGAGTGGTGTAAGAATCAATATTTCATTATGGACATGGAGGCTAACATTATCCCTCCAACCTCGCCCTAGGGAATTAATGAATTCTATTAAGTAGCATTGGAGATTTTTATTTGCTTAAGAATCTGTGATGGTTAAATATTAGGGTGCTATTTTGTTAAAGGTCTACATTGCGTTTGGATGTACATTTGATGCAGACAGATTGATGTTGATGGTTTGTGTTTTTTCGAATTTCGACAAATTAGTGAGGATGGATTTGGAGATCATGTCAGATAGAAGAGCAGGAGAAGGAAGGCGAATGAATGTATGTGAATTAAAAGAGGAGGAATGTTCAGGACCAAGGATATTTATGGACTGCTGTATTCTAGTTCTAGTGTTTTGATGTGTTGTACTTCTTTAAAGGTGCTGAGGAGTGGCAATTAAAAGAGGAGGAATGTTCAGGACCAAGGATATTTATGGACAGCTGTATTCTAGTTCTAGTGTTTTGATGTGTTGTACTTCTTTAAAGGTGATGAGGAGTGGCAATTAAAGGTTAATATGCATAATGTTAGTCTCAGTGTCTTTCATGAAATCTTGATTCTCATACCCCTCTGCTTGGAGAATCGCTATTCCAAAGATGTATTCACAACTGCGAACACGGAATGCTACTTCCCATTGAGTCGACAGTTCCTACATGTCCTTTGTGTAGGTCCTACATTACAGATATGGATGACATTTTCTGTGAGTGAGAGATGCTTGAAAGAAGTGGGATTGGAGAGCAACTGGACTGTGCCTTAATTTTACTTTAGACTGACTATATATTTGTACTAGGAAATGCGTGTGTGAATGCATTTTTTTTAAAGTATTTTTATTGTGTTTTTCGATGGTACAAAAGCAGTGCAGTTCCATTAGATAGAAAATGCAGTTGAAGGCCAAAATCATAACTTGTTACTTAGGTCTATGCCTTAACCAACATGCGGTTATAGGAAGCAAGTCTAGGAGCTTTAAAGTACCCCTTTTTTGATAAGTGATACATTGTGTTATCTACCCAAGAGTGAAACTAAACTGTTAACTAGGAGCGAACACCAGAGGGAGTGGTAAGGGGGGGCACGGGTGTGGTTCCAATGCTGTGATGTAGTAGGAAGAACAGGTCTAGGCACAGGGAACTGCGCAATTGGATCTCTAGATGTTAGACAGCAGTGTGACTAATGGGGGCCTGGGGAGGTCCTCTCTCACTAATTTGCATTCGCCTCAGGGACCCGATCCCCTGAAGAACACCAGCATGTACATTATTTAAAGAAAACGATAAGAGGGCTGCGTCGGCTCTCCTCCGGTGGCCAATTCTGGCCCAAGGGCCCCATACCCCTGGGCCTGGCCTCACCGTTGGGGACTGTGGGGGGAGCCCCAATGCCCCCACGGTCCCGCCGGCTCCCCACATCCTGTGGGAGCCGGCATTGCTTTTCCACACGGATAGCTGCTGACATGTAGCTCCCAGTGTGGAAAAGCAATTAGCTTTGGATTTTGGAAACGAGAGCGGGTTTCCCTGCCCTCACTTCCAAAATCCAAAGCAAGTTTTCTTTAACAGGGTGGAAGCCCTGTCATAGCAAACAGCAGTGTCCCGGGGTGGGCACCCTAGGACACTGCAGGAGCTGGCCCTGGAGGACGGCAGTCCACAGGGCCATCACGGGATCCAGGAGGCGGGCCGCGGGCCCCCCCTCCCAAGATGAGTGAAGCCCCAGGTGGTGGTGGTCCCCCGGTCTGCCGGGGCCCCAGCAGGCACCGCTATTATTTTTTAAGAAATGCCCTCAGGACCTAGCCCACCCGGGGAGCTCATTAAAATAAAACGTGTGAATCTGCGCTTCATTATTGCATACAATTTTGGCGCAATTAGCGGCCTCAGTGCGTATTACGCCGAAATTAAAAAAATATATATTTCTTGGGCCCTGGGACCCCCTGAGCAGGCCTAGGGGGTCAGGGTGTTTCTAACCTGCCCTATTCTCTTGTTTTATAACTTTGTTTCTCTGTTTTCTGGTGACTCGCTTCTACCGAGTTGCAAGATGGCTGCCAACACTTCCTGGTTTGGAGTGTTGGCAGCCAATTAGAATGAAGCTCTTGGTCGGGAGGGGTCGCGCCTCCACCACGTCCCTAGATATCAAAACTTTCATTTTTTTAATTTCTCAGAAACTACTAAACGGATTTACACCATTTAAAAAAAAGGTCGCTTTCTAATGCAAGCACTACCTTTTCTGCCAAATTTGGGGTAATCCCGTTCAGTAGTTTCAACTGTAGCCTTGCACAAAGTTTCCTATTGGAAATTGATTTTTGACTCTTATTTTTTGAATTTCTCAAAGACTACTAAACAGATTTACACCATTTGAAAAAAAAGGTCGCTTTCTGAACCTAGCTCTACCTTTTTGCCAAATGTGGGAATTCCGTTTAGTAGTTTGGGCTGTAACATGGGGAAACATTTTTGGGGGACCCCCCTTTTTTCTCAGCCCCCACTCGACAAATCACGCCCAAACTTTCAGTATAAGAGCTGACCTGGATAGACTTTTTTTTAAAGAGTTTCACGAAGATTCGTCAAGTGACGCCAAAGTTATTAGCAAATCAAAAAATGCTTTTCCTATGGAAACTAGGTTCTAACAATAACTACCTACTGGCGACCGCCAGTGGGTAATAAATATATATATACAGGGCTCGAGTCGGGGTACCACGCAGGTGGGAGCGTCCCCCCACTTATTTTACCGGGTGGACGCCGTCCCCCCTGCCAACAGCTGGACTTCACTCTTTGGCCTCTCTGGGACAAGATCAGAGTGCACCTTTCGTGACGTCACTTCCTGTCGTGACGTCACTTCCGGTGACAGCGTCCCCCCACTTCTCTTTTTTGGACTCGTGCCCTGTATATATATATTCACTTAAAAAACCATAGGTTTCAGGCCTTATATAGTTAGGAATTAGCATTTAAAAAACCATTGAAATTGCTCCTATATAGTTAGTTGTACTAACTATATTTCGCGCACCCGCAATCCACTGCTGATGATGTCACATATTAAATCATTCATGACATGGTCAGTGACATCACTGATGACATCACTGATGACATCTCAAATGACATCACTGATGACATCTCATTTGCAATCCCTGATGACATCACTTATGAGAACATCCATTGACTGTGTGCTTCTGTAAAGTTTAAATGTTTTACATATTGAAGAATGAGTGGATGTATAAGTGTCTGGATGAAGGATTTAGTAGGTGCGTGACTGGCTGTATGAGTGAGTGATTAAATGTGTCTTACTAAATGCATGAGTTAGTGACTAAACTGTCTGAATGTGTGCATCAGTATGTCTGTTGTTGTGTAAGCTGCTGCATGTGTTGATCAGTAGCTATATGAGTGGCGTTATGGGTTATTTATTGGTTGCCCAAGTATTTGAATGGGATACTGAGTGTGTGTGTGGGTGGCTGGGAGGTGTGTGACACTGTGCATAGATGTGTGAGCAGTTGATTCACTAGGTGTATGAGTTCAAGAGTGCATGCGGAAACAGCTATATGGGAATTGAATGTGTGCATGGGTGTGTTGGTGAGTGAATGGATATCTCAGTGCTACATGTGCAAGTAAGTACATATGTGAAACACAGTGCATATGAGAGTTGGGATATATAAATGACTATACATGAGAGCCAGTGAATGTGAGAGTGGCTACATGGATCATTGTGTACTTGTATCAGTGATTGTATAAGAGAGTAAGTATGTGTTAGTATATGTTTGAATAAGTAAGGTGTTGTGTGCATAACTGTATAGTTGAGGAAATGGAAGTGTGATTGATTCTTTGCATGACTGACTAGGTGTGTGAGCAACTCCATGGATGAGTGGCAGTGTGTGAGTGTCTGTATAGGTGTATGAGTGCATATGATAGTGTTGTATTGATGAGTGACTGTATGTATGAGTGATTCTATGGGTGAATGAGTGAATGTGTGTGTAGACCTAGGAATCAGTGAGTGCGTATGTAGTAACTGGTATTGGTGTGTCAATGGCTTCAAGAATGGTAGTCTGTATTTAACACTGGTTGTATAAAAGGTTATATTAGAGTGTGAGGAGGTGCATCGTATTATCACATGAATGATATCATCAGTGATGTGATCAGTGATGTCAAATGAGATGTCATCAGTGATGTCATCAGTGATGTCATTTGAGATGTCATCAGTGATGTCATCAGTGATGTCACTGACCATGTTATGAATGATGTAATATGTGACATCATCAGCAGTGGATTGTGGGTGCGCGAAATATAGTTAGTACAACTAACTATATAGGAGCAATTTCAATGGTTTTTTAAATGCTAATTCCTAACTATATAAGGCCTGAAACCTATGGTTTTTTAAGTGAATTTGCAAGGTTTTTAAAATGCTAATTCCTAACTATATAATGCCTGAAACCTATGGTTTTTTAAGTGAATTTGCAAGGTTTTTTAAATGCTAATTCCTAACTATATAAGTCCTGAAACCTATGGTTTTTTAAGTGAATTTGCAAGGTTTTTTAAATGCTAATTCCTAACTATATAAGGCTTGAAACCTATGGTTTTTTCAGTGAATTTGCAAGGTTTTTAAATGCTAATTCTTAACTATATCAGGTGTGAAACCTATATTTTTTTCAATAAATTTCAAAGGTTTTGTAAATGCTAATTCTATTAGCGGATAACGTTTATAAATGTTATTATCCTTCTGGGACCACCTGAGCAGCCATCTTGTTTCTCAGGAGAAGTGAGGCACAAGAGAGCACAAAACAAGAGTGGAAAACGCGAAAAGGGGGCAGGGTTGAGACCCCCTGACCCCCTAGCCCTTCTCAAGGGGTCCCAGAAGGACCACCAAGTGCAATATATATATATTTTTAAATCCCGGGGTACGCACACGGTACCCGTACCCTTCGCGTATGGTGCGCATACCCCGTGATTTTTTGTTGTTGTTTTTTTTGTTTTTGCCCTTGGGGGTCCTTTTGGGACCCCCTGAGAAGGGCTAGATGGTTGGGGGGGTCTCTACCCTGCCCCCTTTTCGTGTTTTCCATTCTTGTTTTGGGCTCTCTTGTGCCTCAGTTCTCCTGAAAAACAAGATGGTGGCCAACACTTCCTGGTTTGGACAGTTTGAAATGTTGACAGCCGACTGCCAGCCAATCAGAAACTCGCTCGCACACGTAAGGGTACGAGCACGTACGCGTACGGTACGCGTACTGTACGCGTACGGTGCACGTACGGTGAGCGCATATAGATATATAATTTGATCAAATTCAATTTTCTCAAAACTACTGGAGGGATTTTCACTAAATATAGAAAAGGCACTACTGCATAACTGTCCCTACCATTTTGCCAAGTTTGGTGTAATTCCGTTCAGCCGTTCGGGCTGTAGCCGTGTCTAAAGGTCCCATAGAAAATGCCATTTGAAAAATTTCAAATTCAATTTTCTCAAGAACTACTGGAGGGATTTTCACCACACATACCAAAGGCACATCTGCATACCAGGCCCTACCATTTTTCCAAGTTTGGTGTAATTCCATTCAGCCGTTCGGGCTGTAGCCGTGTCTAAAGGTCCCTATGGAAATTAACATGGGGAAAACACGTTTTGGGACCCCCCTTTCGGCCCCCGCTTGACGAATCCCCCCGAAACTTTCAGGGACGGAGCGGAGCGGAGCTGGCCAAAATTCTGGAAAATTACACACAGATTCCTCAATTGGCGCCAAAGTTATTCCCAATAGAATGTTGAGCGCATATAGATATATAATTTGCTCAAATTCAATTTTCTCAACAACTACTCGAGGGATTTTCACCAAATATAGAACAGGCACTACTGCATACCTGTCCCTACCATTTTGCCAAGTTTGGTGTAATTCTGTTCAGTCGTTCGGGCTGTAGCCGTGTCTAAAGGTCCCATAGAAAATGCCATTTGAAAAATTTAAATTCAATTTTCTCAAGAACTACTGGAGGGATTTATACCAAACATACAAAAGGCACTGCTGCACACCGGTCCCTACCATTTTGCCAAATCTGGTATAATGCCATTCAGCCGTTCGAGCTGTAGCCTTGTCAGAATGTCCCTATGGAAATTAACATGGGGAAAACACGTTTTGGGACCCCCTTTTTTCTCGGCCCCCGCTTGAGGATTCCCCCCGAAACTTTCAGGGAAGGAGCGCAGCGCAGCAAGGCAAATTTAAGGAACATTACAGGCAGATCCCTCAATCGGCGCCAAAGTTATTCCCAATAGAATGTTCGGAATTTCCTATGGTAACTAGGTCCTAACTATATATACCTACTGGCGACCGCCAGTAGGTAATATATATATATATATATATATATATATATATATATATATATATATATATATATATATATATATATATATATATATATGTGTGTGTGTGTGTTTGTGTGTATATAAATGTTTAGTCTGTCGTTTAAATGTTTGTAGTTAATGGAAATATATTTTTTTGCTATATTGTTATGAATTCCCCTATTATTTTATTAAAATTCTCAATATTTGTGGTTTTATTAGTTAAGAAAAGGACGGCGATATTTTTGCAAACAATATTTATTTTTCAATATTTTTGTGTTTTGATATTGTATGCATCGATATTATGTCAGTGATCCGGTTAGAATTGCTGGTACTTAGAACATAATTAGTAGTCCTCTGTATGGCTATATCTAGACTTGTGCTGAAAGATATTGAGACTACAGGGCGCATAATGAGTTTGGTAGCCCCTGGGACCAGTGGCTGGTGGGAACCGCTACACTAGTGGTCCGACTGCTGCATTATATGCCAAAGCTCAACCGCCGGGGATAATGGATCCCGATGTGGTGGTGCAGCGGTGTGAGGCCCTAATACGCTGTGGCCTCGCTGATCACATTAGGAGTTCCCTCACTACCACAGATATCAACGTGGTGAGGCCGCCATGAAAACTATGGCAGTCAGGGCCTCCTGTTGCCTCAGGGCCAGGGGATCCATACAGAAGGTCCACTGTATGCCTGCACCCCCTGTGCCTGCACGCATGGACTTCACAGTCCATGCCATCAATGAATGAATGGGCTTTGGCACCACCCACCAGACAAAGAGACAACTCCCAATCTGACAGGAGGTCGGCATTAGAGTTTGGCGGTGTGGGACTCAAATTTCATCTGAGTCTTTTGCTGTTGACAAAACCCAGCCCTTCTATACTAGTGCATATTCATGTGATGTAACTTACTTTGACTGGACCTATATCTTTGTTAACAAATAGTATCTTAAATCTATCTACACTACATCTTCCAAGTCCAGATATTCAAATAAGGTGAAACCATTTAGGGGAATATTCTCAAGAACGGGTGATAACCATTGCAAAAGTAACTTAACGCAACTGTGCATATCGCAGTCTATCGCGAGAAAATAACACTATGTTAACGTCCAATTCCCAACCCGGTGGCACCATGCGATAGGAGCATGATAACGTGCCAAATGACTGTGAAAAATCCCACGCGACTAACAAAAAATGCAAAACGTGAACGCCCCAAAAGTTGCGATGCCCCAAAGCGCAGTACCAAAATCAGCGAAAACCAGCAACAGGCATGCAATACTCATGCGTCATGCGGAAAAGCACACTATCAAAGCCAAAACCAAAAAACACGCCAAAACCAATTCAAACTGCGTAGCACCATGGATGCTTCGGGACCGAGTTCAAAGGAGAAGCCAAACCCCACAAGCGCCACGGATGACCAGACAGGGGCCCTGTGTTCGGGGAAGGGCAAGGAGAAGAGGAAGATGGGGTTCAGTCCACAGGAAGACCGGATCATCGTCACAGATGTGATAGGACACTACCAACAACTGTTCATCACCTCCACTGCGGCACTGGCAACACAAACGGAAATATGGCAAACCATCTTCACCAACCGCAATGCAGTCAGAGTGGCGAGGAGGTCCATGGAGGAGGTCAAGAGGTGATGGCATGATGTGCAAAGGCAGACCAAACAGAAACTCGCCCTCAACAGGAAGGCAGCAACGGTGACTGAAGGTGGGAGGCCAGCGCTACAGGATGAGCTGGAGGAAATGGTGGCCACAGTTACCAGTATGGAGACGGTGGCAGGAGTTGGGGGTCTGGGCACAGCACAATATGACCTGACCCAACAGCAACAGGGTGAGTGACAACCAGGGACTCAATCAATCAATCAATCAATTATTTGTAAAGCACACTACTTACTTGCGAGGGTCTCAAGGTGCAGGGGGGTTGCTACTGATCGAACAGCCAGGTCTTGAGCATCCTCCTGAAGGTCAGTAGGTCTTGGGTCTGTCGTAGGCACAGTGGGAGGGTGTTACATGTCTTGGCGGCAAGGTGGGCAAAGGATCTCCTGCCGGTGGTTGTTCTTCGGATGCGCAGGACGGTGGCGAGTGAGAGGTCGGCGGAGCGTAGCTGGCGGTTGGGGATGTAGAAGGAGAGCCGTCTGTTGAGGTAGACTGGGCCGGTCTTGTGGAGAGCCTTGTGTGCGTGGATGAGGAGCTTGAAGGATATCCTCTTGCTGATGGGGAGCCAGTGCAGGTCCCTCAGGTGGGGGGAGATGTGGCCTTGGCGTGGTATGTCGAGGATCAGTTGTGCTGAGGCGTTTTGGATGCGCTGTAGTCGTTTGATGAGCTTGGTCGGAGCTCCCACATAGAAGGCGTTTCCGTAGTCAAGTCTGCTGCTGACGAGGGCCTGAGTGACTGTCTTTCTTCTATCTGTCGGGATCCATCTGTAGATCTTGCGGAGCATGCAGAGGGTGTTGAAGCAGGAGGAGGAGACGGTGTTGACCTGCTTGGTCATTGAGAGCGTCGAGGATGATTCCCAGGTTGCGTGCATGGTCGGTGGGAGTCGGGGCTGCTCCCAGTGCCATCGGTCACCAGGAGTTGTCCCAGGCTGAAGGGTTGGAGCCGAGGATGAGGACCTCTGTCTTGTCCGAGTTCAGTTTCAGACGGCTGGTCTTCATCCAGTCAGTGGCGGCTTTCATTCCTTCGTGGAGGTTGGCTTTGGCGGTGATGGGGTCCTTGGTGAGGGAGAGGAGCAGTTGAGTGTCGTCAGCGTAGGAGATTATGTTGAGGTCGTGCTGTCGGGCGACGTGTGCGAGCGGGCCATGTAAATGTTGAACAGTGTTGGGCTGATGCAGGATCCCTGGGGTATGCCGCAGATGATCTCGGAGGCTTCGGACCGAAATGGGGAGAGGTGGATGCTCTGGGTTTTGCCGGAGAGGAAGGAGGTGGTGCATTCCAGAGCCTTGTCTTGGATCCCTGCAGCGTGGAGGCGTGCACATCTTGTGCAGTGGCAGACGGTGTCTAAGGCGGCGGAGAGAACTAGGAGGAATAGTGCTGCAGTCTCGCCGTTGTCCAGCAGGGTCCTGAAGTCGTCGGTGGCAGCAATGAGGGCGGTCTTGGTGCTGTGGTTGCTGCGGAACCCTGACTGGGAAGTATCCAGGATTCTGTTTTCTTCGAGGTCTGTTGACGATTTTCTCTATAACCTTGCCCGGGAAGAGGAGCAGAGAGATGGGCCAGAAATTCTTGAGATCTCTTGGGTCAGCCTTGGGTTTTTCAGTAGGGGTTGATCTCAGCGTGTTTTCAGCTCTCTGGGAAGATGGCGGTCTTATGGGAGAGATTGATAACGTTGCGCAGGTGGAGTGCGATGGACCTGCTTGCTTTGTTGAATACGTGATGTAGGAAGGGATCTGACGGAGAGCTGGAGTGGATTGTGCTCATGATCTTGATGGTGTCATCGATGCTCACGCTGGCTCAGGCTAGCAGGGGGTCGTGGTCAATGGTGTGCGGAGGGTCTGATGTGTTGCCGTCTGTCAGGTCTGTCTGGGTGTTGAAGCTGTCGTGAATGTCTGTTATCTTGCGGTGGAAGAAGGTGGCGAGGGAGTCGAACAGGGCTTGTGACAGCGGGATGTCGTTGGTGTTGGAGCTGGGGTTGTAGAGTTCCTTCACAATGTTGAAGAGCTCCTTGCTAGTGTGTGCATTGTTGTCGAGGCGGTCTTTGAACGAGGTTCTCTTGGCGGCCCTGATGAGGTGGTGGTGGTTGTGGATGGCGTCCTTGTGTGCTGTGCGGTTGTCTGGAGTTTTGTTGCTGTACTATTTCTTCTCTAGTTTCCGGCAGGCTTGCTTGAGGCTAGAAGTTCTGGGGTGAACCAGCTGGCCCTCTTGCTGGTGTTTCTGTGGGGGGATTTCTTTTGCAGTGTGAGGTTGTTGGCGCAGTCTTCGATCCAGCGTCTAAAGCTGTGGACTGCGTCGTCGGAGTTGGTGGGTTCAATGGGTGGGCTGGGAGTAAGGTTTGCCTGTAGTTGGTCTTTGATGATTTTGCTCCAGCAGCGGCCGGGATCTGTTGGGTGCGGTGGCGTGTGATGGGTTTCTGAAAGGTGAAGTGAATGCAGTGGTGGTCGGTCCAGAGGAGTTCAGTGGTGTGGCTGACGGACATGTGCGGGTTTGAGGAGAAGATGGGGTCGAGCGTGTGGCCGACGGAGTAGTTGGGCGTTGTGACGAGTTGCTTCAGTCCGAGGTTATCGATCAGGGTTGTGGAGTTCTTGTCATTGTTGTTCTCAATGTTAAAGTTCAGGTCTCCGAGGAGGATGTAGTCGGTGGAGGTCAGGGCGTGCGTGCTTATGAAGTCGGCGATGGAGTCGCTGAACTGGGGGTGAGGTCCGGGGGTCTGTAGACGAGGGTGCCTCTGAGGGTAGAATTGGAGTCTGTGTGGATCTGGAAGTGCATGTCTTCGGCGGTGCTGGTCGAGAGACCCTGATGCTGTTCTTGTGGACGATGGCGATTTCTCCTCCGACTCCGTTGGAGCGGTCTCTTGTAGCCATCTGGCATGGCTATGGCGATGTCGGGTGCGGAGGAGTCGTTCAACCAGGTCTCTGTCAGGAATGCGACGTCCGGGGATGTTGTGTCGAGCAGGTCCCAGAGCTCGATGGTGTGTTTGCGCGCGGAGCAGGTGTTCAGTAGTATACATCGCAGGTGGGTGCGGTATTTATTAGTGGGTGGTCTGTTGGTTCTGAGGCTGTGTAGCTGCAGTTCCGGCAGGTGAAGGGACCGGGTGTGCGTTTCGGGGCGGCCTTGAAGCAGGTGTGGGTCGGTCCACGGTTGATGGCGTGGAGCGACCTGGCATCGTAGCGGCAGCGGTCATCGTGCAGGAGCGGGGGCCAGGGGTTCTGGCACTGGGCGCGGTCCAGGCACAGATGGGCTTGCCTCAAGCGCGCCTTCAGCGTGCCAGCGGCGCGCCCGTTGCGCACGGCTGCGCAGCGGCCGGCATATATGGGGAGGTGGGAGGGAGGAGCAGCTGGTAGGCGGGGGCAGCAAATGGGCAGTGGGCAGTCCAGGGGGCGGGGCCACAGGGGACACAGGGACAGTGGCAGGTGAGGGACGAGGGAGGGAACAGAGGGAAAGGGCACAAAACGTGGGAGAAATGAGTGGTACAGAAGGCAAAGGGCACAGAAATCAGCAAAACGAGTGGTACAGAAGGCAAAAGGGACTGAAAAACGAGGGGGAAACAAGTGGCAAGGGGCAGAGAATCAGCAAAAATGAGTGGTACAGACGGAAAAAGGGGCACAAAACGAGGGGGAAACGAGTGGCAAGGGGCAAATAATCAGCAAAAACAAGTGGTACAGAAGGGAAAACGGGCAGAGAGGCATGGGGCAGTGAGGGGTACAGAAGGAAGAGAACGGGCAGAGGCCACAGCGGGGGAAGAAAGACAACAGCAGTCACAGACACCACAGTGAAAAATACGGCAATACAGTAACACAGTCAGGCAGAAGATGAACAGACTTACGGCCTGCAACTTCCTCAGCAGCGGCAGCTGGGGCAGGGACACACAGGTGGAGATGTGCGGATGGGGAGCGACCTACCAGGAGGGTCAGGGGTCGCTCCTGGGTCAGGGACTGAGGGGACGGGGGGAGATGGACACAATGGCGCACATGCACAATCATGTGAAGCACACCACACACGCACAATGACAGTGTAACATGTCCCTAATACCCTTGGTACACTGCAGCACAAATTGAAACACCAAGTAGGCCCCCATCCACCATGTGCATGAATGGCCCCCTCAGAATAACCACCATCACTACCAATCCATGCACATGTGATAAAACCAGAAATGCAGAGGCTGTGTGAGCCACACTGACGAAGCAAGTGACACTGCATGACCGATAGCATGGCAACAGCCCAAATAAATGAACTTGTGCACAAATCGACATGGAGGAGGCCCAGTGTGGATCACATCCGTAAAGGAGCAGGTCACACTCTGACACATCCACATGCACATACAACCCATGCCATCCAATACGCAGCAGAAATACAATGCACAAGGCCCCAAAATCTGTGCAAGAGCACAAATGACCCAAGTCGCAAACATCCCTGCCCCCGAAAAGCACACAATTCAAAGGCACACCACCTCAAAAGGACAAGGGTCCATGAAAACAGAGCTGCAGGGCCAACTCAGCCCACAATGCAGCACACACATATAGCAACCACAGAACATCACCTACGATGGCAATGTGGGACACAGTGCAACACCTACACCACAGGACAGAGGGCACAACAGGTTCCGCTCCTGCGTAGTAACTGGCCACTCACATCTGGCATTGCCTGAAATTGTGTGATAACAATGTACAGGTACCACCACACATCCATCATGTACTCGGAAAACCCACTGTCTACCATCAAATAGCCAGGACCACCAAAACCGTCACGATGTGCATTGTCATGCAGTCTGCATGTAAGCATCTGCAAAGCGGCAACATACATGGGAACCTCTGTTAACATGCACCTCCCCTTAACATTGCAGAGGGACAAACAACACTTACTGCAGAGCAGACCACAAATCCCATCAGACACCCTGCACATCAGTTCAGACACCCTCCAACGGATAATGGACAGCCTCTGCACCCCACCGCCAGTAGCAGGGCAGCCCAGCTGCTTCAAGGTGACCCCACCACCTGCACAGACCACACAGCAGGAAACACACACCACCTTGGCTGTCTCCCAGGACCCCCATGAACAATACATGGAATTTTAACGCCAAGTGTTGGGTTGCCAGGTGGAGTTGGCTGATCAGCTGCAGGCGGGGTTCGAGCTCGCGGCAGCCATACTGGATGCAATACGTGGGTGTCTGAGTCCCATCAGGGACCACTTACAGTCCCTAACAGACACACACTGTCCGCACCACGCTCCAAAACAGTCCTTGGCTGACATCGCTGGGGCCATCTCTCGGATACAAGAACTGTCTAGTCTGACAGGCACCAGTGATGACAGCACAGAGTTGGCACAAATGTGCAGTACAATTGAGATCAGGGAGCAGATGCAGGCTGGAAGTTTGGCTGCCACGGCTGAACACAAGCGAGATGTAGCTGGGATCTTCCATGCCTTACAGTTCATCATCCTGCCATTGCTGCCACTCAACCGGGCCCAGATGACTGCAGCAGGAACTGGGACACACACCTCTCCGACCCCTGATCTGTCAGTGGCACACAGTGATGCAGCCCTATCACCATCGCACCCTGATGTGTCAGTAGCACCCAGTGATGCAGCTATGACCCCACCACACACACCGGACACACCACACACTGAGGAAGTATCAGAGGGCTAAGATGTGTATGGTAATTAGTATGTGAGGAAGGAGGTAGTAGCTTCCATCACAGCCATATGACCTGTCCCTGCCTGGTTCTGCCCTATGCATCATGCCCTGTGACAACACCTTCCACGGACCCCCAGACCACTCAGCGACATACACCTGGACCCCGACATGGACTGGCATATCTTCACTGGTGGCCAATAGCACAGCATTCCGGCAGAGGACTGCACTCTAACTCTCCCAAATCACTTACTAATCCCCAGCTGTCTCTGGGTGGCCCACCCCTGGGCTCCCATGTAATGTGGACTTGGCATGGCCATGTACATCTCCAGCTCCGGAATGCACCAGAATGTGAATTAAACATTAAAAATCACACAGATGTTCACTCAAGTGTGAAAGTATGTATGTATGTACAATGATTGCACAAGAAGGTACACTTGTGTAAATGACATCAATGTGCATGTTGAACCCTGAGCCACATGGCCAGTTGGATGTCTGTGAAGGTGAGTGCTAGTTGTGGGTTCATTGCACATTAACAAAAATCACGCTACCCCCCAATGTAGGCACACGTCCATGTATAGAATAGGGCTGGCTGTAGAAATGACCAAATCGGTAGCAGGCCAGAAGGGGTGTCCTACATCACATGTGTCACCAGAACTTCACGTCGCATACCTACTCACACACATCTGTGTGGACAGAATCTGTTTTATTCATAGCATTGCTCCAAATGGTCAGTGGTTGGACACCATACTCACATTGCTGGAGACACGTAAGTGCACAGGCCTGCCAGCAACAATCCCAAACACAGTGTTTGGCTCACAGAGGTGGAGCAGGCAAAAGGGACCCACCCCCATTGTACAGGCATAACTCAGTCCCTCCCTCTGTAGGGACGATGCACATTGTGGCACACGATTCGTACATCTAATAAACACTCATCACATTTGGACAGTAGTGAAGTTGCGGAGACTTTATTGGCATGTGCGTATCAGAACGGACAAGGCAAGGGCAACAACATACTGGGACATGCTTGAGGCACTCACACGCAGCATGGGAACATGTTGAGGTGCAAGACATGGCGGTGCAACAATGTACACAAATCATTATGGATGGCAATGGTCTGAGCACACCTTGCCTTGCTGGATGAGTCATGTGATGTTTGTCATCTGCCCATTGTCCCGTGTCAGGGGACACTACTCACAGCTCATGGGGTCTGCATAGTGCTGTGCTACCGGACTGCGCCGACTGTCTGCTCTGCTGACAGCGATCAGGTGGGAGGGTCCGACAAGGTCACATCTCGTGCTACATTGCCGTGTGTACTCCCCCCAGCAGTATGTCCGATTTGTGAACATTGCCAAATGACGCTGTGCTGCTCTGCCCATGAGACTGCCTCACCTTGCACACACAAGTAGTTCCTCTCACACACAAGTGCAGACGAAGGCGGATCTATAACATAATAACAACAGACAGAATATATCACACAAAAATATCGACATCAAAAATATCAGAGTTATATCTTCATAAAGGTAAGTACAAAAATATCGAGAAAAAAATGTCGTAGTACAAAAATATCGAAATTAAAAATATCGTTTTTTAAAATGTATTAATAATAATGTAAAAATAATTTAAAAATACATATAATTTTACAAATATTAAATAAAAACATTAAAACATATTTAAAAAATAATAACTAATACATTTACATTTAAAATAAATTAAAAAGTCTACATATAAATTAATATATATACTTACTCCACATATTGCAACAGTAGGAAAAGTGTTGGATAGCGTAGGGGTAAACATTACTATTCCCACTCCAGAGGGTGCAACAGTAGGGAATGAGTTGGATAGCGTAGGGGTTTAAATTACTATTCCCACTCCAGAGGGTGAAATAGTAGGGAAAGCGTTGGATGGCGTAGGGGTAAAAATTACTATTCCCACTCCAGAGGGTGCAACAGTAGGGAAAGCGTTGGATAGTGTAGGGGTTTAAATTACTATTCCCACTCCAGAGGGTGCAACAGTAGGGAAAGCGTTGGATAGCGTAGGGGTAAAAATTACTATTCCCCCTCCAGAGGGTGCAACAGTAGGGAAAGCGTTGGATAGCGTAGGGGTTTAAATTACTATTCCCACTCCAGAGGGTGCAACAGTAGGGAAAGCATTGAATAGCGTAGGGGTAAAAATGACTATTCCCACTCCAGAGGGTGCAACAGTAGGGAAAGCGTTGGATAGCGTTGGGGTAAAAATTACTATTCCCACTCCAGAGGGTGCAACAGTAGGGAAAATGTTGGATAGCGTAAGGGTAAAAATTACTATTCCCACTCCAGAGGGTGCAACAGTAGGGAAAGCATTGGATAGCGTAGGGGTAAAAATTACTATTCCCACTCCAGAGGGTGCAAAAGTAGGGAAAGCGTTGGATAGCGTAGGGGTAAAAATATCTATTCCCACTCCAGAGAGTGCAACAGTAGGGAAAGCGTTGGATAGCGTAGGGGTTTAAATTACTATTCCCACTCCAGAGGGTACAACAGTAGGGAAAGCGTTGGACTGCGTAGGGGTAAAAATTACTATTCCCACTCCAGAGGGTGCTACAGTAGGGAAAGCGTTGGATAGCGTAGGGGTAAAAATTACTATTCCCACTCCAAAGGGTGCAACAGTAGGGAAAGCGTTGGATATGGTAGGGGTAAAAATTACTATTCCCACTCCAGAGAGTGCAACAGTAGGGAAAGCGTTGGATAGCGTAGGGGTTTAAATTACTATTCCCACTCCAGAGGGTGCAACAGTAGGGAAAGCGTTGGATAGCGTAGGGTAAAAAATTACTATTCCCACTCCAGAGGCTGCAACATTAGGGAAAGCGTCGGATAGCATAGGGGTAAAAATTACTATTCCCACTCCAGAGGGTGCAACAGTAGGGAAAGCATTGGATCGCATGGGGGTAAAAATTACTACACACACTACTCCCCCTTTAACACACAACACAGTACACATACAAAAAAACACAATTAATATAAATATCAATTAATCAATTAATAACAGTTAATATAATTAAATTGATGTAATTATAAATGAACCAATTAACACATTAATTACCAATTAATTAACAATAAATACCAATAAATAAATACAATCTCTTTAATTAATTACATTTAATTATATCACACCCTATTCCCCTATAAACACACAACCCACTACACATAAATAAATCACATCATTAAATCACTTAATAATTATTAATTACCAATTAATTATTAATTAACAATAACAAAAAATGTAATATATTAGCACATTAACTCTAATTAATTTAATTACATAATTAATATTATTTAATTACTAATTAATTATTAATTAACAAGAACAAAAAATTAAATATATTAGCACATTAACTCTAATTAATTTAATTAGCTAATTAATATTAATTAATTACCAATTAATTATTAATCAACAATAACAACAAATTAAATATATTAGCACATTAACTCTAATTAATGTAATTAACTAATTAATATTAATTAATTTCCAATTAATGATTAATTAACAATAACAACAAATTAAATATATTAGCACATTACCTATAATTGTTTTAATTAACTAATTAATATTAATTAATTACCAATTAATTATTAATTAAAAATATTTTTAAAAATATGTTAATTAATTAATTATTATTAAATGACTTCCCACCCTATTCCCCTATAAACCCACAACCCGCTCTGATACTAAAACGCAAAATGTAAACAAAATTACTAATTTTCAAACATACATTAAAAAACATATTTAGCAAACATATAAACAACATAATAAAATACATTACACCAAACTAAATTTCGATATTAGTAAATTTCGATATTAGTAACATACATACCATAAAAACGATATTCTGTCTGTCGATATTTTGCACATCGATATTTTATAGCATCGAAATTAAAACATCGATATTATTGTATATCGATATTTTAATTTCGATATTTTGTCTCTCTACCGACGAAGGCAGTCATGTCCACTGTTGTGGTGGGATATGTGAACATTCCCCAGGATGCAACAAGGTGTTGGGACCTGTGCTGTGGGTGACAATCCAATGTGGCTGCAGGAACGTAGTTACTTGTCCATGAATGCGAAGACAGCTTCATGGGCAATGTATTCCAATAGTACGATGTTGTCTGGTTCAAGGAACACCAAGGTGACCCAATCCATTAACTGGTCTGGGCAGATGTGCTCAGTCCACGCCGTTCCCCCAATCCGCAGCATAATAGGGTAGGGCCTCGATGTGGTCACTGCACACAAGGAGTTGTGCAATCTCCCATGCACTACTACCGGTGCATAAGCCAAAGATCTGTGCATCTCATGCTCGGGTATCCCAGTGACACTCCTGTTCGTGGGCCAACAGGGGGCGAATTTTCTGGTCATAATCCAATTCAGTTACCGTTGCGTTGGATAGGCAGACCTCCATGAGGCACGCAAATGTGCATGTTAGACAGTGGAACCAGGGCTGGACGCAGGTGACGTAGGCAAGACAAAAACTCGGACGGTAACTGATTTGCAGCACTGCCATTGGCACAGATCCCAACAGATGCAGCATTCGTGCACAGTAGAGTTCCACATGACAGGAGTTGTGCATGTGCCCGGGAATGTCTGCCATTGCGTTTGTTGGTCTCGTAGCACCGGCGCTCCCCAGACCGGCGGCAGTTCTGTGGACGATATGCCACAGCTCTGGGCAATGAGTCATAAGTGTGTGCAACTTTTGGACGTATGTGTGGGTTTTGATCAATGTGTCAAGGCCAGACCTTGCAGGTGTAGGTTGTGCAGGGACAAGTATGTGAGGGGTGTGGGCACTAGGTTTTTCATTAGCGCTGTTCTTGGGTGTCGCCAGAGGCTGGTTTGGTATCTCACGCAGGGTGTGCCAGTCGCATTCAGGACCAAGGTTGGGGGTTCTGTTGGCCTTCCGCCTTGTGTGTATGGACAATGGAGCTTTCATTCCTAATTTTAGTCTGACTACTGCTTGCATTTCTGAGATATGTTGTGGCCTTTGCACTGACTTTGATGCCAGGCCTGTGATTTGGGGAGCACGAACTTCGGGACACACGCAGCTGTTTGCATGTTTGCTTGGGCCAAGGGCACGATTGGCATTGCGCTCCTTGTTCAGTCTCTCATTCTCTCTCTTCCTGTCTCTCCCTGTCCTTTGTTGAGTGCCTGACACACCTTCTCATCTTGGATATTGTCTTGCAGGCTGTGACTCACAGATTGTCCAGGAATGCCCCGCCATAACTCTTCACAATAGTTGTTTGGAGATGAATTAGTTTATGACATTTTGTTTGGTCTTTCAATGGTGCATGAATGACTCAGGATTTCTGTACTCACATGTGTGTTGATTGCTAGGGCTGGGCGGAATTTGCGCAGTAGCGCTAAGCAAAGCTCTGCGAAACGATAAAAAATCTCCGCGAACACACAGAGTTCCGTGAACACGCGGAATTGCTTGTTCTGCCCTTTCATGATGCTTTTTTCCTGTTTGCGAACGCTGTGCTCGGGGGGAAATATGTCACGAACACGGTTTTTGGAAGCGCAAACCAGCAAAAAATTCTGCGAAGCCGCGGATTGCGGAATTTTTGCCAATTCTGCGTTCTCCCCGGATTGTGCAATTACCCAAATTCCACGAGCGGAACGGAATTTACCGCCTAGGCCTATTGATTGCTGCAATAGTGCGACATCAGCAAGGTGCTTTTTCCATGTTTTCGGTTCGTTGATGTGCTGGTTCTTGGTCCGCTGGTGGTGGGGTGTGCCCGGGGTGGGTGCCTGGGGGCAGGGGGGTGGTCCTGTGTGTGGTGGCATTGGGTTTTGTTGCCCTCTTGGGTGTCCGGGCTGCATAATCAGTGGCTCCATGGCATCTGCTGTTCTTCAGGTGTGGCTCTGGCCTTGGCTCCCGTTTGTGGTGCAGGCTGTGGTCCGACTTTACACCAGGGTGGAGCAGGTGTTAGTTTCCTGCTGGTAACGCAACTTATCGCATGTTTAGTGATCTTATCACCGACCTGGTTGGTCGTTGAGAATGTTGCGGAGTGGTGTTGTCGCCCCTTTTTTAGCTCGGGAACGCCTACTCTGCATCGCATTAGCGATAGTTGCGGGGTCATCCGTGGGTCATCTGTGGCGATCTTTCTTGTATAATGGCTCAATCGGATGTGCCAGCCAAATGTCTATGCAATTTGCATATTGAAAATGATTGGTCTTTTAGAGTATATAGCAGTTATTTATTGTGGTTTTTAGTGCTACAGGTGGGGAAAAAAATTATTTGCATATTTTGCACATTAGAAGCATCTATTTTTGCACATAAAGCACAAACTGCACTTTATTGAATATTAGATATAGATATTAGATATAACTTGTGGATGAAAAAATTACGTAATGACTCTCCATCTTTTAGAACACTACGAATAGGAATAAGGTGACATTCTTATCTCTGAATTCAAATGGGCTAAATAACAGTCGTAAAAAGCAGGCTATAGAGAGCTCGTTAAAAGGTCATCACCCTGATGTGGTTTTTACACAAGAAACACATCACAGGGCCCTAGAAGATGCAGGTGGAATGTTTAGAAATTGGCTGGGCTATCATTTTTCATCTGTATCAGGGACGGCACAGAGGGGTGTAAGTATCTTTATAGGCAAGCATGTTCAATTTAACATTGAAGGATCACATTCAGATAAGAGTGGTAGATGGGCCTTCCTACATGGGAAAATAAATCAGATAAGTCTAACACTTGCCACAATCTATGCACCAGTTATAGATCATCTGTTTCCTATATTACAATGAAAACAAGAGTTGTATACCTGGTCAAATAATATGGGGAGGTGATTTAAATTCTTTACAAAATCCCATGGTTGATTTGTCTAAAAAAGATTGGCGTCAAAAGAAAACCTCAAGTTGCCATAGCCCTTCAGGGATGTAAGACAGATTTAGATATACTGGATAATTAGGTCTCAAAAATCCATGTAAACGTAAATATTCCTGTTACTCGGCAAAATATGACTCATCTTCCAGGTTGGATTTTTTTTTAACCTCACATAGTCTTGAAATAAGTAAATACGAACACTTGGTAAATGCATTCTCAGATCACGCACTAATTAAGATGGAAATAATGATAGGGAACATAGATAAAGAAGTATCAAGAAGATGGTACTTGAATAAACTAAATTTAGCAGATCATCAACGGTGTGCAGAAATTGAGGATGAGATAAGGATTTTTTTTTACATAAATAAAGGCTCGGCCCCAATTAATATATTATGGGATGCTTTCAAGGCTACATTGAGGGGATTAATCACCTCCAAAGAAATACCAAAACAGAAGGGTAAAAGGGAGGAGAGAATGGCATTACAGACCATTTTAACCTACGCAAATCTAGAGTACTATAGAAACCGGACACCTGCTAACAAGCAAAAGGTTATTAATGCCAAAACAAAAATGAGGGAGTTCTACTATGAATTAGGGGAGATGGCTAGTAGGCTATACCGGCAAAAAAACTACAAAGAAAGCGAGTATACAGGAAGATTGCTAGCCTGGCAAGCAAAAGAAAACCAAGTTCGCAATAGAATAGACAGTATATATGATAATGAGACCAAAGCTCGCATGAAGACTACCTCATCTATAGGTGAGATGTTTCTTAGACATTATAAAGATATATATCAAACATCTCACCAAGTCACATTGGAAACAATTAATGATTTTTTGCAGGAGCTTCCAATTCCAAAGATGGGAAGTGACTTCAAAGAACTGCTGCTTGCGGAATTTACAAAAGAAGGGCTAGATGTTGTCATAAGTTCCTTACCTAACTGCAAAGCCACTGGGGAGAATGGCATCCCAGCGGAATTTTTTAAAGCATTCTCCGCAACTCTTATCCCTGAATTTTTAACGCTCGCTAACTACCTATCCTATTACAAGGGGGAGCTCCTCCACCATCTTTTCGCACTGCAGTATTAGTATTTTGAAAAAAGATAAAGATAGGGAAAATGTAAACTCCTACAGGCCCATAAACCTTTTAAATACTGATTACAATTTTTTTTACCAAACTGCTTGCAAATAGATTAAATAAGATGGTGGGATCTCTTATAGAGGCGGACCAATGTGGCTTTGTAGCAGGGAGACAGCTCTAACAAATACAATTTTTTTATTGGAAGCTTTGGATTTTTTTAATGTTAATAAGGTGGAGGCAGAGATCTGGTTTTTAGACGGTGGGAAGGCATTTGTCTCATGGAATTGCCTTTTTGCGATTTTGGAGAGGTTCGACTTCCCGAGCGAATTTGTATTTTTATTAAAACAACTTAATAGGAATTCCCAGGCACAGATTTTAATCAACTCATCAAATGTAGGGACATGCTATAAAAATAGAGGCACTCAGCAAAGTTGTCCCCTCTCCACGATTTTATTTGCCTAATTTATTGAACCATTGGCAATAGCAATTAGGGAAAAAGAGCTCACACAGCCCCAGTTAGAGGAATGACCAACATAAAACTTTATGCCGATGATATAGTTATCTTTTTAGACACAAAGATGACTAGCCAGTCAGAAGTCATGGAAATCTTTGCGGACTTTTAAAGAATAGGCAGGTATAAAATAAATAAAATGAAAATTGAAATCATACTTTGTAATTGTACTGTAAATAGTCTTCTAACTGAATTTAGACAGACATATAATACCCGCCCAAAGAGGTATCTAGGAATTTATATATCAGAAAAAGTAGAAGATCTCTACTCATTAAATCACATTCCTTTGCTGAAAAAAGTAAGCTCTCAGTTAGCCCGATGGAATCAGCTTCCGCTTTCAATAATGGGTCGGGTTGCGTTAATTCGAATGTCCATTCTTCCGCTTTTTAATTTCCTTTTTAGTTCAGCTCCCTGTGCAATACAGACATCCTTTTTTAAGCAGATAGATAGCATGTTCTCTTCTTTTTTATGGGTAAATAAAATACCAAGATTGGCACTTAGCACTTTAAATTACTCGATTGCAGAAGGAGGTTTATCTTTACCAAATATCAGAGACTATTATTATACAACATATGCGCACCACAGGTTCAGATTTTATTTTCTTAGATACTCAAGAAGCAGATACGTTTTTTTATGAAAAAGATCTTAAGGGAGCACAACATCATTGACCCTTCGAGAATGACCAAGTACCCGAAGAAAGTACGTTATAAGACCTTACAATGGTTATTTAAACAAAAATCCCATCTTTTGGCATATTATGATATACTAAGAATTAATAATTCAACCAGACTTACAAACATATATACAGGAGAAATGGGTATTCTGGATAGAAACACAGAGAGATTATGGAAAGAAAACGGGTATGATAAGATCAAGGTTTATATTAAGGGGAATTGCTGGAAAACATGGGTAGAGATTGAGGCAGGGCTTCAACATTCTAATATAATTTTAATTGGTCCTTTATTAGATTAAATATTAATACTGGAAAAGTTAGATAAACAAAAACTCTGTTATAACCCCAGTATCAGCGAAGCTCTTAATGGCCCCATACAACGGAAGGTCAGTAGCTGGATCAACATTTTTGACGGAAACAAATCCCCTCTGTTATATGAAAAGATCAGGGATAGATGGAGAAAAAGAGAAGTTATACAGAACAATAAATCTACTTGGGATAAATTAAACAAATTTAACACAGTTATTTTTCGAGGAGCAAACTTTAAACGTATGCAATATTACTCAAAATGGCTGATATATAGAACACCCTCTTTTCTCCATAATATATACCCGCACATAGAGGATAAATGTTTTCGATGTGCAGAGAAAATTACTTGGACACATATTATGTGAGAATGTCCAAAAATTCTGAATTTGCGGGGAGAGATTGAGAAATATCTTAGAGGTACAATAGACCCCCAAATTTCTCCTAATGAATCAATAGCAATCTTGGGTTGTTCTTCTGACATCTCCATGAATGACAAAAGTTTATTCATTGCAGCTTTAATAGCAAGATCGTTAATCCTGCAAGTCTGGAAAACTGATAAAGTACCTACTTTTAATGCATGGAAAGCAAAATTGGCTAAAGTACAATGGATGGAGAAGAAATATGCATTAAGATCAGGATCATTGAGAAAATATGAGTACTGGAGTAGGTTTGAATCTTAGTTGCCCTGGTAACCCTTGTATTGCTTTTTTCTCTTCTCTATGTATATCTCACTCAGCACTTGGCACTTTATTGAAAATGTTCATTCTGTTGATAATAGGAACAGTGATTACATGTTTGAACCCTAGATCCTTTGATATGTTGTTGCACTTTATTTCAAACAAGATCTTAACCATTTTTTTTGAAAGGTCTAGGATTCCGTTGTGAATGTAAGCACCTTATTTAGCACTTGGCACTTTAATGAAAAAGATCTTCCTTTTTTGACTATATGAACCATAATTGGATCATTGTCAGGTCTTTTATCAAAACAAGTTCTTGATTATAACCTAAGGAAGGTCTCTCCCTCAGAATAATATGTATCTGGTGACTGTGCTAGCGAGCACTTTTAAAAATGTATTTAAATAGTGTTTTGATAGATTTGTTGCACTTTATATGCTATGCCAATGGTTAGGAATGTATGTATTCGATTTAGCACTTGGCACTTTAAAGAAAGGGATCACTTTTAAAGATGTAGCTGAAAAATGTAATGGTAAACTTGCTGCACTTTATATGTTATGCCAATTGCTGTATCTCCAAACCGGCTGGAATTTTTTATATGAAAGTTTCCTATGTGTTTATTATATGTCTATGAACTCTCAATTAAAAAAAAAAGATTCAGTCATGACATCGTTATAAATAAACATCCTCTTGTTGGTACCATGAGGGCAATTGGCCCTATATTATTTCTTAATCCAATACACATTTCAACAGCATTTACAATTAATCACATTCATGAGTCTACTAACAATACATTTTTTGATGACATATACGATGATCTAATTTATACATCTTTATCCCTAGGAATACATTCATTGTCCAAGGAAATACTGTCATTCATTATTTACATTCAACCAAGCTCCACAGCCTCCAATTTCATGATCCACATCACTTCCCCGCATCTCAACTGAAGCTCTATGTTACCACCTCGCACATAATTCTTTACGTGATCGATTCCATGAAAGCTAAATTCATGAGAATGCTGTCCTAAGTAATCCTGAATGGTATGGGAGACACTAGGATACCTAGTATCACCATTTTCCATACCCTAAAGTGCTCCAAGATTCGCTCTCACAGACATCTAATTGTACTGTCAACATCATTTTTTTGCATGCACAGATAATAACATAAATCACAAATTTCGTGTTACAATTAATGAACATCTATGTAGTGTGATCACCCATATTGTTGAAATTAAACTGGGTCGCTCTATCAACTGCCCATCTACATGTGCTACACCGCCCACTCTTGTGGAAACCTTTAGTGTGATCACTTAACCAATTACTTTGTCTAAAAGGTTGTGGATTGCTTTGACTCATTATGTTAGCAAGAGTTAGTCATCTCCTGAAAGTCACAATTTTTAGTTCATGGACTGGTGATTTCAAGTGATCATCCTAGTTACTTTGGACGCGCCCAGTGAGTGTCTTACATGAGGCTTGAAGTGAGCGTGGTCGACATGTGAACTGGGGTTTTAAATTAACTTTTGTGACCTGTGCTATACACCACAAGACACCTAGTGCTAAGCGCACTCTCTCGTCTTTTTTCATTTCCCTCTATTATAGCCTTTCACCTGCAACACCTTTGGAGATAGCTGGAGTGCGCCCAATTAGGGGTCAAAAGGTGATTGTTACTGTAGGATTATTTAAGTTTAGTTATAAAGTATTACTGCCAACCTAAAGGACTAAAAACGGTTTTGTTTGTACTTACAGGCTACTAGTGTACAATGTATTACTGATTGTTTATTGATTGACTAGATTGTGGATTTGAACTTGTTACAGAATCAGGTTAATCTTATGTATGAACCAGCCTATCTCTAGCCTTTTTATTTTTCCAATATTTTCTCTGCATTTACGCGTCTATATTGACGGGTGCTGGCAGTCGGGTAACGCTTTTTTTGATCTAACGTACAACAATGGATATTTTCTCCCACTTTCTTCCATTTTTCAATTGTACTACCCTTTTTTTTCTCTTATATTTTTGTCCTTGCCATTTACAGGACAATGAATTTGATTCTGCTGGGAACTATGTGCCTTTTTTACACTGCAAGTTATTTCTTTGGTGATGGAGACTTTGTCCCATGACACAAGGGTGTTTATGGTCATTAAGGGCCAGATGTAGGAAGGCTATTACCGGTCGGTAACGGCCGAAATTAACGAACCGGTAATAGGCTTTTCTGATGTAGGGGCCCAAATTAAGGATTCGGTGATTTACTGAATCTGTAATTTAAGGAATCGGTAAATTACCGATTTCTTAAATACAGATTCGGTAAATTACAGAATTCCTAATGTAGGGAGCACTTAAATGAGTGCTTATTCCATGTCAAGATTCGCTATTTACTACAAGTTGGAGGTAAATAATGGAAAAAAAACAAAAAGCAATTTTATGCAAATTGCTTCAGTGCCATGTTGCAGACAAACATGCCCTTAGGGCATGTATGTCTGCAACATGTGCACCCACACACAATTGAGGGGTGCATTAGGGTGTCAAAGTGACACCCTGCCACCCTTCAATATTTTTACCTAATCAGTATTTACCGATTCGGTAATTGCCATTCATTCCTATGGGCCGGCAGGCCCATAGAAATGAATGAATGGCAATTACCGAGTCGGTAAATACCATTCATTCCTATGGGCCGGCAGGCCCATAGGAATGAATGGCCGTTACCGAATCAGTAAATACCGATTCGGTAAATACCGAATTTTACAGATTCGTTAAAATTTATCGAAAATTACCTACATACTATTTATCTATTTTTAAATACCGAATCAGTAAAATTCGGTATTTAAGAATAGGTCAATAGTATTTGCCTACATCTGGCCCTTCCGAATACCTTTTAATAAGCAGTTTTTTGCTTTTTTTTCAGTGCCATGTGACAGACATACATGCCCTTAGGGCATGTATGTGTGCCACATGTGCACCCATGCACTATTCAGGGGTGCAACAGGGTGTCAATGTGACACCCTGCCACCCTTGAATGTGTTCCCCATTTTACTGAATCGGTATTTACTGATTCGGTAATTCCCAGTCATTCCTATCGGCCTCCAGGCCCGTAGGAATGAATGTGAATTACCGAATCAGTAAATACCGATTCGTAATTACCGAATCCTACCGATTCGGCAAAATTTACCGAATAATTAGCTACATCCCATTTACCGATTCTTAGGTGTCTTACCGGGACACATTGGAGCGCTGTTGTTGCGGCGGAGTCCGCTGTTCCTTTTGCTGTGCCGGCCACTTCACCACCTCTCGTGGCCCCCGCTTCGCGGGAGCCGCTCGTGGTCAATTGAACTTTGCTGCTGTTGCCGGAATCTGCCAGGACCCCAAGGACTGTTGAGCAGTCAGGAATCCCCCGCCCTACACTCAGGACAGAGGCGGGACTGCGAGGACCAGCCTGCTCAGCGGCGCTGATCGGCCGCAGCTGGTCCTCTTCCCGCCCCCTCTTGCACAAAAAGATCTTGCAGAGAGTGTTCCTTGGAGGAGTCTTACCGGGACACGTTGGAGAGCTGTTGTTGCGGCGGAGTCCGCAGTTCCTTTTGATGTGCCGGCCACTTCGCCACCTCTCGCGGCCACCGCTTCGCGGGTGCCGCTTGTGGTCAATTGAACTTTGCTGCTGTTGCCGGAATCTGCCTGGACCCCAAGGACTGTTGAGCTGTCAGGAATCACCCACCCTACACTCAGGACAGAGGCGAGACTGCGAGGACCAGCCTGCTCAGCGGCGCTGATCGGCTGCAGCTGGTCCTCTTCCTGCCCCCTCCTGGGTCTTCTCTATAACTTTGGGCAACTCTAACGCGCACGTGAGACGCGTGCGGGATATTGCCCGGGGCTAAGCCCGGGCAAAGGGCGGGCCCTCTGAGGCCCTTCGAGGCCTGTAGAGCCTGGACTGGGCCTGGACCCCTATCCTTTTTCATCTGACTCCTCATCCTGCGGTTGTGCTAATTTCTTGCTATCGGTCTCTACTGGTACTATTTCTTCTACCATCACCCCTTTGCGCATTAAGTCTAGACTATCTAGTGGTGTCCATTAATGCTAGGCACTGTTAATTGTAACTGTATCTGATACTAATTCGATCCTATTTTTTACTGCCATCTGCCATACTTGTTAAAAATCATGTCTGCCCGTGAAACTCGCAGTCAGACTGCGGCAAGTGCAAAAACCAAAAAATTAACAGGCACTTTGGATAATTTTATTCTTCGCACCAATTTGTTAATTGATCAGGGAATAATCCTCATGGAAAGGAGGGTTTCGTTGGACCTCGCTCAAGCCAAAAGGTCCTCATCAGGCAATATAGCCCTAGTGCGCTCCTCGACCAAAGCTCTAAGTAGCTCTAACCTCCATTCTATACAGTCAGATGCCAGGCCCCACACCCCAACTAGCACCCAATTATCCCCCCTTAAAACCCCCACCCGTGACTGCACCAATCTCGACTCCCCTTTTGGCTAACAATCTATTATCGATACCAGTTGTAGTTCATCACAAGACTAATCCATCCCAAAAGAGCAGTTTGGAAGGTGCAATTTCCAAAACAAATCAAACAACTCACAAGGTTAATACTGTCAACCTAGTCTCTCAAGAGATGTTGGGACATAACGATGGTAAGGCCGGTGCAAGTGGCACCATTGAAGAAGGGAGGGACCAATTTGGTAACAAGGACAACACAGGGAGTGATAAGGCTGAAAGTGTATCCCACCCCCTAACATTGGGTATTCCAGATGACACAATCTCCAACAGTAGTTTGGTTAGCATCCCTGATGACAGTACTTGTGACGAATCCTCAGTGGATTTAGAGGATAGGAATGCTTCATTTTTGAACTCCCTATCTGACCTTATCAAGTCTCTACTTTTGCCCCTGGAAACTAGAATGCAGGGCATCGAACACCAGCTTGAGGCCCTTCTTCTGGTACAACAACCCAAGGAAACTAATCAAGTCCATGGGGCCTCCACTGCACCACCTCCTGCCCTTAGCCTTCCGACCAACTCCAAGAAGCATTCTGCAGGGGACAATCCCACCCCTAAGACCCGCCCTCCCAAAATACCTATCCCTAGGGGTAATAAAGTTTGTACTAACCAGCCAACCACTGTTGCTCCGATTAACTCTCAGAGTGCAACTGATCCTATTACCCCAGCCCCCAAATCCTCCTTACCTTACCCTGAGAAGCCAAATCCACGCCGGAACATCAGTTTACCACCAGACACCTGTCCATATGTGATAGTCTTGACAGGCGTCCCTGAACTTGCCCCTGCCACCTCTGAACCATTCTGGGCACTCAAAAACAAAATTTGTCATTGGTTAGACAGGAACTATCCTCTACCTCCCGGAATAAATAATAAAATGCTCATGGTGGAGAGAGCCCCTTGGGTAGGTGAGAAAAAGAAAAACCTAAAGGGAGATTGTGTTGTTGTCACATTTGAGGACCCGCGATTGGGGGAGTACATTTGTTCTGGTCCCCCATGTGACAATACCACAATTATGGTTAAACCCCTTTCACACTTTTATATGTCTACGGAACACCATGACAACAGGTGGAGCTGGTTGAGGTCCTCAATTACTGGGAGAGGGAGGAATAGACTGGAGTATCCAAACTACCAGATCTCCACCAAGTGGGGTGGGAATGATGAGGAAGGTTGGAACCTAGTACGAAGAAGAACAGGGAGACCCATTTTGGTTGGCCAACAGTTCAATGGGGATTGGTTGGGCCCTCAGCTTAACTATCCTTTATTCCCTTGTTATAATCGCTACAGTGGACTGGAAGGGGTGGACTGACTCCCAATCCAGTCCCCTGGACAATCTGGTAAGAGAGTGCTGCCTGTTTCCCCGGGGGTACGAATTAATATTAGCAGGGATGGCTTAACCAGTACGGGTACCACCAGCCCAGGCAGAGTAGAACAGGAATCTAGTACACCAAACACATCGAAGGAACTATCTGCAGCCCCTACCTCCATTAATATCCTGTCTTGGAACATAGCAGGTTTAAAAAAACACCTTGATAATCCCGATTGGAATGATTTTATAAACACTTTCCATATATGCATGTTCCAAGAAACCTGGTGTCCCCTGCCACAATATAAAAATGGGTACTCAACCTACTTTATTCCCGCAGTTACGACTGGGAAAGGTCGTCCCTCTTGTGGCCTGCACATTTGGGTAAAGATAAATTTGAACTGTGTTGCCACTTTTCATAATATAAATTATAATGACATTCTGCATATCTCCATAAAAAGCCCATCCGGGAGTACTATACTAGAACTCATTTGAGTATACGCAAGAGGTTTACCGGGTGGCCGAATTTTGTCCACACTAGAGTTGCTCGATAGGAAGTTATCAGCCCTCCCTCCAAGATCTAAAATATTAGTTGGGGGGGATTTTAAGTGTACCTTTGAACCCCTTGACGATGAAGAGATATTGGGTTTTAATTCCGAGGATTGGAGACAGATTATACCACCCCTAGCCCTTGCCCCCATTAAGAAATGGACTGCTAGAGCAATCCAGTTAAATGCTCTGGTTTTAGAACATAACCTACGGGCCTTGAACGGGCGAACTGTCTCCGATCGCGATGGAGCAATGACCTTTAATAGGCTGGGCTGCCCATCCCGGATTGACTATATCCTTTTGACATTCAGTCATAGGTCAATCTAGTCGATATGAAGGTTAGGCAATCAACAGATAGTGACCACAACCCACTATGTATGGAAATCCATTGGGTAAACGGGATCAGCAAAAGTGGAAAGCCAGAGATGATCACTAAAGAGGTCTTCCCCTCAAACTGCAATCGTAAGCTTAAGTGGAATGCAGTCAGGTGCGAAGAGAGGAAACTTAACAGTATTAAAGAGCTAGTTTTGGCTGAAACTCGTGGCTTGGCATCTGTTGCTCTAGCAGCCCCTCATCCTTCGGGATCAAATTTACTAGCTGTGTATAAGAACCTAACAGATAAAATAGGAAAGTTCTTCACCAAAAAACCTCAGGGGACGTCCTCGACTCATCAAAAATCTAATAAGGGTAACCCCTGGTACACGGTAAACTGCAGGAACAAGAGGAAAGCTATCACGCTGGCCATAAAAAGTAAGGACCCCATAGCAGTGGGAATAGCTAGACAAGATTATCATAAAACCATAACAGCAGCCAAGAAGGATTGGGAGGAGGAGCACTGGCAGGAGCTTAAGGCTGCAGCCTGTGGAAAAAAATCCATTATTTTTTGGAAATTGATTAACGGTCTTGATAGAAGAGGGGCAGAACAGATTTTAAATCACATAACTGAGCACCAATGGTACTCCTACTTTTTAAATTTGTATTGCGAGGTCAGTGTTGAGGGCCAGCCAAAATACCCAGTCACGGTCATTGAGAGTGGGTCTAGCATAGAGCTCGGCACTAATGAAGAGTCTTTTTCACCTCGAGAAGTTCAGGACGCCATCCTTAAAATAATCCATGGAAAGGCGGCTGGCCCAGATGGCCTGCCGGGGGACCTACTATTGCATGACCCCAAGTTATGGGCTGACCTCATAGCCAGTTTAATGAACCTAATTCAGTTCGGTCACCCTGTACCTGAATCCTGGAAAGGTGCAAAGGCCATTACCATATTTAAGAAAGGTGATAGAGAGGACCCTGCCAACTACAGACCAATAAGTCTAATTGATGCCACCCAAAAAGTAGTTGGCAGGGTCATCATAAACCGGACAGAGATATGGTTAATGGAAGAGGACATCTTGACCCACTTCCAGGCGGGGTTTAGGCGTAATGTAGGCGCCATGGACCAGGTTTTTCGGTTCTGTGCAGTCTATTGGAAGTCAGTGTCTATTACCAGGGGTAGTTTATACCTGGCTTTCATAGACTTGAAAACAGCTTTCAATGTCATCCCAGGTGTTAAACTTTGGGAGGTCCTCATGGACATGGGGGTCCCTAGTTATCTGTTGAAGTTTATTATTAAACTCCATGAAGAAAACTATGCAAGGATTCGATGGGGGAATCAGGGTCAATTGACCAGGAGGGTCCCAGTCAGTAGAGAGGTGCGGCAGGGATGTGTGATGGCCCCGACCTTGTTCTCCCTCTTTATAAATGGGGTGGTGGACCATTTGAGGGAAGACCCAGCGGATGCCCCTGTCCTTGCCGGGGAGAAAACACCCACACTCCTCTTTGCTGACGACACCCTCCTGATGTATAAAACCCCCAAGGGCCTGCAAAAACTGCTTGACCGTTTTAATGTCTTTTGCAAAGACCGTGGGTTAACGGTGAACACTGCGATAACGAAGCTGATGGTTATGTCTGCCAAAAGAAATCATAGGAAGGCTTGTCTCTCCCTGAATGGGTCCCCTCTAGAGGTAGTGGATGAATTTGATTATCTTGGGGTTAGGCTCAGTAACAACATGAGCTGGGATTCCCATTTGTGTAAAATGGTTTTAAATCTTAAAAGGGTCTCTGGTGCAATACTAAAGAATCAGCGACTTTCAATCAGTAGACCAATAGCCCCTGTCCTAGCAGTCTATGAGGGGAAAGTGTTAGCTTCTGCAGTTTGCGGATCCGAATTATGGGGCGCTGAGAACACCAAAGCACTGGTAGTGGCAGAGAATACGTTTATGAGAGATATAGTCTTGCTCCCTCTCTCGACCCCTCTGAAACCATTATTTCTTGACATGGGCAAAAGATCGATCTCTGAAATAGTTCAACTCCGTCCATTGCTATTCTGGGTGCACCTTAGAAGGACCCCGGAACTAGCAAAATATGCTTTAGTGTTGGACGAGCTAATTAGTCTGAATGTTTCAAACAAAATAAAGTGGCTAAATAATTTAAAGAAGCTTGTGGTATCTATAGGCTTGAGTGGCTTCTGGGCCTCCCAATCCCCCCCACTCAAACAAACAGTTAAAAAATTATATTGGGAGTGGGTAGAGGCCAAGGTTTTGCATAACCCAAACTGGGGTCCCTTAACGAATACATTTTTTGAACACAAGCTCCTTGTAAAGTTAGAGCCATTTATGGATTTTATACAGACTCCCCGAGACAGAACCTTGTTTCTGAAACTAAGATATGGCATCCTTCCTCTCAAAAAAATGTATGGAGGGGTCGAAGGATAGGAGGGAAGAGGATTTAAAATGCCCAGGTTGCCCATGTCCGGAAGAATCTCTAGGCCACTTTCTTTTTGCATGTAAAGCTTACAAGCAGGCTAGAGTTAAATGGTTGAAGCCAGTCTGTAGAACGCTAGGAGTCAGGGACCATAGATCAGCTCTCTGCATTATTTTAACTAACACTACCTGTATGTTTATTGTCTGCGGGGTTGCTAAGTTTTTGGCTAGCGCCTGGATTATTCGGTCAAAGTTGTTGTCCCATCTCTGCACAGATCATCGCCTAGTATGAATTTTAATTATGATATTTTCTCCTCAGTTCTTAATTGTTTGTAATGATGCCATGTTTTTAGGAGGAATTGTAATACTCAATAAATTTGTCTATGTATTTTCTATGTTTGTACTTTTATGATATATGTATTGAATAAAGTATTACAACCACGATTCTTAAATACAGAATCGGTAAAATTCGGTATTTAGGAATCGGTAAATGGGAATTACCTACATCTGGCCCTATGTCTCTAAAATAGGAATATTGATGGTAACATCTTTTATTTGAAGTCATTGTGTGTAAATACACACGACAAAACATGTGTTGGCTGTATATTTCTTTGTCTTATATCAACATCTGTGGTAGAAGTATACTGAATGAAAATGTACTGTTGAAAATCGGACGCTGAGTACCCTAATAAAAAGTGGAACGAAAGTATAATAAGATACTTTATTACTGTTTGACTTTTTATTTACAATTCTGAGTGTTCAGGCAGTTACTATATTGTGTTTGTAAATATGGGTTTGCATCAAAATACATGGGTGGATGCACGGAAGTACCGATACTCCACCCGTGGAACACCTACTTGATGCAAAGTAATACAAGGTAACATAATGTACTGCTTTGGGTTACTTTGTATTGATTAAACCACTCAAAGCCACGCAAATCAACTTTCTGTGGCTTGGTAAATGGCAAAATGGATTTTGCATAGGGGCGGATGCAAAATCTTAGTAAATCTTGGTCTCTATGTTTAGAAAGGCAACTGAACCGCATATATAATAGCGGTGTGTTTATCTAGCTATGCCGCAAGTTTATCAGGTCCCATCTTGCTTCGACATCTAGTGCCATATTATAGGAGTGCCCCTGGGGTGCAATGGGTATTTGAACCCACTTTGCAGAAGGGGTCGCAGACTCTTGTGCATCCTCGTTCGTAATACCGAAAGCGGTGGTGTACACACAGCGCCATCGCTTCCTCAAGAGGGCGTTGCGTCATTTGCATGGGGGCGTGGCCCCATGCAAATGAGGGAATCCCTTTGCCTTTGCCCCTGCGCCATATTACAGAAAGGGTGCAGAGGCAAAGCTCTCAGGAGGCGCACTAACAGTGCACCACCTAAAAGGTAACCCACTGTCATTACACCCCCAGATTGCAGTCCTCTGAAAGGAGGAAAGGAGGTCTCATGGACACCCCAGCATCCCCTTGCAGGTGGTTGCAGTCACTCACTGCACTCGCCTGCAAGGGGATCTCTAATCTATATTAAAAGTGCAGCCGGGTGCTAGCTGCACTGTGAAAACACAGCAAAGCAGCCGCTCCGTTTTTCACACAAGTTCGAGGCTATCCTGGGGCATCACATTCACCCTAATATGGCACATTTCTGTGATTGAACTTAGCGCACTTTTTAAAAGGTGATCCCGGCACAATCAAGGAAAATGCGCCTGATGTATGATATGGCCCCTGATGTGTTTTTGAAGAAGGTCAGAAGGGATGTTTTATATGCACAATTTTCCAACTTGCCTTTTGAAAGGCATCCTGACCAGAACGCCCGCCCATTTATGTTTTCCCTTTGCATAGTAACATATTCCGGGCCCTTTGATGAACAATGCTTCTTTTAGACTGCTGCATCCCAAAATGTTTTTTCAGAAATGTCCATCACGATTTATTGAGCAGGTATTTATATATGAGCAAAGGTTGCCTGAAAAGACAACCATACGATAGCATCGGAAAGTGCAAATGGTTTAGTCCATGGAGATGAGAGAGGCAAGGGCAGAGGGAATATAGCTAGCTGCTTTTTGTTACCCATCTACTTCCAGCAGCCTGCCCTAACCCACAGACCCTGGCTCTGACAATAAAGCATCCACGGCTCCCGGCATTCGGTACTCCTTCCTCTAGACCTAAACTCCTTATCAGGAATACGGTGTATGTTGTCTTTGCGCTGCATGTTTATGGAGTGGTTGATTACACACTCGTCCCCAGTGGCATAATGCAAACGGTGCCCCCCTGCAGCATGTGAGGAGGGACCCCTCACTCTCCCAATTCACATAGAGATCATTGACCTTGACCCGAATGGGGGCCCACTGAAGGGGGGAGGGGGCCCTGTCAAGTCTTGGGGGGGGGGGAGGGGGGTTGCATCGCATGGGCTGCAGGGGCTTGTGTTACGTCCCCGCTCAACCCACCTGTAATATGGTTACCCTGCAATTAAAAAATAATCCTTTATCTCCATTGGTTCCCCTATTTCAATTGATTAAAATAGAAGCAACTGATTTATTTTGCGTTTATCCACCATTTATTACAGTACCTTTCTGATAACACTGCAAAAATGACTCCTGGCATTATCATAACAACCCATAAATCACCATTCTCCTTTAACATGCATGGACTCACTGTTAAGGGCATTCCCACCGCCATGTAAGGAAATCAAGAAGATGTTTAATTTCTCCTCTCCTATCCTCTTACGTCAGCATTGTGACCGGCACCATCTGGTCACCAATTGTAATGAAAGATCAGCATACTAAATCTGCAGAGTGCCTATGTACACATCACCATGATGCACTGATTTCAGCATGACATAAGTGATAAAAAAGACAGTTGTTGCTATGTCAGGGTGCATAAGTTGTGGATGATTATTGCAGCTGGGTCACAGTGGTGCTCTGGATAGCACTTCCGGTCAATACCGGTGTTCCATCACTTTTCACCAACTACTGAGGTAATGATAAGCTAATATGAGGAATTAGACAAGGGCCATCACCATACCTAGGTGTTCCAGTCCTTGGCACATTTTCAATGCAAATCTCAAAGTGGCTGCACCCCAGACATCCATAAGAACCCCTTAAGTTTGTCTGAGTGAGGAGTAGTGCAAGCAACATCCCTCACAAAGGGAACGTTCTGTAGTTCCTGCCTTCCTCTGCTAATTGGCGAAGGAAGTAGCGACCTGTGATGGAAATCAACAACTGCCAATCTGACAGAATTCACAGGTGATAAAGAACCTGTCAATACATGTATGTATGCTCATGTGCATATTTTGTGTGTTTGTCTGTACATGTGTGCATGTGTGTGTATACCTGGTGAGCTGTGGTATGTATGTGGCATGTATATGCTTCTTGTGGTTGGGGTGAGGGCATGGGCTAAGGGTCTCATCTAACTTGATCCGACTGTCCCTGAAGTAATGAAGGCACATTGTTGAAATATAGTGGAAATCATGGATTACCTTTTGGAATGCATGGCACAGTTAGGTGAGTAATGTCCTTTACATAGCAGCAGACATATTTACCAACATTGTGGCTAACATTGACATATCAAAGGCTCATCACCTACACATAATATACATTCTTAATGATATTTAGGCTATGAGTGACATCTCATGTTAGTGCCATGGGAAATTACTATCTTTGTGTGATTTTCTTCTTATATTTACCCTATCTGTTTTGCTGGACTTAAAAATATGTGCACTTTACTTGATAAACAGAAGTAAAGTGCCTGTGACCCCCCCCCCTTTACAAATAGTTAAACTGGCTTACCATCATCATCATCATCATCATCATCAATTAACTGTATTCGATCTTAAAGGATAAGATCATAAAAGTATGGTTTGTCTTAAAATATATAATCAATAATATATTACAATTCCAATAACTGTCTAACAACTGATTGAATTATCTAACTTGCTTAGAAATCCATGATATATGGTTTAGAAAATGTACCAGGAACTGGAACTTAAATGCGATCTTTGGACTGCAGTGCCTACTACAGCATCAACAGAGTTGGTCTGTAAAACATGGCTTCAGGCCTACTGTGTATATTCTGTCCGCCACAGCTTATAAACCTCCTGTCAAAATAACCTTTTCAAGCAGGCAGTAAACCATGCTTTTAAATATGAATAAGTCAACCCTAATTACCAGGTATGGTGCCTGATTTTTAAAAGTGGAACAAGTTCAAAATTAAAGTTAGTGCCATGAACCCTCATCATTTGTATCTCAGCATCTGCAGTAATGACTATTGCCCATGCATTCAGGCTCCCTGTTACCATGGTGCAAGGTTAGCACTGTAGTGCCCACTGGTCAACATTATATAGACAATGTACTACCTCTTTATTTTTGAAGGGGGAATGAAACCCTGCCATGTATTCAAGCTCACTGTTCACAATTGTAGCTCGGTTATGCCTGCTGGTCATGCAGTGTGAACTAAACCCTGCTATGAGAGAATCTCAGCCGATGATATCAGTGTTGTGCTCCAAGGTGAGACTTACTACTTACACTGATCACAACTATGCCTAACAAGGGTTTACAGTGTCAGCGTCCTCTGTCTATGTTTCTTCTTCATGTAGTTATCTGCCAAATCCTTTGTTTATTTCAGTACTCTCACACATGGCCATGCCGAGAGCATCAAGGATGATCACGCCCCTGGCGCAACGCGGAGTACTGAGGACCCCACGTTGAAGGTGCTGCTGTCCATGATTCAGGTTTGCGGTGTCTCTCAAGCTTTGGGAGGTTTGCAGACTCTGCAGTAGACAGCAAAGGCTCCTTGACACATCGCTGACATGGCAGGAGATGACAAAAGCTGCGCATTGAATACAGGAAAAACAAGGTAAGGTGATGTCTTTCCTTGTCAACGCGTGCCGTATGGAGAGAGGATAGGTGACTGAACCGTTCAGTTTGTATGACGCTGTAAAGCTGAAGTGAAGCTCTCATAGTAACACCTTGTGATTTGGCAATAAGACGTTGGGCATTAACACAGAATATACAAAGCATTATAAACTTTGATTCCCTTGGCAATATTTGAACCTTTGCACTTCATTTGATATATGTGCAGGTCTTGGGGATAAATTTCCTGTTAGTGCTCGATTCATGTGCACTGACTTAAGTGGATATATTTCATTATCATCATCATCATAATCTTTATTTCAGGAAGCAGCTAAAGACTCATCTCTTTCCCTAATGTTTTTATGCCCTCCCCTTACTCTGAGTCTTTATCCCCCCCCCTCCCCTTTTGTTTCTCTCTGCCCCTGGCCCGCTGAACTGTAGAATTAGGGTTCCCTAGCGCTGGGATACCTCTGGGTGACTATGCGCTCTACAAAAATAAATAATAATAATAATAATAATAATAATAATAACATGTGCCATAAAAGGTACAAATGACATTGGATCTAAAACAGTATATATTAAGATCTATACAACCATTGAAACATATGAGATCAATGTACAGATATAAGGACCAGCCATTCAACATACTAAAAATATCTACATCACGGTTTATCATTTTAACAATTTATCATAGATCCCCATCTAGAAGATGCCTCCTCTTATGCCAGACTGTCCCCAGATATTTAGCTAAGGCAAAGACTATATGCCCTGATAAGTCAGTCTTAAGAACCCTATTTGCTTGCATACAGTGGGAGAAACCCAGGTTTTTACATACTGGGACAATCCATTTCCTCCGTACCTGCGCATAAGCATAAGCATTGCAAAAAAAACCAATATGTGCAAATCAGTTTCCTGTTCAGATTCACACCCTGGGCAATGAGACGGGGAAGATTCGGCCCATTTGCTGGTGTAGGCCCGTAATGGTAAACTACCATACCTCCATTGGAGATACAGTTTCCTGATTAATGTTGGGGATATAACATCTAAAACAGTTTCAAATCTGTAGCTGTCCTTAGTTGTTAAAAATGATGACGTTAGGGTACCTGGGCCTCTTCCTTGTAGGTGAACAGCAAGTTTGCTTTCCTGATACTGAGTAATAATCTGCCTCCATGTAACCCTGGGACATGATGAGAGTGGGTCAGACCATAGGGTGGATAGCCCCAATTTCCCTAGTTCTTTCTTGATGCAATTTAGCTAGGGAATTTTCCCGATATTTAGGACTCGCTAGATCCCCATTGGGACTTGGAGAGCAGCAGGGTATCATCCGCGAACATAATTGCCGATACCCTGCTGCCTCCAAGTTTGGTGGCATCACTATTCTCAACTCCATTCAGGTGCGCAATTACCCCGTTGACATAAAGGCAGAACAGGGTCGGTGCAAGCACACAGCCCTGCCTAACCCCCCTGTCAACGGGGAATTTATTGGACAATATTTCCCTCCCTGCCGCATCTGACCTGGGCGTAGTTATCAGTATGTAATCTGATAATCATAGTTAGGAGATGTTGTGGCACCCCCAGACCAGAGAGCACAGACCAAAGTTTCCTACGAGGTACCAGATCGAAAGCCGCTCGTAGGTCAACAAATACAGTATAGAGGCTGCCACCCCCCAACTGTACCGTTTTCCAAAATTTAATGGCAAGTCGAAAGACTTGGTCTATTGTGGACACTTTATTCCTGAAACCCGCTTGGTATGGGCTCAGGACTGAGTGGTCTAGCATCCATTCTAATAGGCGGTCCAGAATCAACCTGGCAAAGATCTTTTGGGGGACGTCTATTAAACTGATAGGCCTATAGTTGGCTGGGAGCAGAGAAGTACCCTTCTTGAAGATGGGAACAATCTCTGCCCTCCAGGATTGCATTAAATAGGACCTGTAGGTATGGAGCCCAAATCAGGGTGTCGTAATTGGCATGGCCGCATTAGCGATTAGCTGAAACTACACGTTGTCCTCCTTAACTTGGCTATATATGAAAACGCCATTTTGAATGTTACGGCGGCCATCTTAGACCATAAGCGGCCTCGTGGCCGGCATGCCCTTTAGTCCGTTGTCCGTTCCACTGACCACTTCAGTTTGCCCAGCAACAGGCTATTTTTAGTACTGGTCAAGCTTGCACATGCGCAGTCCCAACTGACCAGTAAGCCTTTAGGAATGTGCGCCAAACTGACCAGCGGAGTTGTGCCCCCTCCAATGAGCTGGCAGTATTCCAAAACATGACCATATATGTCCCTAAAATGTGTGAAAAACTTGTGCCGCCTATCTTTTATTGCCCCAAAACTGTATATAAATCGGGGTCACACCGGTGTTCGGTGTGATACCTCTTGCATTACCGAAGGGTGCTGTTCGAGTGTACCACCACCCCATGGGGTCTTAATAAACTTATTCTTTGCCTTTTACAGTTTCCGTGCCAACAGTTCTTGAGTGTAAGTGGGTTGTCTTCGGAGCATGTAGGCCTTGGGAACCCTGATTACTTCAAATTGGCGACCACGACCAGGGACTCATCGGCGACTCGGATGCCCGAAGGAGAGGTCGTGACGAAGGCTTGGAAACTCGCCATGGACGCGCGCTGCCACGAGTGACCCGAGTCTTGGCTCCCACGGTGTTTCTTCCTTTCCTTCCGATCTGACCTTCCAGGTGGCGCCGGTCTCCGACTGAGTTTTCGAGTGTCTGCGTTGCTGGGAAAGTGCCCTTTGGCTGATTTGACTTACAAGACCTTGGCAGTTGGAATCTGGACATTTGAGAATTTGGGTAAGATTTGTGTTCGGTAAGGTAGTCTTCGGACGCTTACTGAAGTTCTATGCTTTGTGATCGGTAAGGTAGTCCTCGGACGCTTGCCGAAGTCCTACGATCTACGTTTTGATTTGAGTTAGCTAACATTGTGACTTTGTGATCTTTGAACTTATATGTGTAGTGCACTTCACATAGGCAGGCATGTAGAGATGTTTCTCTAACTTTGTTTTTTTACCTCTGAGCGGCACATTTGTGTGAAGTACTGTAAGTGCCATTTTGTGCGGTGTCACGCTTTCGTGATACTTTTTGAACATGCCTGTTTTCAGCACACTCCGAAGGATGTGCTGTCTTGGAGATGGTACCACAATTAGGTTAGCGGAAGCACAGCCGGCTCCCCCAGAAGGAACACCAAATCGCGAGATGTACATCAAACTTGGCCTTCCCCCTATTATGTACAGCAAATTATGGCATAAGTATACAAAGGCCGATCCTGAATTGCAATGGCCTCTACATGGGTCGTTCGATTTACGAAAAGTACAGTTTGTAGAGCAATGTTTGTTTCAACGCAGGTCTCGACAAAACATGTTTGATTGTGTGCGAATGTGGGAGAAAGCGGCGCGTGAACGAATGAAGCGTGAAGTTGCCTTGGCGGACAAAGAGCAGCGCAAGGCTGCTCGGGATAAGGCTTTACAGCTTGAGGAAAAGGAGGCTCAGGAGAAGAAAGAGAGGGAGGAACGGGAACGTAAATTGCAAACGACTGGTCAATTTCCTATCCGCCGACCGCTTTATCCTGTCCTTAATAATGAAACTGATGATTTTTCATTGCTAGATCGGTCACCGCCTCCGTATGTTTCACCGACGGCTCCAGATGCAGATTCGGAGGATGATGGACAGGATAAGTCGGACCAGAAGGTGTATCCGCTCTCAGGTTTACTGAGGCGAGGTCTGCACATTTACGTAGTTGGGCTCGTAAAGTGAATAAGAAATGTGTTTCTCAGGCTGAGGTGATTGCAGAGAAGAGTACATGGTCGGATCTTGAATTAATGTATTTCTTGTCTAGTTTAGCGGATGAAGTTGTTGTCGCGTATCGAGAACTTTCAGACACGCTAGAACCTAAGTCTGTGTCAGTGCATCGTGAGAATTTGGTTAAAGGTGAATTTGATCTTTCAGATGTTGATGACCTTTTCCAGCAACTGATCAAGCTGCGGGATGAAACGACCAGATTGCGGGAGGAGCGAAAGCGGAGGCAAAAGGAGGCTGAGTCGGAGCCCGACGAGCAGATTAAGCAGTGTTCCCTCCGTGGTTCAGATAAGAGTTCTGCATTGCATGTTATGCCTATACGTGAAGCTGCACCTTTGTATGTCCCTCCTAAAGGGCAAGGTACGGATGACGATAAATTGTCAAAGGATGCGAAGGGGTATTTTGTATACAATTGGGTGTACACGCCCTGGAATAGAGCAGATGTTATGGCATTGAAAAATTCTTTACCTGATCTTCGGAAAAATCCGGCGGCATTTTATGAAGGGGTAGAAGGGGCTATTTCGTCTTGTGTGATGACTGTTGTGGATATAGATTTGTTCTTTGGGCTAATTCTACCACCTGATATGTGGAGGCAAATTCGTAAAAATAATGATGAAACAATATTGGGGGGCACATGGAAAGAAATAAATGCTGCCGATTTAGACAGGGAACCAGCATGTAAGCCTTGTCAGTTAATTCTAGATCTTCCGGCAGCTATCTTGATTAAATTAAAGACGCTTGTTCCCTCTAAAAAGATCGATTGGACTATGCTAACGTCGTGCAAACAGAAACCCGATGAAACGGTCTCAGATTTCTTTACACGCTTCGAGGAGGCATTCCATGATTACAGTGGTCAATCTTTAACAGACGATACGGGTCGGCATCTGTTTGTAGATAAGTATGTGGCTTATCTCCTACCAGAGGTTGCAAAACGATTGAAGTTGAGTGAAAGTTCCTGGGCCACGGCGACCCCTGCGTCCTTGTTAACTATGGCTCAGTATTATGAGCGGCAGGAATTGGAGGCTAAGGAAAGTGTTGAGAAAAAGGCGAAGGAATTGAAAACGAAGGTGATGTTGGCGCAGGTTCGGGGAACACAGGGTAGAGGGAATGATAGAGGTAGACGAGGTGGAGGGAATACGTCGTATGGTCGTATGGATATAGCGGAGGATCAGTGTGCTTATTGTAAGGAGTTTGGGCATTGGGCTGATGATTGTCCGGTACTTCGTGAGCAGCGTAGTCAGCGTGGTCGAGGAGGCGGTAGGTCGAGAGGAGGTTATACGGGAGCGAGAGGTGGCGGAAGTGATCGTGGAAGGGTTGAGGAGAGGGGCCGTGGCCAGGATGAACGAAACACGTTTGATAGACGGAATCAATATCAGATTTCGGAGGGTGAAAATGTGGAGCACCAGGATTATGTGCATGCATAGGACTGCGTAGGATGGGGTAAGGAATCAGTTGAAGTGCCGGTAGATCAGCAGGGTCCATACGTAACAGCGGGTATTCTGGGTTCTACTGATCAATTTCTAGTCGACACAGGAGCTACACGTAGCGCTTTGTCGAAAAACTTGGTTCCGAGGGCTCCCCTGTCTGGCAAAATGATTACATGTGTAGGGTTCGATGGCACACCCTCCCCTAGCCCATTGTCAAAGCCCCTTGCACTATGTCTTGACAAATATTTTAGTTTTGGTCAATTTTTGTTATCACCCCATACACCAGATAATATCCTGGGTATTGATTTGCTTAAATATTTTCGAGCAACGATACGTTGCGCTCCTGAGGGAGTGCGGGTTATCCTGAATGACAATTATCCTGACCCTGACAGGTTTTACGCCATCTCAGATATTCCAGCTCTGGCCTCTCTGCCGCATACGTTATGGGCGACCTCAGATACGGATGTGGGAGAGATGCGTATTCCACCAATACACATTACTGTTAAGGAGGGGGCCCCTCTACACGAGTACCACAGTATAAGATCTCGAGAGAAGGTGAAATTGCATTGACACATATTGTTCAGGATTTAATTTCTGCAGGGGTTGTGGAGGAGGTCCCTTATAATGTTTGCAACAGTCCTATTCTTCCGATCCTTAAGAGAGATACTGACGGCAAAATCTATCGCTTTATTATTGACTTGCGAGAGATCAACAAAATTGTCATTCCCCAATACCCGGTGGTGTCCGATATTACGACTTTGCTTACGCTGGTCCCACCCACGGCCACCACGTTTAGCGTAATTGATTTAAAGAATGCGTTCTTTTCCATCCCTGTTCATTCTGATAGCAGATACTTGTTTGGCTTCACGTTAAATAATAAATCGTATAGATTTTGTCGTGTTCCCCAAGGTTATACTGAAAGCCCTAGCATCTATAGCCAGGCTTTGAAAAGGCAGCTAGATTCGTTTAAATTGCAGTCTGGCGTTGCTCTCATCCAGTACGTGGATGACCTTCTGCTTGCTGCTGACTCTTATGCACAATGTGAAGAAAGTACACTTGCGTTGCTTTCCTTTTTGGCACTGAACAATCATAAGGTTTCGAAGAAAAAGCTCCAATACTGTAGACCTCAGGTGACCTACCTCGGTCATCTGTTGTCTAAGGAGGGGCGTGCATTAACATCTGATCGAATTCAAGCAATTTTAGACACACCAGTCCCCCGCACGCAGAGAGACGTACGTGCCTTCATAGGGTTGACGTCCTTTTGTAGACAGTGGATCATGGGTTTTTCACACATCATAAAACCCTTGCTAGCGTTATTGTCCAAAGCTACACCAATGCCCCTAGAATGGACAGATGACTGTCAGAAGGCTTTTGAACAGTTGAGACAGGCCCTTTGTTCCGCACCCGTGTTAGGCACACCAGACTACACGAAACTTTTCACATTGTACGTACACGAGAATGATGGGTGCGCGTTGTCAGTGTTAGTGCAACTACACGGGGATAAGCAGAGACCATGTGCATACTTCTCTGCCATTTTGGATCCTGTAGCACGAGGGTTGCCTGGGTGTTTTCGAGCGGTAGCAGCAACGGCAGTGGCCATACGACAGAGTGAGGGAATAGTGTTATCGCACAAACTGCTGGTGTTAGTTCCTCACGCAGTAGATGCTCTGCTAAACCAAACAAAGACCCAATACCTCACGAGTGCACGGCTAACAGGATATGAGCTGACACTTTTGGCGCCACATATTACACTGAAAAGATGCGCTACTTTGAACCCTGCCACTTTATTGCCCTATCCGGCCGAGGAGGGTCAGGAAGAAAAACATCACGATTGTGTTTTCCTGACCGAGGAACAGACAAAGGGTCGTGTCGACTTACAGGATGTGCCACTTCCAGATGTGGACGGGGAACTGTGGGTTGATGGATCGTGTTTAAGGCTGCCAGATGGCACGACTTCCGCAGCCTATGCGATCTCGACACTTAAGACAGTGGTAGAAACAGCTAGGATACCACAAAAATCGGCTCAGGCAGCAGAGCTGATAGCCTTAACAAGAGCCTGCAAACTGAGTGCTGGTCTATGTGTGAACATATACACAGACAGCCGGTACGCCTTCGGAGTGGCACATGACTTCGGGCTACTCTGGAGAGAACGTGGGTTTTTGACATCTCACGGAGAACACATTATGCACGGAGAGCTAGTGCGTGATCTCCTAAATGCGTTGCTTGGCCCAAAGAAAGTAGCGATAGTAAAATGCAGTGCTCATAAAAAGATCACGGATAAAGTGGGCCAAGGAAATGCCTTTGCAGACAGCATAGCGAGACAAACGGCTATGTCCCGAACTAGCTCCCCCATGTATGTGATACAATCGCAGGCTGAGCGATGGAGTGATGCTAGAGCAGAAATATTGGACATTCAAAAATCAGCTACTGAATCTGAACTTGCGGCATGGGCAGCAGATGGGGTACTAGATGACGAGGGTTGTTGGAGAAGCAAAGACATGGAGAAATGGAAATTGCCTGCGGCTTACTTGCAGGCGATGGTCCAGATGACACATGGACTGGCGCATGTCGGAGCTCTTGCAATTACTCGGTTGTTAACACGAGTTTGGGAACATTCTGAGATTGCTAATACTGCGAAGAGAGTAGTGCAGACCTGCCTGGTTTGTTTACAACACAATCCTGGAAAGGGGACCCATACTCCGAAAGGAGGGTTCGTTCCACCTTCTGCACCATTTGAGGTACTCCAAATGGATTACATCCAACTCGAGCGCTGCAACAACCTGAAGTATGTCCTAGTGGTGGTATGTGCCTTTAGCAAATGGGTTGAGGCCTTCCCCACGAAAGACAATACAGCTTTGACAACAGCTAAGGTGTTGCTTAAGGAATTCTTTCCTCGCTTTGGAGTTTGCAAATTTCTGTGGAGCGATAATGGGCCTCATTTTGTTGGAAAGATTGTGGAGTATGTACTGAAGGGGTTAGGGATTCAGCAGAAGTTCCACGCTGTATTCCACCCGCAGTCGGCAGGTCTGGTTGAGCGGTACAATGCTACGTTGAAACTTAAGCTGGCCAAAATTGTGGCGTCTACATCGTTGAAGTGGCCAGACGCTTTGCCGCTAGCACTGCTCTCTCTTAGATCAGTACCCCATTCCCGAACTGACCTTACACCCTACGAGGTGGTGTTTGGGCGCCCCATGAACATCTGGGGGGTGCCTAAGCCGCGATTAATACATGATGTGCCTTGTGTTATGATGAACGACTATTTGGCACGATTAACAAATGATTTGCTCTCTATTCATCAACAGGTTCGAGAAGCGCTCCCTGACAACTCTACTGGAGAGGGCCATGATCTCCGTCCTGGGGACCACGTGATGATTCGGTCGTTTGAGAGAGCGAGCAGTCTGGAGCCCAGGTGGAAGGGCCCCGAACAGGTCCTCCTTGCAACCCGAACCGCTGTACGAGTGACCAACAGGAAGCGGTGGGTGCATTCGACACACTGCCGCCGTGTCTCTCCGGATCTGGTGACTCCTGCTGTGCTGACCGACTACAAAGAGATCTTGGAGAAAGAAAAGAGCCCAGCTGTGACGTCGGCCGAAGTTGAGGGAGCCTTCCCGGACCACGCTGTTGCCGGACGAGAGCGCTACAACCTGCGTCCTCGATAAGAAGATTTTTTGGTTCTTTGTTTTTAATGACTGGTTGGTTACCGCTCCAGGTTTGTGAAACGGAAACCGGGAATTCCAAGGGGGGGGGATCAGTTCTGCCTGTGTAGCGACACCCGTCTTGGCCCGGAGAAGAAAACAACGGCTACCTCGGAGTTCAGCACCGCATTTTTCTTTTTTAGGTATACACGTATGTGTATCTGAGACTCTGTGAACAATTTGTGCTATTTGAGACTTTGCACGAGTATCCCTGAACTATGGCATCAACGGCATCACGAGATAAACGAATATTGGGTGCCTTTCTCTTTGTTCTGACTATTGTGGTGATAGCTGTAATAGCCTGGGTAGTTGAACTTGTGGTGCCTGTACGTGAACATTTGCTGCCGACTACCCCGGCTCCATCTGAACATTTTCACTTTACATTACCCTATCACGAAGAACGACATCGGCAAACCTATCTGAATAACAGTTTTATTCAGATTCTTCATCACACACATAATATGACCAATACCTCGAATTGCTGGGTGTGTGGGATGTTGCCAGGGCACCAGAAGAGAGGGGGCACCCCACTCATTCCACTCCCGTTTTCGCACAATGGATCATGTAACGCCTGGTACACCCTCCTCTTTACTTTGAGATGGCCAACCAAAGGGGGGGTGCTTTTCCGTTTGAATAAAGTATGCAACCATGACAAGGATGGATTTCCACGGGCTGAGGGTACTCGATTTGAATGGGAGGAGTACAGGCTCGACAACGTGTCTGCCCCACGTGTGTACAGCAATCAAAGAAATATTAATGTATCCAGTGCACATGTCATTAATGTCATTGCTACTAAAGTCGATTTGTGTATTAGGAATAAGGGTTCGATTGCAGTGGGGAAAAGCGAATGTAACACTACTCTTACTTTTGATAGCCCGAATGGCATCTCATTTGTAGCATCACGAAACACGTACTTCATTTGTGGAACGAAGGGTTACCATCAGCTTCCATTGGGATGGTTGGGCACGTGCTATGTATCGTTTGTGCTACCTCCTGTATTCATTGCCCCACCAATGTATCACAATGATTATACTTTGTACCATGATTTCGTCCTGAATAGGGTTAAGCGGACTGTTGTTCTGGATGACATAGACAAGACCGATACTGCTTTGCAACAGTATGTGGACTTCAATTTGGGACTCTTTTCCTTCGTGGGGGCTGCATTGAACAGCCGGAAAATAAGACGACTGACACGTGTTGTTGAGGCTGTAGCAAATGACACTGCCATTGCCCTGGGAAGCATCACTGAGGAACTACAGATTTCCAGAAATGTTACGCTCCAAAATAGGATGGTGTTGTATGTAGTTTTGGCTGACCGTGGGGGGGGGCATGCAGAATTATCGGAAGCAGCTGCTGTGTATACATACCGGACAATTCTCCATCTGTTTATGATGCCATATCCAAGCTCCACAAGATCGCAGCTGAGATACATCCGGACAATGGAACTTGGACACTTTCAGGATGGTTCTGGTCCATGCTTGCTACCTGGGGCTGGAAACTGTTGACGATTCTATGTATAATCGTGGGAGCAATGTTTTTTATATGCCTATGTATTCAATGTGGCCCAGCCTTATGTTCTATGTGCCTATCAGCTTGCATACATCAAGACGAGCTCTTGCTCATGACAAAATGATGCTTCATAAAGAAGTAACTCAAATAATGTTAATAGACATCGAGGACGAACATCCTGATTATGTTCACTATGAGGTAGATTCAGCTAAACGCTAAAAGGGTCGTCTGTCGTAATTGGCATGGCCGCATTAGCGATTAGCTGAAACTACACGTTGTCCTCCTTAACTTGGCTATATATGAAAACGCCATTTTGAATGTTACAGCGGCCATCTTAGACCATAAGCGGCCTCGTGGCCGGCATGCCCTTTAGTCCGTTGTCCGTTCCACTGACCACTTCAGTCTGCCCAGCAACAGGCTATTTTTAGTACTGGTCAAGCTTGCACATGCGCAGTCCCAACTGACCAGTAAGCCTTTAGGAATGTGCGCCAAACTGACCAGCGGAGTTGTGCCCCCTCCAATGAGCTGGCAGTATTCCAAAACATGACTATATATGTCCCTAAAATGTGTGAAAAACTTGTGCCGCCTATCTTTTATTGCCCCAAAACTGTATATAAATCGGGGTCACACCGGTGTTCGGTGTGATACCTCTTGCATTACCGAAGGGTGCTGTTCGAGTGTACCACCACCCCATGGGGTCTTAATAAACGTATTCTTTGCCTTTTACAGTTTCCGTGCCAACAGTTCTTGAGTGTAAGTGGGTTGTCTTCGGAGCATGTAGGCCTTGGGAACCCTGATTACTTCAAGGGGTTCGTTTTTAGGTCTCGCAGACGTAAAAAGCAGGCGTAAGCCTGCTGTCTGCGAGACATCTTTTGTTGGCGTGTTAGAAGGAATCTGAGACGGAGCTCAAGCACGAGCGTCGCTGTCTCAGATTCCTCCTCGGGGCCGCGCACAGCACCACACACGCATGCGCATACACAGAGACACACAAGCGCCCATGCACGCACCCATACATACAGAGAACCCACCCCCGCTGTCGCATACACACACGCGCGCACACACACACACACTGCATACACACACTGCATACACACACGCTCCCCCCCCTCCCCCTCCCTTCACGGCGCTGTGCCCATCTCCTGCCTCGCAAGCACCACACACGCATGCGCATTCACAGAGACACACAAGCGCCCATGCACGCACCCATACATACAGAGAACACATCCCCGCCATCGCACACAAACACACTGCATGCACACACGCATACACAGAGACACACACACAAGCACGCACGCACGCACCCATACATACAGAGAACACACCCCCGCCGTCGCATACACACAAGCGCACCAAGACCCCCGCCGCCCCACTCACCAGGTTCTTTGTTCGTGTCCCTCGGCAGCCATCCGGTCATTCTGGGCAACAGGCGGGTGCCGCGCTGAGACGCAGTCACGCAAATCTTCCGGCGGGCACAGGAGCGCGGGGTAGACTCCCGTCTGCTTCCTGTATTTCTCTGGCCCCGCCCCAACACAGATTGCCTGGCTTCCTGTTGAAGCCGGGCTGCGGCGTTTCATTATTTTTCTTCTCAACGGCAAAAATATTAATCTTCACTGGCTGACTCCATTGCAGGAGTTGTAATCTTGGCTCGCTTTAAATTAATTGGAATATAATCGTTTTTAAACGAACAAATTGAATAAAGCCTTCACTGGACATACGCTCTCATCGTACGAGAAGGCACAGATTACGTGAAGAAATTGCCATAATTGGATATTCCTTGTCATTGGATCATTATTGGGTACTTATTGGAACATTGGATAGCCTCATCGGAGCAGCTTTTGAGCGTTTGAAATTCGGCCATTAGTGTTGAACGATGACTGGGGTTTGTTAAACTTTTTTCTCTCTTTTGACTACGTCATGCATTGCTTCGGTCTTATTGGCCATTGACGGTGTTGTGTGTCTTCATTGGTCGACTGTTCTAAGGCAGCGTTCGTTGCTACACACGCTGCCGGCTGCTTCAGCCTCACAGGGAGACTTTAGACAAATATTTTTTTTATATGTTTCATCTTTTTCTATTCTCTCAAATCCTTCATTACTTTAGCAACACGTTAATAATAAATGTAAAACGCAGTATATTGTTTTGCAGAGCTGCTTTTAAAACAAAGAGGAACCAGATTATTGCTGCATAATTTTCATTCTGTTGCCCCACAATTTAGTCACCCTGCAGCATAATTTTAGACTCCAGTTCTGTATAATTCCAGTGGCCCTCCTCTTACTGCGCTAGGCTGTTCCCTGCTTGCAACAACTAGTAACATCTCGGTTGACTGCTTCTTTCTGCTGCTGCATCACTTACAGTTCTAAAACACATGTCTCAGTCAAATTCAGCATTCAAGCCCCACCTGCGTGTATCTCACTACATTGAGGGTTCTTATTTAATGGCCCTAGAAGATAATAAGTGTGTTCTCTCTATCCCCACTTCAGTGTCTTCCCAATTCTCTTTCTCTACCCAGTCATTCACCACACACTATATACTCATCTACAACTTCTTTTTCCCCAACTTCTTTTCTTTTGTTAGTTTACTCTCACCTAATAAAATGCGTTTCTCCCTGTACTGCACCTTTTCCTCCCTCTCACATCCTCTAGGAGCCCTTTCTCCTTCAGGGCTCTCATTTGTTGTCCTTGATGTCCTTTGATAAGTTGCTTCTGTTCACACTCTCACCACACTTTGTCGCCCTCCTCAAATGGCTTTTTCACTGTCATCTGCCGACTGCACTCTCCTCGGCACCCATTCCTCACTGCGTTGTTTCCGCTCGGTTCATTGCAACCCTTTCCTCGTTCTCAGTTCATAACTACATTCTCTCTTCCTGATCCCTTCCTGAGTTATTTTTTGTTTTTCCCTTCCGCGATACACTCCCGTTTTCTCTTATCCTCACTGCGCCATCTATTAAATATACTGGCTCACAGCACTTTTCCCCTCTTGCACTCTCACACTCTCTTAACACTCTATCTCTTTCTTCTAACCTCCTTAAAACACTCTTTCTCTTTTACCTTCCCCTTTCTTCTCCACTTTCTCTTTCTTTATCACAGCTATAATATAGCGCTAAATGCTAACTTTCCATCTCACAACATTTTGCATATTTTTTTTTAATTACCATGTTAAAATCTAAAGCGCGGGTGCCAAAATGGTCTTGCATTTGCTTGTTTTCTCCTATGCTGATCTGCTATTCCCTTCCACCACCTCCTTCTCTAACTCCCCGTTCTCTTCTCCCATGCTAATCTGCTGTTCTCTTCCTCCCGCCTCATTCTCTAACTCCCTGTTCTCCTCTCCTGTTATGATCTTTCTGCTATCTTCCATCCGCCTCCTTCTCTAACTCCCTGTTCTCTTCTCCTTTGCTGATCTGCTGTTTACTTTCATCCCGCCTCCTTCTCTAACTTCCTTTTCTCTTCTCCTGTGCTGATCTCCTGCTCTATTCCACCCACCTCCTTCTCTAATTACCTGTTCTCTTCTCTTCTCCCATACTGATCTGCTGCTCTCTTCCACCGCCTCCTTCACTAGCTCCCTGTTCTCTTCTCTTCTCCTGTGCTGATCTGCTGCTCTCTTCCACCCCACCTCCTTCTTTAACTCCCTGTTATCTTCTCCTGTGATGATCTGCTGCTCTCTTCCACCCGCCTCCTTCTTTAACTCCCTGTTCTCTTCTCCTGTGCTAATCTGCTGTTCTCTTCCACCGCCTCTTTCTCTAACTCTCTGTTCTCTTCTCCTGTGCCGATCTGCTGTTCTCTTCCACCGCCTCCTTCTTTAACTCCCTGTTCTCTTCTCCTGTGCTGATCTGCTGCTCTCTTCCACCCCGTCTCCTTCTTTAACTCCCCGCTATTTTCTCCCGTGCTGATCTGCTGCTCTCTTCCACCCGCCTCCTTCTTTAACTCCCTGTTCTTTTCTTCTGTGCTGATCTGCTGCTCTCTTCCACCCCGCCCCCTTCTCCAACTCCCTGTTCTATTCTCCCTGCTGATCTGCTGCTCTCTTCCACCCGCCTCCTTCTTTAACTCCCTGTTCTCTTCTGCTGTGCTGATCTGCTGCTCTCTTCCACATACATCCTTCTCTAACCGCACACACACATACATACAACCACACACACACACATACAACCACACACACACAACCACACACAACCACACCACACACACAATCACATAAACAACCACACACACAACCATACACATACAACCACACACAACCACACACACACAATCACACACAACCACACACACACACAATCACACACAACCACACACAACTACACTCAACCACACACAACCGAACACAACCACACACAACCGAACACAACCACACACACAACCACACACACACAACCACACACACACAACTTCTCACACACAACCACACACACAACAACACACACACAATCACACACACACAACCACACACACACCCACACACACACACACACAACCACACACACAACCACACACATCTATCTATCGCCCTCACTCTATCTATCTATCTATCTATCTATCGCCCTCACTCTATCTATCTGTTGCCCTCAATCTATCTATCTATCTGCTGCCCTCACTCTATCTATCTGTCTGTCGCCCTCACTCTATCTATCTATCTATCTATCGCCCACACTCTATCTATCTATCGCCCTCACTCTATCTATCTATCTATCTATCTATCTATCTATCTATCTATCTATCTATCTATCTATCTATCTATCTATCTATCTATCTATCTATCTATCTATCGATCTACCTCACTCTATCTATCTATCGCCCTCACTCTATCTATCTATCGCCCTCACTCTATCTATCTATCTATCTATCTATCTATCTATCTATCTATCTATCTATCTATCTATCTATCTATCTATCTATCTATCTATCTACCTATCTATCGCCCTCACTCTATATATATCTATCTATCTATCTATCTATCTATCTATCTATCTATCTATCTATCTATCTATCTATCTATCTATCTATCTATCTATCTATCTATCTATCTATCTATCTATCTATCTATCTATCGCCCTCTATCTATCTATCGCCCTCACTCTATCTATCTATCTATAGCCCTCTATCTATCGCCCTCACTCTATCTATCTATCTATCTATTGCCCTCACTCTATCTATCTATCGCCCTCACTCTATCTATCGCCCTCACTCTATCTATCGCCCTCACTCTATCTATCTGTCTATCTCCCTCACTCTATCGCCCTCACTCTATCTGTCTGTCTATCTATTGCCCTCGCTTGATCTATCTATCGCCCTCACTCTATCTATCTGTCTATCTATCGCCCTCACTCTATCTATCTGTCTATCTATCGCCCTCACTCTATCTATCGCCGTCATTCTATCTGTCTATCGATCGCCCTCACTCTGTCTATCTATCTATCGCCGTCACTCTATCTATCTATCTATCTATCTATCTATCTATCTATCTATCTATCTATCTATCTATCTATCTATCTATCTATCTATCTATCTATCTATCTATCTATCTATCTATCTATCTATCTATCTATCTATCTATCTATCTATCTATCACTCTCACTCTATTTATCTATCTATCTATTGCACTCACTCTATTTATCTATCTATCTATCACCCTCACTCTATCTATCTTTCACCCTCCCTCTAGCTATCTATTGCCCTCAGTCTATCTATCTATCGCACCACCACAGCATCACTCAGGGGCACCACAGCATCACTCAGGGGCACCACAACATCACTATGCGCTACTACAGCATCACTGAACACCCACAGCATCACTTGTTGCCACCACAACATCACTCAGTGCCACCACAGCATCAATCTGTGCAAATATTCAACAACAACTGGTTCAAATATGTTCTCTCAATGTTTCAAGCTTTATTACAAATGTCACAAAAAGATGTTAATATTTCACTTCTGTTCTTGGATTTTTGTCACAATAAAATACACTGAACATAATCTTCACAAAAGTTATTTACTAAAGTTTAAGCTATTGCCATTATAAATTACAATAACTTTTATTTAAGTATTAATTATTTAAAAAAATTAAAAGCCATTGTTATTTGTGATATCAATACATCTAAGTCACGTAAATACAAAACACGTTGCAATTAAATTTGCAAAAGTTAAAAGTATTGTCATTGTAAATGACAAAACTATTAATTTTGCTATTTTCAAAACCAACACATAAATAAAAAAATTGTCATTTACAAGACCAATAGCTCAAACTTTCCTAATGCGAGACCTATTGCATTGCAAATGCTTGTTAAATAAGTCACCAGGGAGTTTGTCCAACCCTGGAGCTTTTTCTGAGGCAAGTCTAGCAATAGCTGCCCCTACTTCTGCCAAGGTAAATTTATCCATATCCAAAAATGGCGTGGGGGTCAGGCCTGCCATCAAATCATCTTGGACCCCATAGGAGTCTACATTAGCCCCAGTGTACAGGGATCTAAAATGATCCTCCCGAACACTGGGTGCGATATTGGCCTCTACTGCCGGAGTGGGATCAGCCGAGCCATTTTCGAAAATCTGGCAGAATTTCCTGGCATCTCGGAGCTTGAGAGCAGCAGTCATATCTGCCCAGTTGCCATTGTCCCATTCAGTCTTGGCATTAGAAATGAGATGTTTGTACTCCTTCCTCTTGGTTCTGACCAAGGAGATATTGCCCTGTGGCTTCATAGCGGCTAGTAGATCAGCGTTAGCCTTTCTACAGGCTGCATTGTACCATGGGGCACGTGTCCCCCTACCTTTTCCTTTGCTTTGCCTCTGCTCAGGGTTCAACACATCAGCTAAGGTGCTACCCAACTCTAGGTGAAGTACGCCGAGTTCTCTATAGGTCTCCTCGGGCAGGCTAGGATGGTGTATGAGATTGTCAACTTTTTGCAAGACTAGGGCAGTCTTTGCATACAACCTCTGAATATCCTTAGGGTTTCCTACGATTTTTGGCCAGCGGACTCTCCGCCGGTTTGTGGATAGAATCATTCTCAGGTCCATGCGATCATCACCACCCTGCATGTGGAAAGTGACGCGCGGGACGAAAATTTTTAAAGTCAGCGCATTATGGTCACTGTCAGCTCGAGGGATTACATTAAAATCTACAATTCTGGCCCATTCGGACCTTTCCACAAATATGTAGTCCAATCTAGAATTATGCCCCGGTTTATTAAAAGTCGGTTTGGGTGGGATATCACCACTTACCCGGCCATTGCAGGCCCTTCGAGAATTTGCTAAGGTCAGGCAGGTAATTTGCGTCACTAATGGCGACCATAACTTCACTGGTGGACCAACCAGTTTCAGAATTCCCCATTGTTCATCTTCCTCATTGGTCGTGCCTTCTAGGAATAGTGGAAGGGGTTCGAATTGGCAATTGAGGTCTCCCCCAACCACATACGGGATGCCCTGGGGGAAAGTGCTCAAATACAGCACTAGTTCCTCAGTAGTGCTAGAAACTTTTGCTATGCCCACTGGTCTTGAATAGACATTTATCAATGCCAATTTTGCTATTTAACATTGTCAAGTAAAAACAGCAACTAAACAGACTTATTCGCAGAGTATCAAGAAATCCTAAGAAGACAGCCAAGGGCCATTCTTAGACCATATTCTACTAACTCATAGGCGTATTCATTCCTTTCTTTCAGGTACTTGTCTTCCTTCGACTTATGTTGTTGACTTAGATGTATATGTAAAGGTATACCTCATTACTGATTCTGATAGTCTGCTAGCTCTGTTCCTGATCTTCCTCCCCGCAGTACCCTCCCTAAATTCCCTTCTCCACGTCTAGCCTCTCTGAACATCTATCTATTTTATATCTATGCATAGTCGGAGTTGCTGAAAGGTGGGCCTCTTGAGGGTACTGCTCCCGAGGAAGGGTAACTGTGACAGTTGGCATGTTCTTCCAGTGACTAACCCCCCTTCATACACACTTAGCTATTTTCACTGGCTGGGCAGTATCTGGGTAGTTACCATATGTCAAAGCTTAGATTATAAATTGTAATTTGCAATTTTTAACAGGAAAACTCTAGAATAGCCATTCAAATCCTATTTTTATCTTTATTTAAAATCCAATCCATTAGTGAAGTTGAATTATTCTTATTAAATATATGGAAACAGTAACTTTTAGAAAATTATACGTTTACTGCCTGAGCTTCACTTACTCTAATTAGCCTTTAGTCGGCCTGTCAGTGTCTCCCTGGCAATAAGGTGTGAATACTGTTCCCAAAGTGGAGGCAATAGCATGGTTTCATCCCCTTCCAGGATGTATAGTGGATATGTTCCCAGGATCTTCATTAACTTGTAAAGGACCTCTCACAGGGAGATATATTGTGAGACCTGGAGGAAAGTCGGGTATTTGTTCTACAGGCCCACACTAGCCACGCTGGCTCCAAACCCAATGGAAGGGAAGCTGTCCCCAGAACCACTTTGGGGTGGACGCAGAAGAGGGGAATCCTCATTACCCTGGCCAAACCTCTGGGTGACACTAGGACACTGCACCAGGGAGGAAGGCTCCCCCATTTTGAATTTTAGGAGTGAGGTGCACTGAGGGATTATTTGCAGTAAGACAAACAGAAACTGCTGAAAAAGTTAGTAGAGTTACCTCTGGAAACCTTTACTCCATGTATTAGCGAGGAGTCACCCCCACCCGCTGGCTAGAGCCAACCATAAACGTAGAAACCCCAAGGAACACTCCTCAGAACACTTTATGGCCTTGCTGAAGGTCGGAAGAGCAAGTCACAATGCTTGCTGTGAACTGAGAGGTGCTCTGAAATAGCGGCTCTTCTCTCTCATACCCAGGGCAGAGAAGTGGACTCCAAGGGTCAGTGGGCTGACCTGTGTGGCTACAAGGACACAAAATGATGAAAAAACACTTTTTTCTGGAATCTCACTTCTCCTGTGACAGCTGAACCTGCACTGAACCTTGCTCAAGGCCTTTCTTGTATCAAGCCCTAAAGTTCTAAGAATGTCCTCTGACCTCTGGGAGTGCTAGGTGAAAATCTGAGCAAAAAGGGATTTACTTCTGGAAGGGTTTTGGACTTAAAAAGATTCTGACTTCCAGCCACTGTATGATCTGTACCAACAACCAAAGATCAAAGGTGCGAATTCAATGGACTCATTGAACTGGTTCATCCTACTTGGAGATTCTGCAGCAGAAAATAGGTGAGAAGGTGTCCGACCTGGGCTCAGGTTCATTTTTTTACTTTTGGGGGTGACTCTTACAAGTTAGTGTTATAATTCCTTGAGGTTTGCAGCTGCTGGCTCCATAAAAAGAATCCACTTTCCTGCGCATTGTGCTACTGCTGCTATTTCATTACGTACTGGGAGGAGTTTCTTTATTGACACAGATTTCAACGATATCAAAATACCCGTGATTGGCCTGGGTATATGAGTTTGCTAGTAGCTCTAGGTACTAGAGTCGTACATTGCTGACTGGGCCTGTACCTCTGTTAACACCTGTAATTGTGAGATATGTATAAACCTGCATTTTCCCACCATGCACTTTCAAAGTAGAGTCATTGTCATAAAATATGCCCGAGAATCTATATGGAAAAGGTAAGATGAGAAAAGAAAGCGAAGAAAAAGACTGCATAGTTTTTGAAAGATGATAGGTCATATTATACTGCATATTCACATTATATAATTGCCTCTAATACATATCTTTTTTTCCAATTTGTGTAGGCATTATGCTGACAAATCCAATGTACTGTCAGCATTTATTTAAAGTTGTCTCATGAATGGTGAGCTTTAACATGCCTGGGGAGAATAATAGTGTGTGGCATATCATAAACAACTAAAGTATGTCTTCAGCAGTCATGGAATTTTAGCCACTTTATGTGAAAATTGTGCTTAGGCATGCTGCACTTTCCCCTATCTTTTCAACAATTTATGTGAGGAGAAACAAGTCAAACTATCCGAAAATGAGTCACTTTTTTTCACTCACATAGTCCAATACATTCTAAGATATTTATGCCCCAAAGCTTTCTAAGGTCACAAGCTGACTTCAAATGTCTATCTTTAGTGCACTGCTCTGACCACAACGTGAAGCAGAGATACTACTCCTATTCCTTAACAATAATCGCCATTACCACGTCTTCCAACTTTCTCATCCTACTGTCCAGCGCACCGGAGGTAGCCTGAGGCACCAGAGCCCTTCAAAGCTATACAAAATATTTATGAAAATGTGCCACCATTTATGTGGTGGAATCCATAAAAAATGATGGCAAATTAGTTACTGGACATCTGGGCCCATATTACAGATGTTATGTTATGTTACGTTACGTAACTCTTATATAGCGCATGGCTACCCCAGCAACGAGGCGTCCCAGCGCTTGCAGACAGGTCCAATCACATAACAGCCGGAGGGATGCGGCAGGATATCTATTCACCGCGGAACCCTAAATAGAAGAAAACAGCCAAGTTTTTACTTGTTTTCGAAAATGTAGGTGGTTTGTGATGGAACGTACACCTAAAGGAATAGAGTTCCAGAGTTTTGGGGCCCGAAACCTAAAAGAGCGGCCACCAACTCTACACCTCCGAATCTTGATGGTACAAGCAAGGAAGAGGTCCGCAGACCGGAGTGCACGCTGTGGAACATAGAAGGAACAGATTCCTTGCAAGATTTTAGGACCTAAACAATGTAACATTCTATGCATAACACACAAGGTTTTAAATTGAATGCGTTGTTTTACGGGCAACCAATGGAGCCTGCGCAAAACCTGAGAGGTATGGCGACGTCTTGGTAAGCCGAACAGGGTACGAGCTGCCCGTTCTGAGCTTTCTGTAGTCTATTGATGACTGTCAGATTGGAGCCAAGCATTAATACATTGCAATAGTCCAGATGGGATAGGACCATAGCCTGGACAATTGTCTGACGGGTGGAAGGTTCAAAGAAGCCAAGAATAGGTTTCAGAGAGCGCAGGCGGCCATAGCAAGTACCAGCTATCCTCTTCGCATGGGAATCCAGGGTGAGAGCATCATCTAAGATCACACCCAGATTCTTAACTTCCTTCTTGGGCATAGGCGGTGAGCCCAATGTAGGGGGCCACCACCGCTCGTCCCACTTTTGGGTGTCCGGGCCGACCAGGAGGACTTCAGTCTTAGATGAGTTTAACTGAAGACAGTTCTCTGTAAGCCAGCTGGAAATGGCCATGATATCCTCTTGGAATTTGGCTTGATCACCAACGATGTTATTAGAGAAGGTGAAGATCAGCTGTGTATCATCCGCATAAGATATTAGTTCGATGTTACGTTCCCTGGCCAATGTGGCCAGGGGGCGGACATACACATTAAACAGCGTGGGGCTGAGGGCAGAGCCCTGAGGAACACCACAGCCCAATGGAAAACTGCCAGATGAGTACGGGGGAGCATGAACCTGGAAGGAACGGTCAGATAGAAATGACACGAACCAGTCCAGAGCATCATCTCTGACACCTATCTCCCATAGCCTCCTAACTAGGATCCCATGGGAGACGGTGTCGAACGCCGCACTCAAATCTAGCAGCACCACAGCTGAAGTGTCACCCCTGTCTTGTGCCACCCTTAGATGTTCTGTGACGGCCAGTAAGGCTGACTCCGTGCTATGTTTGGCACGGAATCCGTTCTGAGACTCCTCCAAGATCCCATTAGTCTCCAGAAAACCCGTCAGAATAGAATTGACATGTGCCTCCATTACTTTGGCCAAGTAAGGAAGCAACGAGATAGGCCGGAAACTTTCTGGCTTGGAGGGGTCCAGGGTGGGTTTTTTTAACAAGGGGACCACTTTGGCATGTTTCCACGATTTCGGGATGGTAGCTGATTGCAAAGATTTATTAATCAGTTTTTGCCCTTCTATCAAGATAGATTCCGGACACAGTCTAAACATCTCGGGTTTGACAGGATCTTCCGGGGACCCCGACTTGATTCTTAAAGTTAGGGGTTCCATGTCTGTCTGAGAGATGAGTGGGAGAGTTAGGAGGGAATAGGGAAGGCTCAATGAGTCCGTAGTAGGTCTGTAAGTCATAGATGGTTCTCCAGAGTTAAATGTATTATAAATCCCTTGTACTTTATTAATGAAGAAGTGAGCCAGCTCTTCGCATTGTGAGTCAGATACTATGGTGCTATTAGTCCCCACGGGAGATGTAGTAAGCTCCTTCACTAACGCAAAGATAGTTTTTGTGCGATTTGTGCTGGCATTGATCAGATCAGTATAATAACTGGCCTTGATAAAGCGCACTTTCCATGTTTGAGCCACAGTGCACCGTAAAGCAGGTACGCCGGGTGCAAACATGGAAAGTGCGCCTTATGAGGAACAATGCGCTGCCCTTGGGGCAGCTGTGAACTCGAGCCACCCCTAGGGCACCACATTCAAGAGGGATTACAGATCCCATTGCAGGCAGGTGCAGTTAGTGAGTGCACCGGCCTTCAAGGGAATATCTGGGGGGGGGGGGGTCCATGGGACCCTCTTTCATCCTCTTAGAGGGATGAATTTAGAAGGTGTACTGAAAGTGAATCACCTTTTTGTGGCACACTTTTAGTGTGCCTTCTAACGGCATGTTTGCCGCTGCGCCCACTTCGGTAATGCGGCGTAGGCGCGGAGGCAAAGTGGTTCCTTCGTTTGCATGTGACCCCACCCCCCCCCGTGCAAAGGAAGGAACTTCCTCTAATGATAGCTTTAACACTGTCTGTGCGGTAACGCTATCTGTATTGCAAATGGGGCCAAATAAGCATCCTCGTCCCTTTCTGTAATACCAAAGTGCCCTGGGGTGCCTAAAGCAGGAGCAAATGCTCATTGTACCCCAGGGGTGATTGTGTAATATGGCCCTTGGTAACTAATCTACCACAATTAATACCAAAGCAGATTTTAATCTAACTTGTTGGACTCAATGGCTGGACCAAAGGAATTTCCATATGAATGGATCTTTTAATAAGGTGAGTATACCGCCGGGCACTAGAAAGGTGAACATTTGGAAGATGCTTTGTTTCTTTCCATTCTTAAGTCATGCCTAAGTTCTTTCGAGTATCCTTCCAGCTGTTGGTTGCACTGTACAACTATTACTTTCTCTTATTAACTTGTACCTTATACCCTTTTTTTCAGTCTGCTGCCTGTCTCACAGGGTATGCATTCTCTATGGATAGTCCTAGAAGATGTCCATAGGCATGTGACTAGAAAGTCTCACCCTCATTTTCCTTCTCTGCCCTTAGTAATGGATTTCGAGACCAATGAGAAAAGGTTGTGCCTTACTGCTATGGGAAGCCTGTCAACCCACCATATGTGCACTGAAAATTATGAAACCGGTGTGAAAATGATGAGACCGCTGTTATCCATCTCACTGTCTGTCATCAGCTGCATACAAGTCAGAAGAATAAAGTGTCACTTTGCCATTCTGTAGCTCTGGGACAAGCAGCCAATTAACCAGAGGTGAAACTTAACATGCAAAGAGTTTTTATAGGAGCCACAATAACTAAGGAAATCATTTCCTGTAGGCTGCCCCTGGCCTTAAATGTGTCAAGGTATAAATAGACCTCCAACTCCCATTCGCAGAGCTGCTGGCGCCAGAGCCAAAACTGTGCTTAAAAAATGAATCCACCACAGATGGCACGTGTAATGCAGAACTGCCACGACACATAAAAAATAAATAGTTCTGTGATTAAAAGGGAAATGACTGTTGTAATCACTTAGACCCAGAGAACTCACAAGTGGAAGAGGTATATGAATAATAAAACTGCTGTTAACGCTGTAATAAATTTTCAGCCTTACACCAACTTCTTTGAAAGTTGGAACTAAAACATACATGTAATTGTAAAATGTTGAATATTAAAGTTAGCAAAATGTGATTAAGTTTCAGGATATAACAGAAGGTTTGAGAAAGAGATATTATAGTTATATCCTGGCTGTCTGTAAATCCCATCCAGTAATGACGGTAGACTAAACACCAATTGAAATTAATGTACCAAACTATTGAATGAAATCCTACAGTATGCAGTAAAATAGCAAATGAGATGAAATACATTTAACATAATGTCATTGACAAATCCACGGGTGAGAAAAATTTTAGGTGAATTCACGTTTCTTTTAGAGGAGAAACTGTTTTAGTCTTACAAAGAAATATGTAAGAGGACTTACCTATTCAAATATATTTAAAAAATCTGAAAAACAGAACAAGGTATTCCCAAAAACAGCTCTAACGTCTCAATTCAAATATTTCAGAGAAACAATGTGTGTTTATATACTTGTGCTATAAAGAGCTGGGAAAATGGGAAGAATTAAATTGCTAGTAATGCAAACAAAATGCATTACAAGAGGACTCACCTCAAGGAAGTACCATTTGCACTATTTAGGACTAACAACCACGCTTAACCTATGCCTAGCTTTGCTCCAGATGTACCTTCCCACCCAGGGCCACACATGGTGGCTTTGCATGGTTTGGTTACATCAGGTTTAAGGACTGTGTTGGCTTGTCATGCAAGGGTAATGGAATCCTTTGATAAATATGGCCCAAAGTCTCTAGATTGTCTTTGAATGACATGTAAATGAAATAGCCGTCTTTAAGAAAGGTCATAAAATCTTCCTGGAAACTCTTCCCACAAAAAATTTTCAGAAATAACAGCCTATTCAATTCCTTCAAGTGCCCCTGAGGCTGTTGCTAGGTATTTTATACAGTGGCCCTTTATACCCTGGCAGCCTCCATTGCCAAACTATGTACATTTTTGACACGATCACCAAATCATTGTAATCAAGTAACTAGACAATGCACATTTCACTTTATCCTGTTTTGCACCCTGTATGCAATCCCTAGATCGCTTTTTTTAAAACCTTTACTGCCACAAGCTGGTTTTAAAAATTATTTGCCCGCAATGGATTTTTTTACAAAGGCTGCCCTCAAAATTCGAAATTAAAACAAATATTTCATATAGTGCACTTGCAATTGCATGATTGATACATATGAATATTTGTTATTCATCAAAGTCTGTAATTAAATGCCTGTTTCTTTGCAGGTGCACAGTTAACCTAAGGGTAACATGAGATAGCATAACGGTTGAAATGTACCCCAAATAAGGCTGTACGGAAAAAGTCACCTTCTATAACTAAGTAGAATATAGTAAACGTTGAGGAACGTGTAACAAGTAAAACAAAGCAAACACAAGGAGAAGATGGACGGAGTGCTGAAACTTTTCTGACACTCACCCCCAGTCACAGATCTGGGTTAAATCCATTATCATTCTTTAGCTCACTTGCCACCCCAGTTCAGACCCTGCTACATGCAAATCAGTCTTACCCCTGCTCCTTATGGGAACAATCCAGCGCGTACTGCCAAACCAGGTCCCAGGATGCTTGCTCCGATCCAAGGAAGACCTGCATGGCAGTTCGGTCTGGACTGTTCCCATAAGTAGCAGGGTCAAGACTGATTTGAAACGTGAAATGTAATATTCAAATATTGCTGCTGTCCAAATCCCGATGGGCATACAGAGGGTGTTAGATGGCTTCCTGGAATTCTGCACAGAAAGGGGACTTGAAATTAACTCGCAGAAAACGAAATTTATGATCTTAAACCCCACGTCCTTCAAGCGGCCAAATCCCCTGCTTGGCACAGTGCGCTTGGAAAGGGTTCACACAATCGAGTATCTGGGGATAACCCTAAAAAAGCGAATATGAAGCTGGCCCAGAAGGCGGGTGGTATTATGAGGATTGCGACCAAGTCAACATACCTCCCTCTCAGCCCCGCTATTCAAATATATAAAGCCCTGGCGCGGGGGAAGTTACCTACGGGGGAGAGATGTGGGGTCACATTTCATCCTCTAACTTGCTGACCACAGAAAACAAATTCCTAAGGCAGCTGACCGCTCTCCCGCCAAGTACCCCACTCCTGCCCCTGAGACTGGACTTGGGTCTGAGGCCTATCACGGAGGAATTAGGGCTCAAACCATTAACATTCTGGCGTCGTATCTGGAGTAGCCAAGATCTCACCTCCTATAGAACTGAGTTACAGGATTTTTTATCTCTACCTAATGCCACCAAGACCCCTTGGTTAAATTATATCAAGAGAACTTGTGAGACCCTTGGACTACCGGAACTATGGTCACATCCAGAAAGCACAAGTACCAGGATCCCAAGGAAAGCACTCTCCAGAGCATGCTACGATAAAATGCTTCTCCGAGCCCTGGACAGTGCACAAGAGGGATCTCTGACACATCGTTTTATCACAATTAAAGACTCATACAACCTTGTAAGTGTTTTGGATGGCATGACTCCTGTCTTAACAAGAAAACTATTCTTGCAATGGAGGTTTGGGACCCTTCCTCTAATGTCCTTTACCAAAGCATGGTCCTCCCGGTCCCCCACAGAGTCGTGCCCTGCATGTGCCCACACTAAGGAGAACGAAGTACATGTGATTTTTTCTGTCGAGCCTATCAAAAAAGCAGGAAATTCTGGCTCGTCCCCCTCCTTAAAAACCTGGGATTTAGAACATTTTTACCTGCATTCAGAGTCCTAAAGACAGATTTATCACCGCCAACTGTGTTTGTCTTAGCTAAATTCCTAACAGCAATGTGGCATGCCCGAACCCGATACATAAAGATGGCAAGAGACCCTTGAAATTCCCTTCCCTTGTCTTACTATTACCCCTGTTTTATTATTTCCTTTTAAAACTTATGTATTTAATACCAATGATATATTGATACTTTGGAATTTTAATAATGTGGTATTTTGTATATCTTTTATGATCACCTAATCGAAATAAAGATCTGAAATTTGAATTTGAATATTCAAATAGTTACAAAGACCGATCGCAAACATTATGCTTAACCAGCCGTGCAGGTTTGAGCGATGGGGTTGGGGGGATATTCGACAGACGACCACGATTGAAAATTAAATAAATAAATAATTTTCCCTCGTCGTTGTCTGTCGAAATCCCCCACCTGGCCCCACCGCTCTTACTTACACAGGCTGCAGCTATGCTCAACATTTATTTTTTCACTACTGTATACCACAGCAAACTACCTTCATATGAGGGGCTTTGCTGCTGTCCTGAGTGTAAAGGGTATTGATTCATTTGCCTGCATGTGGAATCCACTTCCTGGTGCAAATGCACACATCAATGGTGCAAAATGCCATCGCTCAGACTGTCTGGCACACCAAGCACTGAATGGGTGTTTGATTGGCTGACTTAAAATGTGAATGCCACTGATAGAAAACTAAAATCTATAATGGTCTGACCCACTGAATTCTCTCTTGAGGGCTTACACAAAGGTGAAGGACAAGACACGTAGCCAGGGACTATAGGGGGCTGACCAAAGACCCTCTTTAAACATGGAAAATGCATTTCATGTATAATTTTGTTTTCATTGCATCAGATCTAGAGAGATAACTAAAGCTCTTTCTAGTCTCGATATACACAAGCATTGACAAAACCAATAGGTTTCGCCTATGAAAGATATATTGGCTTTGTCACTTTTTATTACATGTTGCACAGCAGTGACAGCTGTTGTGCAACTCAGTTTAAAGAAGAAGAAAAGCACTATGATGCAGCCAACGTTGACGTGATATTAAAACAAAAAATGCTAAACATCTCGCATTGGCGTAGCCAATTGACTTTGCCAGTGCTTGTGTTCAAAAGTTATTTCGCAAGCGCAGTGCAAGCACTGTGTAGGCAAATTTTGTTTTCTCCTGTTGGTCGGAGGGGAGGGTAGGGTGCAGGGAGAGCTCAGGTGAAGAAAGGGGGCCAAAGTATGCAGCAGAGAAGGCAGAGAGAAGGCTGAGGGAACAAATCACCAAAGCTGCAGGCAGCAGTTTCTCCAGCATCAGGCCCAGTAGTCAGAGCTGCGTGTCACAGGTGTGAGGTACTGTTCATTTGTTTATGATGTGAAATTATATGAAATTAATTCAATTCACCTGGGGCGGGGAAGGGAGGTTGAGAAAGTATCAACCTCGGCAGTGAGAGGTGGGTAGACTGCAAGCACATGTACTCTCATAGAGTGCAACCCGAGAAGTTAAAAAGAAAGTAGGAGCGAGTGGACAGTGGAAGGCCACTGACCCCAGAAAGCTGTACTTGGTCCATGCCCATGCCAGGAAAACACCAGAAGAAGTGAAATTAAAACAGGGCGGCATTAAACCAATGAGATGCAAGGAAACAAGAGTAATGTCCAAATTACCCAATGGTAAGTAATGCAAGGGCTCTAAGCCCATTTTAAGCTTTTTTTGTGTTTACAAGAGATTTTGCAGACAAAATCTAAATAGGGCCTGATTCTCCACAATTATTTTCAATTTGCGGGTGCAGAAATGTGGTTGTAGATTACAATATCGGGGAATCTGGCACATGGCACAATTCACAAAACTTAATAGGCTTAAACAATTTTATTTGTGCATGGAGCAATAGCCCAAAGTATGGAGATGGCTAGGGCGGGGGTCCCTGCCTGCTCTATGTTTCCACAGTACAACAGCTCTCCCACCAGAGGCAAATCTAGACTCGAACTTCAGGTGGGGGGGGGGGGGGGCTAACAGGTCAACCAAAGGGGGCAGGGCTAACACTTCAAACAATTGGGGGGAGATATCCTCAGGCCCATGCATGAAAACAGAATTATAAATAGTGCATTTTAAACATGTTGGTCAAATCCAATACAATTATAACAAACATGTTTTAGTAGACTTCACAATGTTTAAATGCTACTGACAGAGTTCTTTATAAAGGGGAATGGGGAAATTGCCAATCAAAAAGCAACTTATTTAGACTTTAATCCAAAGCACTTTAGAACCAGCCTTTGCAAAGTTATTTCAAGACAACCCATTTTGCTAGTTCATTCTGTGAAATGATGAGCTCATGAAATATTTTTAATTCTACCTGCGGAAAGGCGCTCCTGTCGGACTATTGATCGATGGTACGTTTTCAGTCTGCTTATCAGGATATTTCAACATATGCTTGTTTGAGGCAGCATGCATGTCCAGTTCTCAGAATATTGATCTTTGTGGTTAATGCATCTAATTTCTAGCTGTATGACTGGCAAGCCCCAGGTTTGATTCCGAATTCCTCTTCTATTACTTCTGAGATTAAATAAGTGAATGCTAATCAATTGGCAATATTATCACCTGTTAATTACACTGCCAGGAATCTGTGCTATTCTAAATTAAAACAAAAAAGTTGCTGTTGGCACCCTACTCTAAGAACTTGTCATATGAGATGACTGACCTTCAACCATGGAGGAAGCCACCAGGCCGAATGAACTGGCAAAAAAGACTTGCCTTGAAATAACTTTGCAACAAATTGTATTCCAGCACGTAAAAGGCACAACCATTCCTTCAAACTCCAGAACGCATAGAATGTGTAGCTGATGGGCAATGTCCTGCAAAGAGATCGCTCCAATAGAAACAGAAGTATGCCACTTAGTTGCATATTTCAAAATCAAACTATGCTTTTAATTTTGTTCTGAAACTCTAGCACATGAAGTGAAAAACCCACTAAAATATCAGTGTTGTCTTTTTAATCCTGCGGTGGCAATATTCATTTTAAAATGGAACATTTGTTATGAATTTCTCAAAAATTCCGTTGAGCAGAATGGCTCTAATGTTTACAACAGTTGCTACTAAACACATACTAATTGTAGCAATTAGTTTGGCCTGGGAGGAGAAAGGGGCAAACTTGAATAGGCCACGGGAGAGACATAAGGCAGACAACATGGTTGCCAATTTATCAGTGTAAAACTGAAACATGTAGTGCACAAAGTAGTGTTTTCAAAAGGCAATGCTTTTGCATTGGTAACCTAATATACAGAATATGAGGATTATGCTGCTTTTGACAGACCCAGGTTTAGTTTGAGAGTAGAACAAGGTTCCACAGGCATTTTGCTACCAACCTGCACTCGTTTAAAGAGGTAGGGCACAGTGGGGCTTTTCTTACACAAGGGAAGTGTGGGTGTACTGCCTCTGCACAGACACCATCCTGGGGAAAAATCACTCAATGCTATCATTAAAGCAAATTCTACAGCTGTCTGACAATGCACTCTGTGAAACTAATCATAGAGGCATTTGCTTTAGGTGTTAAAGGTATGCCTCTGGTTACACATTCATTATATTTTCAGGATTCACATAGCTGAGATATCTCTCATTCTGCTCATAGTTCAGACATCAGGTTCCTGGGCTATCCCTCAGGGGACAATGCTCCATCTCCAAAGGACAGGATCCCCAACCTATCATTGCTTTTTGATTTCTTCTAAACTTTGCCACTAGTCCTGTGTTCAGTGCCTGAGGGTGCCCACTAAATATATTGAAAATATGCACATGCAAGATATCAGTTGAACTGAGTTGTTGCTTATAAGAGGCAACACACGTTCTAAGACTTGGCCGCAAACACATCAGCAGCAGTGCGCCTGTTTCACGATTGACGCTGTAAAGCAGAGAGCCAGATTAAAGATCCCTCTGTAAACTGGCAACAATTTCACCTTACAGCAATCCTCAGAGAGCCTATCAAATTTCCTGAAAATTCATGACATATCATGCTGCCATATTTAGAATTTTGAGGCTTGTAAATAGCTAACTCAGGAAGTCAAACACAACAATGATTAGCATATTGTAATCTAGAAATCATGGTAGTGTTACCCACACAAGCTTTCAGGGGCACAAAATAATCAAGAGATTTTGCTTCGAGATTCTCTCTTTTACATTATTATGCCATCTTGCATTTTTTGTCTTTTGTTGGACTTAAAATGTGACGAAGTACCCATCTGTGTATTTGCAGACATGGTGAGATGTGATAACTAAGCCTTTCATCCCTATTGATCCCCATGCACATTAAGCCGCCCACCATGCCCCTGATTTCAGTTGCATGGTACTGGCGGGACACATCAGTAATTACCAGTATTCTGTGATGACAACCCACCAGTACAGTGCATTTACAGGTTAAACTTCACACAATGGGAAATTACTGTGCAGACCCAAATTTACCTTGCAGTATTCCAATGGTATTCCATTTTGCATGAGGTTTAACAAATAACTCCTGTTCAGAGCAGGTGGTAAAAGTGTGCAGGGGGCTTTGATAAAATTGTGCAGGGGGCTGTTGTAAGGTATGGATGAAGGAAGGAAATGAGGCGGGTGAAGGAAGGAGTGGAGAATGTTGGCCAGCAGGAAGGGCATGTAATGCTCCATTAGTGCCTTCTCTGAGGTTTGGGAATGCATCATGGAAGGGATTTTGGCTACAATGCAGGCTATTTCCATAGTAATTTTACCTGCTGAAAGGAAAGGAAGGTGGCCTCCTCGCTGAGAAGCCAAGGGAGGTCTCCGGTAGTGGAAGAAGAAACAAGCCTTCTTGCCAGGTTGCCTGCTACCTAAGATAAATTCGTTAATCAGCAAATCTAAAGGCAGTTTTGGAGTCAGTGTATGTCTCTAATTGATTGAGTCATTAGAAGTTTAAAGGTGAGAAAGGTTCCGTTTGTTTAAGAGTCGATGCAAGGGTGATGTCAGTTGCATTTCCGAAGTGCTTCCTTTTAATGGAAACATAAAAAAAGTGTTTCACTAGGTACAGTCTGATTCCATATTACTAAAAATATATATTTTTAACACATAGGAACAGATTCAGAACAAATGCGTCCCAGGTTTACGTCACAATAGTGAGATTTATTTTCAAGCGCAAAACTTTATTTTCATTGTAAAGTAAACCTAAAGAAATGAAAGTTAGCACTAGTGCTGCTTTATGTCAAGTGATCATAAAAAGGGAAGTATATTGGCATTGTCATGCAACCGCTCATGGTTTTGATGCAAAGCCCTATCTAGTAACATATGCAGATGGTTCTTTGCACCGAAAAATAAAAACTCTTAGAGGCAAGATTAACTGGGATGTTTTTTTTTTATTTCTCCAAACCTTTGAAATGTTGAATGTGTGTCTAAGTATACCATTTTGTACAGGAAGCATACCCTTCCCGTTAAAAACATATGCTTGCCAGAACACATATAACTTAACACTATGGTGCAAGGGGGTGTGCATTGGTGCATGTCAGTCTGAAGTGTACCAGCCCAGGGAGATAAAAATATACAATGCATTATTGTATTACATTGGACCCTGTTCTGCTCTATCCCTTTCACAAAAAGCAGTGCAGCAATTTGAGTTGCTACGCACTGTTATGTGAAAGTATGGGAATCTACCCCAGGCAGCAGAAATCCTTCCACTGTGTGGTAAAACAATGCTATTCACAGCTTTTTTAGTCGCTGGCAGAGACCCTGGGGCAATATAAATAGGTCACTTTTCTACCAGTGCCCCAACCAGGATTCAAATTGTAAAACTGTCTAGTTACAAACACAGACACCTGTTGTGATCACATTTAACAATTGAGCTTCCATTACATAAAAGAATGCATTTCCCTCACATTACTTTAGCATTTGTATTTCACTTAAGGTGTGTGCATTACATGTTATATTATTTACCTGAAGATGAAAAGCCTACAAAAACGCTGCAGAATATTTTGTTCATTTTTAGGTCGAGCTGGAGTTGCATCCGAAGGATGCTCCAGCTCGACAACTTTAGTCAGCCGTCCTGGGGGAATTAGGGACAGGAGGGGGCCACACGCTTCTGTTGCAGATTGATGGATTTGCCTGCGTGAACGCGCACGTTGGCTCCGTCCACATTCCCAGCAAGTCAGCCTAACGCGCGTGCATGCACACAGACACACACACGCGCGCACACGCACTTACACTTACTTACACACACACACAGACACACACACACACACACACATGCACACACACGCAGGCACCCAGACGCAGGCACACACATACAGGAAACCCCCTCTCCCCTCCCCTCTCTTACCTAACCGGGCTTCGGGCTTCTCGGGAGCCTCGCAGAGCACTTGAGCTGCTCTGCCATGCCTGCAAGATGCGGGGCTCTCCCCTTAGGCTTGGGGGTCCCGCAGTCTCCCCGCTAGTCTTCCCCCGGGCCCCCTCCTGGGTCCCGGGACTGCAGGTACGGCACTTCGCTGTCGCTCCGGGCTCGCGCTCCGACCTCAAAACAAAACTTTAAAATGTTGCGCGTGCGCAGGCAGCCCCCGCCCTCCCACTCCTCCCAGGCCAGATACTGAGCTTGTAATTAACCATTAACCTGTAATGTTCACACTTTATTTTTGCTGTATCCATGGTGACACTTATGGCCGGCTACACCCCCCCCCCCACCTGGGACATGGTCTGGATGGGACACCGTAAGTGTGCTGATACCACTCTGGCCAGCCTTCGCCATTCCCTTGGTGCAGTATATGTGTCTCCATCCCTGTGAGGTACTTCGTGCCTCTAACGCTTGGATGGGAGGGGGTCGCTCTCCCAGACAGAAGGAGCGTGGCACTGCATCCTTGTCTGGAAGGGTGGGCTTGTAATTATCACTGGAAACTGTTGATTACATCTGGCCACTATCTGGTAATTGATTCTTTCCCCTCCTCCATCCCCCCCACCTCCCACGCTGGTGCGTGGCTGGCACTTAATTGATTTCTGTAACTTCAAAGGCTTCGATGGTGCAGTAAAAAAAAAGAATGGAGGCGTCTCTTGCGTGCAGTTCACACACTTCATGGCGGCAGCCCTTCTGTTCTCACTCCGTACCACCTCGAAGACTCCCCAACTATGCCCATCCCCACGGACAGCCGGGAGGCGGTGTACTGCTCAGCAGTGTCCCACAAGTCCTCTGCCCTTTGTACTTGAAACTCTAGCCTCTCGGGGGACATGCCTTGTCTCTTTCCTCCTCCTCCTTCCGCACGCCTCTTCTCTTCTTGCCATTCCCACCCCCCACTGTCGGTATAATGCGCCCACTGTACGTTCCCTACCTCTTCAGTCTACACCCTGTATAGTATTTTGTGTCCGGATTTAATCCTCGTCACAAGTCTGCAGTCTCCTTTTTCTCCCACCCATCTTTCTCAGTCTACACTTGTGTACCCCCCTCTTTGGGCATCTTGTTTTGTTTCCCCTTTCTTCTCCAGCTCCTCCTTTCCTCTCTCCCTTCCTCTCTCCCTTCCTTCAGGCACTTCTTATAAACACGTCTCCCCCTCAGGCCCTTCTCTTTTCTCCCACCCTTCTCCTTATGGCAAGCCTGCTTTCCTTTCTCAGTTTCTCCTTTTATTCTTCTCCAGTTTGATCCTTTCTCATTCCCACCCTCCCCTTTTTCTCACAATCGCTCCCTTTCCTGCCTCTCTCTCCTGCTACCATGGTTCTCGCTATGTTCTTCCCTGGCCCCTTCTCCATGGATCCTATTTTTCCTTCTCCCTGCCTCTCTGCCTCCAATTTCTCTTCTCCCTAGACCTCCTCTCCTCCTTAATTTCTCTCCTGTTTCCTCTTCCCCTTCTTCCTCTACTACCGATTGTCCTCCTCCTTCTGCTCCTTCTCGTTCTCTTGCTTCTCTACCTTTCTTTCTCCCCCCTTTCCATATCTCCACCCTTTCCCTCTCTCCTCAATGTCTCCTGTTAATCTACCTCTCGCCTTCTCCCAGATCCCTACCCCACCCCCCTTCCTGGTTTCGCAGCAATAAAACAGTGCTCTGTGTGGAGAAGCTCTAGATTGTTTTCTCTTATGTAAGCAGAACTTTGTATCGGGCAGAGGGTTTGTTTATGGCCGCCCACACTACGGGTATAGTGGGTGTGAGTACACGTGTTATTGTGCTAGTGTCCCTGCCGGACGCTTGCCGTCCATCCTTGTAATCCTACTCGCGGAGATACAAATTGCTGCAAGATGACTTCTTTCGAAGTTTTGCTCCAAACAAAATGAATTCTCGTACGATAAATGCTCAAAATAATTTTTGGGTAGAGCATGCTGCTCCAGTCATTCTTATTATCTTTTGATCGCAGAGATCTCCTTCCCTTGCCACTCCACAAAAAGCACCTGCTGTTTCAAATGTTGAAGAAATTGTTTGCTGAGCCACGCCCCCATTAATATTTTAATGTTCCACTCGTAGACTCGTTGTTAAAACAAATCCTCAAAACAAACATATGTTTTAGACCATGATCCAGGCCTGTCTTAATGCTCTCAAGCATTCATTTTGTGTGAGTTAGGGGTGTGGTGACAGGCGAGAAGGGGTTGTTTTTCGACCTTTTCTCACAGCATTACATATTTGATAGATTACCTAGGAAAACAAATGTTCTGACTGCGGACATGTAGCATATTACCTTGTGAAATACATTTCAGAAGTAAAAGCTCGCCAATTTTTGTCAATTTAATAATCACTTTTTATTTATATGTGCTTGTACAGAATAAAGTAGGTCTCACACTTACGGAACTTTGAGCTATTGGCGTTGTAAATGACAATGCATTTTATTTATGTTTTAAAAACCAAAACATAAATAAAAGGCATTGTCCTTTACAATGCCAATAGCTCAAACTCGCCTAAATGCGAGACCTATTGCATTGCAAATGCTTGTTTTAACTTATGGCTCTTTTCCAGCCAGCATCACGTAAGATCACTCAATGTCAGTGTTCCAAAAGTTTTTTTAATGCACTTCACACTCTGGATGACCCAGGAAATACTCTGTACGAGACTGCCAAGAAATTGTGTTTAATTCTGGAGGCTCAGTCACCCGAAGGAGGCCTGAACCCCTCTAGGGCAGTGGGTGCTGTGCACCAGGGTCCCACACCATGCAGGTGAAGATCATGGGGTTTATTGACATCAGCGGACATTTTCCCCTTCCACAGTGTGACTCATGGTAGACACTGCCGTTTAACATCTTTTTTTTTTAAAGTTCTAGTTTATTAAAACCAAATACATAGCATAAAACATAGAAGAGTAATACAATCAATCATGAGAGATATAAAAGCTACATAATAAAATTTAAGCAGGTATAATGAAACGGAATCAATAAACATCTATAGCTAAGTCCTGAGAAAGAAAAACAGGGGAGGGAGCAAGAGACAAAATAAAAGGGGAAAAGGGAGTATGACGATTCATAAAACATAACATTGTATGCAAATAATGTCAAGTCAAGTCAAGTCAAATAATTTATATAGCGCACTACATACCCAGAGGGTCTCAAGGCGCTTAGGGAGGGGAGGAGGATTACTTGTCAAATATCCACGTTTTAAGTTGCTTTCTGAATGCTAGGTGGTTCTGGGTAAGGCGAAGGTAAGTGGGGAGTGAGTTCCATGTTTTAGCAGCCAGGTATGAGAAGGATCTGCCTCCCATGGTGGACTTGTTGATGCGAGGTACCGTGGCGAGGGCTTGGCTGGCAGAACGTAGTTGGCGGGAGGGGGTGTAGAAGGACAGTCGTGAGTTGAGGCATTCTGGTCCGATGTCGTAGAGTGATTTGTGTGCGTGGGTTAGCAGTCGGAAAGTGATCCTCTTATTGACGGGTAGCCAGTGGAGGTCTTTCAGGTGGCCAGAGATGTGTTAGTTGCGCGGAATGTCTAATATGATCCTGGCTGAGGCGTTTTGGATTCGTTGGAGTTTCTTCTGGAGTTTAGCGGTAGTGCCTGCGTAGAGGGTGTTTCCGTAGTCCAGTCGGCTCGTGACCAGAGCATGGGTGACTGTTTTTCTGGTTTCGGTGGGGATCCAGCGAAATGTTTTTTTGAGCATGCGGAGAATGTTGAAGCAGGATGAGGATACGGCGCTGACTTGTCTGTTCATTGAGAGTGAAGAATCCAGGATAACGCCTAGGTTCCGTGCGTGGTCTGTCGGGATGGGTGCTTTTCCAAGGGCTTCCGGCCACCAAGAGTCGTCCCATGCAGAGGGGGATGTACCTAAGATGAGGACTTCTGTTTTATCTGAGTTCAGTTTCAGACGGCTGTGTTTCATCCATTTGGCAACTTCTTTCATTCCTTCGTGTAGGTTGGTTTTGGCGGTGCTGGGGTCATTGGTGAGAGAAAGGATCAGTTGAGTGTCATCCGCGTAAGAGATGATGTTGAGGTTGTGTTGGCGGGCGATGGTCGCGAGGGGGCTCATGTATACGTTGAAGAGGGTGGGACTGAGTGAGGATCCTTGTGGTACGCCAGAGATGACTTCAGTGGCCTCGGACTTGAATGGTGGAAGGCGGACTCTCTGGGTTCTTCCGGTGAGGAACGAGGTGATCCATTCGAGTGCTTTTCCTTGAATTCCTATGTTTCTGAGGCGTTGTAAAAGGATGCTGTGGCAGACTGTGTCGAAGGCTGCAGAGAGGTCGAGGAGGATGAGGGCGACTGTGTCTCCATTGTCCAGTAGAGTTCGAATGTCGTCTGTTGCTGCGATGAGGGCGGTCTCAGTGCTGTGTTTTGCTCGGAAGCCAGATTGTGAGGAGTCGAGGGATTTGTTGGCTTCGAGGAAAGCGGCGAGCTGGTTGTTGACAGCTTTCTCGATTACTTTGGCCGGGAATGGAAGGAGCGAAATGGGGCGGTAATTTTTGAGTTCGGTGGGGTCCGCTGTGGGTTTTTTCAGGAGGGCGGTGAGTTCAGCGTGTTTCCAGCTTTCCGGGAAGGTGGCGGAGTGAAGGAGCAGTTGATGACATCTCGGAGGTGCGGTGCTATGACGGAGTCTGCTTTGTTGAAGATGTGGTGAGGACATGGGTCTGTGGGAGATCCTGAGTGGATGGAGTTCATCAGGTGGATGGTGTCCTCAGTGGAGATTGGGTTCCAGTCGTTGAGGGTGTTCAAGGGGGGAGAATGTTCAGCATATGGTTGGGTGGGTTGGTCTCCGGGTTGGTTGTCGAAGCTGTTGTGGATGTCTGCAATTTTGTTGTGGAAGAATGAGGCTAGGGAGTCGCAGAGGGCTTGAGAGGGGGTGATGTCGTTGGAGTTGGCCGAGGGATTGGTAAATTCCTTGACGATGTTGAAAAGTTCCTTGCTGTTATGGGCGTTGTTGTCAAGTCGATCCTTGAATGCTGTTTTCTTGGCCTTTCGAATTAGTTGGTGGTGTGTGCGGGTGGCGTTTTTGAAGGCGTCCTTGGTGCTAGTGGTTGGGTCTTTTTTCCAGGCCTTTTCAAGGGAGCGGCAGAGTTTCTTGGACTTCTTCAGATCATCGTTGAACCATGAGGCCTTCTTGCTGCCAGGTTTGCTTTGACGTTTTTTCAGTGGTGCTAAGGTGTCGGCGGTGTTGGATAACCATAGGGTGAAGTTGGCGGCGGCTTGGTCTGGGTTAGAAGAGTGGGCTGGGGTGTTTAGAAGGAGCGATGAGGAGATCTGGTCGATGGTGATTTTGTTCCAGTTTCTTTGCAGAGTTGGTTGGGGGTGGTTGATGGGTTTTGGCTTGTTGTAGGTGAAGTGGACGCAGCTGTGGTCAGTCCAGAGGAGATCCGTAGTGTGGCTGAAGGAGACATGATTGCTGGAGGTGAAGATGGGGTTGAGTGTGTGACCTGCGATGTGGGTGGGGGAAGTGACCAGTTGTTTAAGTCCGAGGTTGGCGAGGTTGTCCATGAGGGTGGTGGTGTTGCGGTCGTTGATCTTTTCAAGGTGAAAGTTGAGGTGTCCCAGAAGGATGTAGTCTTTGGAGGGGAGTGCGTGTGGAGTGATGAAGTCCGTGATGTCTTCACTGAATTTTGCGCGGGGTCCTGGTGGTCTAAGGATATAAGATAGACAGCAAGTAATAAATAAGCGAAAAACATTGTAAAATTGAAGTAAAAAGAGAAATAAGAAATATCATGGCGGTTTATGAACATCATCGGATGGATTTTGGTGATTAGCAATAACCTTTTGAGGAGAGGGAGAGGCCTTAGAAAGGTAGGAAGTAAGAGGATTCCATAACATATCTCGTTTAACAGCTAAGGAAACGGGGGTAACATAATTGGTATCAAGTCTGTGATGAAAGCAAATAGCATTCCACCAAGCTGAATAACTAACTTTAGTAGAGTCCTTATAGTTGGAGGTAATGAGATGAAATGCAATGGCTAAAAACAAGTCAAGCAACTTATAGTGAGAAGGGGAGAGTGGTAAATCAGGAGATAAGGAACCCAAAAGGACATTGGGAAGGGAGAAAGGGAGTGTAAAACCAAAAATCTTGTGTATGCGGGACCAGACTAATTGCCAAAAGGAAGCAATATTGGGGCAATGAAACATCATGTGAAGTAAGTCTGCATGTTGACAGGAACAGGACCAACAACTAGAGGAAAGATCCTAGGAGAAACTGGCCAACTTCTGTGGAGTAAAAAGTAAATGATTATAGAAAAAGTAAAGAGTTTGGGTAGTATTAGCAGCTCTAAACGTTTTGTGTATTTTTAACCATAACTTATCCCATAAAGAGACAGGCCAGGATAATGACAAATCCCATTCCCAGGCCAATTCAGTCCTTGATTTGGGCCGATGAGGCAAAGTCATAAGACATTTATAAAAATGTGAAGCGGGCGGAGAGGAAACCAGAAGTGGGCTAATAGTAGAGTAAGCGGAGGGTATATCAGAGGAAGAAGGAAGAGATTGAATGTATTGAAGAAGAGCAGGAAGTAATAGATCATATTGCTTTCTAAAGGAAGTAGGGAGAAGAAATTGAGTCTGAAGATCTGCAAAAGAAAGAGGGACGTTATGTGATAGAAGTTGGGATATCCAAGATAAACCCTTGGATTGCGAAAATTTCCAACAAAAGGAGCGATTTTTGATGCGGAGCAACTTGTTGTGCCAGATGGATTGGTGAGATAAAGAAGTAAGAGAAGGATAAGAAGAGAGTAAAAGGGGGGATAAGAGGCAATGGGTGTGAGCAATGACAGGGGATTTCAAGAGTGAAACGTTGGCGGGAAAAGCAAGAACCTCCAAAAAAGCAAACAACGAAATGAGGGTTTTCTCCAGAGACAGCCAAACTGGAGAATAAGTAGGAGCATCTGTGGAAAGCCAACGAGAGGCTTGTTTAAGGTTGAAAGAATAGTGGTATGCCTTAAAGTCTGGAAACTTAAGACCTCCATATTCTTTATCTTTTTTAAGGGAAGTCAAAGCAATCTGAGGAGGCCTATTTTTCCAAAGAAATTTCACCAAGAGTGAATCTAGTTGTTTAAAATAATAACCGGGTATACGAACAGGAAGCATGGAAAGCGAATATAGTACGATAGGGGCTAACATCATTTTGATGGAGTCTATTATTATTATTATTATTATTGCATTTATTGAGCGCACAGCTACCCGGAGGTTTCCCGGCGCTCAAATGTCCACGGACTCGATAATTCTCGCTTCGGTGCCTGCTCTAATCATGGGTTCTCACTATGCAACTCTGGGCATTAAGCTTGCTTATCTCCACAACGGCCCCCCTGCGGCGGGATGCCTGGCTTTCACCTTGGGGATGCCCTGTAGGGGCTATCTCACAGGGAAAAGCCAGGACGGGTTCCCAATGCAAGCAATGACCCCACCATGAGAGAAAGAGGGGGTGCCATCTAGTAATAGAGTCGTTCAATTTCTTTGTAATATAATCAAAATTAGCTTTCAAAGTGTCAGATATGGAAGGGAAGAACCACAATCCTAAGTATTTTACTTTAGTCGACTGCCAAGAGAAACCAGTATGATCAAAGTAATGACGCATACATAGAACGTTTAGAGGTAAAACTTCACACTTGTCCCGATTGAGACGATAACCCGAAACCTGTGAGAAGGCGTCAACTTGTAGCAAAAAGGTAGGAAGGGTGGACTCAGGATTAGAGCAATAGAAAAGAATGTTGTCTGCATAAACGGATAATTTAACTTGATTGGGGCCAGGATTAAAACCAGTGATTTGGGCATCTAGACGGAGTTTGGAGAGAAAAGGTTCCAATGCTACAATAAATAACAAGGGGGATAAGGGACAACCTTGCCTGACACCCCTAGAGAGGGAGAAATAATCAGAAATGTTACCATTAGCAAAAATAGAAGCTCTAGGGCCGGAATACAAAAGGGAGATGAGAGAGATTAGTTTAGGTAAAAAGCCAATCCAATTGAGGGCACGAAACATAAATTCCCAACTAATCCTATCAAATGCCTTTTCGGCATCAAGTGTGATGGCTGCAAGAGGGTAGGAAAGGTAAGAAGCTTTACTAAGGACGTTAAAGAAAACTCTGGAATTGTCAGAGGACAAACGTCCCTTCACAAAACCTGATTGCTCAGGACCTATAAGTTCGGGTAAAATGGGATCAATCTGCAGGGCAAGTAATTTGGCAAAAATCTTATAATCCGTATTAACAAGGGAAATGGGGCGGTAATTTTTACAAAAAGAAGGATCTTTGTTATCTTTGGGGATGAGGCAGATCATAGCATCTTGAAAAGTACCTTGGGAAGAGCCATTTACAATAAATGAATTAAATAAAACTAGCATGTGCGGAAGAAGAAGTTTCGAAAAATGAGAGTAGAACTCAATAGAGAAGCCATCGGGACCAGGGGCTTTACCGCGTTTTAAAATGGATACTGCGTGGGATATTTCTTGAAGGGTTATATCCGCTTCAAGTGAAGCAAAATCAACATGGGAAGAAGGAGGAGAAGGAATGGAGTGGAAGTAGGATGATAAATCAGAGACAAGCGGAGAGGACTCAGGAGTGTAAAGATCCTTGTAAAAAGCGACAAACTCCTGCTTAATGTCATCATCCTTAAAGTGAGAAGTACCAGAAGAATCAATTATGGAGGAAATCCGAGTTCTAACCCGGCGTATTTTCAAGTAATTAGCTAAAAGCTTACCCATTTTATTTTGGCCTCCATAATAACGAGCGCTACTCTTTAAAAGATAAGAAGCAGCAGCATCAGTAGACAATTTATTGAAGGTGACTTTAGCAGTAATGAGTTCTTTTAGAGAAGAGTCTGAAAAGGAATGAAAATAGGCATGTTCTAAATGTTTAATTTGGTTCAAAAGTTGGGAGGACTGTATTTCGAATCTCTTCTTCTTTTGGGAGACGTAATTAATGATAAAACCCCTAGCGGTTGCTTTAAAAGAGTCCCAAATCATGGTAGGAGAAGAGTCTGGGATGGAATTGATAGCAAAAAAGTCAGCAACAAAAGAACTGAATTGACCAGAGAAATTGGGGTCTGCAAGGAGGGAATTATTAAAACGCCATCTGCCAGAGGGAGGGGAGAAAGGGACTAGATCAAAATCAACAAAAACTGGGACATGGTCAGAGATAAGGATGGAGCCTATTTCTGAAGCAAGGGTACATTGGGCTAAGGATTTACTAAGAAAAAGGTAATCAATGCGGGATTGTGTCTTGTGAGGAGGGGAGAAGTAGCTGAATTCTTGAAGATCAGGATGGCAAAGTCTCTATATGTCAACTAAGGGTTTACGACGGGTGGCTGAGGTAAATTGATTATGCATTTTGGAATGAACAAACTTACCAGGAGATTTTCTATCAAGAATGGGATCATGAATTTGATTACAATCTCCACCAAAAATGATATAATCATCGTCAAGGGAGATCAATTTATCAGAAATAAGTGGTCAAAAAGTGTTGTCAACAGTTACCGGGGCATAAACATTAAAAATAACCAAAGGTACATTGTCAATTAATAATTTAATAAGCACCCAACGACCATCAGAGTCAGATTCTTGGTGAATAACAGAAACAGTGAACTTTTTGTGAACTAAAATAACCAATCAATTCTTTTTCCCTAAAGCTGGGGAAAAGAAAACATTACCAACCCAGAGTCTCGTCAGTTTAGAGGATTCAACATCAGAAAGATGGGTCTCTTGTAACATAGCAATATCTGTCTTTAAATTAGACAGGTGAGATAACACTCGCTGTCTCTTAATCGGATTATTTAAACCTTTAACATTCCACGAGGTAACTCTGAATGTAACAAGATAAAAATAGTACAATAATACATAAAGCATACAAATAACAGAACGTCAATGAACCCAAACAATAGAACGGGTAGAAGATAACCAAGCAATAAACGAGAGAGGTAGAGAAAGAAGTAAAGTAAAGCGGGAAAGAAAGCAAGAAGATAAGTGTAGGAAGAACAAGAAAAGAAAAAAGGAAAGAGTAAGGTAAGACAAGATAGAACATTAACAGGAAGGGCAAAGAAAAAAGTAAAAACTTACATAGACTGTAGATCAAACGGAGGGAGGGAGGGTGGGAGGCCATACGAGGGAATGACGCTTATCCGAACTCATAGAGGAGAAGCGAAGAGGGAAACAGCACCAACGAGCCACTAATGTACAATAGGAGAGGGAGGAGAAGTGGGAAGACGACCTGTGAAAAGAATAAAACATGTTAATCATATAAAAGAGAACAGGTAGCCAGAAGAAATAGAACTAGAAAGCAAGGATATTGAGGAAATAGAAAAAGGGAAAGGGAGATATAGCCAAGAGATGAAACTGCAAGAACAATAAAGAAGCATGGGAGAAGTAATAGGTAGGTACATCCTAGAACAAGATGAAAGAAAAAACACAGATGCAAATGGCAAGAATGCAGCAAAGGCTAAAACATATTATGGAGGAGCAGATGAAGATGCAGTATCCATGGATTCAGCACTGAAGGAGTAGAGAAAGCTCTTAAATTTCAGTGGGTCTTCGTATGAAGTCGTTTTATTGTTGATAGTAACCCTAAAGAGACAAGGGTGATAAAGGCCATATCTGGCACCGATGGAGCGTAACTGGGGTCTCAATGCCAAAAATTCTTTGCGACGATCTGCAGTTGATTTACCATAATCCTGGACAAAAAATAGAGTGTTTCCAGACCAAGTAATTTTCTTCAACGCCCTGGCGGCAGCTAGGACTTTCAATAGGTCAGTATACTCAAGAAAATAAAGAATCACTCCCCTGGGCTTACTCAATGAAGGAGCAGATGGTTGATGTGGCAGAGAACCCAGTCGATGCGCTCTTTGAATGTTGAGCGGAGGGCCATCTGGAAGTTTCAAAAGTTTAGGCAAGAAGGACTTAAAGAAAGAAATTGGATCCGATCCCTCTGAATTTTCCAACAAGCCATAAATACGAAGGTTGTTGCGACGATTTCTATTTTCCAAATTTTCAATTTGTTTGTGCAAGCTGGAGACTTGAGAGCAAAGGGAATCCACTTTGGAGGAAGAAGCATTTAAAGAGTCAACATTTTGTTCCAACGTTGTGACACGGCTTCCTACAGATAACCATTTGTTAGAAAGTTCCTGAAGAGTAGAAGTGGTTTCCTGGAGAGTGGTAGTAATTTCTTCAACAAAGGGGCGCAGAGCCCTGATTTCCTCAAGGAGCAAATCCATGGTGACGGAAGAGGTTGACGCAGGAGGAGACGGCGGGTCCTTCTTTAGTCTCTTGGAGGAAGCTTTACTACTAAGAGTAGTTGAAGAATTAGCCGGTGAAGAGGTCTTCTTAGGGGAAGTAGACTAAGATGAGGAGGTATTTGACTCTTCCATGGATAAACACTGAAATCGTGAGCTTGTGTGAATCAGGAATTTACGAGCAGTGGCTTTAGCAAGAGGAACCTCGTTAAGCAATTTACCCATAGGTAAGGTCCAATATAGAAAAGTAATAAGAAGCAGTGTTGCGCAGAAGGTATCAGCGGAATAGGCTTTTTACAGGCAAAAGCAGTCGACCATCAGCATATCAATGAAAGGAGATTATCTGCGCCAAAAGACATAGGGTGAAAGCAGTGGTTCCAATCACGTCAGGAGACTGTGCAAGCATAGGCCAGCTTAAAGTGTCCCATTTAGGGGAGATAGGCACAGACGACGTGAAGATAGAGGCATAGATATTATCAGTGTCAAGAAATGACCAAGCCTGACAGCAGAGTAAAGGCCTTTAGATAGAAACATGGAAAGCACATAATCCTGAGAGAAACGATGAAAGCAGTAATAAAGGCTTTACCTCAGACCAGCAAACAGTATCTCTCAAAAATGGCATTAAAAGAAGCATGAAAAGCCACTTGCAAGCATTATAAAAAATGAACGCAGTATATGCGTGTGGATACAAGAAGAAGAAAGCTGGTCATGAGGAGATTGCAAAGCAGCGTCTCAAAATGGCGGCCATGGGATGAGAACACAGTAGAACACCATCAGAGGACGAGCATGTCTAGTAAATGGGAGCCTCAGAGGAGTAATTTAATAATGCAGCAGAGAAAACGTTGAGGCTATCCGGGGGAGAAAGCCAAACGGAGCTTAGAGGAAAGTAATTGCGCCGATATGAGGAGAAGCGCGATGAGCGCCGTTCCCAGTATCACAAAATGGCGGCGGAATAAAGTCCGGAGCCGCGTTATGTGAAAAACTCGAAAACGAGCAAATACATTCAGCTGCAAAGGCTGGGAAAACGTTCCCTGCAGGTTCCAATCAGTATTCCTCCAATTTGGGCTCAGCTTGTAAGACGAGAAGGCATCGTCAGTCCGCTTCCGCTCCCGCTGTCACCGGAGAGCTACGGACGAGCTGCCATCCACGTCGGGCGCAAGCCACGCCCCCCTGCCATTTAACATCTTAGTAACATGTCCTCTAGGTAAGGAGGAAAAGGTGGATAGTCTGCACGCACTTGTCTTCTCAGGTGATCTCTACTTTTGCACATAAACCCGTTTTGTGCATTTGGACCTTACTGGGAAAAAATGCGCTTACATATTTTTGATGTGCAAACCACCAACCTTCTCTTGCGAGCACACTTGGATAAATACGGTACGCATCATTAAATTTGGCTCAATGGTTGAGGCTGTGTATTGCCTCTTCAGCCTCTTATAGATAAGACCGAAGTAAGTGGTGATATGTGGACAGCAGAGAAGGCAAGATGTAACCTTCTCAAAGTCTATGGTGACATTAACTAGCATTGGTTCCCCAAGACTAACCCCTCTGTTTCCTTAAACATTAGCAGGAGTCCAGGAAATAGCTTTGTTTTTTGAGTAAGCGATTGATAGGTAATGTGATACGGACTCTGGCCTATCCACAGAGATGAGCTCAATTGATACAGATACTCAAGTTCAAAGTTCAAATGATCTTTTTCGGATTTAATACATCCATAAAAGTACATACAGAATGAAAATACATTTTAAGAACATTAAAAAACACACATTAAAAAAGTTAAAACAAATTGTCCAATTGGGTTGAAGCAGCATATACAACTTAAAGTGCATAATATATAAAGTGCAAAATGCGTAATGGAGGAAGAGCATTAATCAGTTGATGTATATAATTTCAAAATACAATTATATTCTCCCACAAGGATTATTTGAATCAAGGCACATGCACAAAGGGATCTATAATTAGTTTCTAGTACAATGGTAAAGTGCACAGATACATAGGATGGCATAGTACTACTGTCCATTAGCCGTGTTCCATACTTGCCCTCGATCTCACACAGGCTTTTATGAAACAGCTTACCGTATAAATGACTTCATCAGTGTGCAACATTTGCAAAAATTGTAATGCAAGAATGGAGTCTCGTAAATTATATTTACGGAGGATTGGTTTTAAATATTGATAGGTATACAGTTTATAATGGCCACAAAAGAAGAGATAGTGCAATAAACTCTGTTTTCCACCATGAGAACAGGGGCAATCCAACTCTTCTAATTTTTTGTTATAGCCAATAGGGAAGATAAGCAAATTAACTAAGCTTCCCTCCCGAAACCTGAATAAAAGACTCCGATTCCATCTTCCTATAGGAATTGACAGGTATCTTGAAGAATTAATCGAATTATCAATACCTGAGTCAATAATGCGCAAATATCTAATGACCACTGGTTTAATGGATTCTGATCTCATCCTGTCCTTGTTATATAAGTCAAGGAGTGCCCGTTTGATACTATTCTTATGAGCGGGTACAATAGAATCAGGGGAGCTAAATAAAGATTCTAGTCCCACACACTGCAGACTATTTTTGACTGCATTTAACCAGGGTATGTGATGAGATCTATCACTTGACAAGCAGTCTGATATTATACTGCGCGTTAAAGATGCTGCTGGATTTAGCCATATTTTAATCCAAAAAAGCGCAGGCCTTGACTTAATAAAATCGACAATATATGGCAGCCTTAGTTCATTGTGACAAATGAAAGTGGGAGCACAATGAACTCCCCCCAGCACTCTCCTACAAAACCTATTTTCCTCCAACTGGAGGGCCGTGCTATTACAATAACCCCACACTTCAGCTCCATAAGTCCCAGTTGGCCGGCATTAGGTGCGATAGATGGTAAGTAGGGGGGTAACAACATCAGCCAGTTTTGGTTGACGAAGAGATAAAATTGAGTTAATTGACTTGCCAATTTTGTTACTCGCATGGGCAGCGTGTAGCTGCCATGATCCTGAGTTAGAGAATATCAACCCTAAATAAGGGAAAGTGCTGGTGCATTTTAAAGTGTTGTTACCAGATTTGATAGATGTGATATTGTACTTTTTTGGTCCGCAATTCATTATAAAAGATTTTTTAAAATTGGTATTTAGACCAAGGTCGGACATAAAAGTGACAAACCCAGAGATTAAAATGCGTAAAGCATTCGGTGTACGCCCCATTAATACTGCGTCATCCGCATAAAGTAGGGTAGTAATGGGGGAACCATTTATAATTGGAACATCCTTAATGATCTCACTCAGAGTGCTACTTAACCCATTGATATACAATATAAAAAGCAGTGGGGCGAGTACGCAGCCTTGTCTAACTCCTCTGCTAATAGGGACATCATTGGATAAATCGCCATCATTATTAATTCGTACTCGCGCTTTTAAGTCCCTATGTAAATAAGAAAGAAAATACACCAGTGAGTCATCTAAACCATAATCAAGCAAAAGTGACCACAACCTAGAACGATTAACAAAATCAAACGCAGAACTCAAATCCATAAAACCTAAATAAAGAGGGGATTTTTTAACAATGATATATTTAGCCATAATCAGATTTAAGTTTAAACATTGTTCGATAGTGCCTACTTGGCTTCTAAATCCCAGTTGGCTACAATGAAGAACATTGTTGTCTTCAGCCCAGTCCCTTATCCGCTTGAAAATTACCCTTCCAAGGACTTTTAGGTTTAAAGCATTTTATTAAAACATAAAAAAACATGGGGAAGGGAAGGAGGAGGTCAAGTTTACATACAGTGCAAAAAGAGACATGTTGCAGCAATTCTAGTGGAAAGTGGGGAGGTCGGTAGTCCCGGAGGGGAAAAAAGGCATATGCCATAAGGCAATAAGGCAGTGCGAAAAACCCTCCAATAGTCCCCAACCTCCCAATCAAAGCTAAGCACGAGTAGCGTCCCGCAACACAGCGAAAACAACACAGTCCCTCTAAGCCCCCCGTCCCCAGAAAAGGAAAAAGAAGAAAACAATACCCCAACATCCCCGTCCAATAGCCCGTTGTAGAAACATTCACCCCAAGCCGCCTACCCCCAACCCCCAGTCCCCCTGATCCCATCCCTCTTAATCCGCTGGAGCCTCCGGCGGCGTCAGCCTAAGAAGGCGTAGGTACCTCGGACATGTGAGCTCGCGAAATTCCGTGGACAGCAGTGCCAAGAAAGGGTGCCAGAGCTCCTCGAACTGGTCTACATTTCCAGCCACAGTGAGCGACATCTTCTCCATACCCAGTACTTGCCAGAGTCTATGTAACCAGCCAGTGATAGAGGGGGCAGTGGGGGTGCGCCAGTGGACAAGGATATTTTGAACCGCTGAGCCTAGCGCAATAGCAATCTGCCTACCCCTGCGGGACTTCAGCGGGTACATCAAGTCGTTGGGAAGGCCTAGCAGGACGTATGCTGGGAAGCGCGGGAGTTCAACCTCAAAGTGCCTGTCCACCTCATCTAAGACCTCCTTCCAATAAGCAGACAGCACTGGGCACCCCCAGAGAATGTGCGATAGAGTACCCTCCTGTCCGCAGCCTCGCCAGCAACCCTTGTCGGTGAGTTTGTGCATCTCGTAGAGCCTCTCCGGGGTGTAATACCAGTAGGTGGACACCTTGGTAAAGGTCTCCGTCAGCCCAGTGTGATACGCAGAGTGCCTCGCCCGATATGCGATCTTGTCCCACTCCTTGTGGCTCAGGGTTCTGCCCAGCTCCCTGTGCCAGCGCTCTCTCCCCGGGTTGTGGTAATGAAACGGCGGGGGCTGGAGAAATTTATACAGATCGGTGATAAGCTTGGCATCCGAGGTCCGGGTCACCAGCCACCGCTCGTAAGGTGTGATTTGACGGGCTGCGACGTCGCGCACTTGGGGCTGGAGAGCCCAGTGACGGACCTGCATATAACGCAGTCTGTCCACCTCCGTCAGACCAAATTCCTGTCGGAGTTGTTGGAAAGGGAGCACGCCCTCTGGCCCGTAAATCTGAAAGAGCACCCTGCAACCCGCACTCACCCAGTGAGAAAAAGCTCCCGGTTCTAGGCCCGGAGTAAAGTCTGGGTTACCAACTATGGGTGTAAACGGTGATGGGAAAGTAGTTAGCTCGCGGAGCTCACAAACCGCATCCCACACTCGCAGTGGAACCTGGGTGACAAAGGAGGCGTAGAGATTAGCCGGGCGATGTGCGCGCCGCAGGAATGGAACCTCTTGAAGGGTGCGACCTGCAACCGCCTGATCTTGAAAGAGCCAGTGCTTGTCCGACTCCCACCTGCTCCATTCCCCCAAATACCGGAGTTGCGCCGCTTGAAAATACTTCCGGAGGTCCGGAACACCGAGACCCCCCGCCTCCGGGGCAAGCGTGGAAAGAACCCGCTTCATCCGAGGCTTGCGGCCCTGCCACACGAAACGGGAGATGTCAGCCTGCGCTTGCTGTATCCAACCCACAGGGGGCTGGAGAGGTAGAGCGCGAAAAAGATTCAAGATCTGAGGCAGTACCGTCATCTTCACCGCTGCGATACGGCCCAGCCACGAGAGCAGGCCCTTGCCCCATCGGCCGAGTTCCTCCTTAATCTTCTTGCTAAGGGAAGAATAGTTGGCTTTGACCATTTCAGGCAGCGAGGGTGCAAGCAGGATCCCCAGGTACGGCACCGTGGAAGAGGACCACTGCATAGGGAAAAGACGCTGGAGGTCTCGCCTGGTGTCCGCGGCGAGCAACACATCCAGGGCAGCCGATTTGGACATGTTCATTTTAAAGCAGGCCACGCGTGCAAAGGCGTTCAGTTCCTGGACACAAGCAGGGAGTGACCGCCTGGGGTCATCCAGGGTCAGCAGGACATCGTCCGCATATAGGCTAACAGTATGGGTATACTGACCCATCTTAACCCCAATAGCGTCCGGATTGTCGCGAATCCTCTGGGCGAACGGCTCCATATAGAGGGCGAACAAGAGCGGTGAGAGGGGGCAGCCCTGTCTCGTACCACGCTCAATGGCAAAACTACTAGAGCTGTGTCCGTTGACTCGCACCGATGCCGACGGTCTCTTATAACAATTGAAGACCATGGTGCGGAACTTCTCGCCGATCCCCAGTTTCCCGAGAACCAGCTCAAGGTACGGCCAATGAACCCTATCAAAGGCCTTCTCCGCATCGACCGACAGTAACATCCGTTCCCCCGGGACGCGTGAGGCCTTTTCTAACACGTGCGTCACCCTCTTGGTGTTGTCGACTGTCTGCCTACCGGGCACAAAACCAGCCTGGTCCGCCTCCACCAGGCCCGGTAGGTGCAGTCCAAGTCTGGCCGCCAGGCTCCCCGTGTAGAGCTTAAGGTCCACATTCAGAAGCGAAATGGGCCGATATGAACCGCACAGGGTCCGATCCTTCCCGGGCTTCGGAATAACCGACACCGTCGCGGAAAGGAGGTCCGGCGGGATAGCCCCCGGCTCAGAGAAGGAGTTGAACAGGCGAGCCAGGATAGGCGCCACAGTGGAGCAGAAGGTCTTGTAAAACAAGGCCGTGTAGCCATCCGGGCCCGGGGCCTTACCGTGCTTCAATCGTGCGATAGCGGAGATGACTTCCTCCACATGGATGTCCCTCTCCAGGTGGTCCGCCTGGGCGGGCTCCAGAGCCGGGAGGGTCATAGACTCCAGATAGGCCTCAGCTTCTCCCGGTGGGGAGGGTTCCGCGGCGTATAGCGCCTCGTAAAAGCTGCGGAAGGAATCCGCCACGTCCGCGTCACCGGAAACCGGAACCCCATCTGCACCCACTAGCTCCTTCACCACATTGTGTTGCTGCGCAGCCCTGAGCCGATGGGCCAGGAGCTTACCGCATCTGTCCCCGCCCGTATAAAAGGCATGCTTCAGACGCAACGCTGCGTATTCCGCCCGATCTAGATCTAGCGCAGAGAGGAGTTTCCTCGCCGCTTTCAGCTGCCTCCAAACTCGAGGAGCCCCCGTTCGGCGGTGAACCTGCTCAAGTTCCCTGACTTGCGCCGTCAGTTCGTCCCTCTTACATTGCCGCTCTCTGTTCTCCGCCGAGGAAATGGAGATAAATTCCCCCCTGAGGACCGCCTTCAAGCCTGCCCACTGCGTCGCTAGAGACGTGTCGGAGTTGCTATTGTGGACCAGATACTCCTGAATGACCTCCCCCACTCGCTTCACCACCGACTTCTTATGTAGAAGAGTATCCCGAAGCCGCCACATCCCTCTGGAGGGGGGGGCTGCCGGCCAAGCAAAGACTCCGGACACCGGTGCATGATCGGACAGGGACAAAACCCCGATGTCTGCCGCCGTGGCGGCCGAGCGAAGCGGTCCGCTCACCAAGAGGTAGTCCAACCGCGAATAAGTGCGGTGCGCGTGGGAGAAGTATGAATAGTCCCGATCGGTGGGGTGCATAGTGCGCCAGAGGTCATGCAGATCCATCTCTGCAATCCGGTCTTGCACCGCTCGGGAAAGCTCCCCCGTCTGCGGGAAGCGTTGGGCAGACCTATCCATAGCTGAGTCGAAGACCATATTTAGGTCTCCCCCCAAGACAACATGGCGATCGGGCGAGGCAGTGACGTCCACCAACACTGATTCCAGGAAACGATCCTGGTGGTCATTCGGGCTGTAAACGGAGCCAACCGTGAAGGCGATACCCCCAAGCCGCATGCGATACACTAGGAGCCTCCCCTTCTGCTCGGCATATTTGTACAATACCTCGCCCCTGAAGGAGCTGGCTAAAAGAATGGCTACTCCCGCAGTCTTGGTCGCCGCCGAAGAGAAGAATTGGGTGGGGAACTTGGCGGAGCGCAGCCTGTGACAATCTTTGGAAAGTAAATGAGTTTCCTGCAAAAGGCAAACGTCCGCTTGCGTCCCCTCTAGCAGGGAAAGGATCGCCCTACGCTTCACAGGGTTGTTCAGACCCTTGACATTAAGGGTCACCACCTTCAAGGACGGCATCGCTCCAAGGGGATCAAAGCGCTATGCAGCAAGCGAGGGATCAGTGGAGGGGGGGCGCGGGGCAGGAGCGCAGGGAAGGCCAGGACCGGCCTCACGTGTGCTTGGGCATTATCAGACGGGACCCCACCAACAACAAAACAACTCTTACGCCCTCCCAAAACCAACCCATGGCAACTAGCCAAAACCACAAACAAATAAAAACACCCCATTGTCTCAGTCCAGCCCGGACGGGCAAGTCTGTAGAAAACAATCAAGTGGACGTTCAGCCACTCACCTCCAACCGTTCCCTCCCAACCCCCAGCCCCAACCCAGCATCGTAGAAGCTAAGCATCTCTCCCCCCGGAGTGAAATCAGGCCGTCAAGGCCACGCCGTTGGAGTCAGGCAAGTTCCTGGCCGCCGTTCTCAGGGCTTCCTCCATATCTGCCCTGATGGTAGGGGAATCAGGGCGACTCACAGTCGCTGACGATCTTCTCCTCGTCGATCTCCGCCGATTCCGTCTCTCCGAGCGCCTCCACGTGGGCGTCGCTCCGTCTTCCTCCGTGGCCGTGAGACCCAACACCCCACAGATGTCCTGGAGGGAGCGCAGCTGGTGTAGCACTCCGTTCCATCGAAAGATGAGGCGGAAGGGGTGACCCCAGGAGTAGGGCGTCTCGTGCTCCCGCAGAAAGTCTGTAGCAATCCGGAAGGACCTGCGCTTCTGCAGCGTGATGGCGGACAGGTCCTGATAGAGCGCCACAGGCCGCTCTCTGAAAGTGAAAGGTGCTTCCTGCGGGCCTCCGCCATGATGCGCTCCTTCAAGGGGAAATCAGGCAGGAACGCCAGAATGTCCGGTGGGGGTGCTGAAGACTGGCGCTGTCGGCCCACTCTGTGCGCTCTGTCTATGCGGATCGGGAATTCTGCGTCCTCTCCCAGAATCTCCCGGAACAAGTCCTGTAGATAGGCCACCAGATCCGTCCCCTCGTCCGCTGATGGGACACCTCGCACCCGGATGTTGTTCCGTCTGGACCTGTTCTCGAGGTCCTCAGAGTGGGCCTGGAGCTTGACACACTGCTCTCGGAGACGGAGAACGTCCTGCTGGAGATGGACTATCTCCTCGTCACGGCGCTGGGCCGCCGTTTCCACCGTGTCAACACGCTCACCAAGGCCCTCCACCTCCTTGCGCACTTCTCGCACCTCGCTGGCCACCTCCTTCTTTAGCGTTTGGAAGTCGTCCTTGAGGGAGCTAAATAAGTCCTCCATAAAGGACCTCGTGACCGGTGGTTCGCCTCCAGTTGCGTCTGCCGAGGCCCGGGAGGACCCCGGCGACGGCTGCGTCCTGTCCCTTAGCTGCTGGGCCCTGCTGAGCATGTCCGGCAGAGTGCGATCGCCCCTTCTCGAGCCTCCTCTCCCAGTCATCGTGGCCACTGCAATGGGCAAGGTTCAGGGCCGGCCGCTGTAGATGCGTTCAGTCGCCTGCGGGCACCAGATGTGAGACCCCGCCGAGGACAAGGGTGCTGCGTCACAAGCGACAAAATGGCGGCTCAGGCCGGGGCGAGACAATCGTTGTACCGACCAAGGTGGCAATCAGGGGGGCCAAAGTCAGGGCCTTTCAGAAGCGCACCCCTTGGGAGATCAGGACATGAGCCAATGCGAAAGTGGGCACCTGCCCGCCAAAGGCACGGGTGGAGGTCGCCAGCTCCAGCTCCTCAGGGAGAAGATAGCGGCAGGGCGGGGCCCAATAGAGCGGCCTGTGCTGGCGAGACCGTCGGCGACCCCCGGGGCACAATAAGCAAGGAAAGTCCACAGCTAGTGTCTCACAGTTCCGCCAGTGGATTCGCCCAGGTCGGCTGCCGTTTAGATGCCTCCGTCCCTCTCCGCCAGGTCCGGGGCCCACGCCGCGCCATGCACCGTTGTCGGTAGCGAGGGGCCAAAGTGCCAGCTAAGGTCCAGGGTCTGCTGCGCGTCGGTGGTACCGGCCACGTAGGCTTCGGCCGGGGACTGCTGTTATTCTCCGGAGCACGTCGGGACCGAACACTCGGGACCACCAGCTTTCAGCACCAGGCCCAGCCGAGGCGCCTGGACAGCACTGCAATACGCTCCGCCTCCCAGGCTCTCCTCCGTGCTCCGAACTTTAAGCAAACTTTCGGGGTACTTCCCCTGGGGCGATAGGAGTCAAAGTAGTATCAATAGGTGCACCAGGAACTCCGACACATTCCTCTCACCCGCAAAGCAGCCGCGGGGGGAGAGAAGCGCTGAAATCGGGGCTCGAGCTGAGCCGGGCCGGAGGAGCTACGGGAGGAAGCGTCCGCTCACCCCGCCATCTTGGCCACGCCCCTTCCAAGGACTTTTAACGTATTATCGATCAGTGAGATCGGACGGTAACAGGCGGGATCCGACCTGTCACCTTTCTTAAATATAGGTACGATGACACTGTTCGACCAGGATTCGGGAATTGAGCTATCACTCAGGTTATTAAATAAGTTGCATAGTAGAGGGGCCCAAAAATTAATTTCTGATTTAATCTGATCAATAGAAAGACCATCAGGGCCTGGGGCTTTATTACTAGCACTATCAATAATAGCATCCTCGACCTCGAGTAAAGAAAAGGTCAGAGGTTCAGCGCTAAGGGATAGATGGACAGTATCTAGAGGAGTAACTGATATAGCGTAGATTTGGGAGAAATGCTCTACCTGTAAGAAAAAGGTTCCACAAATTGAAGTTAATAAGTAGTGGTTTATTGGAAGAAAGATCCCATCCACAGGTGAGCATCCAGCCAGCATCAAAGTAGGATAGCAACTGCTTGTGGATCAAAGCATAACCTTCCATAAGAGATTCCAGTGCCTCATGACATCAGCGCAGCTATGTCATGAAGCAGAAACACACAGAACCACAATGCCACACATCTCCCTTCTAACAACAATGACAAAATTACAAAAGAAAATGAGTAAATATTAAAGCATAAATCACACAGTCACGTAGTCTTTTAAATACTCAGGAGAATGGGAAACCCTTGCAGACTTGCGAAGAGGCGAGGAGGGTTCGTCTCTAAGAGTTGGACAATGACGACTGCAAGAAGCCTCCACAAGATCATTACTAACCACCACCACCCTGTTCATGTTCCAAACACGATGATCTGCAGTTTTGATGGCATTTTTAAAAACTTTGATGACACGAATAGGCTTCTTAAAGGTAGTAGAAAGGGCCTTATTGTTTTTGCAGGGATTTTTAACAACTACCCAATCTCCCACTTTGACAGGCGTGACTTTTACAGAATTCCTTGCATCAAAAATCCTTTTTCTATCCTCAATTCTAGAAGATTCACGCAACATCCAGTCATCACAGACATCATGAGGACATGGTTGTAGATCATTAACCCATGCAGGTACCACAAGGGTATTGGGAGTACGTGACCTAAAAAGTTCAAAGGGGGTCTTCCCAGTAACAGCATGGGGAGATATCCTGTAAACCTTAACCTTCTTAAACACATCTGTCCTCCAATCTGTGCCAGCAGACTTGGCCATTCTGATGGTTTCTTTGAGAACACGGTTGAATCTCTCAACCATACCATTGGTTTCTGGGTGGTACAAGGATGACTTTTTGTGTTTAATACCTTGCTCTAACAGAAAATGTTCCATCTCTTTAGATACTAATTGGGGACCATTGTCCATGAGAATGGTGTTAGGAATGCCCTCCCTTGCAAAAAGTTTGGTTAAGAAAGCCACCACATGCTTAGTCTCGATGCCACGAGTTATGGCAATTTCTGGCCATCTGGAAAAGAAATCAACAAGGACAAGAACATACCACTCACAACCAGCTGACACAATGGGCCCCAAAATATCCAAACCAACCTCTTTCCAGGGTGCATTCGGTCTGTCTCTAATCACCATAGGTTGGACTTTAGGTTTTGCCACCTTCTCACTAAGAGCACAGTCAATGCAATCCCTAACTTTACGCTCCACTTCCAAATCCATATTTGGCCACCAATATGACCTCCTCAAAATCTCTTTGGTTTTTGAGATTCCTAAATGGCCAATATGTGCTAAAGACATAAGCTCATCCCGAAGAGCTAGGGGTGGAACTAATCTGGTTCCCCTAAAAAGTAAACCATCTTGTTCTGAAAGCTGATCTTTGACATGCCAACATTTCTCAAGGCCTTCATTGGATTTAGGTTTAATTTTCCATCCAGTCATTAAAAGTTTGAGAACTTCCACGAGAACCAAATCCTCCTGAACCATCTTCAACCACCTGTCTTTATCAATGACAGCCTCTTCTACAACACAAACCATCTCATCGTCTTCATCACAATCTTCCTCATCGTTAACCTCAGAACTAGGAACAAGGCGAGATAAAGCATCTGCTACCTTGTTTTCCACCCCAGGTAGGTATTTTACATCAAAATCATAATCTTGCAAACCAACAACCCATTTTGTGATCCTACCAGACACAGCATCAATACCTTTTTTTTAAAAAAAATTCACAAAGCGGCTTGTGATCCGTCCTAACCTCAAAGGTCGTTCCCCATAATAAGTTTTTAAGCTTCTTGACTGACCAGTAAACAGCAAGAGCTTCACGCTCAATCACCGAGTATCGAGTTTCAGCTCCCTTTAAACTCCTAGACAAGAAAAGAATGACCCTCTCAGTGCCCTCAAACTTCTGAACCAGTACGGCACCTAAACCCTTCAAACTTGCATCAGTAATTAAAATAGATTTCTCAGAAGGATCAAAACTGCTTAATTTCGGGGCAAAGGCTAACCTCTCCTTGATGACTTCAAATTCATGTTGACATTTTTCTCCCCAAACGAAATCCACTCCTTTCTTCAACAAATATCTCATGTTGGCACACAAAGAGGCAAAATCTTTCACAAACTTACTATAATATTCAGCAAGTCCCAAAAAACTCATCAACTCTTCCTTATTCTGTGGGGAAGACAACTTAGAAATGGTAGAGATCAAATTTTCCTTAGGTAAAATTCCTCCTTCAGTAATTGTATGACCTAGATAGTCAATGGAGGTCTTTCTAAACTTGCATTTCTCAATCTTGACGGTTAAACCTGCAGCACATAGTCTTTCTAAGACTGCAAAAAGCCTAAGATCATGCTGCGAATTATCTATGCCAAACACAAGAATGTCGTCTTGGTATACTCTGACACCCTGTAAACCTTTTAAGACCTTTTCTAATGCCCTTTGAAAAACCGACGCGGCTGACACTAAGCCAAATGGTAGTCTGACAAACCTAAAAGTGCCATAAGGTGTCACAAAAGAGGTCAAATCTTTTGAATTCTCCTCTAACCTAATCTGATGGTATGCAGACCGTAGATCAATGGTGCTAAAGATCTTAGCACCCTTGAGTAACATAAGAAGCATGTCTGCAATCTTGGGTAAAGGATAATGATCTGTAACCACACACTTGTTAAGCTCTCTTAAATCAACACAGAGACGAAGAGAGTTGTCCGATTTCTTAGCTGCAACAATCGGGGCAACCCATTCCGTTCCTTCTACTGTTTCTATAATGCCTCCCTTGACAAGCTTGTCAAGTTCAGCTTTAACTTGTTCCCTGACAGCCACAGGTACATTTCGCACCTTGCAGCAAACAGGTACAGCATCCTTTTTCAAAATGATACGATGACAATAATCATTCAGGCACCCCAAGTCTTCAGAAAAAACTTTAGGAAACCTCACTTTCAACTCAGAGGTGAAATCTTGAGAGACCAGTGAGATAGTGTGAGAGGTAGAAGGGAAAGGCTCTTTTAATACAATAGGAGGTGTCGAGTTTGGATCAAGCATTACCCCCAAATCCTTGAGAGCAAACCAGCTTATTATGCTATCTCCCTTTAGAGAAACATAAATTTTTGCTTTGGCCAATCTATTCTTATAATTGATAACACCTTCACAAACCCCAAGTAATTTAATGGGTTGTCCAGCATAGCCAAAAGGCCTTATTTCAGGGCGAGACAACTCGAGCTTTTGCCCTAACTTATTCAAGAAAAATTCTTTTGCTACAATAGTGATTTTTGCTCCAGAGTCAAACAAAACTTTTGTGGGGAAACCTTCTACTAAAATCTCGTCAGAAGGCGAATTTTTTGCTTCTTCAGCACTTACAGTCTGTATACAAATTTGGCCACAATCTACATTTTCATCTGAATTACATTCATTTTCAAAATCATAAAATATCTCATTCACTCTACCTTTGTAGTTTCCCCCTTTACAACATGAGGTAAAATGTCCTTTCCTTTTACATTTACCACAATACGCCTTCCAACCTTGACACTGTCTATCCGTAGCAAAATGCCCCATTTTACCACACCTATAACACCTTACTTGGGAGAAATCAAGACCGTTCTCCTTCTTTTTATGGGGAATTTTGCTTGAAACATTTTCATTTCTAGATTCTTTCTGGTGATTTTCGCCTACTCTAGGAGTAGATTTTACAACATTCACTGTTTCCTTAGTAGTTTTGTTCTCACCATTTTTTGACTTCCACACACTTGATAGAATGTTCTATCCTCTTTGCAATAGTAAGAACTTCTTCTAAAGAAGGTTCATCCTTTTGCCATAATTCCTCCCTCACCTTTTCAATATAGCATCCAAGCATGAACTGATCTCTTATGTGTTCATCAAGAGTCGCACCAAACTTACACGAAGAAGCTAGCTTCCTTAAAGCTGTAATGTAATTTTCAATTGTCTCTTCTTCCATTTGTGTTCTCCGACCAAAATGATATCTTTCTAATATTGTACTGACTCTAGGAAGATAATGTTCATCCATTTTTGCAATACATATTTCATATTCATTTTAAGTACTATCATCAAAGTCAGGCAAATGATCGAATACCTCTTGTCCTTCTGCCCCCAAACAGAGTAAAAGTAAAGCTGTCTTTCTTTCAGCACTCAAGCTAGATCCACATACTCTCGCATACCTTTCAAATACTTTACGCCATTTTTTCCATCTGATAGGTGGATCCCCAGGTGAGGACAAAAAGAAGGGGGGGGCAGTTACATTTTGCATATTGTTGTTACCAACAAAAGAAGACAAGAGAAATAAAACACAAAATAGAAATAAGGGAAGAGAGAAGAAAAAAAAATGATTGTCAAATATGTGTGTGTGTAACAGTAAGTGCACACAAAAGAATAATAATAATTCGTAGTAAGAGTGCAGAGGAGGTATAGTGTGAGTGTGTCACAGTAGCAGGACACACAAAAGCAGTTCAAGTATAGTGTGTGTGTGTCACAGTAGCAGGACACACAAAAGCAGTTTCAAGTATAGTGTGTGTGTGTCACAGTAGCAGGACACACAAAAGCAGTTTCAAGTGAGTGTCTCCAGAAGGTAAATAAAAGGTTGAAAAGTCAAAACAGTACCTTTAAATTGTTCTTCACTGAAAATGTGGCAATGCTTGTAGAAAACAAAGGACTTCAAGTTAAATTAGAGGATTATCGATGATTAGCGGTAATCATAGTCATGAAACGCGAAGAAAGCGTAATGCGTGTACTTTGAGGTGAATATCAGGAAAGTGACCAATTCAAGATGGCGCCCACGTTTGCGTGACTCCCAGAGTACCTAGCGGCACGCTTGCGTCCTTCCCAGCAAGCTTTGCGAACAGCCGTGAAGAAGAACGGAGGCGGTTTGTTTGTTTTCCGATGCCTGAAAGTTCTGAAAGGCTGCTAGGCAATGGCGTTGGAGTTTTCCAAACGATGCAGCTCGCGAGGACGTTGGGAGGTAGGGCGCTTTTTTCAAAAGATGCAGATCGCAAAGTAGATCGAGTAGATCAAGTGCGCTGAATAGAATAGTAGAATAAGCGCAAAAAGTGTCTGAAATAGCGATCGCAGCAGTGCAAAAAGAATAAGAATGGTCAGACCGCTAGAAATGAAAACAAAGACTTAGTTTTGTTTTTAAAGAAAAAAAAATGTATCTTCTTACCATGAAAATACGAAATGAAGTCCTTGTAGAAGTCCAAAGCCACAGAAATATTTTCAATCTTGAAAGTTGAATGCCACAGAGTATCTCATAAAAGTTGTTTCAAATAGTCCACGAGTTTCCAAGGGAATAATTATTATTATTTTTTTTTTTTAAATTAGAGATAGGTGTTGAGATCTTTTCTTCTTCCCATCCTGCGTCGCCAAATGTAAGAAAAAGGTTCCACAAATTGAAGATAATAAGTAGTGGTTTATTGGAAGAAAGATCCCATCCACAGGTGAGCATCCAGCCAGCATCAAAGTAGGATAGCAACTGCTTGTGGATCAAAGCATAACATTCCATAAGAGATTCCGGTGCCTCATGACATCAGCGCAGCTATGTCATGAAGCAGAAACACACAGAACCACGATGCCACACTACCCACGCCTCGCCTGTTATGTTGCAGTTAATTGGATTGATGTTAGACCCAAAAGATCTTAATGACTTAACTTCTTTCCAGAAACCTGTTGTGTCCTTTAGTGTGGCAGTGCGCGTGAGAGATTCCCAGTGATTAATTACTAGGGCCTCAGATCTAATTCGTAAGGCAATTTTATATTTTGATCTTAATTCTCTCACGAGTTGGGAGTCCCTTGGGTTGGTATTAAGAGCTGCCCTCAAGTCCCTATTAGCCTTAGAGCAGGAGGAATCAAACCAGCGGGGACCCTGGGATATATTCTGCCTAGTGGGTTTGGAAGATTCGATTTTAATGGCCCCACATAGATATCCAAAAGCGCCAACCACCTCATTACTAGGACATTTATGTGACAGGCAGGTCTCAACTGTCTCGGGGTGTTTTTTAATTACTCTGGATAGAATTCCTTTATTATCAGCTCCTTTCCATACTAGTCTCAGCCTATCTGTGGATAATGCTAGATTTTGTGGCCCAACCTCTAACTTCACTGCAACCTTGGAGGTCTGGGGATTGTGTAACTTTATTCTAAGCGGGTAGTGGTCACTGTAAGCGGAGCAGACGACTTCTGCTTTTAAAATTATGTCACTTAATGTTGGGCATGTGAAAATATAATCTATTGTAGAGGCACAGCCCTGACCTATAAAAGTGGGGGTTATTATATTATTTGCACTTGTACCTGCAATTTCCATGGCATTAACTAGGTCACGGGAAGCTATGTGGTTTTTCAGTTCTTCACCATTTTTACATATTGGACTATAGCGATACATATGTGCATTAAAGTCCCCTCCGATGCAGATGCCATCAAAGGGTCCATACTTTTGCCCCCCCATAATTTCATCTATAAAAGTAAACAATAGCATAAAATTACCATTTGGACGGCTAACAAAATCATTATTATAAAAATTAATAATACATAATTTCAATCTGTTAATGTACTTCATAGCCATAAAACAACAATTGCCTGGTGTAGGGATCAGTTTAGTTTGCACCCCACATTTTATTTTGGACCAAATAGATAAACCCCCACTAGGTCGACCCATATGAGACGGGGAAGCCTTAAGATTATAACAACAGAAACCCTCAATTGTTGGTGACGTTGTACTCCACGTTTCTTGTAGCAACAATATATCGCAGTTATTATCAACCCAATTAAGCCATTCTGTGATTTTCAATTTGGATTTTAAACCTGCTATATTCCAGCTAACAAGAGATAGTTCTGAATCCAAAGGCAAATGAGTAAGGGTCTGGGGTGATTGACTCATAGTACTTTGAGGCAAGGTTTGTGAAACAGTCTGGGGTTCGGATGTTGGAGTCAAAAATAATTCAACAGGAGTGGTCAGAGGTGGTCAGTCTTGCATATCCAGATCCGAGAGAGGTGCAAATCTATTATACATTTGAAATGGAAAATAGGGCTGTTGAAATTGCATAGGCGGTGGCCGAAAATGCATAGGTGGTGGTTGGAAATGCATAGGTGGTGGTTGGTAATGCATTAATGACGGTTGGAATTGCATAAAAGGAGGGCGAGGTTGTGTTGCCATTTGTCTATAAAAGTAACTCAAGGGTAACATAGTTGCAACAGTAGAAATGGTGGAATAGTTGCTATTTCTGTTAAGGAGGTTTCTTACAGTCCCAGGATTTTTAAAATTAAGAACTATACAGTCACCTTCCTTATCCTTGAGTAAAGGCCCGACCCACGATACCCTGCGAGCTGTTATAATCTCTCTTGAGATGTCAAATCCAATGCCTTTGTGCTTGGTCAGCCAGTCTATGCTCTTATTTCGCAATTGCACCCATGATTCCCCCTGGTCCTCCCTCAACGGCGGTACTCCTGCTAGAACCAAAACAAAAGGACAAGCATCCGGTGGCAAATGTAAGGCTGGTCCTTGATGTTTAAAAGGTTTAGTGGACCCTTGAGGGCCGATACCCTCATTGTTATTGGCAGCAGTCGATCTTGAAGCTGTAGAGGGTTTGATTAGGCCATTATTGCTATTTGGAACAGGAGTGTTAGGGGTAGATTGAATAGCAGCTTTTCTAGAAGCAGGCATGGGAATTGGTTTTGTGGGCAAATTAGATGTATTCAGAGTTGTGGGTTGAGTTATTGATGGCGCAATAGAAGGAGGTAGGGATCCAGAATTGCACGAAACCCCACCCAAGGAGCTGGTAATATCCTGTTTATTTGATGAAAGTATATTATTTGCAGTTTCCAATTCCTTCAAGAGGCGGTCAGCTCTAATTTGGTCCAGGATGACTGACCCCTTTCTTTTTATTTCTCCAGTCTTGACCAGGTTGTCTAATCTGTCCAGTCATTTAAAAACATTATTAAACTGGTTGACCATTTGCTTTTCTAGTCGATTAAAAATAGTATCCACTATGGTTTCTATAAGGTTCCCGTTCTGTCTAGAGAGATTATAATTATCACCCATTAGCGCTGTTTGAGTCCATATGGTTTTGGAATTTCCGCAAGGAAGAGTGGTAGTTACATCAGAAATACTGTCCATATCAGCAGAGTCTCTATCTTCTGTTAGGACAGTTTGTGCTCCCGAAGATGTATTTTTATTCCACAGACTTTGAGGTGTAGGCTGATTTTTGTGGAATAAAGGCTGTTTCCTTTTATTAGCACTTTGCTTAGTTATGCCTCTTTTACGTTTTTCCCCTCCCGGTTTATTACCGCTAGAATCAGTGTTATCCAGCGTAATGACATCATCCTGCGAAGCAGTAGTGATAGTAGAAACACTTTCTGTCTGGAGGGATACTGGGGATGTTGATATCAGTATCGGTTTAGACATTACTGCCGCTGATATTGAAGAGGCGGGGTCATGTGCTATGTAGGTGACAGTATTTTCATCATCCAAAATGGTAGGCACGTCAACAGAGGGATGTGACGGTTTTACCACAATTATTTCCGGGTTTATATGAAAGTCTCCATTAGCGCAACTTATACTACTTGTTAAGCTTGTTTTATTGCTGATAGTAAGGGAACCCATCGAAAACCTTCTCTCAGTCTCCACTATTTCATTAAAATCAGTGTCTATCAATGTCTCAAAGGATGTGATAAGGGAGACAGAAGTATCAACACCCTCGTTTTCCACATTAATATTATTATTATCACCCATTTTGTGATCCAAGTTAGGTGCTCACCTTTGAATGAGATGTTAGTGGGATGGCCCGCCCGTCCACTGTAGTCCACTGACGGCCACAGACGGCCCGCCCTTTGCCCGGGCTTCGCCCCGGGCGCTCCCCGTGCGTGACTCGCGGGGCGAGAGGCGTTGCACTCGTTTTACGCGCCTCCGGGCGCTCTGCTGGCGTCACGTCCGCCGGGGCACCTGGGAATTGTAGTTCCCTGCCCGCTCGGCGGCGTCGTTTCAAGTGTGGCTGTTCGTTGTGCCGTTTCCCTCACGGCGGTGCTGAGGCACAGTTCTGGCGGCCCCAAGTAGGTAGATTCGGTAAGCCATTTCCCTCACGGCACTGCTGTCTCGATCACAGTGAGCTCCCCAGTGCACGCTCGGCGCTGCACTCGTTTTACGCGCCTCCGGGCGCTCTGCTGGCGTCACGTCCGCCGGGGCACCTGGGAATTGTAGTTCCCTGCCCGCTCGGCGGCGTCGTTTCAAGTGCGGCAGTTCGTTGCGCCGTTTCCCTCACGGTGGTGCTGAGGCACAGTTCTGGCGGCCCCAAGTAGGTAGATTCGGTAAGCCGTTTCCCTCACGGCACTGCTGTCTCGATCACAGTGAGCTCCCCAGTGCACGCTCGGTGCTGCACACGTTTTACGCGCCTCCTGGCGCTCTGCTGGCGTCACGTCCGCCGGGGCAACTGGGAATTGTAGTTCCCTGCCCGCTCGGTGGCGTCGTTTCAAGTGCGGCTGTTCGTTGCGCCGTTTCCCTCACGGCGGTGCTGAGGCACAGTTCTGGCGGCCCCAAGTAGGTAGATTCGGTAAGCCGTTTCCCTCACTGCACTGCTGTCTCGATCACAGTGAGCTCCCCAGTGCACGCTCGGCGCTGCACTCGATTTACGCGCCTCCGGGCGCTCTGCTGGCGTCACGTCTGCCGGGGCACCTGGGAATTGTAGTTCCCTGCCCGCTCGGCGGCGTCGTTTCAAGTGCGGCTGTTCGTTGCGCCGTTTCCCTCACGGCGGTGCTGAGGCACAGTTCTGGCGGCCCCAAGTAGGTAGATTCGGTAAGCCGTTTCCCTCACGGCACTGCTGTCTCGATCACAGTGAGCTCCCCAGTGCACGCTCGGCGCTGCACTCGTTTTACGCGCCTCCGGGCGCTCTGCTGGCGTCACGTCCGCCGGGGCACCTGGGAATTGTAGTTCCCTGCCCGCTCGGCGGCGTCGTTTCAAGTGCGGCTGTTCGTTGCGCCGTTTCCCTCACGGCGGTGCTGAGGCACAGTTCTGGCGGCCCCAAGTAGGTAGATTCGGTAAGCCGTTTCCCTCACGGCACTGCTGTCTCGATCACAGTGAGCTCCCTAGTGCACGCTTGGCGCTGCACTCGTTTTACGCGCCTCCGGGCGCTCTGCTGGCGTCACGCCTGCCGGGGCACCTGGGAATTGTAGTTCCCTGCCCGCTCGGCGGCGTCGTTTCAAGTGCGGCTGTTCATTGCGCCGTTTCCCTCACGGCGGTGCTGAGGCACAGTTCTGGCGGCCCCAAGTAGGTAGATTCGGTAAGCCGTTTCCCTCACGGCACTGCTGTCTCGATCACAGTGAGCTCCCCAGTGCACGCTCGGCACTGCACTCGTTTTACGCGCCTCCGGGCGCTCTGCTGGCGTCACGTCCGCCGGGGCACCTGGGAATTGTAGTTCCCTGCCCGCTCGGCGGCGGCGTTTCAAGTGCGGCTGTTCGTTGCGCCGTTTCCCTCACGGCGGTGCTGAGGCACAGTTCTGGCGGCCCCAAGTAGGTATATTCGGTAAGCCGTTTCCCTCACGGCACTGCTGTCTCGATCACAGTGAGCTCCCCCGATACAGATACTCAAGGCCTGGAATTATACCAGGAGCATAAACAGCCCAAGATTGAGTCACATAATCCCAGCTAGGCAAATTAACCTTTGCTGTTCCGATAGAGATATCAAAAAAAAGAATGCATAGTTACAATGCACAAGACTAATTTTACTATAAAAGAGATAAATCTTTAGAGGAAAAAGCAAAGATTGCTTGCAGAAAAAGCAGACTTGGGAAAATGTAAATTCAAATTAGCTGAAAGTCATCGAATTTATAATTCATATTTAGCAATAGAATTTAGTTGGAACAGAAGGACACTACCACAGTGGATGATCTATCAATACCAACATTTCTCTGAAGAACGAGTGCCATTTACAAGGAAAATTAAATATTTCAACAATCTCTTTCTCAATAGTTGGCAGATGTGAACACACATAGCAGAAATCAATAAGATCATGCGATCGAAAAATTATTTTTTTACAATGTTTAGCTTTCACCTGATGTTTCTAGAAATGCAACAGTGTGGACTTGCTGTGTGAATTACTCAATTTAAAAGGGATTGTGTAGTGTCTTGACTGTGTGCCTGACAGAATGTCACCCTACTGATGCCTGAAATGCACTGGCTTGTGTGTTGTTTGTGAAAGTCATTGTGGGAACGCATGCAGTCTTTTGGTAGGGTTGTGAGAGAAGTGATGAACTAGCAGTTGGAGAGATGGCGATGAGCCTGGTGATGAACAGCCACATGCATCAAAGTCCGGTTTTGCGATTCCTAATTTGCGATTTTTACCGAATCGCAAATAAGGAATCGCAAAACGGGATGCATGATTGAAAGTGCATAAAATTTGCGATTCGGTAAAAATCGCAATTTTTACCGAATCGCAAATATTATGCGTATTCCAATTTGCGATTTCGCAATTCCCATTGATTCCTATGGGCCAAAAGGCCCACAGGAATCAATGGGAATTGCGAATTCGCATATTAGAATTTGCAAAATGTTGATGCATTCCATGGGTGCAGGGGGGGTCCAAGGGACCCCCCCTGCACCCCTGAAATGTATTTTGAAGTGCATGTTTCAAACACACATGTCCTAAGGACATGTGTGTCTGTAACATGACAGTGTTTTGAAATGCAAATTAGAGCATTTTAACACATTTTCGCAAATTACCACGAGGTTCAGCCTCGTGGTAATTTGCACCCTCTATTTGAGAATTCGCAATTTTAAAATTAATCATGCATTGCATTTAAGGAATCGCAAATTTGCGATTCCTTAAAAGCAATCGCATTTTTGGAATTCGCTAAAAATAGCGATTTCACCAAAAATGCTTGACGCATCCCAGAAACCTATTTAGGAATCGCAAACGTCCGAATTTTGCGATTTGCACCGTTTGCACTTCCTAAATAGGTTGATGCATGTGGGCCGAAATGTGTGTGCGAATGATGGAGGCATTTCTCTTAGAAGCATCTGCTGTGTAGCAGATCACCTCAGCAGGGAGGATATTTCAAAGAAGACATGTCGGTCTTGAAGTAGAGTCAACAATACTTTAATTCAAGGACAACAGCGCAGTAACACTACTACTGAGATACTGACATTTCAACAAACAGAGGTGGAAGTTGGTGAGATCTATTATAAACTAAGGGGCATATTATCAACAACTAGCGATATCTATCGCTAAATAAGCATAGAATTTTTTTTTTATCGCTGCACATCGCCGGATTTTATCGCAGAGATAACGTGCTATTAGCAATGTTTATCTCCAAAGCGATAATATATCCGGCGATAGCGGCAAAATGCCTGAATATCGCTGGAAATTCAGAGATATTCAGGCATTATCGCTAATAGGGACCTAACCTGAATATCCACCTCCACAGGCTAAAAAGTGGTCTGAGCAGGCATTAGGAATTGGCTATATTCGCGCTTAGCGCGAATATTTTAATCGCTACGCCTGCGTTGATAATAGGCGATAGCGATGTTAGCGACAGCTTTCAGTCGCTAACAGGTTGGGTACGCCAACTTTGCATGTCAGTAGCGACAAATATCGCTGACATGCAAAGCGGGCCCCAAACCGCTCGCTATCACCTAAAAGCTGTCGCTAACTGATGTTAGCGATAGCTTGCTAATAGGGCAATGAAATTATCGCCGCTTTGCGAAAAGCGGCGATAATTACATTTTGCCTGCCTTGGTAATATGCCCCCGAATTAACAAGCTTTTTTTAATTTGACCAAAATAGTTCCCATATTTTTGTTAAAATACAACCATTCCTATATGATTAATTTAGACCTCAAGTTGCCTCAGGTTGAAAGAAACAAGCCTTTTCAAGAGGGTGCCAGGCATCTGAAAGAAATGTAAATATGAGTGATTGTTTAAGCAGCATTGTAAGAAGTTGGGCTACTGGTTGACTGGGGTGTGATCCCTGGTCAAGTAGCAACCACAATCCTAGTCAGCATAAGGCACAAGCAATCCCCAAATAAACGGCTGGTAGTTTGGCACAGAGCAGTCAGCCTTAACTTAGAGGCAATGTGTAAAGTATTTGATCAACACTTAAAGCAGTAAAACAGTGAAGCCACTATACAAACATATCCCACACCAGGTTAGAAAATAGAGCTTAATTGAAAGAATAAAACAAGACCATATTTACAAAGATCTAATCTGTAGAACCAAAGTTAGGATTAAACTGCTATATGATGCCTAAAAGCATAAAGCACCAAATGCGTTTATCTGGTTGCGCTTGACGAGGTCAACGTCAAAAGTTCGGGTTGACTGTGAGGGAGCATAGGTTAAATAAAAGCTCAGATTAGTAAATCTTCCAAGGGGTGAATTAAGGTCGAGTGAATAGCTAGGCTCTCACTGTATGTCTTGTCTGTATGTCTATTCCAGTATAGTATTGCGATGCTCTAAGGCGAGAGGTAATCACCCTAAATCCTCCAAGATGGATTCACAATGTAAAACCTGAATGTATTTAGCCAAAGAACTGAGCACACAATCATATGCAAGAATTACAATTTCATAAATTATTTAAAAACATTCATGGTTAGTATTGGTTGTCTTTATTTTCTTTCTTCATTTAGCCAACAAGAGTTTCGTTGTGTAAGGATTAACCCACTACTTCTTCGGGGCTTCTTGATTTATTGTCAACTCGAAATATTCAATCTGGCTGCTGGTTCTACTTCCGTCCCTGTGCAGTTCCAGTGGTATTTCAACTGCTGATTTGCCGTTTGTCCGTCTTGATAGTTTCAGGATACAGGACGACGATCTGAACTTTGCACACGTACTTGCCTGCAGATATATACATTGCCTGATATGGGAGCACATTAAGGAGAAGACAAAACGTGGACAGTTATGCAAAATTTAGATAAAACTATAAAGACGGACAAACAACAAATTAGGAGTTGAAACCCCAACAGGAACTGCACTGGGACGGAAGTTGAACCAGCAGCCAGGTTGAATATATTGAGTTGACAATAAATCAAGAAGCCCAGAAGAAGTTGTGGATTAATCCTTACACGACGACACACTTATTGGCTAAATGAAGAAAGAAAATAAAGACAATCAAGATTAACCATGGATGTTGTGAAATTATTTATGAAATTTTAATTCTTACATATGCTTGTGTGCTCAGGTCTTTGGCTAAGTACAGTCTTAGATTAGACCCGATAAAGGTTTACCTTTTCAAGTTTTGTGCCAAAAATCTTGTATGGTTGGAGAGGGTTGCAGGGAGCAAGGAAAGCATTGTGGTCGGTGTGGCGCAAGGAGCAGGTCAGGTGTCACAGATGGGTGGGTTGGTGCTTCATTTTGGTGGTTCTCCATGGGCGAGTAATGCGTGTTGTGCGAAGAGACTAGCTGAAGGAGTCTCACACTGAATTTCCGTGTAAGCAGCACGGTTCCGGTGGAAATAGCTTGAATTTAAGACCTCTGGAGCCACACCAAGAGTCCAGAACCTGAGAGGCACCTCTTGGAGGTCAGGAACTCACAGAAGACAGGTCCAGGGGCTTTTGGGAAGCCATTTAGGTCCCTGAGGTGCAGATCAGAAGGCTAGCAGCCTAGCCATTTAAGGCACTCTGGGATCTTCTGTTCAAGATGAAGTTGCAGGTCCACTTTTACTTCCCAGGCAAGTGGGCAGCAGATGAGCACAGCAAGTCAGCAGCTCCTTCAGAGCAACAGTCCAGCAGAGTGACAGGCCTTTCAGCAGCATTGCAGTCCTTATCCTTGCAGAGTATTCATAGTCTAGAAGTGTACTGAATTATGAGGTCCTTTTTTTATACACTGGTGCCCTGGTTCTGGAAGGTGGGAGAAGCATCTATACAGAGGTTTTGAAGTGCATGGATTTCCCTCCCTCCCATGGCTCCATCCTGGCTGAAGTGAAAATGCAGAGTTGTTAGACCGGAGACTTGACCTAGGTGATTCAGGTTTAAGTGGGGCAGGGCCCAGCTCCTCCCTCCGATCCTACCAGTGATGGCCCATCCAGTCCCACCTAAGTCCCCACTATGTGTGGCTGTCTAGGAGTAATGCACAAAGCCCAACTGCCAACTACATCCAGTCATGTGATCAGAGACAGGCTGCAGGCACCAAATGGCTAAGGAAAGGAAATGCCAGCTTTCTAAATGTCATAGAAACATAAAGACAAGAGTAAAACTGTTAATACAGTAGAGACCAGGGTACAGTATGAATACAAAAATCAATCCTCAAATCAAGTAACCTGGTCCTGATGACGACCTGAAGTCAGACAGGTCAAAACGACGTTGACCTACCAGCTTCATTATTTGGTCCCAATGTGGTCAATTAAAATAATTGGAAAACACCGAAAATAACTTTCCTTGTATATATTTTCCTTGTCATTGACCACAATTTTGTTGAGTTTTTTGCGCCGTTCATGCTGTCGGTTCACTTGCTCTTGTGTCACTATGCCGTTCACTATCACTAGCGAGTTCAGTGCACAACCCACTTATGGCTACTATTACATACAATGTACTGTAAGTGCTGTTATAACTACTTGCAAATAAGAACCTTTTTTCTTCACAAATTTATTTGGGTCTCCCTTATTTCCATTTCTCCTTAAGATTAAATCTGTTTCTGAATTTGCCATGTGAAATAATTTCCAGTTGAAACTTTCTAAATGTAGCATTTTCAAATTTTCTATTTAAAACCTGACTTTACCATAAGTTAGGATTTTAAATGTGGATTCCGGGGACACTAAAAATGAACCAGTCATCTCTTTTCATTTGGAAACCACACTTAGAAAATATAATGTGGCACCTCCAATCAGGGCCGGGCTGGGAATGCAAACCAGTCCTGGCAATTACGTTGGACTGGACCCGTTTTAGGGGGTGCTGCTGGTGGGAAAGACTGCTGTTGTGCTTTTGTTGCACAGTCCGATTTTGCAGCACTGCTGCAAAACTGGCCCCCAGTTACAACAACGGCCCCCCACTGGTGAACCGGCTCCCACCCTTCTGGCCCTCCAGGAAAACTAGTAAAAAATGGATTCAAGAGCGTTTCACTACCAGGACATATAAAACTTAAAAGCAGATGTATTTTGCCCATTGGGTTCTCCAGGCTATCCCCAAGTCCAAATCAGGACCCCTTTTGGACCCCTGACCACCCAATGTCTTCTATTTAATTCCTGAGTTAGTAGCCCCATTTTTTACCAAAATCTTTAATACCATGTTCAGTTTGGGTGTGTTCCCAAACAAATGGAAGGCTGCTTTAATACTCCCACTGCTAAAGAAACCGAACTTGAACAAACAGTGCCTAAAGAACTACTGTCCTATTTTGAGACTACCTTTCCTAGGAAAACTTGTTGAGAAATGCATAAACTCTCAGCTGGTGGCCTTTCTGGAAGCCAACAGTTGTTGTTGGGTAAAAGCCCTGATATAAGTAAGACCTGCAGAAGATGCATTAGTGCCATGGGTCTTTGGATGGATGAAAACAGCCTACAAAATAACACCTCAAAGACTGAAGTCATCTTGTTTGGCAACAATCTGATTTTTGGTCCCTCAAGCTGGTAGCCGGAGGAACAAGGCACTCTTCCAAAACCAGTCCAGACAGTAAAAAATCTCAGGGTCATGATTAACGACTGTCTGACATATAAAGAGCAGGTGAACTAAGTCATATTTGCCACCTCATGTTTCTGGCACATGATGAAGAAAATTGCCCAATTTTTACCCTTTGACATGCTAAAGACCTCGGTTATTGCACTAGTACTTTCCAGAATAGATTACTGCAATGGTCTACACCAAAACGTGGCCAAACAATCATTGAGAAAATTGCAAATATTGCAAAATTCAGTTGCTCGCATGCTGATGAAGGTCCCTAGATATGTTTCTTCCCCCCTCTGCCATCAAAAGTTTTAATTGGCTGACTGTAAGAAAGCGGATAATCTTTACTCTGTACAGCCTACAAAGCACTCCACTGCCTTGGCCCTGGTTACCTCAAAGACAGGTTCAGATGATGTCATCCGGGAAAATGTTTGCACGCTATAAGTAATAAATAAAATAAAATCAGTTACATATATTGAAAGGGAAGGTTTTTGCCTGGGATCAGGTTTATTTTGCCAGGTCAAAATGGTAGTTTAAAACTGCACACACAGGCTCTGCAATGCGGCTTGAGTCATGTTTACAAGGCTACTTAAGTGTTTGGCACAAGTAGTGCTGCAGGTCCAATAGTAACATTTAATGTATGTGCCCTGGGCACATGTAGTGCCACTTTACTAGGTACTTAAAAGTAAATTAAATATGCAAATTGTGTACTACCACATTTAGAGGAGTCAGCACAGGCTTTTTAGCACTGGTTAGCAGTAGCAAGTGCACAGATTCCTAAGGTCAACAAAAACGTATTTAGCATAAATGGGAGAGTGAAGGCAAAGCGCTTGGGAATGACACTGCAGAGAGGGCCATTTGTATCACAACCTCTCCAGCCTAAAACCAAGGTAGACTAATCAATTCCTTGATGGACTTCCCTGCTTAAGGGCAGTTGTCAGTTCTACACCAAGTTTACACTCAGTAGGATCCCTTTGTCTATACTCTCCTGAGCCACTGAACAGGCCCATGGGGAACCCTTCTCCTCATCTGTGGGCCGATCTGTGCAGCACCTGACCTTAATTTTCTCACAGATGCATCCCAATAGGCAGACAGTACCATTTTTTTTTTTTAATATATTTTTATTGCAGAGTTATAAACAGCAGGAAAAAGTAATCAGCCAGTACATTTGTGGGCCCCTCCCACTAGTAACAGTTCACAATTGTACACAGCCATTCAGCCCGCATCCCGGAGGCCGGGCGGCATATCAGATCGCTCCGGAGGAGCACAACACAGTGTACGTCCCATTGGGACCCTGGCGAAAGGTCGTTTTAAGTATCTGCTTTTACCCCCCCACCCGCAACAACAGTCCCGTCAGCCAACTCCGAGGTATCAACGTAATCGCCCCCATCGGGGCCTGCTCTAGGCTATTCGGGCCTTCGTGCCAGGCCGTTCCAACCACTCAATCCGCCCGCCACTCAATACCCCCAGTCCCAGTAGATCCAGGCCTCCACCAGCAACCCTCCAACGGCTTCCGGCCCTCCCCAACCCCCCCTACAACTAACCCCCCCAACGCCCCCCCCCCGACCTGGCAACTGCTAAGGTGCGTGTTTCGCTCTACTGAACTGGATGGTTCCACTACAGTGCGTGATGTCATACTCCTGTGTTCGCCCCGCGGTGTCCAGCGGCTTAGTCCTCGCCGTCTTCATCCTCAACCAAAGCATCCCGCAGAGCCTGTACCACTAACTCCCACGCACGCGCTGCATCCAGAGCCTTCTCATTCCCCAGCTTCACTGCTTGCTTCATCCGGAGCACGCTCTCGCAGTCAGACCATCGCAGCAACTCATTCTTCCACCTACGCAGTGAGGGACCCCCCCTGGCCTTCCAGTGCCACGATATTTCCCTTTGAGCCAATATCAGACCCAGATCTATAAATTTACTGGTCACCTTGGTGCGCTTAGTATGTGGGAACCAGAGCAATAGACACGTCGCCATGTCGAAGTCTACCTCCCTGTCAGTCACTTCATTCAGGAGGTCCCCTACCTCCGCCCAATAAGTTCCCAGTTGCGGACACCCCCAAAACAAGTGGTCCATGTCCGCCCCTAGGGACGAGCACCGGGGGCAACAGGCATCCGGCACCCTAAAGTGCCGCTGTAGTTTTTCTGGAGTCAGGTAGGCCCTATGGAGCACATAAAAATGGACCTGCTGAAAGCGCGCATTCCTAGTGCCCTTCCACGTGCGTCGCAGGATATGGCCCCATGCCGTATCCGGTATGGGCCGGCCAACGCTCTCCTCCCACTTAGCCTTGAGCCCATGGAGTGGTTCCAGCCCATCGTTCAGCATCCTGTTATGGAGGCACGTCACAGCTTTGAATGTACCAGCCGCCATCACCACATATTGGCATGCCATAGTCATCGTGGGTTCCAGGAGCCCCTCCTTCCAGTGCTTTTGCACGGCAGCCACTATAGCCGCGTGCAGTAGGAAGCCCCCTTCAGGCAGTCCGAACTGGTCCCGGAGCACGTCGAACGGTGCCAACGCCCCATCTATATACAAGTCACCCACCACCTGCAACCCCGCGTCCTCCCAATCCATCAGCGGGGACCAGTCCCCTCCGTGCGGCAAAGCTGTCAACATCCCGATCGGGATCTCCGGGGCATAAGGCCGCGATGCTCTCGCTCTCCGAAGGCTCCTCTGCCAGCACAGCCGGAGCGTCCGCTCCTCCATGGTGAGGGCCCGTAATTCGAGCCGTTGCTGCATAATGATGTACAACAGCACGTGGCGCTGTATCCCCCGACCCCGGTCTTCCTCCGGCCCCCGGAACACCCTGGCTACATTCTGCGTTAGGACCTGCAACTGCGCCGCTAAATAATATAGCTCAAGATCGGGTACAGCCATGCCCCCCTCCAGCTTGGGGCGAAGGAGCGTGCTCAAGGCTACCCTGCGACGACCATGCCCCCACAGAAAGCCAATAATCATTGACCGCAGGTCCCTAAACACCCCCTGGGGAATCCAAACCGGTAGCGTTCGGAAATAATAAAGGAAGCGCGGGAGCGCCACCATTTTCAACAATGCTATCCTGCCCAGGACTGTCAGCGGTAGGGTCGACCAGAAAGACAAGCTACCCCGCAGTGACCGGACACAACGGCCAATGTTGCCCTCCAGGAGGTCGGCGGCCGAGTGGTAGATGCGGACACCCAAGTAGACGATGCAAGAGGGCTCCCACGTCACACCCAGGTCGCTGCTAGGGGCTGGCGATCCCGCTCTCAGCGGAAACACGCAGGTCTTTGCCCAATTGACCTTAAGGCCCGACAATCGGCCGAACTCGGACAGCAGAGCCATCGCTCCGACCAATGCCCCCGAGGTGTCTGCTAGGTACAGGAGCAGGTCATCCGCATAAAGCGATATATAATGCCCATCCCCCACTACTCCCGCGTAACGGTCGCCGGACCTCGCATGGACCGCCAAGGGTTCCATCGCCAGGGCAAACAATAGAGGGGAGAGAGAGCATCCCTGTCGTGTTCCCCTGCCCACCGGATACGCGGCGGATACCAGGCCGCCCAATCGTACCCTCGCCGTCGCCGAGTTATACAAGACCCTCGTCCACCTCCTAAACCCATCGCCCATGCCAAACCGCTCCAGCACTCCATCCAGGAAAGGCCATTCCAAACTATCGAAGGCCTTCTCAATATCCACGGACAGTACCGCTGGCGACCCCTCCCCTTCCAAGATGGCGTCCATTATTCCCACTAGGCGGCGGATATTCATCGCCGTGCTCCTCGTGGGTATAAACCCGGCCTGGTCCCTGTGCACCAGGCCCGTCATGTGCGGGGCCAGTCTAGTGGCTAGGATGCGACATAGGCAGACAGTACCATCATGGCCAACAAAATGATGTGGCCCATTCTACCTCTTGGACAAGACTACTGTTCCCAACCCAAGGAAAACTCTGTCCTTAAGAACATCAACCAACAAAGGCAACTGACAATTTTGGGCGTCCACAACCAGACCTAAGGCCATCCAGGGGTCTCTAACCTCTGCGGTTTCTCACAGTGGGGGGCAGTAGCCCGAGATGTCTTGCACCCTTTTTTTACTCTACCTCCCACCAGTTCAGGGGTGGTGTCTTGAAACTGGTCCTTTAATTCAGGGTATATATCCTTAGGCTGAACATGTGGTCAAACAAATTAAAACGAAAAATAATTTAGCAAAAATGGAGGGACGCAGGAAACAAGTTTGGGGATGACCATGCAGAGAGGAACCTTTCCAACAATCATGTATAAAGGTTGGTTGGGAGCCAGTAAAGTCTTTAACTGACTGTGTCATTAAGGACTTCATGTTGACAAAGAGATATTGTTTTTGCGAGGTAAGGAGAGGGTGTTGCTAATTCTGGATCATATTCCTTTAATGAAAACCCACTGGTGGCTCTTCCGTTATGGTGAAGACAGTCGCCCCCCAGCCAGCAAATGCAAAACTTGAAAATTAAAATAATGAAACAGGTTTCTTCGCAAGGCTGAGTTTTGGGGGCAGGACCATCTTGACGACTCATAGAGGAGAAATGGTGGGCAATGCTACACGTGCACATGTGGGGTTGGCCAACCGTCTTAGGGTGGCCAAACTGACATTGCACTGAAATGTCTCCAACCTGAGCTGCATTGCTGGGTAGGAGACAGCAGGCACAGGCTCCCAGTCCCTCTGTGTGCGCATATCCAAGTCACTCAGGCGGTGCTTCTCTCATGCTCCCAGCAGCATGTGAGCAGTGTCTGGATTGGCCATCGGGGAGTCTGGGAGCCTCAGCCAGTGCTGCAGTGGAGCCAGAGGTGCAGAAGAGTGGCGATGGGGTGTGCAGCAGATATGCTCTTTTTTGTTTGTTTTATTCTGTGTTGCTATTGTCATCGTCTGCACACCCGCAGTGCCCTACCACTTTTCCCTGACACCAGCTGCTACTGTTAAACCTATAAAAAAAGGCTTGCACTAGGAACAGTCCAATGCTGTTATTAAAAATATAACTTTTAAAAGCACTATAAGCACTGAAACACTTATTTTTGCACATTTCAATGCAGCCAGTCTTATCCAGTGTGCAATAATTTTTTGTAAACTGCAGCAGCCTATCTTATACAGTTTATAATTCTTTTTTAAGCTAATAACTTACATATTCACATTGCTTTCAGTCACAGTCTGTGACATCATAGCACTTTACTACACAAGTCACTATTCCCCAGTACATCAACCAGTAGTGAAATCAGTGACCCCTGGTTAGGCGCACAGACATCTGAAATTATCACATTAGTCAATTGAACTTTCCTTCCTAAATATCATATTTTCGACACATTATTTTAAATTTTGTGTTACCTTTTTAATGAAGGTGTGTGAGTTATTGTTAAGTGAAAGAACAACAAAATATTTATAGAACACTTTGTTAATTTTAGCCGTCATTGGGTCACAGTTGGCATATATTTTTATGCACTATGACCGCTGCTAACACAGCCCCAATGAAAGGAATACCAATAGCTTAAACAAATGTGACATACACGAAAACCACTCAATACAAACAACACATACACATATAAATAAGACGCAGCATACAAAATCAAATGCCATCTTGGAACTCCATGTTCCATAATATTAGCTCTACATATTTCTTTTGTATTTTTGTCTTATTTAACTCACAGGTTACTAATTAATTCACAGTTAGTATTACTTCTATATGTTGTGATGATATGCATTGCATTCAATAGAAAGTCAATGCATGTCAACCTTTCTTCTTATATTTTTAGGTTTCGCCTACGCAGTGCGCATACGCTGAATAGGAAAAAGACCTTTAACAATCGCTTTGGTTTTTGTCACCAAAACGTGCACGCGTTCCATTGCCTTCAATGGCAACGCGTGCACGTTTGGCGATTCCCTAGCGGGAGCGAGCTTGACACCATATGTTTGTAATTAACTTACAAACACATGGTGCCCCTGGCTCGCTCCTGCAAGGGAAATGCTTTGTGTGCTGTTGGCCGCACTCCCCTCAACCTTCCCACTTTTGGCGTGCGCGCTTGTTTGTTGTTGTTGAAGTTTTATACAGTGCAAACTGATCCCAAAGGTATTGGAGTACTGTACGTGAGCGCCACTTACATTACACACGGACACATTCATTTTTGGTAGGCACCGGGGGATTAAACAATTTTCCCACAATCATAGGATGTAGAGCAGTCGTCAAGACTTGGACCTGGTTTCTCCGCTCCAACGTCGTTAGCTGTGGCCCTTAAGTCAACATGAAACCTTTGACGGTTTGTGGCGGTAACACATATAAATGAGGATTGCCGATTCCAGTAATGGCTCTAGCAATTCAGTTTGCACTGACACTCAAGACTTGTCCCTGTTGTCCTTAGATAATTTGTGTCACCCGCGACCCTGCTGGCACCTTCCCACACCCTTTGCAGTATCCGCACTACACCACATTCAAGATCTCTCTAGCACAACAACAGGGATTTCCTGGAAGTCCACCTCACGCCACAGAACGTACTCGCTCTCCCATTGGGCATCCTCTCTGTCACATGACATTGTCAAGACCTATCCTTACCCCTTAGCCCAATTCTCATAGGCAGTTGAAATCGGCTGGTACTGCTCCAGTAGGAGGGCGAAGCCCGGGCGGCACTGTGACCACTGCCCGGCATGGAGACTTCTCTTCCCCCACCTCGCTGAGAGTGGCCCCTTTCCCTCACCGCCCCCCTCCCCAACACCGCTGTGACTACTGGCTGGGAGAGAGGAGGCGTTATCCCACCCAGGCCAAGAGGGTAGTGGGATGACTCTGGCTCTTTTGGTACCTTGGGAGGGGAAGTTAGAGGTACTGGAGTGCTGTAGTGTGTCTATATGTGTTCGTTCTTTTGCCTTCTCTGCGGATGGCACTGCTATTGGTCTAAGGTCTGTGTTGGGCTGAAATGTGGCACTACCAGCCATTCCAGCCACGGATGCAGGGGAGACAGAATATAGCTACTTGGACAGCTCATCTGTAAGCCTTTCACTGCTGAGGTTGATGAGGTCTGCGCCTGACTGTAGAAGCAATTTGACAACTGTATTATACATTTGCTGCTTCATCACTGATTTTAATGGGGCGCGATGAGGCTTCCTCAAATAACCAGAGATGTTGTTATTCTGTATTCCTGGGAACAATGGAAACTACAATATAAAGAGTGGGTTTTAGCATTTGTTATCCACTCCTGCGTGTGTTTGGATACTCTCTGTAGCCTGGTGAAGGGTCCGTGGAAATTCCACAGTAGCAGTTCACTGTGCGTGACAGATTCCAGAAGATGTGATTTCAACTGACCTTCACTACCAAGGTGCGCCTACTTGTGACCCTGGGAAAACCCTAGGTAAGGTTGTGCACATGTGCTCCTGATCACTTTAGTCTGAAGGGCTGCTGCACAGTGAATCCGCCCACAGGGGCGGCCTTAGGCATGTGCAAGCTGTGCACCTGCACAGGGCCGCCAAACCCCCACACCAATATATATCCTTAATATAATAATCCTCTGAGGAAGGATACATATTTGCGTGGTGGCCCCTGGCAGGAATTTGGCAGCCTCCGGCTCTGTTCCACTTCCAAACACCCTGACCCTCCCCTCTTCACTGGCCTCCGAGCCTGCGTTCCTCCGGGGGCCCCCTATCTACTCTCCCTGCCCAGGGCCCCCATGAGCCTAGAGCCGCCCCTGCCGCCCATTGTTTAAACACACAGCTCTCATGAGAAATGTAATTCGTAATATCGTAAACTGGAGGACTATCTCTTTTCGAGTGATTTGCTTTGATAAATAACCAATCCTTATAAATCTGCTCACACCCAACACACGTTTTTGCATCTGCAGGATTTCTTTAACCGCCCATCTAAACAGCGCTCTAAGCATTCTACAGCCCCAATATTTTACTGAACCCACCTAACTCATTTCTTGCAAAAGTGACGTGCGATTTCTGTAATTAAGCAGCAGAAAATAATAGCTTAACAATCTTGCATCAACATTTCGTTAGAAAATTCTTTTAAATATGCACCATGTGACGTTTTTTCAGTTTTTCTTTTTGCTGCAGAATCCATGTAAACAAAACAGGTGATGGACCGAATGTGGATCAATGTCACACATTCATCCCAGTCCAAAGATCTGGGCTCAAATCCATCGTTTTTTTGCACTCCACACCACCCTGGGTTAGACAATGGCGATATGCAAATCAGCTCTGACCCTGTGCCCCATGGGAACAGTCCAGTCCGAAATACAAAAGCCATGTCCTTCCCAGAACGGAATCAAGCATCCGAGGACCGGACCGGTTTCGAGGTAACACCTCTCATCAGCCCGGCTAGCTTGACTCCAGTGGTGTGGAGTGCCTGGGACCCATGTCTGAGCATCCCCAGCGCACTTATGGCGGTATTTGCAAACAAAACAGGTGATGGACCGAATGTGGATCAATGTCACACATTCATCCCAGTCCAAAGATCTGGGCTCAAATCCATCTTTTTTTGCACTCCACACCACCCTGGGTTAGACAATGGCGATATGCAAATCAGCTCTGACCCTGTGCCCCATGGGAAAAGTCCAGTCCGAACTACAAAAGCCATGTCCTTCCCAGAACGGAATCAAGTTCCGAGGACCGGACCGGTTTCGAGGTAACACCTCTCATCAGCCCGGCTAGCTTGACTCCAGTGGTGTGGAGTGCCTGGGACCCACGTCTGAGCATCCCCAGCGCACTTATGGCGGTATTTGCAAACAAAACAGGTGATGGACCGAATGTGGATCAATGTCACACATTCATCCCAGTCCGAAGATCTGGGCTCAAATCCATCATTTTTTTTGCACTCCACACCACCCTGGGTTAGACAATGGCGATATGCAAATCAGCTCTGACCCTGTGCCCCATGGGAACAGTCCAGTCCGAACTACAAAAGCCATGTCCTTCCCAGAACGGAATCAAGCATCCGAGGACCGGACCGGTTTCGAGGTAACACCTCTCATCAGCCCGGCTAGCTTGACTCCAGTGGTGTGGAGTGCCTGGGACCCACGTCTGAGCATCCCCAGCGCACTTATGGCGGCATTTGCAAACAAAACAGGTGATGGACCGAATGTGGATCAATGTCACACATTCATCCCAGTCCAAAGATCTGGGCTCAAATCCATCGTTTTTTTGCACTCCACACCACCCTGGGTTAGACAATGGCGATATCCAAATCAGCTCTGACCCTGTGCCCCATGGGAACAGTCCAGTCCGAACTACAAAAGCCATGTCCTTCCCAGAACGGAATCAAGCATCCGAGGACCGGACCGGTTTCGAGGTAACACCTCTCATCAGCCCGGCTAGCTTGACTCCAGTGGTGTGGAGTGCCTGGGACCCACGTCTGAGCATCCCCAGCGCACTTATGGCGGTATTTGCAAACAAAACAGGTGATGGACCGAATGTGGATCAATGTCACACATTCATCCCAGTCCAAAGATCTTTACTCAAATCCATTGTTTTTTTGCACTCCACACTACCCTGGGTTAGACAATGGCGATATGCAAATCAGCTCTGACCCTGTGCCCCATGGGAACAGTCCAGTCCGAACTACAAAAGCCATGTCCTTCCCAGAACGGAATCAAGCATCCGAGGACCGGACCGGTTTCGAGGTAACACCTCTCATCAGCCCGCCTAGCTTGACTCCATCACCTGTTTTGTTTGCAACTGCCGCCATAAGTGTGCTGGGGATGCCCAGACGTGGGTCCCAGGCACTCCACACCACTGGAGTCAAGCTAGCTGGGTTCGGACTGGACTGTTCCCATGGGGCACAGGGTCAGAGCTGATTTGCATATCGCCATTGTCTAACCCAGGGTGGTGTGGAGTGCAAAAAAACGATGGATTTGGGCCCAGATCTTCGGACTGGGGTGAATGTGTGACATTGATCCACATTCGGTCCATCACCTGTTTTGTTTGCAAATTCCGCCCTAAGTGCGCTGGGGATGCTCAGACGTGGGTCCCAGGCACTCCACACCACTGGAGTCAAGCTAGCCGGGCTGATGAGAGGTGTTACCTCGAAACCGGTCCGGTCCTCGGATGCTTGATTCCGTTCTGGGAAGGACATGGCTTTTGTAGTTCGGACTGGACTGTTCCCATGGGGCACAGGGTCAGAGCTGATTTGCATATCGCCATTGTCTAACCCAGGGTGGTGTGGAGTGCAAAAAAACGATGGATTTGGGCCCAGATCTTCGGACTGGGGTGAATGTGTGAGATTGATCCACATTCGGTCCATCACCTTGTAGTGTAGTTCCTAGTTTCCCACTAGGCCCTGCGCATTGGAATAACATAAACAGTAGTATCGACGTGGAACTGCGGATATTCCAGGCCTCCACTGACTATGCTAAACTTAATTGGGTTGTGTTACCAACTAGCTCAGAGGTCACTGGAAACTTTCTTCTCTGCATAGGAAGTGATCAGCTTCCTTGGCACAGACAAGAAGGGATTCAGCTTTCCAACAACCGTGCAACATGACAACTTTGCTCCTCAGATCAAGAGTCAATCTCTAGGGTCGTGTGAAACAATAGACATGTATTTCACTCAGTCAGTCTAGTGCAGTTTACTTTCACGAGATGTAGAGAATAGAGAGACGGGCGTTTGTCAATAAAGGGTTAACATTTATTGAACAGTCTTTCTTCTTGTACAAGAGAAATGTATTGCCACAATTGCAAGACTTGTTATTATAAAAAGTACGTACAGTAAGATAAGGATTGCGAAATAGAACTGTAAAAGCATTGATATGGTTTCTTAGCCATACAATGGTTTAAAAGTAATAAAACATATATACAGTCATATATACATTATGCTAACATACTCAACTGGTGCTTCTAACTAAGCCTACCCCAGTGTGCCTGACCTAAGCCTAACACGTGGAAGGGGAGTAAGTAAGTAGCTTTAAGTTAAGTTGCTTTTGCCAAGGTTTGTTTCAAGAATTCTCGTCTAAGGGTTTAGTCAACACCATACCTCTGAATAGAATGATGGAGGATTGGTATCTCCTTCAGGGGTCACTCTCGATATCCCAGTCACCCGCGAGGGTAGACCGGAAACGCCGGGGCTGGATTTCTCTGCAGGAGAAAGGCAGCGGGTCTCTTCAGCGCGTCGAGGAAGGAGGGGGGACAGCGTCCGCGGGCAGCTGGAATCTGCTGGATGTCTTCGCAGAGGGACGGCTGTTCAGATCCTAAGCGTACTGCACCATAGTTCGCGCTTTAGCAGCGATAATGGTATCAGTAGCTTCACCACCACAGGGACAGCAGGCTGCAGCGACAGAGTGCTAGATTCACCAACACGGGGTCTTGCAGACAGCTGGCATCAGCAACAGTAGCTCATTGCTTAAGGCAACGTTGGTAATATTTATACCTGACAGGTGCCGGGTTTGACGCAAGTTTGATGGACATAAGACGTCAATTAAAGATGTCACTAGGAAGTGATAGTTATCAGTTGCTCATTAGAGTTCCATTACTAATCAAAACACAGCAAGCGGGGATTTCCAGGTTTGCTGAGTTTTTATCTTGTTGAAGAACTCGGAGTGTTAATCTAGGAATATCAGATAGTGACTTCTGCTCTGTCATTGCACTAATTGGTCGCAAAGGAAGTTGCAGAGAGCTATGCTGGAATGTGACTCTGTTCGTGTGAGGCCAGAGATGACTTTTCTGAAAATCCCACTTGAACGGTTATGCCAATATAGGGAATAAATGGATTTATAGCCGAATAGGGGCATAAGGTCACAGTATCGATCAGGAACCTAGATAAACACGCAACAACCTGTTTTGTTTGCAAATTCCGCCGTATGTGCGCTGGGGATGCTCAGACGTGGGTCCCAGGCACTCCACACCACTGGAGTCAAGCTAGCCGGGCTGATGAGAGGTGTTACCTCAAAACCGGTCCGGTCCTCGGATGCTTGATTCCGTTCTGGGAAGGACATGGCTTTTGTAGTTCGGACTGGACTGTTCCCATGGGGCACAGGGTCAGAGCTGATTTGCATATCGCCATTGTCTAACCCAGGGTGGTGTGGAGTGCAAAAAAACGATGGATTTGGGCCCAGATCTTCGGACTGGGGTGAATGTGTGACATTGATCCACATTCGGTCCATCACCTGTTTTGTTTGCAGAATCCGTGTACGCATTTCTTTTGACGAATGATAGCGTAATGTTACCTTGTGCATAAAATTAATTATCTCTTGGTCACGAGGCACTGACTTGTAACAATTGCATTTCAGCAAGGGAAGTGTGGGTGCCAAAGTTAACATGCAAAACATTTTAAGACTGAAATCTCATAAAAGGGCCTGACCCAAAAAATAAGGATGCAAAATATTGAAATGGTTAGTGAAGCAGTTATATAAGTGGCTACCAAAACAAACAGAAAAATCATGAAACTGTACACTTAGGTGTTAATTGCATTCTGCGCAGGTGAATGGCCTTTGTGCATGAAAGAATTGGGAGCGGGGCATATTGTTTAGTTGTTGAGGATCAATAGTTTCACTATAAATGTATTGTGATTTACAAGAGGACTTCCAAATCCTCTTTTATTTGCCCATTCTCACGAGGGGCTGAAATGTGTAGCTGTGGCGGATTAGGGTTTGAAATTCGACAACATATGCTAAATTGTTTCTTAAAGTGTGCATAATAGACTCCAGTCGAATAAATGAATATACTCTTTTATTTGCATCTATTTATGCACTAGTATATCATTTTGAGTTACTGTAAAAGCAGGGAAGGTATCATAAATTGTTTGTTTATTCTTTGCTGCTTCTTTTCTACAGTTGTCTTTAGTTACAAATCTTATCAGTCTACTTTTCCCTTAAGGATGCTACACACTAAAGCTATTGGTATTTCAAGATTGAAATTTCGTTGGGTTGTTTCTTAAAGGTTATTTGAAACAAGTTGATAATGAATTCCGTTGAATTATTCACGTTTGCTGCAAATTTCTTACTACAGTAGAATTTTCAAAGAATTCTAGGAGTACTTCAAGAAATCTATGTCCGCCATACATACAAATGTTTGCATGTTTAATACTTAAGTATGCAGATTTTTCAACACTTTGAAAAATCTGCATTAATTAATACAATACAAATGTGCAATAGCACATTTAATGTTTTATTTTGCTTGAGGAAAATATATGTCCACGTGGTAAAACTACTTTCCCCTAAACCCTCATTTGAATGTTGTTTTTCACCGTTTAGTAGGAAAATGGAAATAAAAAAAAATTGACTTGATCTTCAAATCCCCCCAACTCCTACCCAGCAATAGATGTCTTGACTCGGTATTGATTTAAAGGGACTACCCACACTCCTTCTATAAACTGTGGTTTAATTCACTGTGAATTGTGACTTAATTCCTCAAATGACGAAGGGCTAGATGTATGACCCATTTCTCAAGTCGCAAAAAGCCCATCGGGCCTTTTTACGGTGAGTAATTGCATTTTCTAATGTACCAACACTATTTTACGAGTTGTTAACCTTTTACTGACTCACAAAATAGGGTTTGCAACTTGTTATTAGGAAAGGGCGTGTAAATGGAGCCCCTTCCTAAGAGCGAGTCACACTGGTATGTATGAATGTTTTACGGCTGCGAATGTGGTTGCGAAACATTTGCAGATTGCCACCAATTTCAAATTGGTGATAAGCCATTCGTAAACAGGAAGGTACCCCTTCCCCTTTGTGAAGGGGGGGCAATATATTTCAGAGCAGGCAGTCATCCCACGGATCACAGCCCGTGCTACAAAAAAAATAAATGAAAAGAGAACCTTTAATTTTTATTTTTGAAATGTCTCCCATTTTCATTTAAGGACAACTGGCTGCATTAAAAAAATCCTTTATTTAAAAAGCAATATTAAAGCTACAATATTTAACAAGGAGAATACATTTGCAATTCATAATACAAATAAATTAGACAAATAAGGAAAACGTTTTTTTAAGGCAAACAAAGACTTAAAAACAAGAAGCAGTACCCAGCACAGAAGATTGATCCAAATGTTGTTTCACCATTGGGACCTTACAAGTGTTTAGTTATCTAGCAAAATATCCTTGGTGCACCAACATCAAGCATTGCATGGCTAAACACTTATAAGGTACCAAAGGCGAGACCTATTATGCCAATGCTTGTCATTGCATGCAGGTGGACGAGACTCAGATGGAGACAATTCTGTAAATTTGTAAGAACTCAAGAAGATAGCAGCCTGTCAAGAAATGGTCTGTGGGAAGTCTGTCTCCACAGGAAAGAGTGGTCATATCAAACCCTCTCCTTCTTCTGAAAAGGTAAAACCAGCAAAGCCAAAGCCCATGTCTGCCAACGATGGGTTGATTGCAGTTATGAGTGAGGACAGTGATTCTTGATTGGAATTGTTCCAACAAACAGAATTTTCCCACCACACAGAATAAGGATAAGAGTCCCCTTCACCTGTAATGCCTGAGGTAGGAGTGTAGCTGAGCAAGGCAGGATGTTGGGCTTCTGCATAGCAGGATGCAGGGTTTGTTGATCAGAATAATGTTATATGTGCTTTTTGTCAGACACACTGTCTTCACCAGCCCTACCTAAAAGATAAAGAATGAACACTCCCTCAACTCCTCTAAAGCTCTATCAAATGAAGGTGACATGGAGAGGAACCCTAAGTCCCTTTATAGAAAACAAAGCAAATGCAAGGCCACCGAAAGCTTAGTTGTAAGTAAGGAAAAAAAGTTAGTAACTGTGGTGAGAGAGGCACAGAGGAAGTACATATTTAGTCTGTGCAGCCAACTCCTGTACCATCACCATCTGCCAATATCTCTTCTAAATTCCAAAAATAGCATTAGGATCCCTCACTGCTGTCCCATCCCCCCACTAAGGAAAAGCATCCTCGGCCTAACTCCACCTCAAGTTTTTGGTTTGGGCCTCCTCCCAGTCTGGAAATTCCTAACAGTTAGGCCAAATGAGGAACACGTTGCAGACTGCTCAATTTGCCACAATATAATGTATTGTGGGAAGACAAGCAAATATCAGGGTACTGGGAGGCCCATTGGCAAGTAGGATAAACAAATATGCAGTCATATTGGAATTCCATCTAACTAAGATGGGTGATGCTGAAACAGAATTATTCATATATCCTGATACAAGCAGATGATGATTATGAAGATATTGTCCTCAGGATAATAAGCCCAACTTTTCAGAGTGAAGGATTGAATCATTTTATTGGTTCCATTATTTAAAATCATTCCCATAAGTACATACCATACATTAAAGAAGTACAATTTGGATTAAATGTTTTATATTTCATTAATTATAAAAACATAATGATTTGATTTGATTTTGATTTGATTTTTAGATTTATAAAGCGCAGCGATTGCCCGGAGGCGTCTTGGCGCTCATGACTCAGAGGAGCTGTTTTTAATTGTTAGTGGAAGAAGATTCCATGATTTTGCAGTTCTTAGCAAGAAGCTCCTGCCTCCCCACCATGCCTGCTTAAACCTGGGGACTTGCAGCAGTTTTAACTGTGTAGATCTCAGATTCCTGGACGGCACATAGTATTTTATGCGTGACGTCAGGTAAGAAGCGCCCCTTCCTTGGAGCGCCTTAAACGTGATATACAGTGACTTAGGGACATATGTATCAACAAACCCTTTTGCGATTCCTAAATAGCGATTTTTAAGGAATCGCTATTTAGGAATCGCAAAATGGTATGTATGAAGAAATTCGCTTTTTTTAGCGTTTCCTTAATCTTCCGTATTTGCGAATTCGCATTTTGCGAATTCGCAATTAAGGAATAATTTCCAATGCATTCCTATGGGCCAGGAGGCCCATAGGAATGATTGCGAAATAATTCTCAAATTGAGAATTCGCAATTTGCTAATCACAATTTGAGAATTATTTCAAGGTTGCAGGGGTGTCTCAAAGACACCCTGCTGCACCCCTGAAATGTACATGAGTGTGCATATGGCGCACATGCATGCCCTATGGACATATGTGTGCATCACATGCCACCTTCAAAATGCCAAATTGTGCATTTTTTGTAGAATTTGCAAGATACCAACAACTACAAGTTGGTGGTAATTTGCGAATTCTTAACCATAATTCGCAGCCCAAAAATGCTACATACATAGCATTTAAGGAATCGCAAAATTGCGATTCCTTAAATGCTATGGCAAAATAAGGAATCGCAAATCTTTTCTATTCCTTATTTTGCGAACATCTCATACATACCAAAACATGAAAAAAGGCCTTTAGCGATTCGCAAAGGCCGAAATTCGCAGAATTTCGGCCTCTGTGATTCCCAAAAGGCTTGATACATATGGCCCTTAAAGATTATTCTTTTCCTTACCGGCAACCAGTGCAGAACTCCTAGTTGTTGGGATACTGATTCATGTTTGGGAATGTCCAAAATCAGTCTTGCTGCTGCGTTCTGCAGACGTTGGAGTTTTTTCAGATGCTGTGTTTGAATCCCCACGTAAAGGGCCTTGCCATAATCTAGCCTAGAGATGGCGAGGGCAGTCACCAATGTTTTTAGAACCTCAGGGGGGATAAAGGAGAGGATTTCACTGATCATTTTTAATATGCCCCAGAAACTGGCGGTAAGACAGTTGATCTGGCTGTCAAAAGTCAGCCGACAGTCAAAGGTCACCCCGAAAGGTTTTTACTAATAATACCAATAATATCCAACAGTGCATTACCTAAATATAAATCGTCCATTAAGTGATTGTGGTTATAAAGTGTTACCATTCTATTATTGTGGAGCTCTGGGAGACCGTTCAGTCTTCATTTTATTTACGAAATAGTGCAAGACCTATAGTGTCCTTCGTAGTAAAACAAAATAAGAATGCACTCCTGAAAGAAGTGATTGCATTTTTTAAATTCATTGGCTTAAGTAGAGCACGACGTGCAGGCCTAAATATTGCGCAGCTCCAAAGTGTGTGTGCCATTGTTTCTTTTGCGTACTTGGAAAAACCTGCAGCCCTCGCAGTCCCTGTGTTCTTTTCCAGCCTGCTCTGTACTTGTCAGGACCATAAATCTTATACGCATGATTTGGGTTCTGCAGTGTCTGCTCAGTGCGTTTTTCAGGTGTGGCTGTATCCGGTCTTTCTCATATGATTTGCAAATCGGTTCAATCGGCCCCTGGTTTGTAATTTGACTAGGTCTGCTTCCATGGATACCCGGCGCGCTTTTATTGCTGTTTTCAGTAACGCATATGGAGTGCTGCAGAGACAGGGATCTGAAATAAAATGTAAATCCTTTGTAGCTGCGCATACATAATTTGACCAAGGTTTGTTCTGTTGTTTAAAGATAGCTTTGATTACCATCTTAAGTGTGTCTAGTTCTGCATTCATTGCCTGATGGTAATATTCGATGATGGATGTCTCGCATTACTGCCTTTTAACGCCGAATTCTAGTTGTATCTTTGTTTGAACAGTGTATTGTGGTGAGTGGAAGATACTAATGTAAATAACAAGGACCCCCTGTTAAGAAAATCAATTCGTGGTACAGGGAAATAAACAGTGTAAACAATATGGCATAATATTAACACATAAAGAGGGAGAAATTGCACAAAGGAAACACAACCAAGTGATTAAAAAAACCGATATTTCATTTAATACGTATGTAAATGTTCACATTAAAAACTGTTGATAAAAAGGCATAATATAAATCAGTTATACAAACAACAGAAATGAACAATAATCATATAATACATAAAAAGTACATATAAAAAATCCTGTAACAGTGGCAAACAATATTATTCATGAATAATATTGTTTGCCACTGTTACAGGATTTTTTATATGTACTTTTTATGTATTATATGATTATTGTTCATCTCAAAACCATGTCTGGGTCACAGAGGTTGAACTTGCAAAAGGGACACACCACCATTGCACATGCATCAGTCAGTCCCTCCCTTTGTAGGGATGATGCTCATTGTGGCACAAGAGTAGAAAATCTAATCAATACACCTCACAGTTAGACACCAGTGGGTTACATGGACTTTATTGGCATGTGCGTGTCAGTACAGACGAGGCAACAGCCACAATAGGCAGAGACATGCTGGTGACACTTGCATGCAGCATGGGTACATGTTGAGGTTCATACATTGTTGTTGCAACAATGGACGGAAATCAGAACAGATGGCAATCCTACCAGCCCACCTTGCCTTGCCGGATGAGTCAGGTGTTGTTTGACATCTGCCCATTGCCCCGTGTGAGCTCACTGCCCATGGGATCTGTATAGTGCTCTGCCACCGGAATGCGCCTATTGTCTGCTGTGCTGACAGTGCTCAGGTGAACGGGACCGACAGGTTCACAAGTCGTGCCACAGTGCTGTGTGTTTGCTGTGCCCCAGAAGTGTGTCCTAATTGGTAATGTTGCCAAATGAAGCTGTGTAGCTACGACCATGGACCTGCTTCACCTTGCACAGGTATGTGTACACACTCGTTGTTTCACGCACATGCACCCAGAGTTCGGACGATGGCAGATGTGTCCGCTATCGTATTGGGATATGTGAGCCCAATGCATGATGCAACATGTTGTTGGGAACTGTGTTGTGGGTGGCGATCAGTTGTGGCTGCAGGAACGTAGTTGCTCGTCCACGAATGTCCCCCCAGCTTCATATGCAATGTGTTCCAATAGTACGTCGCTGTCGTGTTCAAGGAACACCAGGATGAGCCAATCCATTAACTGGTCTGGGCAGGTGTGCTCAGCCCACGCCGTTTCACCAATCCACAAGACAGACCAATAGGGTAGCGTCTCTATGTGGTCACTGCACACGAGGAATTGTGCAATCTCCCATGCACAAGTGCCAATACATACGCATTCCCGAGATAGAGCAGGATCTGGACTTTTCTATCTTGAATTTTGGTAGGATCAGGTGAAGGCTGTTTGAACTTTGAAACAGTCTCTTTTGTCCAGCTTTAGAGTGGTTTATCCGTGTGTAGGGTCTTGTGTGTTCTGCAAGCATATATGCAAGAAAATAGTTCTTGCTTCATTTCGAAGCCAGCTGAACTGTTTGAGAGTAGACGTAATGTGGTCCTGGAACCTCTCTTCTGATAGCAGCCTGGCCACCGCATGGAGTGTTACTTTCAGATGGGCTAGGTATGCTTTAGGGGTGCCTATAAACGTAGTGATATCATAGTCTAACTTGGGGAGGAAAAGGGCTCACGCCACAGTCCTTAGTTCATCACTGGGTATGAAAGGTTTGACTTTTTTTTAGGTGTTTCAGTGCATAGCGGTACAAAAGGGGGTGGTGATTGGTTCAGATGCTCCGTCCATTACCACCCCCTTTTGTACCGCTTTTGGCCACCATAAGTGTGGCAGGGTATGCTCAGACATGAGTCCCTTGCTCACTTTGCTACTGGATTCAAGCAAGCCGGGCTGAAGACGGCTGGAATGCCAGAAACCAGTCCTCAGAAGCTTGTTTCCAGTCCAGGGAAGGCATGGCTTGGCAGTTCGGACTGGACTGTTCCCATGAGGCACAGGGCCAGACTGATTTCCATATAGCCATGTCTGAAATGGGGTGGCAGAGTGAGCTAAAGAACGGTGATGGATTAAACCCAGATCTTTTGACTGGGTGTGAGTGTTTGATTGGTTCAGATGCTCCGTCCATTACCACCCCCTTTTGTACCACTTTTGTCCACCATAGGTGTGGCAGGGTAGGCTCAGACGTGAGTCCCTTGCTCACTTTGCCACTTGTTTCAAGCAAGCCGGGCTGCAGACGGCTGGAATGCCAGAAACCGGTCCTCGGAAGCTTGTTTCCAGTCCAGGGAAGGCATGGCTTGGCAGTTCGGGCTGGGCTGTTCCCATGAGGCACAGGGTCAGACTGATTTGCATATAGCCATGTCTGAACTGGGGTGGCAGAGTGAGCTAAAGAACAGTGATGGATTAAACCCAGATCTTTTGACTGGGTGTGAGTGTTTGATTGGTTCAGATGCTCCGTCCATTACCACCCCCTTTTGTACCGCTTTTGGCCACCATAAGTGTGGCAGGGTATGCTCAGACGTGAGTCCCTTGCTCACTTTGCCACTGGATTCAAGCAAGCCGGGCTGAAGACGGCTGGAATGCCAGAAACCGGTCCTCCGAAGCTTGTTTCCAGTCCAGGGAAGGCATGGCTTGGCAGTTCGGGCTGGACTGTTCACATAAGGCACAAGGTCAGACTGATTTCCATAAAGCCATGTCTGAACTGGGGTGGCAGAGTGAGCTAAAGAACGGTGATGGATTAAACCCAGATCTTTTGACTGGGTGTGAGTGTTTGATTGGTTCAGATGCTCCGTCCATTACCACCCCCTTTTTTACCGCTTTTGTCCGCCATAAGTGTGGCAGGGTATGCTCAGACGTAAGTCCCTTGCTCACTTTGCCACTGGATTCAAGCAAGCCGGACTGCAGACGGCTGGAATGCCAGAAACCGGTCCTCGGAAGCTTGTTTCCAGTCCAGGGAAGGCATGGCTTGGCAGTTCGGGCTGGACTGTTCCCTTGAGGCACAGGGTCAGACTGATTTGCATATAGTCATGTCTGAACCGGGGTGGCAGAGTGAGCTAAAGAACGGTGATGGATTAAACCCAGATCTTTTGACTGTGTGTGAGTGTTTGATTGGTTCAGATGCTCCGTCCATTACCACCCCCTTTTGTACCACTTTTGGCCACCATAAGTGTGGCAGGGTATGCTCAGACGTGAGTCCCTTGCTCACTTTGCCACTGGATTCAAGCAAGCCGGGCTGAAGACGGCTGGAATGCCAGAAACCGGGCCTCGGAAGCTTGTTTCCAGTCCAGGGAAGGCAAAGCTTGGCAGTTCGGGCTGGACTGTTCCCATGAGGCACAGGGTCAGACTGATTTGCATATAGCCATGTCTGAACTGGGGTGGCAGAGTGAGCTAAAGAACGGTGATGGATTAAACCCAGATCTTTTGACTGGGTATGAGTGTTTGATTGGTTCAGATGCTCCGTCCTTTACCACCCCCTTTTGTACCATCAGTGCATAGCGGGCACTTTTAGCGCAGGTGTTAATATGTTCCTTCATGTTGATGTGTCTGTCGAGTGTGATTCGCAGGGATTTAATGGAGTCCGAGGTGGACAGTTTGCAGTTTTGTGCAGTGAGGTTGTTGAGCCAGTATACTATGGGAAAGGATTTTTCCTTGGGTTGGAAAAGTAGGAATTCGGTTTTGTTGGGGTTGAGTTTGACATGGTTTCTGGCTAGCCAAAATTGAAATTTGTGTAAACTGTTATTTAGGTGTTGGATGCCACTGACTGATCAGATTTTCATGTAGAGTTGGGTGTCATCCGCATAGAGGTGATGAGTAATTCTAGCTTGCTTCAGGATCATTGCTAGAGGTTCCATACAGAGGTTGAACAGTGCAGGAGACAGGTTGACCCTTGTGAGACAACTAGTGAGGCTGGAGATGCCTCAGAGGTTTCATTGTTGAATTTGATAAGCTATGTGCGCATACTTAGCAAAGAGGTAACCATTGGAGGCCAGTTCCTTGGATGCCTACTCTCTTCGAGAGGGTCTTTAGGAGGATGTCGTGGTTAACAGTGTTTAAAGCAGGTGATAGGTCCAGGAGGACTAGGAGGCATGCATGTCCATCATTGAGTGGTCTGTGGAGATCAACTATGATGTTAAGAATGGCAGTTTCTATACTGCAGCCTTTCCTGAAGCCTGGAAGGTGTGATATGAGCTGTTTTTTTCAATGTGGGTGTTGTGTTGAGTGAGTGCACATTTTGTGATGGTTTTGATGAGGAAAAGGAGGTTAGTTATGGGTCTGTAGTTGTTCAGGTCATTTGGGTCGGCATCCAGTTTGTTGATAAGTGGTGTTACCTGGACGAGTTTAAGGGGAGCCATCATGGAGCATCTTGATTGAGAGGAATTGACGATTTTGGTCCACACTGGGGAGATGATGCAACTGAACTTTTTTAAAAGAGTGGGCAGGTAAAGGTCTGAGATGTGATATGTCGGCTTCATCTTTTCAAGTATTTTGTGGACTTCTTCTTCATGAACAGGGTTAAATTCAGACCAGGTTGCAATGTTTATTAGTTGCAGGGGATTGGGGTTGGAGAGCTGTATTGAAAAGGGGGCTGTTTTGATGGGGGGACAGGCAGTCTTGGGTGGAAAGATTATTTCGTAGGGGGCATCCTTGATGTGAGGTAGAGAGGTGAGAGGCTCAGGAGAGATTTGATACTAGAAACTTTTTCAGAGAAGAATAATGAAAATTCTTTGCATTTGTTTGTCGAATTGTTACTTGTGTGTTGAGGGAAAGATGATGTTTGCTGCTTGATGTTAATGTTAATGTTAAGAGACATTTATTGAGCGCACTGTCACCATGAGTTTCCTGGCGCTGATGGGATACTGAGATTGGACAGTAGGAGTTTAGTGAGGATGGGAGAAAAGCAAAGTTTTTAAGAATTTCCTAAAAGAAAGAAGATGTTGAATAGTTCTTTGGGCCTTTTTTTTTTGACGGTCCAGGTTCTTTTTCGCTACATGTAGTTGACGCCTTACATTGTGGAGATCATCGTTAAACCACGATCTGGAGGGGATACTTCTGGAGTTTCATGGTGCAACTGCTTCAATTACTTCTGTCATTTTTGTGTTGTGGTTGGTGAAGTTGTTGGCGGAGGAGTGGTCAGGAGGGGGCAGCATTTGGCAGTTGACAGGTATTTCTAACTCTTTATGGGGGATTTGGTGGATGTTCCTGACCCAGCGCTTGAGATGTCTGGCTTTGGGGAAGGGCTCTGGATGGAAGGTATTGAGTTGAAAAAGTATTAGATGATGGTAGGACTAGTTTGATGGAAGGATGGCGTGCAGGGATAGTGCCTTATGCTTAGGGATGATTGCATCGAGGGTAGAGCCCTTGTTGTGGGATTGATACTTACAGTGCTGGTTGAGATCGTTTGCTTCCAAGAATGTTGTAAAGGGTTGTACTGGGGGCTCCTTCGCATTGTTCTGGTTTAGGTTAAGATCTCCTAATATGCCAGAACTGTCCTTTAGTGAGGTTATCAAAATTAGGTCAGCTAGGTCTTTGAGGAATCTAGGGTTATCACCTGGAAGGTGATAAATGAGATGACATTTTATGGGAGTGTGGCCTTTTGCGGAAAGCGGAACTCCTAAGTATTCAAAGGAGAGGTAGTTGGTAGTGTGGAAAAGTTTCAGACAAAGATCGTTCTTGTGTATAACAGCAAGTCTGCCCCACCGTGCAAGCATGGTGATTACTACGGATGATTGAGAAGGACTGTGGGATGAGGAGGTCGATATTTGGGGATGAGTGGTCTTTCAGCCATGTTTTAGTGAAAAAGCAGATGTCGATGTTGTGTTGAAGGATAGTATCTGCTTTCTCGGTGGCCAAGGAGGGAAAGAGGTGTTCAGGGTCCTGTTTGAATTGATGATGACTGGGATCTAAGGATGACCCTTGCCTCCTTGTGAAGCAATGAAATTTCTTCTAGGACATTGTTGACTTTTAGTTCTAGGTGGGCTATTATATGGAGCAGCTGAGAAGTGACTAGAGTTTCTAGGTAGAGGGGGATATGTAGGCGATCATCAGAGTCTGGAGAGGTGGATGGGGAAATACCCAGCCTGTTGGGGTTGGTGAGTTGTGTAGGGTAGGGTGTGGGGGATAGTTGGGATGGGGCAGCAGACGTGAGACGTGGGGAAGGGGGAGGTGATTCTGTTAATGTAGTTGTAGAGTCCTGACGTCCTACGTTGGGGGGTGCTGAACGGGGCAAGTTGAGGGGGTCAGAGTGAAGGGTAGAAAGAGTGGGGGGCTGCACAGTGGACGGTATGGGTGCGTGGGTCTGTTCTCTGGTTGATGGGAGGGGAGATTGTTCTCTAGAAGATGGGTGGGGGTGAAAGAGGGCAATGATGTCAATGTTGTGGTTGGGTCATTGGAGAAGGGGAGCGGGATAGTGGCTGGGTCGGAAGGAGATGGTGAAGCTACTACTCTATGAGAGGTCGGGCAGATCTAGGACCTGGTGTCTGTGGAGGGGTTGGTTCACTGGAATTGGGGGTAGGGAGTGGAGACAAACAGGAAGCAGTTGCAGAAAGTCGGAAAGTGACAGTCAAAGATGGCTAAATTTTGCTTAGTGGATGGATCAGTATGTTCCCAGATCTATAAACTGTTATGGACGCTTCCCCTCTGAAGGATTGCGATGGGGATATATCAAGCTTTACTCCATAGCGCACTTTGGTAGTGTTGGTTACGTGGAGGTGTTGATGGAAGTTCATTCTCCATTTGGTGGGTTTCTTTCTGTGGAAGATGAAGTCCATTCTTTGATCCCCATGGGACGAACTGTAGTAGATGTCGGTTATTAGTGTTTCAAGGTGATCTTTGAGAAAGTTAGGCTTGTATTTGTTTGTGGCAGGTTTGGACTAGTTTCTGGGAAATCTGATACAGAACAAGTTGGGGCTGTGTCTTTCCATGTGGGAGTGACTGTGGGCCCTTGTTGAGATGTTCTATTGCAAGGAATGGTGGTCTGACATTTAGGGTGGAATATGTTCTGCCAGCTGCAGGAAGGACAGCTACTGTTAAGAAAGAGAGGACGTAAATGTCTACATACAGTCACCTTGTTGGCTAGTAGATGACAATTAGCAGTGTAAGCCCAGGCACTTATATAATTATGTTTACAATTAATAGCGTATACCCATGCACGTGTTACATATTATGTAATTATGGTTAACAAAATACACCATACGATATAAGCACAAGTAACACTATGTGCAAAAATGCTGTAAGCATGAACACTACAAAGATATGACGGCATTGTGCATGAGGTTAGCACCACCCGAAATTTCATCGTGACTGAGATCAGGCATCAAACTTGTATTGGGAAGAGACAGGTGAGGACATCCTAAAAACTTGTGTGATAGCATGTGCATGAGACTACAATAGCGTACAGGATAAGTGGTGGTGTGTGTAATATCAGGTTCTGGCATAGGTGCAAACAGGTATCAGAATGGTTCTAGTTTGGCTTAATAGGGATAACAATCCACATCAGGTCAGAGTTTGGTTGTAGTGGGTGGTGCAGGACTAACTGCAGGAATAGTCTACATGCATATTGATTTAAGTACTTGTCCAAACCTTGGGCAGGTGCTGGTAACTGGTAGAAATCCTACTAAGAAGAAATCCGAAATGCCTTTCCAACAGTTTTCTACTGTGAAGTAGCCCAAAACTGGATGCAGTACGAGAGGTAGCTCAAACATGCTTACAGGGAGGTAACAGAAGCTGAGAGGGTGAACTCATACCAAAAAGCCTCAATTTGGAACAACAGATCAAGGCACCACAGGCTCCCACAGCCACTGCAGGTCCCTCCAGGCAGTGTTCCAGACTCCCGTGGGGAATACAGTGCTAAGACAGGCCAAGACTCCAGGTTGTGTGATGCACCCATTGGTTGGCTCTTCCAACAACAGGGCAAACCAATATGTCCACCTTCTCTTTCTTTATAAGCCCTTTCCCTTTTTTAAATTTATTTCTCTCTATTTTTTTTCTTTTTCTTAATGGGACCTGCTCCACTCCCAGCAAGGTGGAAGCATGGCGATCCACGTTCAGGGCGGGAGCGGGCACCCTCCCCCTTCACAGTGCTGCCGTAGGGTTATAGAGGGCATCAGTCTCTTGAGTGCCCAGTCTCCCGATCAGCACACTGAGAACATTTATATAACATTACTGGAAAGCTGGAGTGTCAGGGAGAAACAGGCAACAAGGTGGGGGATGGGCAATCTAGGTCATGGGACCGCTCCAGTCCATGGTATCCCTCCATGGGTCATTCAACATCACTGTGGGTGGGGGAGGGTTGTTTCCAGTTCCCCAGGACCCACCTCCTCTCCGCTCAGTGTCAGGGCCAGTGAAGGGACCGCAGCCATGCAGGTCCAAGTTACTTGTTGTGGTGCCCACGGGAGCAATAATGCTGGGAGATCCTTTGGTCCCGCTGCTCCAACTCCTCTAATTGATTACAGTGTATTCTTGACTTTAACTACAGGAATAAGTGGTTTGTGCTCTATTTCTTGGTATAGAGACAAAATATCGACTGGACATAATATCGAGTTTTAAATATAGACTGGATAAAATATCGACTGGACATAATATCGACTACAATAATATCGTTTTTCAGGTAAGTGAAGTAATATCGACTGTATAAAATATAGATAGCAAAAATATCGATTTTTTAATAATATATAATATTTTATAGTGTATTTTTATGTAATAATATGTGTGAATAGGGTGTATTAATGTTATAAAATATTTTATTACATGAATTTTGTTTTTATAATAATTGCGTAATGTAATTCTGTAGCGGGTTGTGGGTTTATAGGGGAATAGGGTGGGAAGTAATTTAATAATAATTAATTAATTAATATATGTTTGTTAATATTTTTAATTAATAATTAATTGATAATTAATTAATATTAATTAGTTAATTAATTAATATAATTTTGAATATATTTTGTATTAGTAAATAATTGTTAATTAATTAATTGTAATTAGTTAATTACATTAATTAGAGTACATTTTTAATATATATAATTTTGTGTTATTTTTAAGTAATTAATTTTGAAAAAATAATATTAATTATTAAAATAATTACAGCTAATGTTCTAATATATTTACTTTATTGTTGTTGTTAATTAATAATTAATTGGTAATTAAATAATATTGATAAATTCTGGGTAAAGGAGCATTTTTAGGGTTCAGGGTCAGTTTTCAGTTCATGGGTAAAGGGGTATTTTTAGGGTTCAGGGTCAGTTTTCAGTTCATGGGTAAAGGGGTATTTTTAGGGTTCAGGGTCAGTTTTCAGTTCATGGGTAAAGGGGTATTTTTAGGGTTCAGGGTCAGTTTTCAGTTCATGGGTAAAGGGGTATTTTTAGGGTTCAGGGTCAGTTTTCAGTTCATGGGTAAAGGGGTATTTTTAGGGTTCAGGGTCAGTTTTCAGTTTTTGGGTAAAGGGGTATTTTTAGGGTTCAGGGTCAGTTTTCAGTTTTTGGGTAAAGGGGCATTTTTAGGGTTCAGGGTCAGTTTTCAATTTTTGGGTAAAGGGGTATTTTTAGGGTTCAGGGTCAGTTTTGGGTTTTTGGGTAAAGGGGTATTTTTAGGGTTCAGGGTCAGTTTTGGGTTTTTGGGTAAAGGGGTATTTTTAGGGTTCAGGGTCAACAAATAAGATTTTAAAAAATTATTTTTATTATTTTCATTTATTATTTAATTATTATAATTTAATTTAAGTCGTTTTAAGTATATTTTAGTAATTAAAATTTAATATTAATTTAATTTAACACTGTTTTTAATAAAGTCGATATTTTTTACATCTATATTTTTGTTAACGATATTTTGTACTCGATATTTTTGTACTTACCTGTTTGTAGATACAAACTCGATATTTTGACTGTCGATATTTTGTCCACGATATTTTGGCAAGTCGATATTTTGTCCCTCGATATTATTTCAGTGATCCCTATTTCTTTCATTGATGTAACCTTATAAATGGGGCAGTGAGTTGTGTTAACAGCATACATGCCTTGGACATGAGTAATCCACTGAGCCTCAGTGACTCCACTCCCTTTTTTATGAGGATGATTTCATGTGTTTACATAGTCCCAGAATTGTACCTGTTTTCTGACCCAGCAGAATATGTAAGTGCGACCATTGGGTCTCTACATATCTTGTCTTTTCTGCCCAAAGCGTGGCCCAGTATTGTTTTTTTGTCTGTACATATTTTTAATTCAGCCATTTACTCGAGGAACAGGAAGCAGAGCAGCCCCCCTGACAAATCACAACGCTGCATTGCAGCATTGTGATTGGTTTTGAGCATTCTGGTTCAACCCTCAACCAGAGCCTGAGCATGTTTTCCATGCAGGCTATAATGCAGCCTGCATGGAGAATGGGGAATGTGCGCATGACTGTTTTGGGTGGCCCGAGAGGGCTGAACAAACAGTCATTGCGCACTTAGGTGTGGGCAAACCACTCCTCCCCTGCCCTGCACCGAGAGCAGAGAAGACCCGCCCCCACCCGCCGACAAAGTAACACGAAGCATAAAATGGTAACGCAATGTTATTATAATTTTATGTTTCTACTACACACTGCTTAAAAGCAGTGGGGCAACACTCCGGAGCCGCCACTGCATGAAGGGTGCCATTTTGAGTTGACAAAACAATTTTTACCCTTAATGTTATAGACACAGAGGTAGTGAGCCCTCCCTTTGGTCTGCCATACTTACTGGTTTTTGCTACCAGTTGAGATATTGTGTAAAACCCCTCAATGTAGTACAAAGGAATGGCCCATGTCTTTTGTATTCAAATAATATCAGCAACTATTAGAAACATTAAGGCATTTGGCTCTTTCATTAATGGCTTCAAAACGTCCACATTCCAAGAGATGATATTCAAATATTTGTTGCCATTCCATGTTTTAAATATCTTTTCCTTACTTTTGTGAGGAATGAGTGACCGCTGTTTGTGTAAAGGGCGACCAACTCCACTCTTGTTCCATATCATAATTCGGTGTGGGGGTAATAATACAATTTCTTCTGCTCGGGTTGATGAGCTTCACCCATATTATCTGCTTTGATGCTCGGTTAGATTCCCTGAAGTAATTTATTCCCTTAAGTAGACTTATAGTTTACTTGTCAATATCCTTGAGTTTTTTCTGGGTCATTCACATGGCTCTTTGGGCTGAATTGCAATCCCACATTGGGCAAAAACATGTTTCTTGTGAAGTTTTAATGCTTGCTAAGGGCATTGTCCCCCGATCTCACAAATTTGCTATTATAATTCCAATTTTAAAGAAACAGACCCCACCTCTATGGCCAATTACCGCCCCATCTCCCTCCTTCCCTTTTTAGGTAAAATACTGGAGCGGCATGTCACCAAAGTGCTCAGTGCCTTTGCTGAGGAAACTGGCAGGTTAGCCCCGTGTCAGGCAGGCTACCGCCCTAGGTACTCCACGGAGTCGGTAGTCCTCTCCATTATGGACAAACTCAGAGAGGAAATGGATACCAATCGGCCACAGGCCTTGGTCCTTCTTGACTTATCCGCCGCCTTTGACACCGTTGACCACTCCATCTTGCTCACCCGAGTCAGGGTGGCTGGTGTCAGGGGATCGGCCCTGGTTTGGCTCTCTTCCTTCCTGAGGGACCGTACTCAGGGAGTCTACCTGGCCGACTTCTCTGCACCCTCCCGCAAGGTTCAATGCGGTGTACCACAAGGCTCCTCCCTGTCTCCCTTGCTGTTTAATTTGTACATTTTCCCTCCTGTTTTGCACTACAGCAAATGAAGGTCACGGTGTACAACTACGCCGATGACCTCCAGCTCATTTTTAATTTGTCCTCTTCCCCAGACTCCATTCACAATTTTCAATCCGTTATGATTTTCATCAGGGAATGGATGAATCACAACCACCTGAAGTTAAATCCAGACAAAACTGAATTGGTCCTTACATGGGGGTGCTCCAGTACCTGGAACCCTTCATTTTGGCCTTCTCCCCTGGTTTCTCCTCCTGTCCCCTCTTCTTCAGTAAAGACTTTAGGCATAACATTGAATGATCATCTTACCCTGCACTCCCAGATTAGTTCTGTTGTTTCTTCCTGCTTTATGATTCTTCGCACTATCCGAAAGATTTCACGCTTCTTTTCCACCTCTGCCCTTAAACTCATTGTTTTAGCTATGGTCATATCTCGCATTGACTACGGCAACGCCTTATACTCTGGTATCCCTGCTTATGATTTACGGCGACTTCAGATGGTTCAAAATCAGGCCGCCCGACTTGTCTATAACCTTCCCAAATTCCATCACGTCACCCCATTGCTCAAAGCCTTACATTGGCTTCCCATTCGGGAACGTTCCCTCTTCAAGATGGGCTGCATCACCTTTCAGGCCCGAGCAGGAATGGCCCCTGCATTTATCAATTCAGAAATCAAGGCCTATCTCCCCTGTAGAGAGTTGTGTTCCTCTGCCCAATTCCTCCTCTCGGTTCCTCGATTCAGGAGGAAGAAATTGGGAGGTATGAAATTCTCTACCCTCGCCCCTGTTTTTTGGAACACTCTTCCCTTTTCCCTCAGGTCCTCTTCTCATTATTTAGAGTTTCGAAAAGCTCTTAAAACCTTCCTTTTTTCACAAGCTTTTCCAAACTAGCGGCCCACTTCCTGCCCCTTTCATGGGTCTGCATCCCTAGCGCCAAGAAACCGCTTGATAGACGTGCGCTCTATAAATTTTTTAAAATTCTAATTCTGTGTGATGTTAGCTCTGCCAAGTTACTAGAATAGATTTATTTCCATTTATGAATGGAATTACCGTAGATAGAATCCTTATAATATGTGTGGAACCCAAATGTTTAAGTTTGGGTATGTGTTGTAACGGGCACACTATATTACATTTGTTATTAATGTCTCTGCTACTTCTTGATGCATGTTGTGGTGTAAAAATGTGTTCCTTTTGCGTAGCTTCGATGCCCATGAACAGACTACTTGCAATCCTCTGATTACACTTTTGTTCTATTCTTTATGATTGATTGAACATACATGGCCTAATTACGGATTTCAGCGGTTCATGAGCAGGCATACCCCACTGCCGTGCTCTTGCACCGCCAAAGGTCCCCCCACCGCCTGCCTGCCAAATTACAAGTTTAAAGCTGAGTGGTGAGCGAGCGGTGTGGTTGTCCCGCGGCGGTGCTTTAGAAAACAGGCGCCTCAATGGGATCACAAAACAAGGTTCATGCATGGAATGCAGTCAAAAGTCTATGCCGTGAACGAAATGGGGTGCATGCACACAGGGAGCAAATGTTGTGCCTGCCTGCAAACATCGAAATGCAGAGGAAGCAAAGGTTTCTTCTCTGCCACAGTTTTCATGACGGAGGACCCTCCATGACAGCGCCAGCGGAGAGGAGATTCGTAATATGCTTGGCGGGACTGCAGCGGTTCCTCCAGACATATTGCGGCCTCATGACTGCTGCACCACCTCCAGGAGTCGGAGCACCGGTGTGACAGTGGCTGGACCGCCACCACGGGACCCCTGCGAGTATGGTATGTCCTCGGACTGACAGACTTGTAATTAGGCCCAAAGTGTTCACGCTATTTATATCAATTGCTTCATCTCTCCATATTTCCTTTATGGTATTACTTTATGTTTCATTGGTATATTCAGCTATGATGCCTTGACGTGGGCCAATGCTGTCAAAAACTATATCAAGACAGTTAAGTGGACCATATTCCTGTTTTGTTTCCATGAAGAGCATTCCTCATAATGGTGCTTTGTTCACTAGTTTTCGTGCCTGACATTATGCTTTTGGTCGATACTTCAGGCTATTTTTAAACTTTGGCCTCGTCTTTCTTCAATTGCAGCATTTATTGGTTTGTTGCCTATTCTTTCTATTGATGATACCTATTTGATTATGCCCTATAGTCGGTGAATTTCAAATCTAACTTTTAGGGTGTCGATTAAAACCCTTGTCTAGAAATCTTGGGTATAAGGCTTGAGCTGTTCTAGTATTGTTCCCTTGTCTAACCTGTTTGATAGCAGCTTTGCGAGCATACTCCGAAGTTTACTTTTATTATTTTTTAATCTTTTCTTTTGTTTCCGCATAAGCTTTGCACTTTTGGGGAGCTTACCTCATCCGAGACCTGGGAGGGATGGGGTGGGGGGGGGGGAGGGGGGGGGGGTATTAGGTGCCTCAATCTTCATTTTCTGTATTTGTGATCGTTCGTGGTATATCTGAAAATGTTGTCACATTCACGTGGCTATGCTCTTTTGATCTGAGATCAAACTTTCCAATATAACAGGCTTATTCTTATCTTCTCTGGGTTCATCCGTATCAGTTTCACCATAGTGAATCACTGAAGTAATATGATTTTCTTTAGATGATCCAATAAAAGGGATGGTAGCTCCAGTAGGGTACACAACTTATCTGCTATTGGTGCACATCGACAAGTTAACAAGGTGTGATGTCAGGGATGCCTTCTAAGTTGTTAATTGTTTACTCCACATTAACTATACTTTTTGGGAGTATTTGCATCAATTCCACCTGCAATTCCAGTTTTTGTGTTTGCCAAGTTAACGCATTTGTTGCCACAAGTAGAGTGGTATTAATGCTGGTTAATAATAATGCATGCTTGTGGTTTGTCCTTACTGTGAGGGGCCTCTGCTATCCACACTTCCCCTCATTGTGTGCGATGTACATCATCTAAGAGTTTTGTATCAGTTGCGTGAAAGGCAAAACTGCCTGTTATGCTTTTAATGGAAGTATTACTCCTAGGTGACACAGCACAAGATGATGAAACTGACAAGAGATCTGTGATTGAGATATCCGCTGGACCCTCCAGTTCTTCATAGTTATTTTTATGATGGACCTGTGCAATGGTTTTAGCTCTGTTGACTGTGTTGTAATGCTTGAGAGTTATGGCCATCTTTTGGTGTTCCGCCTTTGACGTTTTTTGTTTTTGAATGATGGGAAACCATCAGTAGATATAGTGGGTGATGTCCATAAATCTATTAATCCTTTGTGTAATTGTTGTACTGTGGATCCAATGACGTTTGTCGTTTTGGTGGTATCTGGTGACCGGGGTCTAGGCGGAGATGGTGGGCTGTCTGGTGTTGTTGGAGGGCTGGATGGTTGCTGAGTCAGGAGTTTGGTCATTGAAGTTGTAGAGGTTTTTGATCTTCAGGTGCAAGTAGGATCCAAGCTTGTCACAGAGGTCCTGGGAAGGGGTGATGTCCGTGGCTTCACTGGCGGGCTTGGTGAATTCCTGGATGATGCTGAAGAGTTCCTTGGAGTTTCTTTAGTTGGTAAGGATTTTGTTGTGGATTAAGGTTCTTTTGGTAGTTCTGATGGGTTGGTGGTAGTCCGTCATGGCGTTCTTGTAGGTGGTGTGGTTTTCAGGTGTCCTGCTGTTTCTCCAGGGCTAGGAGAGCTGCACTGCCTCCTTGACCACCGGTTGCCATGGTGGGCTCTGGGTTCACCTACATTTAGAAGACATAATTCTGGTCTCACTCCGAAGGATTTTGCGCTTGGCAGGGAACATTATGAGCCTAGTAAGGGTGCTGGTTTTCCGGTGGTCCAAAGTTATATATTGTGATATGTGCATTTTTTCTAAAAAGGTTTACATTGTTGGTACTGAATACATCATTTATGATGTTTGCCATGTGGCCAATTCGCTGGCCCTCCTTGTACTGATTATATAGTAAATTTCATTGTGCAACCTATGCGCTTTCTCCTAACTCTGCATCACATGCTAAGTACTTACTGATATATGTTGTGGTTACCTTGCTTTGTCCTGGACAACAAGTATTATCAGAGTATTTATGATGTATTTAGAATGTGTAAAATATTTATGACTTTTGCAGCTTTGGTCTACGTGATATAATATATATTATATATTTTCATTCTGTCCTGTGTGGAGTCTCTTTTGTGGTGTATTTCTTGTGTTTCTGTGTGATTGTGCTGAGCATACGCTTTACACATTGCCTCTCAGGATAAGCCTGACTGCTCTGCACCAAGCTACCAGAGGGAGAGCACAGGTTATCTTTGGTGCGTAACTTACTTGCCCTGACTAGAGTGGTGGGTTCTGCCTGGCTTAGGTTCATACCCTAGCCAAAGAGATACCCCGTTTTTAACATCCAGAAACACAGCAAGTGCACAGGCAAAGGTAACTCAGAAGGAGCTCCTGTCAATTATGATAATAGAGAAGTTAATACAGGAGTAATTGAAAGACCAAACAAGGTTACCAGAAGCTCATAAGCCATTGATCTAGTGGCATAGGAATGAAGAAAAGTGCCCAGAACTCAGCAGTTTGGCAAAAACAGATCTGTCATGAAGTGAAACCAGTGTATCCTCTGACGGGTTATTAGTGCAGGGGAGCAATTCTCATGGACAGAGGAACCAAACTGTCTCCTCAAATTGTGGAAATACTCACAATAATTAAAACGAACACGTATTTTATCACTAAAACTTTGAAGATTTCAAAAGACAGAAGAGGATGAGGAGGATTTCTCAGGTATTATGACAACTCATACTTCAGTGATATGAAGATGAATCGTGCATGCTGAACTAATAACACAATGTCTTGTGTAAAACAAACAATACTTCAATGGAACAGAACCCATTTGCTGGGTCAAGATATGCAAATAAAACAATGTTGTGCATGCTATGCTCTTCAAAGACAATGGTCTCAGACAATTATTTCTGCTCAATCAATAATAACCTTCTCTTAGTCATGGGGCATGTCCAGCGGATCAGCCCAGGTACATTCAATGATTATTTGTGTATAATCAAACCAAAAAAGCAACAGCAATAATTATGAATCCAGGGCAATTTTAATTCATTGCAATCATGGCTATCTCAGTGTATAAAAAGAGAATTTTGGTTGCCCAAACTGGAGTATGCGCAGGAAACTGAATATAGAGTGCTAGAATAGAGAGGTATAGAAAGAACGTAGAATAAGGAGTACTTCAAATTTTTATATACAAGCAATAGATTCAAACAATGTACAATTTACAGATGGCCTGGCGTGTAATAAATTCAAACCAATTTCTTATGGAGACAATGCTTCCAAAGTTATATTGCACACAAAAGTGTATGACAACATCCAGGGCAAAGATTCTATGGCGTCGACGTTTCAACTCGTCTTTAAGGCCTTATGGAAAATTAAACCTTGGCCATGCGAGTCTTCATCAGGACTATTAATATGGGCAGCCAGAAGAGTAGCACAAACCCTGAAACAGATCGAATATATGTATAAGGCTGTTGCATAACCAAAATGATTGTATTAGCTATAAATGAGATTTTGGCTTACCTAATCAGTATAGGTGACAGGGGGGGTGATGTTTTCGATCTCACACCCAGGGATAGGGAATTACTACCTAAAAATATAACAAAAATGGTCACTGGACCAATCCTATAGTAATTATAATTCACTAATAGGACCTCCTGATTATATAAAATTACCTTATTCACAAGGTGGGTCTGGGTTGTAAGTTTAATCCAATCATGCAGGCACTAAATCTCTGCTTCCTCAATTTTCATGGAAATTAATCAGGTCCTATTTACAAAGGGAGGGAAAGGGACTCATGAGGAATTAATCTTAAAAACATGCAGTCATCCTTTGTATATAAACAAGGATATTCGATTTAATCTCACCCATTTTGGCTTCCAAACGGCCCCTTCAATCGGCCAGTTTGAGGGTAAAAACGAAGTCAATGGGAGTAGTGTACAACCGCCCTTCGGTTCTCGCTGCGAGTCGAGTACCTAAATGTCCAATGGGAATCGGGTCAGTTGCAGCATCTAGTAAGATCAAATTTGTAAAAATCAAAGCGGTTGAAGACCGCACTCACCAGTTGAGTTATCAGTCACACAGAACAGCTCGGCGTTTAGTTCCGAGTGTGTCTAACGTCCGTCATAGAAAGAGAGGACGGACTGTATGGAGACGACGGACTGAATCCACCGGCATGCCGGGACTACAAGACTTATATCTGCTAAGTTCCGTGCTCATGGGGGTATATGTCAAGCTCAAAGGGCTCCCTTCGTGATGATTGACAGCTCATTACGGTGCGCGGCTGCATTTTGTTTAAGGGGTGTATAATTACCCATAGTGTGTCGGCCATTTTAGGTTGGGACCGCCGATCATTGCATTCACATTGCAATACACAAGAGCATAATCGGTTTAAAGGTTAACATATTAGACATATTTAAATTCTGAAACCGAATGCAGAAATATTATACAATTCCATATAAGCCGGTACAATTGTTCTTACATTTCAAGGTATGATACAATTTAACATTTTGCTTAACGCATTCGTGCAATAAGTAACCATCAACAGTAAAATTCATATCCATGCAGCAGAATGTTCAGATACATAATAATACAGTGCACATGGTCATGCAAGGGGAAAGCCACTCAGGTCTGCAGATTGGTCAACCCGTGATTGAGTTTATTGCACCAGGCTAGTATTGCTCATGATGTCTAGTCAAGCGCTACTCTGCTGTCATGGCAAACTAAACCTTCAGGAGAGTTACCTGTCTATTTATTTCCTCCTGTTCGTTAAGTCCCTGGTTCACAGTGTTAAGTGAATATATCCATTTACATTCCCTTAAACTGAGTATATTACCAAAGTCACCACCACGTGCAGGCGCTGTAACCTTCTCAATCACCCACCACCTGAGGCTGTTACAATCATGGCCAAAAGTGGTGAAATGATCAACCAGTGGTGCTCCTGGTGTTTTGCATCTAATGCGACTGCAATGCTGGAGGATTCTACATTTCACTCTTTGTGTAGTTTGACCTACATATAAGAATCCACAAGGGCATATGATCACGTAAATAACCCCTGCAGTATTGCAGTTGCTGTGTTGTTTTAGAATGTGCGTTTTGTTATTATATTATTATTATTATAATATAATATATTATATAATATAATATATTCTGTTCTGTGTGACTGATAACTCAACTGGTGAGTGCGGTCTTCAACCGCTTTGATTTTTACAAATTTCATCTTACTAAATGCTGCAACTGACCCGATTCCCATTGGACATTTAGGTGCTCAACTCGCAGCGAGAACCGAAGGGCGGTTGTACACTACTCCCATTGACTTCGTTTTTTACCCTCAAACTGGCCGATTGAAGGAGCCGTTTGGAAGCCAAAATGGGTAAGATTAAATCGAATATCCTTGTTTATATACAAAGGATGACTGCATGTTTTTAAGATTAATTCCTCATGGGTCCCTTTCCCTCCCTTTGTAAATAGGACCTGATTAATTTCCATGAAAATTGAGGAAGCAGAGATTTAGTGCCTGCATGATTGGATTAAACTTACAACCCAGACCCACCTTGTGAATAAGGTAATTTTATATAATCAGGAGGTCCTATTAGTGAATTATAATTACTATAGGATTGGTCCAGTGACCATTTTTGTTATATTTTTAGGTAGTAATTCCCTATCCCTCGGTGTGAGATTGAAAACATCACCCCCTGTCACCTATACTGATTAGGTAGGCCAAAATCTCATTTATAGCTAATACAATCATTTTGGTTATGCAACAGCCTTATACATATATTCGATCTGTTTCAGGGTTTGTGCTACTCTTCTGGCTGCCCATATTAATAGTCCTGATCAAGACTCGCATGGCCAAGGTTTAATTTTCCATAAGGCCTTAAAGACGAGTCGAAACGTCGACGCCATAGAATCTTTGCCCTGGATGTTGTCATACACTTTTGTGTGCAATATAACTTTGGAAGCATTGTCTCCATAAGAAATTGGTTTTAATTTATTAAACGCCAGGCCATCTGTAAATTGTACATTGTGTGAATCTATTGCTTGTATATAAAAATTTGAAGTACTCCTTATTCTATGTTCTTTCTATACCTCTCTATTCTAGCACTCTATATTCAGTTTCCTGCACATACTCCAGTTTGGGCAACCAAAATTCTCTTTTTATACACTGAGATAGCCATGATTGCAATGAATTAAAATTGCCCTGGATTCATAATTATTGCTGTTGCTTTTTTGGTTTGATTATACACAAATAATCATTGAATGTACCTAGGCTGATTTGCTGGACATGCCCCATGACTAAGAGAAGGTTATTATTGATTGAGCAGAAATAATTGTCTGAGACCATTGTCTTTGAATAGCATTTATTACCCGGGTCTCTTTGACGTTCTGGGTCACCCCATTGTCTTAATGGTGCATGCTATGCTCAGTATTAAAGGATCAGATGGGCAATTAAGGACACATGTTTTGGCTCACTGACAAACAAATACAACTGTAGGAAAGTTCCTCTATTTGAATGATGACCCTCCCAAGTTTTGGAATGACAATGCTGGGTGTTTGACTCTGCAGTACTCTTGGCCCTCCTGTTCAGGCCCTAGTGCATGTGCTCTGACCCCTCAAAGTATGTGCATACATTTCTAATCCCTTATTGGCATATGCAACCTTCTTATAAATCTCTACGAAATGCTAAAAGAGGTACCCAGTGATGGTAAGTTAAATGTCACTAGTGGACAGCAGCACTTAATTGTGCCCCGACTACAGCGACAAGGTGAAAACATGACTCTTGGCCTGCCACTGTAGCTGTGTCAGGCAGCACTCAAACTGCCAACTTGACATGGCAAAGGAAACCCTCTTTTGGAAGGGGTGGCCATTACTCACGGCGAAGTCAGCCTGAATAGTAGTGACAAGGATAAGGAGAGCACAGGGATGGAGAGTTCAGGAACGAGCAGCGCGGTGGGTCTCTCTGATGTTGAGCTGCCAGACGTTACCCCACAGACAGCAGATGGACTATTTGGGTGATCTGCTTGAGGAGGGCACACGGCACGAAATGGTAGGATACCGGTGGTGACTCTGGGGTCTAAGTTCCCAACCGACACACTGGGAGAGAGCCTACAAGAATTAAGGGGACCCATTGGGTGAATTATCTCCAACAGGGGGTTGGGGGGTTCTGGGACCAACTGGGGTGAACCACGCACCACCCTTTTTCTATGGTTCTTTGTATGATTGTCTTTGTTTGGATGGGGGCCTGTTTTCGCATACCTGTCCTGGGGAGTGGGAGTTGGATAAAGTTGGAAGTTAGGGGTGGGTGGGGGGATCCAGACATGTCGCTATGGGGGCTTTCTGGGGTCAGGGACTAGATTTGGAACCATGGACACCTCCGTAGGAATCAAAACTGTGTCCTGGAATGTTAGAGGGATGCACACTATGGGCTGACGACACAAAATGTGAGTACTTAGCCAGGACGACATCTGATCATAATCCGTTACTGGTGTCCTTGAATTGTGTTAGAATTAGGTCCACTATCCCCAGCTGGCGCCTTCGCCCGGAAACACTGGAAGGCCAGACCTTTAGAACTACCAAAGGTATTGCTATAGAGGAGTACTTCCAGAACAACACTAACACGTCCTCTAGCCTGCATAATGAGTGGTATGCATTTAAAGTGGTGATACGAGGTCGATGCATTGGGAAGGCGGTGGAAGTTCGTAAAACCTTACTGAACGATGTACAGAATGCAAAACAATGGCTCCGGGAGATAGAAAGGGAAAGGCCCGGACGGAGGACAGACAGGGGGATCTCATGGCAGCCAGGGAGGCGTTGGCGGCGCAGGTAGAGTGGTTAAGGGCATACGTAGCATGGGCACACGCAGAGAGGGACAAATCTGGGGCACTGTTGGCTTGGCTGGCCAACCCGGTGCACAGGGGAACGCCGATTCTAGAGCGGCGAGGCGAGGGTGACACAACATATTATGGGCAACAGGCTATCAACACACAGTTTCTGTCATATTACACTACACTGTACCATAGTCGGGTATATCCTAGAGTTCTAGAGAAGGGGGGATTCCTGGACATTGAACTTCCGCAGGTTACGGCAGAGGATGCAGAGGCCCCTGGTCTAGCAGTGGAGCTGGGAAAGATCAGAGGAGCCATAAAGCGTATGGCCCAGGACAAAACCCCTGTCACCGATGGGCTGCCGGTGGAGTTCTATGCCACCTATGTAGATTTGTTGGCCCCCCAGTTGTTAACCGGTCAAAGCAGGATGGCTACCTGCCTAGTTCAACTAGAGAAGCAGCAATTATACCGCTCCTTAAGCCAGATAAACTGATGTGGGATCGCACTGCCTATCGCCCTCTCGCGATGCTTAACCTCGATTATAAGATCTTAAATAGTATTTTGGCCAGTTGATTGATGGTTCATATGACTGCAATTGTGCATGGGGTTTATTCCTAGCCAGAACATGGCGATGAATATACGAAGGCTGTGTCAACTGGAACATGGCTCGGTTGGTGGGGAGGGAGAGGCGTGCATACTATCGATTGATATTGAAAAGGCCTTCGATAGCCTTGAGTGGCCATATTTGATCAGGGTCCTTCGGGCATTTGGACTGGGCAAGGGGTTTGTGGCTTGGACGCAGATTCTATATAACCGCTCGACTGCCAGGGCTCAATGGGAGGCGTGATTTCAGAGGCCTGCAGCATGGACAGCGGGACGAGGCAGGGTTGCCCGTTGTTGCTTCTCCTGTGCGCTCTGGCAATAGAGCCACTAGCTGTCCATGCATGATCGGGGTGGTATTACAGGGGCCTGGACGGGGTGGATCAGGCGCACCACATTGCCTTGTATGCCGACGACCTTTTAATGTTCCTTGCCAATGCTGCTGAGGAGTTACAGGGGGCCCTAGAATTGCTGGCTAGCTTGGGGCGGATTGCAGGACTCAAAGTTAATTGGAATAAGACGTGTCTTTTCCCGGTCTGCGGGGTTAGAGCTGAACCACTGGAAGGACTGAGTGTGAGAAGGGAAAGCAGCTGCTTGCCTTATTTGGGAGTTTGAATTCATCATGAGCCTTCTGACTTGCTCAATGGCAATATAGGACGGGCAATGAGAGCTGCCAAGAGCAACTTCAATTTTTGGGGGACTCTGCCTCTGTCGTTAGCGGGGACGGTGGCATTGCTAATGATGGTAACCCTGCCCCGCCTCTGTTACTATTTTGGCTCACTGCCCATATGGATCCCTGGGAAATATTTTACCCAGCTAAACATCATGGCTATGTTTTTTTTTTTATTGGGCCCCGGGAGGCGTAGAGTGGGGCTGAACACCATGATGCGCCCTAGGCAGGAGGGAGGGCTGGCAGCCCCTGATTTCGAGGCATATTATCATGCGGCCCAATTTCAATGGTTCACGCAGTGGATGGCAGGGGGGCTGCGGGTAGATGAGGACCAAAGGAATATGGACCTGGGGCTCCGCCGTCTCTATCGGGCTCTCCTTTAGCTGCCAGTGCACGAGAGGGAGGTGCCGATGGACCTGTGGGTCGGGTGTCAGTGCTGGAATCGCGCCACAAGGAGAAATAAGGTGGGACCCTCGTATGCACCTGAGATTCCACTATGTCTCTGTGAGGTGTTGCCGCATGGGGGAGACTGGCGGAGATTGAGGGACTGGGAGGACCTGGGGATCTTCAATATTGGGGACCTTTATGAAGATGGTACGCTTCTACGCTTCCACGCTTTCAAGACCTCATGAAAAGGTATGAAATACCCAGACAAGACTTTCTCTTACATGCGGCATTGACGATAGCCATTTGTCAACACTGGAGAAAAGGGATGGAGGACCCACCGACTTTCTCCCCTGTCAGTAAGTGGTCTCTTCAGCGGAAAAGGTCAAGGCGGTTTCCTGTCTGTATAGGCGAATTACGCAGGGGTTCAGAACTTCCTTGGAGGGGCTGCGCTTTAAATGGGAAGCAGACCTGGGGACACCTATAGAGGAAAAGCTGTGTGAAACGTTGATGGAACGGGTGTGGAAATGCTCTAGAAATGTGAGATTTCAACTAATACAATTTTATGTGTTCCATCAAGCATATCTCACAACTCACAAAATGAACAAGTTTTTTGGATCACTCACAGCCTGCCCACGGTGCAAACTAGAAAATACCACAATTGTTCATATGCTCTGGGAATGTCCACTGTTACACGGGTTTTAAGGGAAGGTCATGACCAGAATGCATGAGGTAACAGATAGGGAGATTCAGAAGACCCCGGGGTTTTGCCTGCTAAACTGGCTCCTCCAAACTGCCCGCAATAAAGTCATCAGTACATTTATGGACTAGGGTTAGTCCTAGCCAAAAGAGAGATTATTAGCCACTGGAAGTTGGTCACTGCACCTAGTGCCTCACGTTGGCTGAGGGAATTTATAAAGTGGGCTGACTGTGAGGGGATTTTCAGACTACAAATGGCTCAGAGTACCAATAATGACAAATTGTTGAAAGCGGCTAGGGCATAGGAAGCGATGGTGGACTTGCTCAAGAGCCCGGCTGACGACAGTGCCTGATCCTCTAACAAGAGGGACACGTGCCTGTGACTTGGAACATTGCCTTTGGTGAACTGGGGGGGTGGATGCTACGTCGTGAGACTGGCAGGAAGAGCATGCCCCTAAGTGGACGCTTTCTTTCTGACACAATGATTCAGATAGGACTCCAGGAGTGAATGAGGTGTGACATGGTGAGGTACAAGGTAGAGCGGCATGTCTGGTGAGGAGGGGGGGTAGGACTTGAGGGGGAGGGGGGAGGGGAGAAGGGAGAAGTTGTTTTTCAAGTTAACTCATGGAATGTCGGGGTGCACTGAACCATGGTCAAGATTGGAGCGGCAAAGCTTGGACGACCTAACTGGTGGGGAGGTCGCATCATCCTAGCATTTTTGGCTGGGCGGACAGCTCCGAGACTTTGGATGGTGATGAGGGCCTCGAGGAGCCTGAACTGATTGCGATTATGACATAACATATGTCCATGGTGTTCAATAATGTAATCCTATGTGCATTGTATAATCTGATTGTAGATGTATTTACATCTGAAGGTAATGAATAAAATCTGTTTACAAAAAAAAAAAGTTATTCTTCATATTTGATCCCGCCCACATATGTACTTGCAAAATGCAACTCATTATGTAGTAAGTAGAACCTCATCACCCATGCAGCTCTAAGTTCAAGATCATAAATGGTTTGAAGTAATAGTGCAAATGGCCCAGTACCTATTTGGTTCTTGGAGGAGCTGGTCAGAGGGGCAGCTCAATCAGTTCAGCAGCGTTACTTAGGGCCAGATTTCTCATACTTTCATTAAGTGCAGCAATACACCTTGCTGCACTGCGTGTAATAGAGAGGGCAGAAATGCGCAATATTTAACATTATATGGTGCATTCTTGTCCTCTCCTTGCGCTGACATACAATGGGGCGCCTTACACCAACACAAGCACCCTTGCACTGTGGGGCAAGGCTGCCTGTGTTGTAGGCAGAATTGATGTTGTGCATGCACAAAAACAAGCCTCAGAGGCATTTATCTCTTTCTAAGTGGGCTGCAGAATGCAGCCCACTTAGAAAACCCACTTAGAAAGAGGAAACTGCGCCGAGGCCTTTTTTTGACGCATTCCCAAGTTTACCTGTTATGGTAAATCTGGGAATACGTCAAAATCCATTGGTAAATGCATGGGAACACCCACGCTCCAACCATGGAACGCCTTCCCAGGACAGAGTAACACTAGGCTGCAACTTTCACCGCCTTGAGTTACTCCAGATTTTCCAAGCCACGCAGGGCCATGCAAGGTGGCCTTGTGTGCTTTGGTGAATTTAATCCCAGGTTTGGCGTCGCCTTGCAAGGGCGACGCAAAACCTTGATAAATGTGGCCCTCAATGTTTAGGCCTTTGGGCCATATGTATCCACATTCCGTTTTGCGATTTCTAAATAGCGATTTTTAAGGAATCGCTATTTAGAAATCGCAAAATGGTATGTATGTAGAAATTCGCTTCTTTTTAGCGATTCCTTAAAATTCCTTAATTGTGATTAGCAAATTGCTAATCGCAATTAAGGAATAATTTCCCATTCATTTCTATGGGCCAGGAGGCCCGTAGGAATGAAGGGGAAATTTGCGATTCGCACTTTGCTAATCGCAAATTGAGAATATTTTCAAGGGTGCAGGGGTGTCCAAAGGACACCCTGTTGCACCCCTGAAATCTGCATGGGTGCACATGTGGCGCACATACATGCCCTAAGGGCATGTATGTATGTCACATGGCACTTTGAAAAATGAAAAAATATGCATTTTGAAAGGAATTCGCAACTTACCACCAACTAGTAGTTGGTGGTAATTTGCGATTCCTTAAGGCCAATTTGCTATGTTTTTTGGCTTCCTACATTGCATTTGAGGAATCGCAAAATGTGCGATTCCTTAAATGCAATCGCAAGATAAGGAATCGCAAATTTTGCGATTCCTTATTTTTCAAGCAGATTGCCTTGATGCATACCATTTGTCCAAAATACATTCGCAAACGCCAAAATTCTGCGAATTTCGGCGTTTGCGAAGTCAATTTGGCTTGATACATATGGCCCTTAGTTATATAAGTGGCAGAGGGCTATTCACAGTTCATAGAAGAACTAGCACATGCTGGAGGAGGCTGTGAATTCCTGCTCCCGGCACTCCACTGGTCAAAGTCAGCACTGCATGCATCCAGCCTTTTGAAAGGGCACACTCTGGCAATAATTTCACAACCGTGCACGCTTGCCCTGGGGGGCGGCGGGGACCAAATCACACAGGCGACATATATTTCTTAATGGGGCCATTGTATGTATGATACACCGAAATAGAGCAAAAAAGCCAATCCCGCCCACAATTATTCATCATTGACACCAACTGGGCAGTCACCCTACAATAGACCAATGAAGAGAACTCCCTCAAAGAGAAGTAGAGTGGGTACAACTCTGCTATCGGCTGGTAGGCAACAAGTTTGTATTCGGTCCCTCAAATATATGATTAACAAAGAAAATAACATTTAATGAAAACAGTAGGACAGCTGTGACACAGAGATGCAAAGTTGGTTATTCGCTCATTAATTGTAGCCGATCAGTAGGGACCAGTGGTAGAAGTGGGCAGGGACGGTAGGGCACGGCGTGCCCCTACTTCTAAAAATTATTCCTGTCCGTTCCCCTACTTTTTACTCTCTAAAAAGCATCCCGGGACGGCAAGAATAGTCCTCCTTAAAAACGATCACTTTTTTCCATTAGATTCCAGGGGCTGCTCACACTTCTCGTTGAACTCCAGAGGCTGAAGCAGCTCCTCCCTGACCTCGCACAGACTGCAGGCAGGCCCATTGTCATTCCAATTGTAGCCGATTAGCCCCTTTTGAATGACAATGCACCAGCGGTGCTCACTTAAAACTTGGCTATTCAGTAAAGTGTTTGGCTCTGACACATAATGTCTGCTCTCCCCGGAGTATTAGCGCCATCATACCTTCGGGTGAAAGTGCACTCTATAAATTTGATCTTGTATCTTTATTGGTGGTTGGCCTGAAGTTTGCAAATTAACTGTTTTTAATGGAAAACATTTGCAATATTTTATGGTGGAGGCCTGGAGTTAAATATACCTTTTCTCCATTTTCTTGTGTGTTTTTTGTGAATTTTTTTAATGATTTATGTATTTTTTCATTGTCATGTTGTTTTAACCTTTGGGGCCTGGTCTGCACTGCACTAGGCCATGAGTGTATTTTTTTATATAGTTTCATATTATCACTAATCATTTAGTGGGTTGTGGAAAGATTAAATTCAAAATGTAAGTTCTTTTTTCTCTAAATGTACCTGTTGGTGGCTAGGTTTGGGGTTGCTCTCAGAGTTCTGGCCCATGTAGCCAGGCATCTTCTTCTGTTCTCAGCTAACTTCTTCTTCACCATTTGCTTGTGTACCATTTTTTCGTGAGTTTGTTTATGTGTGACATTGTTGATACTGTGTTTGAGGTATTCTTAATCCTAATTTAGTTTCCGTTTTTGGCTTTGCTGATTTAATGGTGGTGGGTAAAGGGCAGGTGCATGTATGTGGGCCCAGTCACATTGGGTAAATAAATAATATCCTTGCCATCCTTTTCCTGCAATGCTACATGAGGCTTTTCAGAGGTGGGGAGGCAGGGTGCGGCAACTGTGTTCTTTGTTTTGTATACCTCCTGCATTGCTATCCATGCAGTGATAGCTATTTTTGTTTTGCCAGTGAATATGTTTACCATAGGCCACCATTTCGTTTTTGCGCGCTATGTCTTCATATGTGCTAGCAATGCAGCAGTGGTGTGAGAAGTTGGCCTGGTACATGATGTCCACTAATTAAAGTGGTACAAAAGGGGGTGGTGATGGACGGAGCATCTGAACCAATCAAACACTCACACCCAGTCAACAGATCTGGGTTTAATCCATCGCCGTTCTTTAGCCCACTCTACCACCCCTGTTCAGACATGGCCATATGCAAATCAGTCTGACCCTGTGCCTCATGGGAACAGTCCAGCCCGAACTGCCAAGCCATGCCTTCCCTGGACCGGAAACAAGTTTACTCGGACCAGTTTCTGGCATTCCAGCCGTCTTCAACGGGAGAATACGTGACTACTTCCACTCTTGTTTAGCAAGGTATGTTTTTCCCACAATTACTTGGAACCTTTGTGAGTTTAAAGTCCCCTTTCAAACTCCCCAAGAAGATCCAGTAGTGAAGCGAGCATCTGCTTCTGTTAGTCACTACAAGACTTGTGAACCTGAAAATTGTGGTGGTAGAGCTACAGGACCCCCTTTAGACCTCCGTGGCTGTCCAGGAAAGCATAATTTCTGCAACAGCAGGAATGAGCAGGTTGTAATTCCTGTTCACTCTTTGACTCCGGGCAGAGACCTCTTGCCAATGGTTGGCATCTTTTGGCACCTGTTACACAATCACAAAAGCATGAGGTTCTGGGGCACTTTGATAAGAAGAAAACCTACTTGTACTACACAAAAATATAGAACTATTGCAAAAAACAGCCTGGAGTGGCGGGAGGATAGAAAAGCAAAGGGGAAGCATCCCTGATGTACCTTTCAGAAGATACTGTGCCCAGCAGTGACGGGACAGAAGAGGCAACAGGAAAGGAGAAGTAATAGGGCAGTAGAGGTGACCGGGGCAGGAGAAGTGACGGGCAGGAGAAGTAACGGGCAGGAGAGGTGATAGGAAAGGAGAGGTGACGGGAAAGGAGAAGAAGTGAAGTGAATGGGCAGGAGCGGTGAATAGGCATGGGCAGGAGTGGTAACCGGGAAGGAGCAGTGAACGGACAGGAGCAGTGAATGGACAGGAGCAGTGAACAGGGCAGGAGCAGTGAACAGGGCAGAAGTGACGGGGCAGGAGCAGTGACGGGACAGGAGAAGTGACAGGGCAGGAGAGGTGACAGGGCAGGAAAGGTGACAAGGCAGGAGAGGTGACAGGAAAGGAGAGGTGACGGGGCAGGACAAGAGATGGGGCAGGAGAAGTGAAGGGGCAGGAGCGGTGATTAGGCATGGGCAGGAGCGGTAACCGGGCAGGAGCAGTGAAGGGATAGGGGCAGTAAACGGATAAGAGAAGTGAACGGGGCAGGAGAAGTGATGGGACAGGAGAAGTGATGGGGCTGGAGCGGTGATCGGGCAGGAGCAGTGAACGGGCAGGAGCAGTGAAAGGGCGGGAGCAGTGAACTGGCAGGAGCGGTGACGGAGCAGGAAAAGTGACGGGTCAGGAAATGTGACGAGGCAGGAAAAGTGACAGGCCAGGAGCAGTGACGGGGCAGGAGAGGCAACAGGAAAGGAGAGGTGACTGGGCAGGAGAGGTGACTGGGTAGGAGAAGTGACAGGCAGGAGAAGTGCCGGAGCAGGAGAAGTGACGGAGCAGGAGAAGTGACGGGCAGGAGAGGTGATGGGGCAGGAGAGGTGATGGGGCAGGAGAGGTGACGGGGCAGGAGAGGTGACGGGGCAGGAGAGGTGACAGCACATGAGCAGGAGCGGTAACTGGGCGGGAGCGGTGAAAGGACAGGAACGGTGAAAGGACAGGAGATGTGAACAGGGTAGGAGCAGTGATGGGGCAGGAGCAGTGATGGGGCAGGAGAAGTGATGGGGCAGGAGAGGTGACGGGGAAGGAGAGGCAACAGGGCAGGAGAGGTGACCGGGCACAAGAAGGGATGAGCAGGTGACATGACAGGCAGGTGATGTGATGGGCAAGAGAGGTGATGGGCAGGAGAGGTGACAGGGCAGGAGAAGTAATGGGGCAGGAGCGGTGATTAGGCATGAGCAGGAGTGGTAACCGGGCAGGAGCGGTGAATGGACAGGAGCAGTGAATGGGACAGGAGCAGTGAACGGAGCAGGAGCAGTGAACAGGGCAGGAACAGTGAACGGGGCAGGAGCAGTGAACGGGTCAGGAGCAGTGAACGGGGCAGGAGCAGTGAACGGGGCAGGAGCAGTCAACGGGGCAGGAGCAGTCAACGGGGCAGGAGCAGTGAATGGGGCAGGAGCAGTGAATGGGGCAGGAGCAGTGAACGGGGCAGAAGTGACGGTGCAGGAAAAGTGACAAGACAGGAGATGTGACGGGACAGGAGAAGTGACAGGACAGGAGAAGTGAAGGGACAGAGGAAGTGACGGGCAGGAGAAGTGACGGGCAGGAGAGTGACGGGCAGGAGAAGTGACCGGGCAGGAGAAGTGACCGGCAGGTGACGTGATGGACACGTGACATGACGGGCAGGTGACATGACAGGGCAGGAGAGGTGACCGGCCCGGAGAAGTGACCGGGCAGGAGAAGTGACCGGGCAGGAGAAGTGACGGGCAGGTGACGTGACAGGGCAGGAAAGGTGATGGGACAGGAGAGGTGATGTGGCAGGAGAGGTGAAGGGGCAGGAGAAGTGGCGAAGCAGATAAGTGATGGGGCAGGGGCGGTCATTAGGCATGAGCAAGAGCGGTAACCGGGCAGGAGCGGTGAACGGACAGGAGCAGTGAACAGGGCAGGAGCAGTGAACAGGACAGGAGAAGTGACGGGCAGGAGAAGTGAAGCGCCAGGAGAAGTGACATGGCAGGAGAAGGGAGGGGGCTGGGGATTTGACGAAGCAGGAGTGTTGATCGAGCATGAGGATTGACTGGACAGGAGCAGTGAAAGGGCAGGAGCAGGCATTTCCCAGGGCGACTGGAAGGGTAGGGGGCTAGTTTAGTTTGGGGGGGACCGGTTTTGAACAAGTGCAGGAGTTTTAAAAACACTGCAAAGTTCTTCGTATATTCAGCAGGTTTCGGTCAACAATACATGTGCCAAGATAACTTTGGTGATCAATGTACCTGCTGGAGAGAGATGGGAGCATGTTTTGTCTAGTGGCTGTTTTACTCATCCAAGGTAGCGCAGAGGGGTAATATGCCTGTTGCAAAGAACATGTACCATGCATATCAAAGAGCAATATTTTATGTGCATAGTTCAGTGGGTACTGCTTTGTGTTCACTTCCTGAATGAAAGGACACTTGAATACATATGGCCTGGCAGTTCGGGCTGGACTGTTCACATTGGGTGCAGGATCAAGACTGATTTGCATATGGCTGGGTCCAAACTGGAATGGCATGGTGGGCAAAAAACGATGGATTTAAGCCCAGATCTCTGAACTAGGATGAATGCATGACATTTTTCTGCATTCTGTCCATCAATTGTTCTTTTTGCATTTGTCACCCCGAGTGGGACAGGTATGCTCAGACGTGAGTCCTGTGCTCTCCATGCCACTGGAATCAAGCTATCCTGGCTGATGAGGGCTGAAAGCCCGAAACCGGTCCTAGGATGCTTGTTTCCAGTCCAGGGAGGACCTGGCCTGGCAGTTCGAGCTGGACTGTTCCCATTGGGTGCAGGATCAAGACTGATTTGCATATGGCTGGGTCCAAACTGGAATGGCATGGTGTGCAAAACACGATGGATTTAGGCCCAGATCTTTGTGCTGGGGTGAATGTATGACATTGTTCTGAATTCTGTCCATCAGTTGTTCTATTTGCTTTTGTCACCTAGAGTGGGGCGGGTATGCCCAGACGTGGGTCCCGTGCTCTCCATGCCACTGGAATCAAGCTATCCTGGCTGATGAGGGCTGAAAGCCTGAAACCGGTCCCAGGGTGCTTGTTTCCAGTCCAGGGAGGGCCTGGCCTGGCAGTTCAGGCTGGACTGTTCCCATTGGGCGTAGGATCAAGACTGATTTGCATATGGCTGGGGCCAGGCTGGAATGGTGAGCAAAGAAACTACGGATTTAGGCCCAGATCTCTGTACTGTGATGAATGTATGACATTGTTCTGCATTCTGTCCACTAGTTATTCTTTTTGCTATATTATGATTGAGCTGCTACTTGGCTAACATGAATGTGAAGGAGCCTTTGTGGGTTTCCGTGAGTCTAGATTCTCCTGAAGAGTCCCTTTCTCTTCTGAGCCCTGCTTAACACATGTGTACAGGAGGAGCCCTGTATTCATGACCTCAATGTTTGAAACAATAAATAGTCATGGATTTCTGAACAATGAGAGTAAAAGCATTAAGGTAACATGTTGTTCCTGCTTATATTTTGTACGCTTTACATAAACCTGTATTGCCTATGAGTGTTTGCTTTTTCCTGAATTAAACCTCAAATAAACATGTTTATACATTGTTTGAATTAAATAACGTAATAAGCTGTAACTGGTCAGCTACCCAATTACTACTTATATTTGTTTTAGCGTAGATAATGTTTCTTCTATTTTCTACACATTGGTGCGATTTCCAATCACCCTCCAGAGCCTAAAATATATCCCTGTGCTCATCTCTTTTTTTTTCTGGGACATTTTCGCTCGCATGCTTCTCAGCGGGACTCCTTTACGTGTCAGGAGACAGCGCCGGCGCTTCTCTGCGGGGTGCCAGTACTTCATGCATTACGTCCTTTTATTTAAAGCCCTGGTTAGCTACGTGGAGAAAATAAAGCTGTCTGCAGAAGACCTCTGGAGCTGCTGCTCTGCCTCCTATGCCTGGAAGACGATGGAAAGTCATCTTTCCATTATTCATATTTCTCTGCACTAAGAACAGAAATAAAAGCGATGAAATAATTTCCAATTGCGGATATTTCATAAGAATATTTTGCGATAACAGTATCCGCGACGGCACAGACATGACATAAATTGCAGGCTCCACCAAGCATGATTCAGTGGGCATCTCTGAGCTCCCTGGTCATGTACCACTCAGTTTGCCACTGTGGGAAAATATACTCTGGGCTCTAGGGAAAGCACGCCTAAGGGCTCGACCCTCGCCTTGATTTCACAGAAAGCAAAGGTTAAACAAAAGCCTAAGCATAACCCCTTAAAAAAATGTTTTTAAAAGTATTGCTTATGATGTTCGCTCCTATAATGAGCAGATTTCATACAGAGGATTAAAATGCAGCGCATTCATGAATTATTGGTCCTGTCATTTTCGACTGCATTATAAATCGTTTGCAGAGCGAGACTTTAATCTATATGCAGAGCAGCGAGGCCGGTTCGGCGCATATCTTTCAATGAAATTGAGCTTTGCTTAGAAGGCCTGCAGACCAACTCACTCACTCTGAGATCAGAAAAGGTTCATTTCTTTCTATTGTAATAATTCACCGCACATCATGGAAGTGGCTCCGATTTCATTTATAAAGTAGTAGTGTGCATGCAGACAGCAGACATCAAACCTTGGCCACTGGTTTATAATTTGCAATAGGTTCTTTTGCTGCAGGCCTAAACTCGGATAATTTAGTCAGATATTGACTTTATGTGTGAAATGTAGAGAATGTTGAGGTTATACTGGTGTCGGGGATATTTCAGATGGAAACAACCACTATACAGGTGGACGACTTTGTTGCTATCGACCTGTTGTTGAGACTTGGATGTATGTATGTTTTTGGTATTTCTATAGCGCAAACCTAGCAAAAAGGCAGCAGAGTCCTGTATATGGTAACGGGCAAGCTTAAAGGTGTCGAGTAATAGGAGACAAAGCTAAATTGTGTACAGTTAATGTTGTGATGTAGCGTTCTTTAAAGAGATAAGTCTTCAATGTTTTGCTAAATTCGAGTGGCCTTGGGGCTGTCCTGATTGATTCGGGGATGTTGGTGCAGATTTTGGCTGTATAGTGGGGAAATGCTTGTGGTTTTGTTTTTGTTTTTACACTTCTCAGTCTGCAGTCTGATTGTGTCCTCGTTGGGCTTGTGCTGAGAATAACAAGAGATAGTTAGCTTGTCTGCAAAATAAATGGAAGCGTAGGTTGCGATGTCTTTGTAAATGATGTAGCTGGTTTTGAAGATGATGCAACCTGGCAAGTTGAGCCAATGGAGTTCCATCAGGGTGGGGTTGATGTAATCATATTTCTTTATACCTTGGGTGGGATGTTCTGTGCCATGTAGGACACCAATAAGGGGGCCAGTGTGAAGTCTGGGAGACCATGGAAAAGGAAATTACCACCATCCAGATGAGATAGTACAAGGGCTTGGCCAGCAGTTCTGAAGTCGCTTCGCTTTCTGGAAGGAATGGCTACATTTTCTTTAGGAGAGAGCGCAGGCACCAGGCTGTCTTTATTTTTAGTTTTAGATTTATGGCAATGCATCCCTTGAGGGAGACATTGGTGTTCTGGTATATCCAAGTGATTTGCATTCAGGGAAAGTTCGGGTTCAAGGCTGTCAAGGTTCATGTCAGTGAATCAGGTTTGCACTGTATTTTGTCTGCTGTTCTTGGAAAATATCAAAAAGTCTGTCTTTGTTGGGCTGAGCATCAGGTAGGTACTGGATATCCTGGTCTGGATGATGTGCAAGCAGAGTTTAAGGCTTTATAGTTCTGAAGCAGAGCATACTTTCAAGTAGAGTTGTGTATCATTGGCCAGCTGGTGAATCTTGATGCTGTTATTTGTGAGCAGTGCACCAAGTGGCTCCATGTAGGGTTTGAAGACGACAGAAGACAATATGGATCCCTGGGGGACTCCACTTGTGATAGAGACCATTTGTGAGCTGGAGGTGACAATGTGAACAAACTGGTGCCGGTTTGAAAAGGTAGGAAGAGAACTAGTTTAGGACACTGCCTGTGAATCCGTTCACAACTCAAGTGTTCTTAAGAGGGTGGGGTGGTCGACTGTGTCAAAGGTAGCTGAGAGGACGAACAATATGAGGAGCCAGGGACCATCTTCATCTGTTATCAAGAGGGCATCATCTATAATGTGTACTGTGGCTATCTCAAACCAGACAGGTAGTTGTACATTAGATAGCTAGCATTGATGTGATATTGAAGATGGACATAGGCTGATTTTTCAATGATCTTGCTGATGAATAGTAGGTGAGTGAGAGGCCGGTAGTTGGTGTGGTCATCAGGGTTTAGTGTAGGTTTCTTTAGGAATAGGAGGAATTGGCCAGTCTTAAGAGTTTCTGAGAAAATGCCTTGGGTGAGGAAGGTATTGGCAATGGTAAGTAGAGGTAAGAGAGCATCCACAGAGACAGATTTGATGAAGGATAGTGGTAAGACATCATATTCATGAGAAGTGGCCTTGAAGGACTTGAGAATGTCAGTCAGATCTGGAAGAGATTTGAAGACTGACCACAGCGGTATTCTATAGGAAGTGGTGGTTAGAGGTGAATCAGGCTTGGTATCAGCGAAGTGCTGTTGAACCTTCAGTATTTTACTGAAAAGACGGTGATGGCATTGTACTTTTCTATGGAGTGAGAAATTGGTGAGTTTGGAAGGGGGTTGATGCAGTCCTTAATTGCCTTGAACTGCGCTCTGGTTCTGTTGGCTTCATTGATGATCCTGGTACAGTACTTTGTTTTGGCTGATGTGATGAGCTGTCTGTGTGTTACACAGAGGGCCTTCAATATCAAGAAGTCCTCAGGAGTTCTGATTTTCTTCCATCGTCTTTCCTGTGGTCAAATTGATCCTTTATTGCCAGCAAGGTCTTTAGAATACAACAGTGCTGAAGGCACTTCCATGATGTAATTAGGCAATGTCCTTTCACATAGTTTTACAATAAATATTTGGCATTGTTTTGAAGGGTTTTGGCATTGAACATGGAATTGATCGAGTGACACATGAGTTCAAGAAGTAGGTTGTCTATGGAGAAGTGTTTGAAGGATCAAAAGGCTTGGTTTTTCTTTTTGTGTTGACCTTGGTTTGTTGGTAGTATGTTCAACAGAGAGATAGGGATGGCAGAGTGGTCAGTCTAATCCAAGGGGATAGGTGACTTGCATTGGATTGTTGGTGATGTTGAGAAGACAAGATTGAGGATGTGGATTTTGGAGTGTGTTGGCTAAGTGGCATGCTGTACCACATTGAGTGTAGCGATGAGATTCAAAATGGCGTTTCTTGGGCGTTTTTTTAGCTTGCATGTTCTGAGAAGTTGAAGTCACCAAAAAGGGTGATGTGGACATGTGTGATGGTGAAGGTGGTGAGTAGATCTGAGAATTCATCAATGAAATCTTTGTCCTGTTCAGGAGGCCTATAGATAAAATGGAAGGTGGAGATCTGAGTTTGTAGTGTAGTTCCTATATTCCCAATAGGCTCCATGCATTGGAATAATATATCCTATAGATTTGACGTAGGACTGAGGTCAACTAGGTCTCTATCGAATATACTAAACTTAATTGTATGTGTGCCAGCTAACTCAGAGGTCACTAGAAACTTTCTCGAATACACAAGAAGGGATTTGTTTCTGACAACCGCATAAACATCACAACTTTGTTTCCCATGAATAAGAATATATCTCTCAGAGTCACAGAAACAATAGATAAGTATTCACTCAGTCAACCGTGCATGCTTCATTTCTATAGAGTTGCAGAGAAATAGAGACAGGCGTTTTCAATAAAAAGGGTTTTTTGAACAGTCTTCTTTCTCATGCAATAGAGGTGATCTGTTACAATCATTATGCAGACTGCAAAGTACAATGCGTACATCGTAAACAGTAATATGAAATAATACTGTAAGAGCATTGTATGGTTTCTAAGCCATATAAAAATACATACATAAATAACATAGACTAAAACACTCAACTGGTGCTTCTAAAATACGCCTAGCCCAATGTACCTAACCAAAGTCTAGTACGAGGGAAGAAATAAGTATTGTGTAGCATAGGTTTAGTTTTTTTGCCAAGAATCTACCAAAGGTTTCTCTAGTTTCTAATCAGCTCCATACCTTGGTTTAGAATGAAGGAGGTCTGGTATCTCTGTCTCAGGACTCGATTTCCCAACACCCCGCAAGGGGAGCCGGAAACACTGGAGCTGGATTCTCGGCAGGAGAAAGGCAGCTTCTTGATCAGTGCCTCAGCTGGAGAGTCTGCTTCCTTCTGCACTTGCTGTAGCGTGCTGCGTTGGGCAAATAGGTCTTTGAACTGCTCCGAACCACCGTATTTTGCTAGAGCAAGTGAAGGTATATTCATACCTTGAAGGTGTTTAGGAATGCCATAGTTTGACGTAAAGTCGGGCATATGAACGTCAGGAAAGAACCCCTAGGGAATAGTTGTTCTTTGTAAAGTAACTGAGTTCTTGGACAAATCAATATTCAAACAAGAGGAAGTCCCTGGCTGCTTAAGCTGGTTTTCCAAGAAGTCGTTGTGACGTTTGGTACGGGTGGAAGTAGCCATGCCTGTATTTGGATAGCATTGGCTATTCGTAAATAAGGGCTTGATTTCTGTGCCTAGATAAGGGCAATGTGGATTGTACCTATATAAGGGCATGAATCGGGAAAATTCACTCGGAGCCTAAAACGCCACACAACAAGTTGCAGAGAGAGGGAAATTGCATGTCATCAGGTCCATGGAGTGGAGTGTTGCTTGCTTGCCTAGTGAACATAACCAGGAGAACTTATGATTTACAGCCAGGCCTCCTCTCTTCTCATGTACACATGATTGATGCTGCAGCCTGTGGAACAATCAATGTCAGGGAGAATCTTGTTTCTGTGATGGAGAAGAGCATCAAGCTTGTGATAGGTGATGAGGTATGCAATATCATGTTCATGGAGTATACTGAAGAGCGAACATTGATGAACATGAATTGGTATGTGTGCTCTGTAGTTTGAGGGTGTGTGGTAGTTGGTCTGATGTGTATGAGGTTGGGTCTAAGTATTGAATGAATGCTATGTGAGTATCTGGGTTGTCTACATCTTGGTGTGATTGTTGGGATTTGTATTAAGGGCTGCTGAGAGATGTACATTCATAAAATCGTTCTCTGGAACAGGGGTTCTGGTCCAATGTGCTTCCAGACCCTAATAGACCCAAACAGGCAAACCACTTCACTGTGTCTGCCCTTTTCTGAGACCTATCGGGCAAATGGATGCCCTAAAGAGTTGTTCACTAAGCCACTAAAGTCAAGCTATCCTGGCTGAAGACGGCTGATAGCCAGAAACCGGTCCTAGGATGCTTGATTCTGATCCAGGGAAGACATGGGTTGGCAGTTCGGGCTGGACTGTTCCCATGAGGTACAGGGTCAAGACTGATTTGCATATGGCCATGTCTGAACTGGGGTAGCTTGGTGAGCAAAATAACAATGGATTAAACCCAGATTAGTGACTGGGGGGTGAATGTTTTGCCATTGTGCAACATTCCGTCCATCATCTTGTGTGTTTTGCTAAAGAGTTGTTGGAAATAGTGAAAAGACAGGAAGTGATGTCACTTCCTATGCAAATGGGTGATGGGAAATCCAGTGATGTCAATTCCTGTGTAGATGGATGATGGGAAATCCAGCAATTTCATTTCCTGTGTGGATGGATGATGAGAAAGGAAGTTCTCTTGCAAGGTTTTCTCTTTTGAAGATGGCATTGGTGGAAAACCATGATGTCACTTCCTGTGCATACAGATGATTTGAAATCCAGATTGTTTTTGGGTGGGAGTTTTATATAGCGAGGACTTGAGCCAAAGGTATCAGAGTGCTTTATATGAGCACCAGTTGTGTTACAGACGGACATATTCATTTTGTTAGGCACTGGGTGATTAAGTGATTTGTTGAGAATCACAGGATGTTGAGCATCCATGCCTAGACTCTAACCCAGTTACCCAGCTTGGAGGGCGACTGTTCTAGCCATTAGGCCACACCCTCCCTTCCTGTGCAGATGGATGATGGGAAAACCAGTGATGCCACTTCCTGTTACTTACTGTGCAGATGGTCTTACTCTGCTGATGGTGCCCTTGCCATATATCTCAGCAAACCAAGTGTATTACTTATTTTGCAGATGGGTGACTGTGAAGAGTGAGTCAACATCAGTTAGCTGTCCGTAGCTGGTAAATAGGTGTGAGAAGGTTGAACTAGAACGTGGCAGGGCCACTTCCGCAAACCTTTCTCAATTCCCCATCGTCAATGCCTATAGTCACTGCTTTGATGCTCCAAGGAAGAGGGCTGTCGCTATCGCCCACACATAGGAGCTGGGAACACCCAGTCTTGTACAGTCAACAGATTGTCCCGAGCAACCAACAAGTGTATTAAAAAAGTGTGTCCAAATATTCTTACTTTCAAGTCAATTTATTTTCATCAAACTTCTTCAGAAGCCACAGCCCCTCATCTTCAGAAGCCACAGCCTTTCATCAAAAGTCTTCAATGTCTACAGCCAACACTTGTTTAGTCAGATTGATGAGTATTCATCACTGACTTTATCAGGGCTCTAATTCAATTTTTCAACATAATCCAACCATCAAATTATCATATCACACAAATACTCTTAATCTTCTTGTCCATATCCACTACTGTCCGTGTCGGTTTAAATTCTCTCAGTATATTCCGAAACGTGCTTCCTTTCCTGTATGTGATGCTAGGTCGAGCTCTCACAAACTTTTGTAAATCCCTGTCAGCCGTCAGTAGAGTCCAATGTTTGTTCAATATGTTGTACAACTCATGTGAGTAGGGATGGTAATTGGTAATCAATGTGATCGGACCCCCTCTTTCTTTCCGGCCCATATCTTTCTTATCCTTCAAGGTATCAGCGTGGTGCAGCTTACGTGCTCTAGTATCAGCTTTGTTAACCACATCCTAGCTATAAACACGTCTCACAAGGCGTTCCTTCATGTCCTTCAAGTTTTTATCAAATGTATGCTCCTGAATACAGTTCCTGCATGCCTTAAGCATTTCCCCAAAGGGAATGGAATTAATTTGGCGCTTTGGGTGCAAGCTGTCTGCATGCAGAAGAGAGTTGCAAGATGTAGTCTTGCGATGCATTCTACTATGCATTTGATCTCCTGAAACATATAGTTCAACATCTAAGAACACTATTTCTGTGTTGCTGCGAACCATACTGAATGACATGTTATACTCATCATTTAAAAAATCATAGAACTTATTTAACCTATTAGTGGAACTGGTCTAAATCATAATACAATCATCGATAAATCAACCCCAATAATGTATATCATCCATCCTGTCTCTGCCATGAGGTCCCCAAATGTGCCCCACCTGAAATCAACCGATATACAGGTTGGCATAAGACGGTGCAAATCTGAATCCCATTGCGATTCCGCAGACCTGCCTGTATGTAAAGTGGAAGGCAAACAGTCAAACGAAATAACCTTAAGTATTGCCCGGCGATGTCACCTCTTAACCCACAAAGTATTAATCAATGAAGAGGCAGGCGCTGGAGACTGGAAGGCAGGAAACAAAGGTTTATTCTCTCCGGAGGAGAACACATCAGATCAGACCAAAAAGGAATCTTCTCGAGGTGCTCTAACCGCATCTCTGAGGCCTGGCCTCTTATATTCAAGTTTATTACAGTAAGGCGTGTTTAATCACAGATGGCATACTCTTGCAGTTACTTTGATACATGAAAGGACATCCTCGGAATCCCCGCTTCAGGCCCGTTCCCACACACCTCTACAGTACGAATCCCCTCCCCAACCACAATATGAAACAGTCAATAAACAGTAGAAACAGCAGGGCATTCCATCGATTCCCGGAATGCGTGTGGTGTGGCGGATCTCATGGGGTGGGGACTTTGATCTACTGTACTCCTTTGAAGAGGGGTGATTCTTTACAGTTGGGGCCATAAACTGCATCCGCAGGGCTGGGTGATAGCCTGAGACCGGCCTGGACAATCGGACACGGAGGAAGAGGACTGTCAGAGGGTGCGATAGTGAATAGGATGAGAGGGAGGTGTCGGGCAGGCACGGGGTGTGATTCTCAGGGAAGAGCAGCGCAGATGGAGGGGGTTTATGGCCCATGCATGAGAGAGAGAGAGAGCGGGGGTGACCAGTGTGTGGGGGAGATGCTTGCGAGGGTGGGGAGCCGCGCTGGGGATCGGCGGCATGCAGAGAGTGGGTCTGACCAAGGCATCTAAAATGGCTGCCGTGTGCGACATAAGTGTGGCATTGAAAATGGGCAAGATGGCGCAGATAATGTTTAGTAATACGAATCAATTTTCCACAGTCCTCCCTTTTAACATTTCTCGCCAACTTGTTAATTCGGATCGATCCCCATAATGCCACGTATTTCTGCATCATACAAAGCTTTCATGTGTTCAGTCTGTAAGTCCAAAGTCTTTGGGCAAATGCAATTTGAAAATAATGAACACAGAGGAGGCAAACATTGAATACCTAAGCAACACCCGCATAGCACCACAATCGGAATTAGAATAAATGTGAACAACCTCCACCCCAGGCATTCAGTGAGTCCCAGAACCAGCCCCCAAGCGACCATCCTTCCTGTTCCTGGTGTACTTCGGAGGAGAGTCTATGGAGGTGTTCGATGGCCTCGTAAACACAAGGCGAATTGTCTGGCACGTAAGTGCAACAGCTGGACCCGATGATGCGGCACGCTCCTCCACGGTCTACCAGAACCACGTCTAGAACGAGGCGGTTCTGAAGAGCCACCAGGCGGACTGCCTGAAGCTCTGCGGTGTTATTGGTCAAGATGCCAGCTGTGATGTTCATGGCAGTTTCAACTGCCTGGGTCAAGTGCCGGATCGCACGGCTGTTCGCCATCGGACCCCAGAATGGCACAAGTCCCTTCACGGCATCCAGGAACTGTGCTCCTGTAGAGTCGGCCTGGTCGATGTCCCTTGCACGCCTTTGCCGGTGGTGGCTTGCCGGGGCCACATACGTGGTTGGAAGAATGAAGGCAATGTAGCAAGTGCCCCCCCAACCTTTGGGGAGCCAGGTGTATGCTTTGGTGCCGCAAACAAAGTACATATTCGCAGAAGTAACAAAGGAGGGAGGGTTGGATGAATCCAGTGTCCTGGTGATGGTGCAGGTGCTGTGGCCCACCAGTTGCGTTCCCAGGCCTTCGATGCACATAAGGCCTGAGACGTTGACGACAGACAGGGTCACAGTCAGAGTGGCGGCTGTTCGTTTCCGGAGGTAGGAGAAAGTGGGTCTGCCTGGATTATGGAACACCTGCATTTCCACTCGCTCTTTGGCAGGGATGTCCATGTGAATAGAGGCACCAGAGGTCAGAGGGCAAAAAGGAGCAGCGGTTCGCCCAGTCTTATTCAGCCATACCCCGTGGTAGAAATGCGAAGCAGTTTTTTCTGAAGTGGCATTGTCTTTAAAGCTTTCTTGCAGAAGGATCAGCCAGGCAAGACAGGAGCCGTGGATGGAAAAAGACGAAGGAATGAATGGGATGGAGTGTCCGGTGGCATGGGGCAGCAGCCCGCAGATCCAGCAATTAGTGGCATTAGCGGCAAGGTTGTGTTGGTGCAGCAGTTGTACAAAGGAGTTATTCCAGAACTCCCTGTGCCTTTCTCGGAGCTGTGGTGAAAGGGCAATCAGGAAGTGTTCTTTGGTAGTTATCGGCAGTTCAGTGGGGAGCAATGTTTTGTGAGCGGGTGTGCTTTCTTCGACGATCCAGAAGGTTGTCATGAGGAGGAGGCAAAAGAGAAGGGTAACGAAAATGGCTATAGTCTTTGAGCTGTGCAGCTTGTCAGTCTTTGGGTTTCGGTAGGCCATCTTCGGATATCCGGTTGCTTCCATCATTGGGGAATCGGGCGCTTCCATCATCTTCAGAGTGCTCGGTAGCGGACAGAACCACCAGCTTCCTCCGACTTCTCTCCTGGCAACCTTGAGTGTGTTAGGCTACCGTTCTGAGATCTGATTTAGTCAGTGGTCTGCTTTGCCGATGCTCCTCCCTTTGTACGTAGGTTGTACCCTTCCCTGGACGGCACAGTGGGATCGGGAAACTTTGCCAGTTCGAGTGTCTCTGGGTCGGTGTAACAGCTCAATGATGGTCTGTCTTTTGTCAGGAGCTCTTCTTGAGTCGCAATGTCTTCTTCCGTCGTCAGGGTTGATGGGACGCGTTTACAATGGTGCGCATGCACCCAGTGACGCTTGCCTTCCACTCGAAGGGCCGTCCGTGTAGTGATCAGGACTTGCCAGGGGCCCGTCCACCGAGGTTCCAAGCTTCTGGCACGCTGGAAGTTGCGGATCAAGACGTGATCCCCTGGGCGAATGTCGTGTCCTGGGCCCCTGGAAGCGTCCGGGATGGCTTGCAGCACCTTGTAAACTTGTAAACTTGCAGATTTATATAGCGCGAATTGTTGCCCGGAGGCGTCCACCTGCTGATGAATGACAGTTAAGGTTTTAGTGAGGGTGTACAGATAATCAGACATTAGGACGTCTGGGACATCATGGATCGAAGTTGGCCTAGGCGCTGCCCAAATGTTCATAGGTCGCCTGAATACTACTTTGTAGGGGGTCAAGTGGTGCTTAGTGGGGGTGGAACGCATGGATAGCAATGCCAGTGGGAGGGCATCAGGCCACTTCAGTCCGGTGGAGGCAACAATCTTAGAGATTTTTAGCTTGAGAGTGGCGTTGTGTCGCTCGACCAGGCCAGCAGATTGGGGGTGGAAGACGGCGTGAAATTTCTGTTTTACACCCAACCCCTTTAGGATAAGTTGGATAACTTCAGCTATGAAGTGGGGGCCGTTGTCACTCCATAAAATCCGACAAAGGCCATATCGGGGGAAAAACTCCTTTAACAGGACTTTGGCAGTGGTCATGGCAGTGTTGTCGCGTGTGGGATAGGCTTCCACCCATTTGCTAAAGGCGCACACGACAACAAGGACGTACTTCAAACCCAGGCAACGTTCTAGCTGAATGTAGTCCATCTGTAGGACTTCAAAGGGATGGTCGGGGACCCCGAACCCACCCCGAGGGACAACAGTTCCTTTCCCTGGGTTGTGTTGCAAGCAGATTAAGCATTGTTTTTTTTTTTTTAATTTTTGAAAACCTTTATTGTGCATCACATCATAACAAATACGGGCCTACAACCTACCGGCCGGCCACGGAAACTGTGAAGCATCAATGCAGCATTACGACGACATAGTAGTACTCTTCAATATAAGCAGACATTAAAATTGCACTCCAGTTACCGTAGTACCATGTCCCAAAACCAGTGAAGGTTAGTTTTAAAAGGTTTTTTGTTGCAAGTATTAAAGCAAATCGTAGTGTTCCAAGTTTATAAAAGAGAAACAAAGAAGGATCCATGCGGGAGGAGCGTAAACACAGTTGTAAGCATTTGCACAGGATATCAACATCAACCAGCGAGTTCCCCCCGGGCAGTAAGGCAGCTAACCTCAGAATCGATTAAAAGACCCGCCCACGTGCACCACCCAGTCACCGCCGCTACCTAACCCCTAGTAAACTAGACATGGACCCAGACCAAAAGTAAAAATAAAAAATAGAAATAAAAGAATGCACCATAGAAATAATGACTAAGTACTAACTACTAACCCCCCACCCTACACGCATGCGGAGGCTACGGCCTGCCCCCCCCCCAGCAGTGTGTCTGTCGCCCAATAAACCCGAAATATAGAAAGAAGATAAAAGAAGAAGAAAAGAGATAGAAAAACGTACCATGGGATATAGAGAGGGAGAGAAGGATGCCCTAATCTTCGACTCTCAAAAACAAGAAAGAGGGGAGAGGAGGAGGATCAATTCCAGGCAACCCGGATCCCACCAGTCGTCAAAGCATCTGCCACCCCAGGTTCAGGATAAACACCGATCAATAAGACAGCACAGGTGCGAGGCATTACTCAACAGCGATCACACAGTCTGGACGTAAGAAACCCTCCCAAACCCCGGTCCACCAGCCCAGCAGCCGACAACAGGAAAAACAGCCTAGCCCTGTCCCGAGCGTGGATACACCCCCGGACGCGCCACCCAAGAGAGGCCCGCCCACCACATAACAAAGGAGTAAAATGGCGAGAGGGAGGAGGACATCAACAAGAAAGCGCAAAATGGCCACGATGAGTCATCAGGGAGTTCCACGAGTGTAACAAAATATACCATAATTCCACCAAAAGCACACTTCGTTGTAAGCAGGATAGGAGAGAGGCGCAGCGCAGGAGGAAAAGGCAGCTGTAACGTCCCAAACAGTTCTCTAGACACACACGACAGGGAGTCCGGCTACAATGTTGCACACTGCGCTGGGAGGGGAAACAAAGTGTCCCGTGTAGAATCTTCAAACTGATGGTCTTGGGCAGCAGCGAAATACACAGCAAGCTCAGCTGTACTGCAGGCAAGGGAGAGCGCTGGCGCCCAACACGGTGCAGGCGGTGACAGGCGGCAACTTTGCGACTCCGGATCAGTAGTGCACCGTCCCAACATAGACGCCATTTGGTCCAGCCTGTCCCCCAATTCCAGGCAGCAGTGGCGGACTTCCGAGCGGAGATCGTGTAGGGCCGACAGAACGGTTCCAAGGGAAGGTTCAGACTGTTGCCCCTGGGTTTTCTGTCCGCGGGGGATCCCTCGAGTCTCGGACTCTCCAGTTGCCAGGGCAGCACCGGTCTCTGGCGTGGACGGGCGCATCTCCCCGCAAAACATGGCGGCGCACTCCGCCATTATGTCCAAAGGACACGACAGTCACCGGGGAAAGGAGAGCACCGGCGCACTCCCTTATAGCTGCTATCAGAGTGGCATGCACCGAGCCCAAGAATTATTCCGCACGATGTAAGCGCCCCTCGGCGACCACGGGTGGCGAGGCACGGGGTCTACAAGCGATACGCGACCCAAAATGGCCGGACGTCCTCTTCCCGTACCTGCCTCCTCCAACAAAGGCTCCGCTTCGATGGGGTTCAACAGCCCCGTAAGCACTGTCCTCTCTCCGTCTGCCACGCGCCACTCCAGGCGGCTGGGCTCGAGAAGCGCCTCACAGGAGTCACACTGGTTCCGTCGCAGCCAGCGCCGGCGGAGCACTCCGGCCGGCAACCGGTCCCCGAGGCACGGCAGGAGGAGCCCTCGCATGTGGGGTCCAGGGTCAGGCGTCAGGAGGCGAATATCTTTGGCTGCCGGGCGGGTCGAGGGTCCGGGAAAGCACCGCCAAGATCAGCGCCGTTTCGCCCACAGTCCACCGTCAAATGCGCCAGGATTAGAAACAGGATATCGGCACGGCAGAAACAGACTAGCGGAGCCGGGAGCCTACAGGTCCACTCCGGTCGCCATCTTGGCTCCTCCCCCCAGATTAAGCATTGTTGAACTAGGCGTCAAGCAGAGTCGGGAACCTTGTTGGTATGCCAGACTCGGGTGATGAGTTCGATCATGGGGGCAGGGGAGTGTGCCATGGTTAGTATGGGGATCAAGTAGGAATTGGGTAGCAGCCATTTCTTCGTGTCTTTTGTCAGCCAGCAGCCTTCATCATCTTTCAGTCCCACCCGTGCCCATTCAGTCAGTTCTTGGGGGGAGCAGGCCATCTGTATGTCCCTAATGTGTTCTCTAGCGTCCTTCCATTTCTCCGCCTGTGACCTAGTCATGTACATGTGTGTGGTCGTCCTATCCTCGGCTGTGGTTCGGGCAGTGATGTCAACTAGTGCGTTTCCCTGTCCAATGAGATCTGTTACCTTCTTGTGCGCCTGACATTTTATCACCGCTAACCGCTTGGGGAGTAGGACTGCTTCGGTCAGGGCAGAGACTAGATCTCCGTGAAGGATGGGTGTGCCATGCGAAGTCAGGAATCCCCTTTCTTTCCATAAGAGTCCAAAATGATGAACCACCCCGAAGGCATACTGGCAGTCAGTGTAAATGTTTGCAACTGTGCCTGCTGCTAGGATGCACGCTCGTGTGAGGGCAATCAGTTCTGCTGCTTGTGCGGACCGTTGGGTGATGCGGGCCGTCTCAACTACCGTCCGGGCTGTGGTGACTGCATAGGCAGCTGAGGTCGTGCCGTCGGGGAGCTTAATGCACGAGCCGTCTACCCATAGCTCTCCATCAGGGTCTGGGATAGCAGTGTCACGGAGGTCAGCCCTACTTCTAGTTTGCTCGTCCGTGAGGGTCACACAGTCATGCATAGGGGACACATTGGGGTGATCATCAGGGAGGGGCAACAGAGTGCCAGGATTCAAAGTGGTACATCGTTTCAGCATGATGTGGGGTGCAAGTAGAGTCAATTCGTAACCAGTCAGTCGTGCGCTAGTCAGATGCTGAGTCTTAGTCTGGTTCAGGAGGGTGTCGACAGCATGGGGACCAGCACTGTGAGGGAATTCGAAAGTACAATCCCTTCACTTTGTCGGATAGAGACGGCAGCGGCGGCTACCGCTCGAAGGCAGGCGGGCAGAGCTCTGGCTACGGGGTCGAGAGTGGCAGAGAAGTAGGCACAAGGGCGTTGCTTGGGACCTATGGGTTGTGTTAGGACAGACAAAGCGCACCCCTCCCTTTCGTGGGTGAAGAGGGAGAAGGGTTTGGTGTAGTCGGGGGTTCCTAGGACAGGGGCTGAGCAAAGGGCATCTCGTAGTTCTTGAAAGGAGGATTGGCATTCAGGGGTCCAAGGGAGTGGGAAGGGAACATCTTTCGCTAACAGAGAGAGTAGAGGTTTGACAATGAGACTAAAGTTTGGTAGCCACTGCCGACAGAAGGACGTGAGGCCTACTAAGGAGTGAACTTGTTTCTGAGTTTTGGGAACATGGGTCTCTAGGATGGCCTGGATCCGATCGGGTGTGAGCTTCCTCCCGTCTTTGGACAGGAGGTGGCCTAAGTATGTCACCTGGGGTTGGCAGAACTGCAGCTTCTTCTTGAAAACCTTGTGACCGTTCTCCGCAAGGAAGTGCAGGAGTTGGATGGTGGCTGTGATGGCAAGTGGAGTGGTGTCGGCTGCCAGGAGAATGTCGTCGACATACTGGATTAATACCACTCCATCCGGGAGCTGGACTGCGTCCAGATGTCTCTTGAGAGCCTGGCTGTAGATGCTGGGGCTCTCAGTGTAGCCCTGAGGTGCTCTACAGAATCTATATGAACGGGCCTTTAGGGTGAAGCCGAAGAGGTATCGGCTGTCTGGGTGGATGGGGATGGAAAAGAAAGCATTTTTGAGGTCTATGACGGTGAAGACAGTGGCAGTGGAGGGGATCAGGGTCAAGAAAGTGGTGATGTCGGAGACTACTGGGTACTGAGGTACAACTACTTTGTTCACCTCTCGGAGGTCAATGATGAAGCGATAAGCCTTCTCATCTCCCTCGCCTTGCTTCTTAACAATGGGTAGGATAGGGCTGTTACAGATGTTAATGACTACTTCCTCTACCACTCCTGCATCGACTAAGGACTGAATGATTTCTACCAATGCCTTCTCACCCTCGGGCGATATCCGATATTGTGGGAGCTTGGGGAGCATAGCGTCTGACCGTACAGTGATGTGTACAGGGTCTATCATCATGCGTCCTACGTCTGAGTCGGTCTTGGCCCAAAGGTACGAGGGTAAAGTGTCAAGTAGGGATAAGTCAGCGTCAGTGATGGAAAGCATGCGTCGGGTGGGACAAGGCCTGAACAGATTCTGGTTATCGTACAGTATGACTCGTACTCCGTCTGGGGAACACCGAATGGTGGCTCGAAAGTGTTTCAGGAGGTCAAGACCCATAATGGCGTCGGGGGTGTTGGAAGATAGCAGGAAGGTCGTGTCCGTGATGTTGTTCTCTAAGTCAAAGGGAATCGGTGCAGATAAGGGATTTGTAGAGGGCGACCCATCAAAGCCTATTGATGTCACGTGTGAGCCAGACAAGGCTGCCCCTGGAATCAGTCGCTTGGATAACGCACTACGTGTTGCCCCAGTGTCCACCAAAAATGGGGACTTCGTACCCAGGACCTTAGCAGTGACGTAAGGACCTTGCTGGTCAACACAAAGCTCAACTGGATCCCTCCCTTGTCCCTGGCTGTCCTATGCGAAATCGTGAGCGTTCTCGCAATCGGACTGCTGGTACTGATTCTGTCGTGGGCGGTCAAATGTGTTAGGTCGGCTTGATCTGTCATAGTTAGCGTCATTGGTGTGTCCCCGTCCCTGGTCCCTGTTCTTTTGTCCGTTTGTCCCGTTCCTAGCCTCCCGGTTTTTGTTCGTTTCATTCAGGACCGGGCACTGCGACTTCCAGTGACCGTATCCCTTGCAAAACGCGCATTGGTTTTGGTCTATGTCCCTTCGGCCTGCATAGGGTGCGGACGTTCGTTCTCTGGAGGGTGTATTCTTAGGGGCTGTCGACTGGTATTTTCCTTTGGGGAGTTCCCTACCTATCGTCACCCCCTGCAGTTGAGCTATCATGACCCTCTCTTTCAACTCCTTCTTTTTTCGTTCGGATGCCCTGTCGTTCTCATTTTTCTGATGCTCATAGTATTGGGCCATCTGGAGAATCGCCGCAGGTTTAGAGGCTGCCCAGCTGCTTTCACTCGCCTGCAGCTTCTGAGAAACCTCTTGCACCAGACCCTTCACAAAGTTCTGGACGAACAAGTGGTGTCCGGTTGCAGTGGTCATATCTTGGCCGCTGTAGTCGGAGAACACCGTTTCGAACCTAGAAAAGTATTCCGAAGCGTCTTCTTGTGGTTTCTGTCTACAGGCCATCACTATCGACCAGTCTATTTTCTTCTTGGGAATCAGGGTCTTGAGTTTCTGGACGATCTTGTCCGGGAGTTCAAGAATAGCTTTTACGGGTTTCTGTCCGGCACCTCGTTGTTTGTCGATATCATCGAGTTGTCCCCAGGTATGTCCGAACAGCTCAAGGTGGTCGACCTTTCGGATCTGCTTCCATACATCAGCTGGCAGACATAACCCGAAAAACAAGTCGATGTCAGCTAGGGTCATAATCGTTGAACCTAAGGCTGTACCTAGTTCAGTGTAGAAGGCAGTGGGGTTTTTCCGCAAATCGGGCAGAGATTTTCGGAACGTCAGGATGTCTTGTCGGTCCCATGGTTGGTAAACCCAGTTATACACTACCCTCCCTCTTGCATCCTGATGGTTAACATCATCGTGTGTCCCCTGACCTCGTGGGGGGGCCCAGTAGGGGGCAGCCTCTCTTATTGGCATCATGGTGCTAGATTGTTCTACTCGTGGTTCGGTCGCTACAGGTGACGTAGGTTTAGCTTCCAACCCTGGTTCAGTGAGGTGGCGGAAAACCTCAAGCCTACGCGCAAGGAGGTCCGTCATGTCACACTCGCCCACATCCCCGATATCAACCTTTCCATACAGAGTCGTTAGGCTCTCGGGACCTTTGTCTCGATATCGGTCCTCAAAGGCATTGAGGGCATGATAACACAATCGTACGACAAAGTGTCGTCTGTGGCTTCCCGCATATGATTTGAACATATCCATGATGTGCTCCTCACTCTCTTTTTGTTCTACCAGTGTCCTGACTACCTTGTCAATCCCTGCTCGCTCATCTTTGCTCTACCTGCTCGTCCTCGTGGAATCTGTCTTTCGGGCCTCATGGTCATCTAACATTGTCGCTTGTGCTGTATCTAGTACAAGGGGTTCGGCCGGCGCGGAGGCCGTAGGGACCGAGGCCCTGGTGCTACTCTCGCCTGTGCTTGGGGGCATTGGGTGTGGTGTTGAAGGTTGGGAAGGGGCATATGGAGGGGGCATGTAGATGATCGGGGGACCTAATAAGAGATCATCGTTGGCTCGCTGTTTCGAGGGTAATTCAGGGTAGAGCGTAGAGGATGTTCTTTGCAAACAGTGAATATCTCAAAAAGGAGCTACTATAACAATCAAAGAAGGGAGCTACCCTGACAATCAATCAATCAAACAAACAGTGGGGAGAAAAGATAGGCACGGCAGATTGCAAAGGGGGACAAAAGTCCGCGTTACCCACCCTTCACTGTCCACAAAGGAAGATAGAGTATTTGTACTCTTCCTTGTTTGTAAGCAGCGAATGTCTCAAAGAACCATCATCGTTTCGCAATTTGTCGTTTTTACACGACCTTACCCGGACCGCATGGACTTTTTCTCGTCTTCCACTTCCAGCGCCCGATCGTCCTCCAATCTCCGATATTGCCGTGGCACTCCTGATGGTTCCCAGTCAGGACCGTAGATCACTCGAGAGAGGTCGAATCGGAACCAGTGAAGTTCGGATGATCGGCTGCCAGACGAGGGTCTATCGGGCAGGAGCTCTCCCGATCGTTGCAGTCGTTCACTCTGTCATCAGGACCTCTCCCACTGGATCCATGTGTCACTGATGGGCCCCACGTTTGGGACGCCAATTGTAAAGTGGAAGGCAAACAGTCAAACGAAATGACCTTAAGTATTGCCCGGCGATGTCGCCTCTTAACCCACAAAGTATTAATCAATGAAGAGGCAGGCGCTGGAGACTGGAAGGCAGGAAACAAAGGTTTATTCTCTCCGGAGGAGAACACATCAGATCAGACCAACAGGGAATCTTCTCGAGGTGCTCTAACCGCATCTCTGAGGCCTGGCCTCTTATACACAAGTTTATTACAGTAAGGCGTGTTTAATCACAGATGGCATACTCTTGCAGTTACTTTGATACATGAAAGGACATCCTCGGAATCCCCGCTTCAGGCCCGTTCCCACACACCTCTACAGTACGAATCCCCTCCCCAACCACAATATGAAACAGTCAATAAACAGTAGAAACAGCAGGGCATTCCATCGATTCCCGGAATGCGTGTGGTGTGGCGGATCTCATGGGGTGGGGGCTTTGATCTACTGTACTCCTTTGAAGAGGGGTGATTCTTTACAGTTGGGGCCATAAACTGCATCCGCAGGGCTGGGTGATAGCCTGAGACCGGCCTGGACAATCGGACACGGAGGAAGAGGAGTGTCAGAGGGTGCGATAGTGAATAGGATGAGAGGGAGGTGTCGGGCAGGCACGGGGTGTGATTCTCAGGGAAGAGCAGCGCAGATGGAGGGGGTTTATGGCCCATGCATGAGAGAGAGAGAGAGAGCGGGGGTGACCAGTGTGTGGGGGAGATGCTTGCGAGGGTGGGGAGCCACGCTGGGGATCGGCGGCGTGCAGAGAGTGGGTCTGACCAAGGCATCTAAAATGGCTGCTGTGTGCGACATAAGTGTGGCATTGAAAATGGGCAAGATGGCGCAGATAATGTTTAGTAATACGAATCAATTTTCCACATGTACCATTCTCTGTTAAAGAGAAAGGTATTGTTTCTCAATAACAGTTGCGCCATCTCCAGTAGCATCTCAGAGTGTGCCATGTAGCCAATCTGCTGTTTGTCTAAGAAGTATACCAGGGCATGTATACCTTTCTCATGTTCAATGTTGGTGTAAAGTGAGACTACATCAAATGACACTAGAATCATACCTTGCTCCCACTTCACATCACATAGCATATTGAGTAGATGCTTCGTATCCCTAATATAGAAACACAGTTTTGACACAAACCGTCTCAAGTAAACATCTACATATTGTGAAAGCTTCTCAGTCGGCCCTCCGATTCCAGAAATAATCGGTCTACCTGGGGGAAAGGGTAGTTTCTTGTGCACCTTAGGCAAGGTGTAAAGTCATGGAAACCTCGGATGATCGATTGCTAAAAACCGGAACTCATCCTCATTTATCAGGCTAAGATCATACCATTCATTCAAATGATCATCAATATTATGTGAAATCTCTGGCACTGGATAATCATTCAGTTTGATGTAACATGTCACATTGCTCAATTGTGTAAGAATTTCATTGTCATAGTCAGCTTTACCCATCACCACCATACAGCCCTCTTATCTGCCTCCCCGATAATGATATCCTGATCCTGCGTGAGTTCTCTAAGGGCAACCATCTCCAGAGGGGTTAGGTTGTCTTTCACAAAATTCCTCCTTTTCCTGCTCTTACTATCTCCCCATTTATCAATGTCCTGTAGTATCACCTTGTGAAATAAATCAATACTGTTGCCAGTCTGTAATTGTGTTGTCCGCCTCGATCTTACTTTGAGGACACTACCCTCACTCAAGTCATGACTCAATTATTCCAAATCTTGTAATAGTTTATAGTCAGAGGGTCTTCCTCACTTTCTGTAATTGATAATAAATGTGCTGTGTTCTTAATGTCTGCAATGGTGCACCTATTAGAAGACATTCCACAATAAATATTCTTGTCAGTAGTATCTTTACATGCAAGGAATTTCTTTAATTTCAACTGTCTTACAAATCTGTATAGATCTATCCTCATATCAACAGTATCATAAATCTTAACAGGGCATTGGCTCATACTTTTACTCAGTGCAGAAGTCATTTAATTTGTTAGTATTTTGTTTGACAAATTAACAACGTTCATGTCCAACCCAGATCCTTCATTTATTTCCATTTGTTCCAAGATCTGGTTTGTATGCCACGCCTCTCTCCTGTTGTCTTCCCTCCCTCTCAACCCTCTTCTGGTTTTTGTGACTCTCCTCCCCTTGGTCTTATATTTAAGTCTTTGTTGCCCATCCGTATCCTCCACACTTCCCTTAAAAAAGTGTATGATAGATTCGAGGTATCCTCTCCAGGGTCCTCATCTCCACTACTACACAGATTGCTAATTGAGGTCACACTCTTCTCACTAATGGAAAATGTCCTACTCGCTCCTGTAGTTGTGTCTTGTCTGATCAGATAATCAAACCTATTGGCAAATGTAAATACTCTTCCATTTAAATAGTCAGCCTCATCCCGCTTACATTTTCTAGCTTTACGTTGTTTTACTTCTTCCTCATGCTTACTTAGAATACCCTCCAAGATGTCATAGTCTTTCTTTTTGGACTCTTCTAAATTTAGATCCGCAATTTCTTTCTCTAGTATATCAATCTCTATGGCCAATTTATCCACCTTTCTGCTAGCAGTTTCTATAAGACTGTTCATGAGGTTATTAGAGTTACTGGTGAGCTCCTTCTCCCTTTGCAAGAGGAGGTCTTCCTTCAAGTAGTCATATGTGGATGGAGACCACGTGGTACCCTGCCTCGCCTCTGGTATTGCCTCAACGTGGCTCCATCCCACCATTTCGATGCTTCAGTTTTTTTCAACCACTCCAATGTGATGAATTTCTGCTTTAGACCATCCTTCTGTTTTATATTGCCCTGGATCACTGCTTTATTAATGGCAACCCCTGCATGTAGATCCTTAAATAAATCCTCCGCTACATTCTCACTATCTCCCCTTACACTCATTGTGAATGATATATCCACTTCCTCTGTTTTCCTCCGGGGATAACAAGTGCAGCAAGCCCTTAGTCTCAAGTTGAACTAGAACGTGGAAGGGACACTTGCACAAACTTTTCTCAATTCTCCCACCGTCAATGCCTATAATCACTGCTTTGGTGCTCCAAATGTGAGGGCTGCCACTATCTCCCAAACGTAAGAGCTGGGAACACCCAGTCTTGTACAGTCAACAGATTGTCCTGAGCCACCAACAAATGTATGAAAAAAGAGTGTCCAAATCTTCTTGCCTTTAGGTCATTTTATTTTCATCAAACTTCTTCAGAAGCCACAGCCTCTCATCTTCAGAAGCCACAGACTTTCATCAACAGTCTTCAATAACCACAGCCAACACTTGTTTTGTCAGATTGATGAATATTCATCACTGACTTCATCAGGGTTCTAATTCAAATGTCAACATAATCCAACCATCAAATTGTCATATCTCACAAATATTCTTGTCCATATCCACTACTGTCTGTGTCGGTTCTAATTCTCTCAGTATATTCCGAATTGTGCTTCCTTTCCTGTATGTGATGCTAGGTCGAGCTCTCACAAACGTTTGTAAATCCCTGTCAGCTGTCAGTAGATTCCAATGTTTGTTCAATATGTTGTACAACTGATTTGAGTAGGAATGGTAATTGGGAATCAATCTGATCGGACCCCCTCTCTCTTTCCTGCCCATATCTTTCTTATTTTTCAAGGTATCAGTGCAGTCCAGCGTATGTGCTCTAGTATCAGCCTTGTTAACCACATCCTCGCTATAATCACGCCTCACAAAGCGTTCCTTCATGTCCTTCAATTTTTATCAATGGATGCTCCTGACTTCAGTTCCTGCGTGCCATGTAGTTCTGTTGGGTCCATCAATGGAAATTGATGCCTTTGAATGGGTAAACATTGACCAATGCCTGCCTGTATGCATTCAAAGTCGTGCATACCATCAAATATAGTATGTTGGAGTCACTAAATGCAATTTCAGCTCCATTCCATGAGTTGTACCGAGTCTTTCCCGAAGGTGTTGAACCCCATCGAGAAGTGGTGGAAAAGTGACGGGTAATTATTCAGGACATCCACATGAGAGTATCCAAACACATTAAAAATAATATGTTTTCAGATCTTTGCTCCAGCCGCTCACAGAGGTTGTTCCCTGACTTTGGATTTTTAAACTTTCATTTGGTTGCTGCAAACTCCTGCCCTGCGAGGCTCTGGGCTCTGGAAAGCTTGCTGTGGTGAGTGGACTGATGGGACGGGACTGCGAGGACCAGCAGCCCCGTAACACTGTTCAGCTGTGTGCCTCTTCCCGCCCCCTGCCTGATTGCCTGGAAGTGTACTTTACCTCTCGCGGCCCCCACTCTGCGGGAGAAGCTCGCAGAGGTTGTTTCCTGACTTTGGATTTTTAAACTTTCATTTGGTTGCTGCAAACTCGTGCCCTGCGAAGCTCTGGGCTCTGGAAAGCTTGCTGTGGTGAGTGGACTGACGGGACGGGACTGCGAGGACCAGCAGCCCCGTAACACTGTTCAGCTGTGTGCCTCTTCCCGCCCCCTATGATGGATTAAACCCAGATCTTTTGGCTGGGTGTGAGTGTTTGATTGATTCAGATGCTCTGTCCATCACAACCCCCTTTTGTACCGCTTTTGGCCGCCATAAGTGTAGCAGGGAATGCTCAGACGTGAGTCCCTTGCTCACTTTACCACTGGATTCAAGCAAGCCGTGCTGAAGACTGCTGGAATGCCAGAAACCGGTCCTCGGAAGCTTGTTTCCGGTCCAGGGAAGACATGGCTTGGCAGTTCGGGCTGGACTGTTCCCATGAGGCACAGGGTCAGACTGATTTGCATATAGCCATGTCTGAACTGGGGTGGCAGAGTGGGCTAAAGAACGGTGATGGATTAAACCCAGATCTTTTGACTGGGTGTGAGTGTTTGATTGATTCAGATGCTCCGTCCATCACCACCCCCTTTTGTACCGCTTTTGGATGCCATAAGTGTGGCAGGGAATGCTCAGACGTGAGTCCCTTGCTCACTTTGCCACTGGATCCAAGCAAGCCGGGATGAAGACGGTTGGAATGCCAGAAACCGGTCCTCGGAAGCTTGTTTCCGGTCCAGGGAAGACATGGCTTGGCAGTTCGGGCTGGACTGTTCCCATGAGGCACAGGGTCAGACTGATTTGCATATAGCCATGTCTGAACTGGGGTGGCAGAGTGGGCTAAAGAACGGTGATGGATTAAACCCAGATCTTTTGTCTGGGTGTGAGTGTTTGATTGATTCAGATGCTCCGTTCATCACCACCCCCTTTTGTACCGCTTTTGGCCGCCATAAGTGTGGCAGGGAATGCTCAGACGTGAGTCCCTTGGTCACTTTGCCACTGGATTTAAGCAAGCCGGGCTGAAGACGGCTGAAATGCCAGAAACCGGTCCTCGGAAGCTTGTTTCCGGTCCAGGGAAGACATGGCTTGGCAGTTCGGGCTGGACTGTTCCCATGAGGCACAAGGTCAGACTGATTTGCATATAGCCATGTCTGAACTGGGGTGGCAGAGTGGGCTAAAGAACGGTGATGGATTAAACCCAGACCTTTTGACTGGGTGTGAGTGTTTGATTGATTCAGATGCTCCGTCCATCACCACCCCCTTTTGTACCGCTTTTGGCCGCCATAAGTGTGGCAGGGAATGCTCAGACGTGAGTCCCTTGCTCACTTTGCCACTGGATTCAAGCAAGCCGGGCTGAAGACGGCTGGAATGCCAGAAACCGGTCCTCGGAAGCTTGTTTCCGGTCCAGGGAAGACATGGCTTGGCAGTTCGGGCTGGACTATTCCCATGAGGCACAGGGTCAGACTGATTTGCATATAGCCATGTCTGAACTGGGGTGGCAGAGTGGGCTAAAGAACGGTGATGGATTAAACCCAGATCTTTTGACTGGGTGTGAGTGTTTGATTGATTCAGATGCTCCGTCCATCACCACCCCCTTTTGTACCGTGGTGAGTGGACTGACGGGACGGGACTGCGAGGACCAGCAGCCCCGTAACACCGTTCAGCTGTGTGCCTCTTCCTGCCCCTTGCCTGATTGCCTAGAAGTGTACTTTACCTCTCGCGGCCCCCGCTCCGCGGGAGCCGCTCGCAGAGGTTGTTCCCTGACTTTGGATTTTTAAACTTTTATTTGGTTGCTGCAAACTCGTGCCCTGCGAGGATCTGGGCTCTGGAAAGCTTTCTGTGGTGAGTGGACTGACTGGATGGGACTGCGAGGACCAGCAGCCCCTTAGCACCGTTCAGCTGTGTGCCTCTTCCCGCCCCCTGCCTGATTGCCTGGAAGTGTACTTACCTCTCGTGGCCCCCACTCCACGGGAGCCGCTCGCAGAGGTTGTTCTCTGACTTTGGATATTTAAACTTTCATTTGACTGCTGCAAACTCGTGCCCTGCGAGGATCTGGGCTCTGGAAAGCTTTCTGTGGCGAGTGGACTGACGGGACGGGACTGCGAGGACCAGCAGCCCCTTAACACCGTTCAGCTGTGTGCCTCTTCCTGCCCCTGCCTGATTGCCTGGAAGTGTACTTACCTCTCGTGGCCCCCGCTCCACGGGAGCCGCTTGCAGAGGTTGTTCCCTGACTTTGGATTTTTAAACTTTCATTTGGTTGCTGCAAACTCCTGCCCTGCGAGGCTCTGGGCTCTGGAAAGCTTGCTGTGGTGAGTGGACTGATGGGACGGGACTGCGAGGACCAGCAGCCCCGTAACACTGTTCAGCTGTGTGCCTCTTCCCGCCCCCTGCCTGATTGCCTGGAAGTGTACTTTACCTCTCGCGGCCCCCACTCTGCGGGAGAAGCTCGCAGAGGTTGTTTCCTGACTTTGGATTTTTAAACTTTCATTTGGTTGCTGCAAACTCGTGCCCTGCGAAGCTCTGGGCTCTGGAAAGCTTGCTGTGGTGAGTGGACTGACGGGACGGGACTGCGAGGACCAGCAGCCCCGTAACACCGTTCAGCTGTGTGCCTCTTCCCGCCCCCTGCCTGATTGCCTGGAAGTGTACTTACCTCTCGTGGCCCCCACTCCACGGGAGCCGCTCGCAGAGGTTGTTCTCTGACTTTGGATATTTAAACTTTCATTTGACTGCTGCAAACTCGTGCCCTGCGAGGATCTGGGCTCTGGAAAGCTTTCTGTGGCGAGTGGACTGACGGGACGGGACTGCGAGGACCAGCAGCCCCTTAACACCGTTCAGCTGTGTGCCTCTTCCTGCCCCTGCCTGATTGCCTGGAAGTGTACTTACCTCTCGTGGCCCCCGCTCCACGGGAGCCGCTTGCAGAGATTGTTCTCTGACTTTGGATTTTTAAACTTTCATTTGGCTGCTGCAAACTCGTGCCCTGCAAGGCTCTGGGCTCTGGAAAGCTTGCTGTGTCGAGTGGACTGACGGGATGGGACTGCGAGGACCAGCAGCCCCGTAACACCGTTCAGCTGTGTGCCTCTTCCCGCCCCCTGCCCGATTGTATATATCTGACTAGAACCTCCGCTGCACGCTACGCGCGCGGTGCGTGCCGGGAGAAGCCTGGACAAGGGCGGGACCGTCTGAGGCCGTCCGAGGCCGATAGAGGCCGGGCTGGGCCACCCCCCCTTATTCCCGGATCTGAAAAGTGTGACTTACTGTTTTAAACTTCCCAGATTATATAGTTTTTATGGTATTTTTATATGTTTTATGTGTTTCCTAATGTTGATCTGGAAAAAGAGCACACAGTGGTAGCTTACCCAAATTTGCTAAATTTATATTTACTATTTTTGTATCTCCTTACCATTTATCTAATGTCACTTCGCTCTGGGAAAGGAAGAAAGGCTATGCCCAGTACAATAGGGGGGGACAGTGACTGGAACGCTCAACCAGTTTATTACTAGGGCTGCAGTTGTACTGGAAAAAGAGATTGCCCTAACCAAGAGACGACTCTCGCTAGACCCCCTATTTGCTAAACGTTCATCACTGGGCACTATTAGGTCTGTGGTTACACCGGAACAGTCAGTGGTAAATGAAGCCAATGGAGATCCAAGCCTGAGTACTAGCCTATTGATGGCTGGCTCTGAAGGATCTCTGGTTTGTACTTCATTGTATACTATCAATTATGGTACTCCTTCTATAGGAACTAGGTGGGTAGAATTGAATTCTGCATCTCTACCTAGTTTGTCCAGCATAAACCAAACTACTGACCCTAAAGTTAGTAAAGGTACAAAGGCTCAACAGCTAATGGGTAAGAGAAAGCGAGGAGGTGGGTCTCAAAAGGGAAGATCTCCCAAAATAACCAAAACCACTAGGCTAATCCCCGTCTCAATAGACTCTGAGCAACCCCCTACCCCAACGATAAGTACCCGAAATCTATTCCAGCGGCCTGCCCAACTCACTGCAAAAAGCACCAATCATGGTGTTTTAGCTCAAATTGAGCAGCTCGTGAAATCCTTGATGTTACCCCTTTTGGAGAGAATTAAATCAATTAATATTAATTTGGGGAAACTAGAAAAAGCAGTATCAACTAATTCTAGTATGTTAGAAAAAGTTATGGAGAGTGTCCAGGGCTCAAATCTTGTAGCTCACCATAGCCAGGACTCTGGACCTAGGAACAATACTAAGGATAATTCACAAGGAGCTGCCAGTAGTGCCAAAAATCGGATAACTTTGCCCTGTTCTGAGCGGTGCACTGAATTGAGCAAATCATCCCATCATATAAGAGAGGGTGAGAAAGGGCTGCGTAAGGAGGAAAGAATCCAATTCGTAAGCAATGGCCGGGCTTGGAGAGTTGTTGATACAGGGGAAGAGTGCTCAGTGTAAAGAAGGTGGGAAAAAGCAATTTCCTTGCATTGATTTACCCCCAAAGTCAGTCCCAGGGATTAGCGAGAATAAATTGGAATCCCATAGAGAGCTGAAAAACAAGGTCATCTTTTGGCTAAACAGGAATAGATCGCTCCCAGTTTTTATAAATGCAGAGATTTTAAATGTAAGAAGGGTGAGCTGGGTGGGATGCAGACAAAAGGATATAGTGGGCGGCTGCATAATCGTAAATTTTAGCGATCCCATGGTGGTTAGGTACATATGTTATGAAGCAGGGTCAGGAGGGGTGGGTGAAATCTAATCGCTGGGCCTTAATTATTTTTATGCTCGTGCTTCCCTATGCCTAACTAATTACCCCTCTAATAGTCGCAAAAGGAGACCACATACCTTTAACTCTTATGACACGGCTGACTTTTTTCCAACCCTGTCAAATCGGTTTGAGTTATTTTCAGGATTAGAGGGGGTGGATTGACTTGAGTGTGATATTACTGGCTCTATAGTGGACCAGCATTTGGGTGAGGGTAAAGCTGGAGGAAGTAAAAGTAGGGTGGTAGAAATTGATGTTGGATCTAAAACTTATGATAGTGACCCCCCTAGGTCTGGTACGGGTTTTAGTTTGTCCCCCGGGTTAAACACAGTGCATTCTGGGGAGGTTGGTTTAGTGGACACAATGGGAAGTTGGATGGATGCTCGAAGTCCAGAAAGAGAGGTGTTAGGGTCCCCCAGTATAGGGGTTGCAAAAGTTGGAAGGATGGATAATACGATAAAAATTGTCTCCTGGAATATTGCAGGGTTAAGAAGTAAAACCTCCATAGCCGAGTGGTCGGAATTTGTGGATGACCATGATATCCTGATATTTCAGGAGACTTGGGCTGTGGATCCGATTCATCGCCCTGGGTATCTTAACTTTTATAAACCGGCAATAAGAGGTAAAAAAGGCAGACCTTCTGGAGGCCTTACTGTTTGGGTTAGACAATCACTCAATTATAGACCCTTTGAAATGACGGTAGATAGCTCTGATATTCTTGTTATGAAATGTAAACGGCCCAACCAACCTGATACTTTTATTGTTAACGTGTATGTTAGAGGCCAGCCTGGAGGGCGGGGTTCGGCAACTTTTGATGAGCTGGATTCCATTTTTAATACTGTTGGGTTGGATGGTTATGTGATTGTGGCAGGGGTTTTAAGCTGTACATTCGAACCCCTAAATTATGAGGGAGAATCTCTATTGGCAGAGGAGGACGCCCAATGGAATATTCCCCACCTTGATCTGAATCCTATAAAGAAGTGGACAGAAGCAGCCCTACAGTGGATGGGCTTATGCCTGGAGTAGGGCCTGAGAGCAGTTAATGGGCTCTCTATCTCAGATAAAATAGGTAGGGCAACCTTTGATAATGGTATTAGTACAAGCCGAATAGATTATATTCTTATAAAGGTTGAGCCTTGGTATTTACTGGAGGATATGATAATACTTGATCGTCCAGAGAGCGATCATTATCCGCTCGTATTGAGCTTAAAGATAGGTGGGGGCCTCAAGAGCAATACACCAACTGAGATTGCCACTGCGGAGGCCGTGCTTACCAATGAAATGCGCAGGGTACGGTGGGAAAGGGTGATTGGTGATCCTATGACCATAGATAAGATCTCCTATGTGGTATCCAGCACCTTGTGTGCCATGCAAGCACTAATTGAGATGACAACTGTACTCTATAAACAGCTTTTCGTGGAGTTGAAATCTTATTTTACTAAAAGTAGTAAATCCACTAAGTTGCCACCTCAAATGCCAGGGAAATCTTGGTATAACAAATGATGTCGAGAAACGTATGGCTTGATGGTGTTAGCTATAAAATCTCGAAATATCTTGGATATTAGGAAGGCAAGGCTGGCTTATCGTAAAGTCCAAAGCAATGCCAAAAAGGATTGGGATGACCAGCACTGGCAGGAACTCCTAGAGGCTAGTAGGTTAAAAAAACCAGACTTAGGGCCAGATGTAGGAGCCCAAATACCGGTCGGTAACAGCCGAATTCGGCCGTTACCGACCGGTATTTGGTGATTGGGATGTAGGGGCATCATTTTACAGATTCAGTAAATTTACGATTCGGTAAAATACCGAGGGCCAGATGTAGGAGAGAAAATACCGGTCGGTAACGACCGATTTCGGCCGTTACCGACCGGTATTTAGGATTTGGCATGTAGGGGCCATCATTTTACAGAATCGGTAAATTTACCGATTCTGTAAAATACCGAATCGGTAATTTTACCGATTCGGTAAATCCACATGTAGGTGACACTCCTAAGAGTGTCACAGGCCCTTAAGAATCGGTATTTTACCACCCAATCCAATTGGGTGGTAAAATACCGAATTCAGGTGTGCATGCACATCTGTGCATGCACACCTGTGCAATGTGACACACAGACATGCCCTTAGGGCATGTCTGTGTGCCACATGGCACACAAGTCCGGAATTGGGGTGCTAGAGGGTGTCAAAGTGACACCTCCTGCACCCTTGCAGGACCGGTATTTAGGATTTGGCATGTAGGGGCCATCATTTTACAGAATCGGTAAATTTACCGATTCTGTAAAATACAGAATCGGTAATTTTACCGATTCGGTAAATCCACATTTAGGTGACACTCCTAAGAGTGTCACAGGCCCTTAAGAATCGGTATTTTACCACCCAATCCAATTGGGTGGTAAAATACTGAATTCAGGTGTGCATGCACATCTGTGCATGCACACCTGTGCAATGTGACACACAGACATGCCCTTAGGGCATGTCTGTGTGCCACATGGCACACAAGTCCGGAATAGGGGTGCTAGAGGGTGTCAAAGTGACACCCCCTGCACCCTTGCTTCATGGCCCATAGGAATCAATGGGCAATACCGATTCGGTATTTACCGAATCGGTAAATACCGAATCCTACCGATTCGGTAATTCTTAAATTCAAATTACCTACATCTCCCCCCTTCATATTTACCGACTCTTAAATACCGAATCGGTAAAATTCGGTATTTAAGAGTTGGTAAATATGAATTACCTACATCTGGCCCCGAATCCGTAATTTTACCGATTCGGTAAAACCCAGATGTAGGTGGGACTCTTCTGAGTCCCTAAGGCCTTTCAGATTCAGTATTTTACCACCCAAACCAATTGGGTGGTAAAATACCGAATCCTGGTGTGCATGCACATGTGTGCATGCACACCTATGCCCTGTAACAGACAGACATGCCCTTAGGGCATGTCTGTGTGCCACATGGCACACATGCCTGTATTTGGGGTGCTAGAGGGTGTCAAAGTGACACCCCCTGCACCCTTGCTGGAATCGGTATTTACCGAATCGGTAAATACCGATTCGGTAATGCCCATTGATTCCTATGGGCTTCAATGCCCATAGGAATCAATGGGCATTACCGAATCGGTATTTACAGAATCGGTAAATACCGAATCTTAACGATTCGGTATTTACAGAATCTGTAATACCTACATCCCCCCCCCTCTATTTTACCACTTCTTAAATACCGAATCGGTAAAATTTGGTATTTAAGAAGTGGTAAAATAGAATTACCTACATCTAGGCCTAAGTTCTGGTATATAGTTAAATGGGGAAACTCTGCCTACTCTCAAGTTCCTGATAATTATGTGACGCCTGCGGATTGGGTTGAGTACTTTCAGGCCCAGTTTAGGGGATTAAAAGCAGACCCAGATTCCCCCCCTGGTGATATTTCTCCCGTGCCAATGCCCCCGTCAAACTTTATTGTTTGTCAAGAAAGATGTAGAGGATGCATTAAGAAAGGTACAAGGTGGAAAAGCCCCAGGCATGGACTGCATTCCTGCAGATCTTTTTAAATATGACTTAACTAACTGGGTGCCCTATATTACTTTTCTTGCTAATGCCATCATGAGGGGGGCACGTGTTCCGGAGTCTTGGCATGGTGCTGAGATCTTGCCCATATTCAAAAAGGGAGACCGCTCTGTACCGGGGAACCACCGTCCAATAAGCTTGATAGATGTGATCCAGAAAATAGTTGCAAGGATGGTGCTTGTAAAAATTCAGAGCCGGATGGAACTTGAGGATGTTTTGTCTCCCCTACAGGCCGGGTTTAGACCCTGTATCAGTGCGATTGAGCAGGTTTTTAGATTTCTTTTAATTTACTGGAGGGTTGTTAGTTTGGGGGGTGGCACTATATATGCCGCCTTGTAGACCTCAGGTCTGCTTTCGATCCAGTGCCCAGAGCTAAGTTAAGGGGGGCATTAAGAAATATGGGGATGCCACTGGAACTCCTAGACATAGTGATAAAGTTATATGAAGCAAATTTTGCACAGGTCCGGTGGGGCAAACAGGGGCAGGCCACGGAGAGATTTCCTGTGACTCGTGGTGTGCGCCAAGGGTGTGTACTAGCACCGACACTGTTTTTGTTGTTCATAAACAGGGTTATGCAGTACTTTGAAACATTTCCAACAGATGCCCCAGTTTTGGGTGGCATCAGGTTTCCGCTACTCATGTTTGCGGACGACACCCTTTTACTGTCAAAAACTCAGAAGGGCCTCCAGGCTGCCCTAAATAAATTCGAGGAATTTTGTTAAATTAATGATTTACAGGTCAATGTATCAAAAACTAAATTTATGGTTCTAACAAAAAATAGACCTGTGGTTGAACATGTTACAATGAATGGCTCTAAATTAGAGCAGGTTAATGTTATGATTTATCTAGGGGTTGTTTTGGAAAATAGGCTTAGCTGGAAACCCCAGATCGATCTTCTTTCTCTTAAGTTTGCACAGTTATTGGGGTGTTTAATTAAAGAACAGAGATCCTCTCTAACTAAAAGGATAGGTCCTGCCATGAAAATTTATAACGCCAAGATAAGTTCAGCGATCTTGTACGGCGCGGACGTCTGGGCATTTGCGGACCTTTCGCAGTTAGTTAGACTTCAAAACAATTTTTTTAGAAACTTAGTAGGTCTCCCTTGTTCTAGTCCCTTGAAGCCACTTCTATTGGATTTGGGTGGCCACGCAATAGATGACGTGGCACATTTTAGACCAGTGGCTTTATGGAGGAGAATTTGGACTACCCCGAACTGGCACTTTTTGCCAAAGAAATTCTTGATGTGAGATCCTTGGTGGGCGCGGGTAACATACCGTGGTTTAAAAAAGTAAGACTGCTTTTAGAGAATATGGGACTGAGCAACCTGTGGATTGATCCCGCTAACAACCCTTTCCCTCCAAAGAAGGTTTTTAAGGAAATATACTGGCTTACTGTTCGACAAAAATATATTGACCAGATAAACACCTCTTCTCTGTCCGGTAGGTTCCTGGAACACAAAATCGATCCGTCCCTGGAAGATTACTGGGACATTATTATTAAGAGCAGTGACAGGAAGCTATACCACCAGTTGAGGGTTGGCTCGCTCCCACTAAGATCATTCACTAAAAACTGGAAAGGACAGGTGAATGATTTTTGCCCCTGGTGTAAGGACCAGAGGGAGACAATTTGCCATATATTTTTTGTATGTCCTGCATATCTAGCACCCCAAACTAAATGGCTTAAACCGATTTGTAAAAATATGGGTACGCGGGTGGGGCTGGAGGCTTTAAGGATTATTAGGACTGACACCTGGGAACCAGTAGTAATTGCAGTAGCAAAGTTCCTGGGTTGGATGTGGATTATTAGAGCAAACCATAGAGATAAGGTTTAAAATAATATTTGTTCGAGCTGTTGAAAAACATCTCTTGAGTCTACCATTAACCCTGTATAGAATCTAGCTGTTGTTTCACACTGAAAGCTGCACCCTTTCTGCACTTTCTGCATTCTATGAATTTTGCACTTTGCACTACCATTTGATATGTACTGCTTTGTATGCATTTATTGTATTACTGAAATGTTTTAAAATCATTGAGATGTGTTTCTAAGAGGACATGGTGTATTCTTAATGTTTGTCTTTTATGATGAAGTAATCGAAATAAAGACGTATGAAACATGATACTTAACATATTTGTTCTTGCAGAATATTTTTTGAAATTCTGAATAGATACTGAACTTATTATTATTCAAGCTCTTTGCAGGTCAATGTTTGTCCATGGCTCTTAGATTTATGTATTAAAGGCTGCAATGCAGCCTTGAGCGATCACCAGTGGCTGAGATTTTGCAAACACTCCACTCAAGTCAAGTCAAATTAACTTTATTCGATTCAATTAAAATCATACAAAGGACATAAAAACAAGATTATTTACAATTAAAAATTATTAAACAATTTCTTTGCACTCGAATTAATTTGACATGATAGTTAAAGATAGTTAAAAAGAATAAAAAAATTATGCATACTGGTTTGACTAGTTCATACATTTCTTGTTCTGTACGCTGCCACTAGGAAATTAGCCATGGCGAATGTGATGCGTATGTTTCCCAGGGATTTTAAATAAAGCATGGCTGGTCTCACCTGTAGGAAGCCAGCTTCCCTTAAAACAGGTAACAAGTGTTTTTTTCTTACTACAGAAAAGAAATCACAAAACATAACAAAGTGCATCGTGTCCTGAACTGAAAAATTGTCACACAAACACTCCACTCATCACCTGTTGTAGAATTAATGTACCTTCCAAGGGGTGCCAGCAATGCCTAAATATGTGTACTGTCATTGCTGTGAGATAGGATCCAAGCTGCAACTTAATGATGAGGCCCAACAACGCTGAACCTGTGTGAGGTCGCTTGTATTGTTATTCAGAATGAACACGCCCTCACAGTTCAGGCTGAACTATTCCTATTGGAGCAGGTCCACGACTGATATGCATATTTTTACTTCCGGTCTGAAGTGGTTCAGTGAATAAAAACAATGGTCTGGAATGTGATTAGCAGTGGCTGAGAATTTTGCAAGCTATCCACTGATCACCGTTTGATGATTTAAGATTCCTAAACCTTCTACCCTTATTTGTCTGCACGAAATACGTGGCAACCTTGTAGATCCAGTGGCACCCAGGGAGTTTAATATTGCAGAAGAAAGTGGTATCGAAAGGCATCCAGCATTTTGCTGATTCAAAAGGATCTTAACCAACCCTTGTATCTTGAACAACAGAGTGGATTCTATGAAATGTTTAACAAAACAGCATATGTGATCTTCTCAAAGCTTAATAGGCTGAAACATCAATTAATGCATGATAGAAAACTCAATATTTGTTATATAACAAGGGTATTGTCAGTATTTTACAAACATTAGCATACAAAAAACACACTTATAAAATAACAGACTACTATGAACTGGGCTTTAAAGATATGTGCTATTTACAGGTTTTAGTCCCAGATTACATGTGGGCCAGATAGGTGGGACATATTTACTGCACCCATTAAATACCATGACTCCTGGGTGCAATATTAACCAATTGTGATAAAAAGCTCCTGTTCCAATATTTTCTTTTGGAAATGAGTCATAACTTGCAGAATGAGTGTTTAACACACCAAATTCCTTGTGTATTGTCTTTTTTCCGGTGCTTTTCCACCAATAGCAGCCTCTAATGAGTGGAGAACTGCGTCGGTGTGGCACAATATTTTGGTTTATTCCCTAAAGTCAATGGTAACACTGAGACTGGGGAAAAACAGTCTACCATGTTATAGTTTGAAATGAAATAAATGTGGATGTAAACCTTGTAAACTACATGAGTAACATTAAAATGCTCAGGAAAACAAACGTTATAAGCCACCCCCTACACTCCTCCCCAAAAAATAAGAAAAGCGGAATGAGAGCAGATTCTGGTCTAGCACATGTCCTCCCTTGTTTGAATTAGGCCTGGGTGGGATAATTAATTCCGCCAGCGGAATTGGAGGAGTTTGGTAATTCCACGCTACTCTTGAAAATCAGAATTGCTTTTAAATTTAGCAGCTTCATCAGCGGAATTAATCTGCAGAATTTATTTCTTTCTAGTAGGGCTGGAAAAGGCGGAGATTCCTCTATGTTTAAAAATCAGTGCAGATTAATCTGCAGTGATTTTTAAACATATAGGGAAGACATAGAGGGAGGGCTCCCACTTCCCGCCCTGTTTAAAAATTACTGCAGTGCATAACCCCCAGCAGAGTTAGTAAGGGCGCTGGAGGGTATGCGCTGCAGAGCAATATGCAGTGATTTCTAAAGTTTAGAAACCACTGCATACCACTTGGCGGTGCGCCCCTTACATACTCTACAGAAATTACTGCAGAGTATGTATGGGCACTGAGTGGCGATTGGCGGCACTATTTTCTTACCGCAAAATGCTTGCTCACATCCATTTTTGGATGCAAGGGTGAATTTTAAGCTAAATAAATAGCAACAAATGCCCAGTCTGCCCAGCCGCAGAATTTTAATGTAATTCTGTCAAATTCTGCTAAATCAAATTCTGCCAATTCCACCCACCCCTAATTTGAATGTCATATGAATGAAAGTGTGCAGTCCTTAATGAGTAGTGATCCAGCTGAGTAACCGACCAGTTTCTACCAGTAGGCCATCCAAGGTCACTGGAGAGATCCCTATCAGGAAGCACTGATCACCCTCACCCACCAAAGTAGCATGTTTCTTGTCATAATAGGGGACTCAAAATCCCTACCACTGTGTGGCATGTGCTGTGACCACTTAGACACTTGGGGCCCGATTCACAGAACTAACTTAAGACAAAATCCTAAACTTACTACTTTTGGTATTCACAGAAAGCATTTAGTAGTAGTAAAGTTAGGATTTTGTCTTAAGTTTGACTTAAGACACACTTAAGACAGACTGAAGACAGACTTAAGACAAAATCCTAACTTTACTACTACTAAATGACTTCTGTGAATACCAAAAGTAGTAAGTTTAGGATTTTGTCTTAAGTTAGTTCTGTGAATCAGGCCCACTGGGTCTGATTCACAAAGGTAACGTACACTTTTGAGTGAGTTTGTTACTTTTCGTTATTCACAAACTGCACTTTTGTAGTAACTTACACTTCGTAGTAAGTCAGCTTTACACATGGCCAACCATTGGTACTGCAACACCATCCCAAAGAAAATAATGGAAATAGGGACTTAAAATAAATTCCCATGAAAAAAATGCTAAATTAAAATAAATCATTTTAAACAGTCAAAATATAAATAAATATAAATTATTGTAAACAAAATATACAAAAACAGTACATATGTATTAATTGAATTATAAAATATGGTATCATCTATTTTGAATTGAAAAATGTGCAATATTGTTACCATTCTAAATATTTTAAACATTAATTTGTATTTATTTATATTTTTTAAGCATGGGCGAATTTTGCGAATCTCGCGTTCGCGAATTTTGCGGATTTGCGAATTGGCAATCCGCAAAATCCGCGAATTCTCGCGAATTTGCAGATTTTTTTTTTTTGTGTTCGCAAGTTTTTCTACCAGTTCGCGAGGATTTGGTACTAGTTCGCAATTGCGAACTTACTTGTCGGCTCGCAACGGTCGCGACTATGTTGTTTCTACGTCTGGTTCATCATCACAGCCTCCCAGCACCCTCTGTTTCACCACTGGCACCCTCTCTTTGACCCATGCCACCCTCTGTTACATCAATGCCACCCTCTGGTTCATCATCACTGTAGAAGATGGGGGGGGGAAAAGCAAGCCTACCTGCCCTGCTTGAACTGACATGAATTAATTTGGGGTTAGTTTATTAACAACACCTGCCCTGCCCCAACTGACAATAATGAATTAGGGGCTAGTTAATGTGTCACTGAAAGAATTTCAAGTTCCAGCCTGGCACCTGCTTGTCTGCTCCTTTAGCTGTAAATCAGGACCTTTGTGGCATACAGGTAAGGTCAGAGCAGGGTCACACAATAGTTGCAAGCAGGCAACCGAATTCTGGAGGGCCCCCTCAGGAAGCACTACAGAGAATCGTTACAAATCATGAGGTTGACCTTTTGCACCTGCTCATTGCTTTTGCTTTTGCTGAAATCGTTTTTCGGTTTTTTCGCGCTATTCGCGGGGCGCGGCGTCGTGCGTAACCGACCGCGGAAGCCGCCAATTCGTGCGAATGAGCATTTTATTTTTTTGCGGCTTGTTGTTTCGCGAGTTTTTTTGCAGTATTCGCGAGCCGCTTGCAGCGCAACACGCGAATTTACCCTAAGGTCGAGTACGGGCGCGGCCATTTTGTTTGCGTGACGTATTTCCGTTTCCGCCCGCTATGTATAATCTCGCGCAGTAAGCGCATTGCGAGTAGAGGTTCGCACGAGATCGCGCGGGAAATCTAGAGCTTCGCACGAGATCGCGAGGAAAATCTCGCGCAAACTTACTTTCGCGCTCGTGAATGGGCGCCGGCCATCTTGTTTTTCATTCATTTCCTGTGTCTGGGCATGGTGTTTAATCCTCTTGGTATCTTTGCCATCCTTTGCTTGTTTTCAGTTTTTTTTTTACGATTTTGCTTCTTATCTATCCCTCTCTTTTCCTAGCTGTATATTTTTGTCTTTTCTGCTATTTTTCTTTACTTTTAAGCTACTTTTTTAAACTCTTTTCTTTTCTTCTTCCCTATCCTATTCTTTCTTAATTTTCTACCTCTTCCTACCTTACCTGCCCAGACCATGGTCAAGCCAGGCGCCGTGAAGCTGCCCAGGCACTTGAGGGCCGCAGCGGCGGCGGGGAGTAGTGCTGGACCCAGTGCCAGGACAGCATGCGGGAGATTGAGGGGGGAGCAGGTGACGCGACGGGAGATATTCAGCCCGGAGGAAGTGGGCGCGCTGGTCTACTTCGTCCAGCGCCGCCTGCCCAGGACCATCGCGGGAGGCGGCAGGATCGCGGCCGGCGGCTACAACATGCGGGAGCGACGGAAGCGGTGGGAGAAGGTGTGCTGGGCCATATCCCACCTCTACGGGGTCCAGCGCACCTACAGCCAGGTCACCCATCGCTGGACGGACCTCCTGGACCGCGAGCGCGACCTGCTGGACCAGCTCGGCTTGGAGATCCCCGGGCTTGGTGAGTAGTAGTAGCCATTTAATCACTCACTACTATGATGTTTTCTCCTGCTCTGTGTTGTTGTATTGCAAATATTTGTTTTTTACATGGAGCAAGCCAATAATGCCGCTGATGACGATTACATTGTAGTTAAATTATATTTCAAAATCTTCTGTGCATTTCAGGTGCACTGCTCTCCTTCTCAGTGGCGTTGCTACTATGCTTATTTGTTTTCTATTTCGTGGTCTCATTGGCCTGAGTAACTATTATGTATGAGTGTACGTTACAGAACTGCGTAATGCTAGACACTAGGGGGCAGATTACATTTACAAGCCCCTTGCGCCACGTTTACGTTGCCTTGCGTGACGCAACAGCGGCGTAAACATGCCGCATCCCTGCATGTCATTTACGACTTGACGAATCTTGGGAGATGCGTCACGTTATAAAGCCATGGGCCTGCACCACAATGGGTGCGTTCCTAGTACGCAGGGTGGGCGGTCCGGTGGCTGTGCGCCTCGCAAAATTGCCTGCGTGAAATCTACAAGATTTAACGCAGGCACTTCTGCGACGCTGCTACGTCAATTCAATTCCTTATGTCTGCTCGAAGCAGGCGAAAGGACTGACACAGCATGTTAAGTATTGGGTGGCCCTGAGCATTACTGGAGTTGCATTGCGTTGGCGACGTGACTCCAGCGATGCGCCGCTCTTACGTGACGAGATGCGTCACGCAAGTGCCTACCCTTGCGCCAGGGTGCGCCGCATTGTAAATGAGGCGCATCTGCCGTGTCGCAAGGGTAGTTTTGCGTGACGCATTTGATCTGGCGCATCTCTGGAGATGCGCCAGAACGCGTAAGTAAGTATGCCCCTAAGGGGCAGAATTGCAATTAACGTCGCATCCCTGCAAAGTAGCAGGGATGCGCCATTAATTGTGCGGGCCGCTACCACCACCAAACATGGTGCGCCGTATTTGCAATGCGGCGCACCATGGGCCCAAAACGTCACCGAAGCTTTACTGCTGGAGTTGTGTCGCAACGATGGCGCAGCTCCAGCAATGCTCTGGGGTACCCTATCTCCCCAATGCTGGGTCAAGCCGTACGTCTGCTTCAAGCAGGTGCAGGGTTTGTGTGACGCATCATTGTCCTAAAGGTGACTGATTGAAATTTTGTAGATTTCCCTCAGCCACTATTAGGATGTGTTCCAGCGCAGGAATGCCCTCCCTTGCGCCGGAACGCCCCCTGATGGCGCAGGGCTTTATAACGGGATGCATCTCCCAAATGCGTCAGGTTGTTATAATATTATACGCCGCACCATGGCGCCCTTTTTTGTTTAGCTGCTGTGTCACAAAAGTCACGCAAGAACGGCGCAAAAGAGCCGCAAGGGGCTTAAATCTGCCCCTTCCTTTGTACCCCTGACAATAAGAAAAATAGTGGTGGTGGATTGATAGTTTCACAGCCTCCCAGCACCCTCTGTTTCACCACTGGCACCCTCTCTTTGACCCATGCCACCCTCTGTTACATCAATGCCACCCTCTGGTTCATCATCACTGTAGAAGATGGGGGGGGGGAAAGCAAGCCCACCTGCCCTGCTTGAACTGACATGAATTAATTTGGGGTTAGTTTATTAACAACACCTGCCCTGCCCCAACTGACAATAATGAATTAGGGGCTAGTTAATGTGTCACTGAAAGAATTTCAAGTTCCAGCCTGGCACCTGCTTGTCTGCTCCTTTAGCTGTAAATCAGGACCTTTGTGGCATACAGTTAAGGTCAGAGCAGGGTCACACAATAGTTGCAAGCAGGCAACCGAATTCTGGAGGGCCCCCTCAGGAAGCACTACAGAGAATCGTTACAAATCATGAGGTTGACATTTTGCACCTGCTCATTGCTTTTGCTTTTGCTGAAATCGTTTTTCGGTTTTTTCGCGCTATTCGCGGGGCGCGGCGTCGTGCGAAACCGACCGCGGAAGCCGCCAATTCGTGCGAATGAGCATTTTATTTTTTTGCGGCTTGTTGTTTCGCGAGTTTTTTTGCAGTATTCGCGAGCCGCTTGCAGCGCAACACGCGAATTTACCCCAAGGTCGAGTACGGGCGCGGCCATTTTGTTTGCATGACGTATTTCCGTTTCCGCCCGCTATGTATAATCTCGCGCAGTAAGCGCATTGCGAATAGAGGTTCGCACGAGATCGCGCGGGAAATCTAGAGGTTCGCACGAGATCGCGAGGAAAATCTCGCGCGAACTTACTTTCGCGCTCGTGAATGGGCGCCGGCCATCTTGTTTTTCATTCATTTCCTGTGTCTGGGCATGGTGTTTAATCCTCTTGGTATCTTTGCCATCCTTTGCTTGTTTTCAGTTTTTTTTTTACGATTTTGCTTCTTATCTATCCCTCTCTTTTCCTAGCTGTATATTTTTGTCTTTTCTGCTATTTTTCTTTACTTTTAAACTACTTTTTTAAACTCTTTTCTTTTCTTCTTCCCTATCCTATTCTTTCTTAATTTTCTACTTCTTCCTACCTTACCTGCCCAGACCATGGTCAAGCCAGGCGCCGTGAAGCTGCCCAGGCACTTGAGGGCCGCAGCGGCGGCGGGGAGTAGTGCTGGACCCAGTGCCAGGACAGCATGCGGGAGATTGAGGGGGGAGCAGGTGACGCGACGGGAGATATTCAGCCCGGAGGAAGTGGGCGCGCTGGTCTACTTCGTCCAGCGCCGCCTGCCCAGGACCATCGCGGGAGGCGGCAGGATCGCGGCCGGCGGCTACAACATGCGGGAGCACCGGAAGCGGTGGGAGAAGGTGTGCTGGGCCATATCCCACCTCTACGGGGTCCAGCGCACCTACAGCCAGGTCACCCATCGCTGGACGGACCTCCTGGACCGCGAGCGCGACCTGCTGGACCAGCTCGGCTTGGAGATCCCCGGGCTTGGTGAGTAGTAGTAGCCATTTAATCACTCACTACAATGATGTTTTCTCCTGCTCTGTGTTGTTGTATTGCAAATATTTGTTTTTTACATGGAGCAAGCCAATAATGCCGCTGATGACGATTACATTGTAGTTAAATTATATTTCAAAATCTTCTGTGCATTTCAGGTGCACTGCTCTCCTTCTCAGTGGCGTTGCTACTATGCTTATTTGTTTTCTATTTCGTGGTCTCATTGGCCTGAGTAACTATTATGTATGAGTGTACGTTACAGAACTGCGTAATGCTAGACACTAGGGGGCAGATTACATTTACAAGCCCCTTGCGCCACGTTTACGTTGCCTTGCGTGACGCAACAGCGGCGTAAACGTGCCGCATCCCTGCGAGTCATTTACGACTTGACGAATCTTGGGAGATGCGTCACGTTATAAAGCCATGGGCCTGCACCACAATGGGTGCGTTCCTAGTACGCAGGGTGGGCGGTCCGGCGGCTGTGCGCCTCGCAAAATTGCCTGCGTGAAATCTACAAGATTTAACGCAGGCACTTCTGCGACGCTGCTACGTCAATTCAATTCCTTATGTCTGCTCGAAGCAGGCGAAAGGACTGACACAGCATGTTAAGTATTGGGTGGCCCTGAGCATTACTGAAGTTGCATTGCGTTGGCGACGTGACTCCAGCGATGCGCCGCTCTTACGTGACGAGATGCGTCACGCAAGTGCCTACCCTTGCGCCAGGGTGAGCCGCATTGTAAATGAGGCGCATCTGCCGTGTCGCAAGGGTAGTTTTGCGTGACGCATTTGATCTGGCGCATCTCTGGAGATGCGCCAGAACGCGTAAGTAAGTATGCCCCTAAGGGGCAGAATTGCAATTAACGTCGCATCCCTGCAAAGTAGCAGGGATGCGCCATTAATTGTGCGGGCCGCTACCACCACCAAACATGGTGCGCCGTATTTGCAATGCGGCGCACCATGGGCCCAAAACGTCACCGAAGCTTTACTGCTGGAGTTGCGTCGCAACGATGGCGCAGCTCCAGCAATGCTCTGAGGTACCCTATCTCCCCAATGCTGGGTCAAGCCGTACGTCTGCTTCAAGCAGGTGCAGGGTTTGTGTGACGCATCATTGTCCTAAAGGTGACTGATTGAAATTTTGTAGATTTCCCTCAGCCACTATTAGGATGTGTTCCAGCGCAGGAATGCCCTCCCTTGCGCCGGAACGCCCCCTGATGGCGCAGGGCTTTATAACGGGATGCATCTCCCAAATGCGTCAGGTTGTTATAATATTATACGCCGCACCATGGCGCCCTTTTTTGTTTAGCTGCTGTGTCACAAAAGTCACGCAAGAACGGCGCAAAAGAGCCGCAAGGGGCTTAAATCTGCCCCTTCCTTTGTACCCCTGACAATAAGAAAAATAGTGGCGGTGGATTGATAGTTTGACTATTTAAATGACTGGTAATGTAGCAGGCAACTGTTAGTGTTGTCACTGATCTGACTGAAATCACAATGGAGTTTGTCTGTCACTTTGCGTCTTGCCTGCGGACTGCTGCCTGCCAGTCCTAGGTGAACATTTCAGTACTTTGTTTAGTGAGTTACGTGACTTTCGAAGTCACAGGTCCGCAAATAAATGAAAACTAACCCTAATCAATATAATTTCGCGGAAATATTTTGTTATTGTTCTTTTGAAATGTTTGATTTGGTTGACATTGACAAGCAACAATCATCCATGTTTTCTGTTCTTTCTTTCATGTTGTACGTCAGCTCCCCCCAGGGGCGAGAGGAGGACACAGGAGCAGCAGGCGGCGGATGCTGTTCAACAGGGCCAGGATCGGGCAGGCGAGGGCTCCTCTGCTGGCCCCAGTAAGTTTTCATTTTAGACTAGCACCTATTTTTCCTAGCGTTCCTCATTTGACTTTTTTCAAAATTGTCTTTGCTCTTCTTGTAGACTGTATCTAAATTCTTATCCTGCCTCTACTATGACTCCCTGTGGTATTACTAGATTATTCTTATTAGTCTGTCTGTGTAGCTAACTAAGATTGCACGGTTGGCGAAACTCTCATGGTTCTAGTCAGCAATAGCTCTATCAACTTAGTGCAGTCCTCTGGGATTGTCCATAATGTCTTTTGAAGTGTTCTATCTGGACTCATGCTTGCAAAAATTGCAAAACCTTTCGCTCAGTCACTCTAGTCTGGACCAAAATACACAGATTGTATTTAAGTTTAAAAGCTTTATTAAAAGTAAACACATTTATTAAAATGAAGTCATAATAAAACTAAACGTTTAACTGATAATGGAAAAGTGGTTAGTGCTGACGATTAATTGAAGACATTTCTTGTGGTCGAGCCGAGCTCTCACCTGGTTTCAACTTGATCTTGTTGTTAGAAGTCCATCTTCTGTCTGTGTGGAGAAAAATGGTGCGTGTTAAAAAAACAGCCTTCATCAGTTGTGCCAAAAAGTGCAGCAAGACAACCTTCCCTGGAAAAAGGGACATTTTTTTTAACTTTAACGTAGACAGTCACAAATTACATTGTTTTCACATGTCTTCATTCCTAGACCAAAGATTAGTGAGTGCTTTATTCTAACATTCTTAAATGTACTTTGTAGGTGGAACATCTGGAGGCGGGGCCAGTGTGGAGGTGGTGGTGCTCGACACGGAGGCGGAGGGCGATTCTTCAGGGGAGGAGGCGGCGGCTGTGAGAGTTGAGACGGTGGTGGTGGCGGCCAGAGGTAAGCTCTTATATATTCCTTACTTATTTAGATTGAAGACTAGCTGGGAAGGCAAGAATATGAGATGCATGGCTGGGTGAATGATGAAGCAATGATGGGTGGAAGGACAACAGCCTGGGTGGGTGACACAGAAACTGTATGTGTCCATATACCTGGATCATGCTACTATCTGACTCTTAGATAGCATATGTGTATCTAGAGCAGGGGTACTCATAGTACGGCCCGCGGGCCGGTGGTGGCCCGGCAAGCCTTCCTTGGCGGTGCGCAGACCTTGCAGACAATCACTGCTCCCCCGGCCCCCACAGAGCAGAGGCTTTTTTGTATTTCACCTGTTAGCGCCCCTGCATCTCCACTCTGACAATCACTGCTCCCCCGGCCCCCACAGAGCAGAGTGGAGATGCAAGGCCACAAAGAGGTGAAATAGAACAAAGCCTCTGTGGGGCCGGGCAAGCAGTGATTGTCAGGGTGGAGAAGCAGGGGTGCTACAACAAACAAAGCCTCAATAATATGTTAATGGTCTTTTAAAGACCTGTTAAGTACTTTGGTGTTGTTGTCTGTGTGTGCGCGTTGAGGAAGCGGTCTCAACCCGGGCTGAAGGCTGACACAGATAGACACACACACAGTGAGATGACAGAGGGGGAGGTAGAGGGAGGGCAGGAGGGAGAGAGAGATGGAGAGGGAGGGCAGGAGGGAGAGCAGGAGGGAGAGAGATGTATGTAAATGCTGGGTCTGGTGGCTCAGTGGGTGAGGGCATCTGCTGCAGGGACCTGTGTGCAACCTCATGGTCACAAGTTATCGTTTTGCTTTAGCCCCGCCCCCTCTGACTCCGCCCCCACCAGTGCAGCCCTCGGCCCCAAACTACACTGTAAATGTAGCCCCTGAGAGAAAGTTTGTGAGTACCCATGATCTAGAGAGAGTAGACGGTCAGTGGATGAACTAAGTGTAACTTTGAAGAGCATGTAACACTGCACCCGCACGTCCGTTCCAGTGTAGGAAAGGCAAGGAAAAGAACTTTTAATTTTGTCCAAATACTACCATCAATAGTAGCAGTAGTTTGTATTGCAAGCACTGCATAGATCCGGTTATTACGGTGGCCACTCCCTACCTCTCTTAATAAGTTTAGTAGTACTCAGTCATTCATGTGTGGATGTATCACTGGTCACTCAATAAAGAGCAAAGCACCTAAAGTCATCCCATATATAAGGAAAAACATCCCATGTGAAGTGATAGATAATCAGATTATTTATCTTCTTCAATTTTCCATTTCTAGTACTCATTTCCACTGTAGGGTGAAAGTTAAATTAATTAAGCAGTAGCCCTTGAGATGTAACAGAGTATTCTCAGTGCCACCCGTAATAGAAAAGTAAGAGCTTCACCACCTGCATGTACTGGACGGGTACAGTAACGCAACGCAAGTCTAGGTCACTCCTCATGGCGTGCGTCTCTTTTTCTCGGGTGCAAGTTTACTGCGCTGGCATTATGCCGGCTTGCAGAAGATAACGTACCAATTTTCTAAAACAAGAGACAAGAAGAAGAATAAGACTGGTGTACTTTCATAGTCGACTCCAATGGAAGTCCATAGTGCTCGTAGAATTTGTTCCTTAAACTCCCACTAATGTTAGAGCAAGGATGAAGAAGTGTGAGGTTAGATAGATACTGGCCTCAATAGTTATGTAATGCGTTTGCAAGTTGCTAGTTGTAGTGCAACACAAATTTCTGCTGAATGATTGAGTTAATCTTAAGGAGCATTGGTTACAGACTATGTCTTTCTTTCTTCATATAGGGTCTCCTTCCAAACGAACAAGGAGGAAGGAGCTGGCTAGAGCGGCCCGGCAACGGAGGATCGATGCCACTGTGGCCGAATATCGGCGGCTGGTGGCCCTGGAGGACGAAGAAAGTGTGCAGTCGACCACAACAACTACGTCGTCTGCATCGGCCTCCGTTCCCCCACGGGCTGCCAGTGCCACCCAGCACAGTGGTCCACCCAGACTGAGCCGGGCTGCCAAAGCCAAACGCCACCGCCGAGTAGCAAGGACAACAGCTACAGCTTCCTCTCACAGCCGTTGCACCTACAAGGCATTGAAGGCACGCCTGCGCCGCAGTACCCTGATGGTGTCCCGCCTCCAGCAGGAGCTCCACCACTTTTCCAACCAGTTGGAGGGGCTCCGCGTAGAGCACGCCTTGCTCCGCCAGGAGCATGATGCCCTGGCCCAAAAAGTTGACAGCATCCGCCCATAGTGTCCCTTGCCCCTTTTTTAGAGACTTTTGGGGGGTGGGAATTGGGAGTTGGGTTTTTGGGGACTTTTGAAGGACAATCGTTGGGGTTAGGGAGGGTCTTGCGGGAGATTATTTTGTTAGGGATATAAATATACTTTTTCAAACTTTATCTGAGCATACCCGTTTCTTACTGCTTGCCTGGTGGGTGGGGGTTTAACGTTGACTTTGTTTTCCTGAAAGTTTAGTTCCATTTTCTTCCTTAAAGTGTAAATGCCCAAATGTTTTCAACACTAAGTGCCTCTCACAGACGAAGTGAATCCAAGAGTCCTAGGACTTTAGTAGTACTACCTTCAGTCTCTCGTCTCTCGTACTAATACTCCATTATACCCCCAAACCACCAAACGCTTATCTTACCTGTAATTTGTGTTTGAAAGTAGGGCTAGACCCAGGGCTGGCTCCATGGGAAACAGCGAATATGGTTGGCAATCTTGGTCGGATAAAATTTCCTCATAGCGGTGGTACTAGTGGTGTGACACAGTGGCAGTTGCATGCCTATGAAAAAAAAGAAAATGAAATCTGGTTTGTCCTCCTGAGCAATTCAACGGTACAACTGAGAATATAGCAGGTGACAGAAGTACAGTAGAACAGTGCCACATTGTAGCCTAACAAATGGTAAAGTATAACTACTAATTCGGTTGAAGTTCTTTCACATTAGCAATGGTTCTTTGTCAAGCAGAGTAAAAATATATCCTCGGATTTCTTCACCAGCCTGTTGCTATCACCTTATCCTCCCCAGCAAGTGTGTGGATTTTTTGCTGTCATTTAGTCACACATCAATCAAAACCACACAGCCCGGGGGAAGAGGGTTAGGGTTTGAAAAATGGATGGGTACGGGGGTTTTTGGGAAAGGTTTTGGGAGACAAGAAAAAATAGCACAGCATAGACAAACAATTGTGAACATAAACAAATCTTTGGGTACAAACCTATCCATCAATCTTTGAAAGTGCATGCACTACTGCATACATGTCAGTGAAAAGTAAGTAGTACATTCGACAACTGTGGAAGAAAGAATGCGACAGTACAGGGCCTGTGTGGAATTATTGATAACGATATTCAGCATAAGGTCTCTGTACTTAGCCAGATACCCGAGAGCCTTGCTGGTCACTATAAATCCATTCACAACAACACTCAATGGGGTTGGTCTGGAAGGTATAGTAGATAGAAAAGGAGAAATTGCTTTTTTCTAGGTGTCCCCTCACTCACCAGGGTTGCCCCTTGGTGACATGCTTCATCATTGGGGCCATCCCAGTCCTCTACGGCCTGGGGCGTGCTGCGACTTGCGAATTACGTAGGAGCACTTACAAATGACTATGTGTGGTGCCGATGTGATAGTGGAGTGGACTAAGTGATGTGTTAAGGGATCAATTTAAAAGCAGAGAGAGATCCAAGAAATGCAGTCACAGTCAGAGAAAAAGGCAAGGGATACTGTATCTATGTGGTTGTAGTGGTCCTGTTGGAAGTGGTAAGTAAGTTGCCTGCAGAAAAAAAATCCTCCTTTTAGCGGCACTCCTCCATTGCAGCCGACGCGTCGTCCATCGATGTTGGTCACCAGAAGACACCCTGTAAAAAAAAGCACAGCATAGACAAACAATGGAACATAAACAATTCTTTGGGTACAAACCTATCCATCAATCTTTGAAAGTGCATGCACTACTGCATGCATGTCAGTGAAAAGTAAGTAGTACATTCGACAACTGTGGAAGAAAGAATGCGACAGTACAGGGCCTGTGTGGAATTATTGATAACGATATTCAACATAAGGTCTCTGTACTTAGCCAGATACCCGAGAGCCTTGCTGGTCACTATAAATCCATTCACAACAACACTCAATGGGGTTGGTCTGGAAGGTATAGTAGATAGAAAAGGAGAAATTGCTTTTTTTCTAGGTGTCCCCTCACTCACCAGGGTTGCCCCTTGGTGACATGCTTCATCATTGGGGCCATCCCAGTCCTCTACGGCCTGGGGCGTGCTGCGACTTGCGAATTACGTAGGAGCACTTACAAATGACTATGTGTGGTGCAGATGTGATAGTGGAGTGGACTAAGTGATGTGTTAAGGGATCAATTTAGAAGCAGAGAGAGATCCAAGAAATGCAGTCACAGTCAGAGAAAAAGGCAAGGGATACTGTATCTATGTGGTTGTAGTGGTCCTGTTGGAAGTGGTAAGTAAGTTGCCTGCAGAAAAAAAATCCTCCTTTTAGCGGCACTCCTCCATTGCAGCCGACGCTTCGTCCATCGATGTTGGTCACCAGAAGACACCCTGTAAAAAAAAGCACAGCATAGACAAACAATGGAACATAAACAATTCTTTGGGTACAAACCTATCCATCAATCTTTGAAAGTGCATGCACTACTGCATGCATGTCAGTGAAAAGTAAGTAGTACATTCGACAACTGTGGAAGAAAGAATGCGACAGTACAGGGCCTGTGTGGAATTATTGATAACGATATTTAACATAAGGTCTCTGTACTTAGCCAGATACCCGAGAGCCTTGCTGGTCACTATAAATCCATTCACAACAACACTCAGTGGGGTTGGTCTGGAAGGTATAGTAGATAGAAAAGGATAAATTGCTTGTTTTCTAGGTGTCCCCTCACTCACCAGGGTTGCCCCTTGGTGACATGCTTCATCATTGGGGCCATCCCAGTCCTCTACGGCCTGGGGCGTGCTGCGACTTGCGAATTACGTAGGAGCACTTACAAATGACTATGTGTGGTGCAGATGTGATAGTGGAGTGGACTAAGTGATGTGTTAAGGGATCAATTTAGAAGCAGAGAGAGATCCAAGAAATGCAGTCACAGTCAGAGAAAAAGGCAAGGGATACTGTATCTATGTGGTTGTAGTGGTCCTGTTGGAAGTGGTAAGTAAGTTGCCTGCAGAAAAAAAATCCTCCTATTAGCGGCACTCCTCCATTGCAGCCGACGCTTCGTCCATCGATGTTGGTCACCAGAAGACACCCTGTCCACTGCCTGCCTGATGCTGAATTGTGGCTCGCTACTGTGAAGCCTGACTCCATCCTTTTTTCCCCATTGCAGAGACTGAAACCCGGCCTGTAATTATTCAACGAAAAACAGGAAGTGATATAATATTACAACACCACTGATAAATAAATATAAGGTATGTAGGCTGTGGAGTGCAAAAAGTCACAATTTGATTTTCCTAGTAGACAGTACAATATTTTTGAAAGTGCGTACTCTGAGTCACCTTTTGAAGGATAAATAAGTATGGGCAAATTAATGTAGCGGATCTTGCCCCTCAAGCTAGGTGTACTGTAAACTGTGTTTTAGAACAAAATTAGATCTTCCTAGCAGTGCTCCCACCCAGACCCTTACTAAAGGCAGTCGCAAAAATGTAGAAGACCCCCAATCAAATCTCAAAAAACGAGGCCTAGCAGAAAAATGGTGACAAAACTTACTTTGAAAGTAAAAGTAGGCCAAAGTACCCCCTTCCTAATTACCCCTTACCCACCGTGGATTGCATTCAAACCACTTGCAAGCAACCAAGCAAAAGTAGCCATAGCCAGCATCGCTCCAAGACTCGAAATCCCCCCCACTCAAACACATGCAATAGAAATACTGCTAACCCTAACGAACCCTAAGTTAAGAATAGTGGCAAAGGCTTTCTTTAACTATGCCAAATCCCCCCTTTCCCACCATGGATTTTCTTCAAATGACTTGCAACCAAAATTACACATTCTCACGAGTGCTCTAAGACCCCAGAACTCAGTTGCAAAAATCTAGAACACCCCGAAACACATGCAATCCTGCTGCTAGGGCTAACCCTAACGAACCCTAAGTTACAAAAAGTGCCAAAAGGCTTTTCCGCGAGGATTTTGTCCCAACCACTTCTACCCGGTATTAGACCTTCCCAGGAATGCCCCAAGACACGCCAACCCACCCGCCAAGAAGCATAACACCCCCAAACAGGCCAAAAGCATAATCTCATACTTGCAATATTTCTCGGCCTTCGGTCCAAACGCGCTGCGTAGCTAGGCCATAAGTCGGGGTTGCCACGACGGATTTCCTGAAAAGCAAATGCAATCAAGATTAGAGTGTCCCAGCAGTGCTCCCAGACCACGAAACTCACCCACAAACACCAGGAAGCCCCCCAAAGAGGCCCCCGAAAACGCTACATTGAGCAAAATGTCAGAAATAGCCAAAAAAAAATCGGCCTGTATTTTGTCCCAACCACTTCTACCCGGTATTAGACCTTCCCAGGAATGCCCCAAGACACGCCAACCCACCCACCAAGAAGCATAACACCCCCAAACAGGCCAAAAGCAAAATCTCATACTTGCAATATTTCTCGGCCTTCGGTCCAAACGCAATGCGTAGCTAGGCCATAAGTCGGGGTTGCCACGACGGATTTCCTGAAAAGCAAATGCAATCAAGATTAGAGTGTCCCAGCAGTGCTCCCAGACCACGAAAGTCACCCACAAACACCAGGAAGCCCCCCAAACAGGCCCCCGAAAATGCTACATTGAGCAAAAAATCAGAAATAGCCAAAAAAAAATCGGCCTGGATTTTGTCCCAACCACTTCTACCCGGTATTAGAGCTTACCAGGAATGCCCCAAGACACGCCAACCCACCCGCCAAGAAGCATAACACCCCCAAACAGGCCAAAAGCAAAATCTCATACTTGCAATATTTCTCGGCCTTCGGTCCAAACGCGCTGCGTAGCTAGGCCATAAGTCGGGGTTGCCACGACGGATTTCCTGAAAAGCAAATGCAATCAAGATTAGAGTGTCCCAGCAGTGCTTCCAGAGCACGAAACTCACCCACAAACACACGGAACCCCTCCTAAGAGCACCTCAAAGGCAAGCAAGTCATCAAAAACACTAAAAATTTTCCGCCTGGGATTTGGTCCAAAACACTTTTATCCGGTATTAGAGCTTCCCAGCAATGGCCCCAGAGCCGTCAACCCAGGCGAAAACTAGTAGAAGACCCCCAAACAGCCAAAGAGCAAAAGTACAAAAATGGGGACTTAGTCAATTTTTCACAAATTTCCCAAATCACTCCGCGCGCGCTCTGCAGCTAGGCCCTAACTCCCCTCTGCCACCATGGATTTGCTTCAAACCTCTTGCAAAGTAAAGTATATATAGCCAGCAGTGAGCCCAGACCCCGAAACACACCCACAAACACCAGGAAGCCCCCCAAACAGGCCCGCGAAAACGCTACATTGAGCAAAATGTCAGAAATAGCCCCAAAAAAATTCGGCCTGGATTTTGTCCCAACCACTTCTACCCGGTATTAGACCATCCCAGGAATGCCCCAAGACCCGCCAACCCACCCGCCAAGAAGCATAACACCCCCAAACAGGCCAAAAGCATAATCTCATACTTGCAATATTTCTCGGCCTTCGGTCCAAACGCGCTGCGTAGCTAGGCCATAAGTCGGGGTTGCCACGACGGATTTCCTGAAAAGCAAATGCAATCAAGATTAGAGTGTCCCAGCAGTGCTCCCAGACCACGAAACTCACCCACAAACACCAGGAAGCCCCCCAAACAGGCCCCCGAAAACGCTACATTGAGCAAAATGTCAGAAATAGCCAAAAAAAAATCGGCCTGGATTTTGTCCCAACCACTTCTACCCGGTATTAGACCTTCCCAGGAATGCCCCAAGACACGCCAACCCACCCGCCAAGAAGCATAACACCCCCAAACAGGCCAAAAGCAAAATCTCATACTTGCAATATTTCTCGGCCTTCGGTCCAAACGCACTGCGTAGCTAGGCCATAAGTCGGGGTTGCCACGACGGATTTCCTGAAAAGCAAATGCAATCAAGATTAGAGTGTCCCAGCAGTGCTCCCAGACCACGAAAGTCACCCACAAACACCAGGAAGCCCCCCAAACAGGCCCCCGAAAACGGTACATTGAGCAAAATGTCAGAAATAGCCAAAAGAAAATCGGCCTGGATTTTGTCCCAACCACTTCTACCCGGTATTAGACCTTCCCAGGAATGCCCCAAGACACGCCAACCCACCCGCCAAGAAGCATAACACCCCCAAACAGGCCAAAAGCAAAATCTCATACTTGCAATATTTCTCGGCCTTCGGTCCAAACGCGCTGCGTAGCTAGGCCATAAGTCGGGGTTGCCACGACGGATTTCCTGAAAAGCAAATGCAATCAAGATTAGAGTGTCCCAGCAGTGCTTCCAGAGCACGAAACTCACCCACAAACACCAGGAAGCCCCCCAAACAGGCCCCCGAAAAGGCTACATTGAGCAAAATGTCAGAAATAGCCAAAAAAAAAATCGGCCTGGATTTTGTCCCACCACTTCTACCCGGTATTAGACCTTCCCAGGAATGCCCCAAGACCCGCCAACCCACCCGCCAAGAAGCATAACACCCCCAAACAGGCCAAAAGCAAAATCTCATACTTGCAATATTTCTCGGCCTTCGGTCCAAACGCGCTGCGTAGCTAGGCCATAAGTCGGGGTTGCCACGACGGATATCCTGAAAAGCAAATGCAATCAAGATTAGAGTGTCCCAGCAGTGCTCCCAGACCACGAAACTCACCCGCAAACACCATGAAGCCCCCCTAAGAGCACCTCAAAGGCAAGCAAGTCATCAAAAACACAAATAATTTTCCGCCTGGGATTTGGTCCAAAACACTTTTATCCGGTATTAGAGCTTCCCAGCAATGGCCCCAGAGCCGTCAACTCACCTGCAAAGAGGTACAACAACACCCCCACAAGTGCTGAGTCTTTCTTCATTGGGCGTAAACCAGCCCTCTGGTTTGATGGAAATAGGAGTCTGGAGGAGGAGGATAGAGGAGCATGTTCTTCTGAAATTGTGAACCTGAGGAATGCAGACTGCGGCAACTTCAAATCAATTAGCAAACCAGTGAAGACAGTTCTGCTGATGGGCTTGATTTTGTGATTATCTGATTAAAGTTTGTAATATATTAACTGTGCACAACAAAGAAAGACAGACAGACAGGAATAAAAGGGAATAGGGACGAAAAAGAAAGTTATTGATTCGTTGTCTCATTTTCAGGGCTCGGTATCACGGTCCAGGAATAAGAATAAGGCTTCGTCATCATACTCTGCGAATTCAGGCAGGGTGAGCTCAGTGTCACCTGACAGAGTAGAAATTCCCTCATCTATGTTGCTGGCCACCTCCTCTTCATCCGGCACGCTTTCTCGTACTCTGAAATCTGGTGGTATGAGGTGCTGATTCATCTTGATCATTGTTAACCTCTCCACATTTTTGGGCGAGAGGCGGCTCCGTTTGGGAGTTACAATGCCACCAGCAGCACTGAAAACCCGTTCAGAAGACACGCTTGCGAGTGGGCAAGACAAGTAGTTTAAAGCCAGGTTGGTGAGCTGTGGCCACAATTCTTTTTTCCCATGCCAATACGCCAATGGGTCAGAATTAACATAGACCTCTGTTGAGTCATTCAGATAGTCCTTCACCATCGACTCAAGGTCCTCTTCCAAGGTTCCTCCACTTTGCTTAGCTCTTGCTGTGCCTCTGACCTTTTGAGAACCAAACCCACGCAGAGCTAGCCAATCCTCTTCAGCCTCCAATGTTTCTGTTGTGTCTCGTGCAGATGATCCGGTTGCCGGTGTCTTTAACGGCTGAGAGGTCACTTGTGCCACAGCCACAGGTGCAGAAGTGGATTGTTTTGACTGGGGATGGCCTGCTGATGTACTGCCTTTTCCTTCAATTTTCAGCCGTTCTGTTTCAAACTTCTTGGCTGACAAGGCTAGCCAACGTTTGTACTTTGGAACATGTTCATCATCAAAAGGAAAGAATGCTTGGCCTGCCAGCGCCTTTTTGTAGTGTGGATCCAGAATAGTAGCACAAATGTAATGCTGTTCTGAGTGGATCTTTTTAAGACGTTCATCACCTTGTAGGAGCTCTAATAATTGCTCAGCCAGAAGCAAAGAGTCTTGGTTTTTGTCATCTTTTTCAAACACAGAACACACCTCCTTCAGTTGGTCCTCCAGCATGTACAACAATGGGATAGCTTTTCCCAAATTAGAGTCCTCCTTGCTGACTGCACGCGTGAAGAACTCAAAAGGACGAAGCATGCGTGTCAGGCCTTGAACTATGTTCCATTGCGGCCCACCCATCCTCAGCTCCTCTGTACCCTCTGTAAGGAAATATTGATCGAGTTCCATATACTGCTCATACAGACGCTCAAGCATGTAGAAGGTTGAGTTCCAACGTGTTTCCACCTCCTGGATGAGTGCTTTCACTGGCATTTTACGTTGATATAGCAGGCTCCTCAGCTGCTTCCGGGCCTTAAAAGAATGGCTGAAATGCTTGCACATTTTTCGGCAGGTGTCCAATACACTGTACGCTGCACTGGCTTTATTAGCCAAGAATTTTTGGACAACCAGGTTTATACAGTGCGCCAAACACGGCACTCTGAAATAGTAACCGTCCCTCATGGCCTTAACTATATTGGCGCCATTGTCCGTGGAAACATAACCAACCTGGCGTTTTAGTGGGGACAGCCAGTTAAGGACCTTTATGTTAAAGACATCCAAAATGTTTTCTGCTGTGTGACGTTTCTCCAAACCAAACATGGCTAGTGTTGCATGTTTCCGAGCAGCTTTAAAAACAATGTCCGTGTCAACACCTGCGTTTAGCTTTGCTTTAGCCCCTGAAAAAGAGACCCAGTGTGCAGTGATGCACATGTAATCAGCGCCTGCGCCACTGGTCCACATGTCTGTTGTCAGATGTATAGTGTGAACAGCACTCTTCTGCAAAGCTGCCCCAATCACCTTCAGAACATCTTCATGTAGTGCTGGAACCGCAACTCGGGCAAAATAGAACCGGCTAGGAACCTTCCATTTAGGGCAGAGCGCTGCCACTAATTCTAGAAAACCAACCCCTTCTACAAAAGAAAAAGGGAGAAGGTCCAGAGCTAGCATTTTAGCCAGCTTAGTGTTATACAGACGCGTCATTGGGTGGTTGCATTCATATTGCGCTTCTGTAAACAACATCTTTTTAATGTTGCCCTGGACCAAGGATTTACGGGATGATGATGATCTCTTCGACCCAGTTACGCTCGCTGATGTACTTTTCCGCATTGATGTCTCACTCTCTCCCACACTCTTAGTGTGGCTCACATGGGGTGTGCTGCTGACAGGGGTACTGGGTGTAAGTGAAGTGTTTGAATCGTCTTCTTCCTCCTCGTCATCATCAGATGAAAAATCAACATTTTCATTACGTGCAATTCTGGCTTGCATAAACGCCTCTAGGTGCGGAAGCCATTGGACAGGGTGCGTTCTCTTAAGATGACCTCTCTGGCCTCCGGTACCATAGTTAGAACCAAGCTTACCACGACCAACTCGAACCTTACAAAGGCTACAAATGGCTACGTTTTCCATTTTTGGGCAAACACTAAAGAAGTCCCAAACTGGAGACTTGAAATGTCTTTGGGGGCCGGAGGAGGCGGCGATACTGGTGGTGGTGGTCCTGCTGCTAATGCCAGATGAAGTGGAGGATGTGGATTGCCGAACTTCAGTACGTTTTGCACTTTCACCACCACGAATTGAGGTCGAGGACGAGGTGGGTACCTTCTTGCGAGGAAGAAATATGGAAGCGGTAGGTTTTGGTGTACTACTTAACTCCAAATCTAATGATTCCATTTCCATTGCCTCCTCGCCGACATCATCATCACACTCAGCAGCTTCTCGGGATAGGGTCAAAATGTCTCTTTGCTGCATGCCCGGTGGGGCTGCAGTGACCTTTGTGATGACTGGCTCGTCGTCATCGTGAGAGGCTTCATCACCAGCAGTATCTGTCACTTCTTGTTGAGCCTCATCACACTCCATAGGTTTGAGTTTTTGGACGACCTTCCTTTTACGCTTAGGTACCGGTGTCAGATCATGGTGTGCCTCACTGTCAGACCGCAGTTGTGGTTCCCAAGACAGATCACTTGCATCAGAACGAGGTGGGCTTGAAGAAGATGTAGACACCCCCCTTGATCTTTTCCTTGCTAGGGATGTGGAAGACAATGAATGATCATCAGAAGGAGTGGCTTCCAATGATACCTCGGCTTCATTGTCGATTTCCTGATGTGCCCCTACTTCGGGAGGAACAACTATTGTGGGCACTTGTGAACCTCCATGCACCTTTGCTTGCGCATCTCCTTTTGCTGCCTCTCCTTCCACATGTACTTGGGCGTGTACTTGCACATGGTGTTGTTGTTGCGGCTGTGGTTGTTCAACACTTGTCAGATGAGTTACAACAACCTGTGTTGATTCAGGGACATTGCTGCTACTTTCTTGCGATGAGCCAACATCACTGGTCGATGGTGATTGGAGAAGTACACTGACTGCCTCTGAAGCACTCAAGGGCTTTGACTTAAGTTGGCGTGGTGGTGGAGGCACTGAACCCAATGGAGCAGGGGTGCTGCTCCCAGCTTGGTCCCCAGCAGATCCTGCTGCTGCAGGCGTACTTTTTTTTTTCTCCCAAAAAACGTGGCGGGTGGCACACCAGCCTCCTTGGTAACTTGCTTCTTCTGCTTGTTACTAGCAACTTTCTTGCTAGAGGAGCTACGGAGACCTTTCTTTGGGGCCATCTTCTTCAGAGCAGGTCAGACAGCAGGCCGCAGTTGCACGAATTGTAGAGTTGTCTGAGTCCAGACGTGACGTCGCGTGACGTTATGCTGCACACACACACCGCTGCAGGACTTCTTCCTGGCACTGGTGGTTCTCTTGAGTCTTGTGCACCTAAAAAAAATGGAAGACAGAGGAACATCAGTTCAGTTATACAGCACAAAAAAATCGAAAAACACTGCAAAATCAGCACAATCCCAATCCATCCATGCCCTCCATAATGTTTAAATTCAAGACAACCCACAGAAAGACTAGGCCCATGCAAGACTCACTACCCCTGGGCATAAATAAAGGTTGAAAAGTAGGCAAAATGGTTGGAGGCCTAACAACAAAGCCTGCATTCAAAATGGCCACTTGCCTGACAGCACATGGCCAGTGCCTGTAGCTGCACTCAAAATGGCCACCAGCCACATGGCCTGTCCCTCCCCATGAACACCCCCAAAAATCGAAAAACACTGCAAAATCAGCACAATCCCATTCCATCCATGCCCTCCATGATGTTTAAGTTCAAGACAGCCCACAGAAAGACTAGGCCCATGCTAGACTCAAATACCCCTGGTGAAAAGGCCACAAGTACAGGCCCAAAAAACGAAAATCACTGAAAAATCAGCACAATCCCATTCCATCCATGGCCTCCATGATGTTTAAATTCAAGACAACCCACAGAAAGACTAGGCCCATGCAAGACTCACTACCCCTGGGCATAAATAAAGGTTGAAAAGTAGGCAAAATGGTTGGAGGCCTAACAACAAAGCCTGCATTCAAAATGGCCACTTGCCTGCCAGCACATGGCCAGTGCCTGTAGCTGCACTCAAAATGGCCACCAGCCACATGGCATGTCCCTCCCCATGAACACCCCCAAAAATCAAAAAACACTGCAAAATCAGCACAATCCCATTCCATCCATGCCCTCCATGATGTTTAAGTTCAAGACAGCCCACAGAAAGACTAGGCCCATGCTAGACTCAAATACCCCTGGTGAAAAGGCCACAAGTACAGGCCCAAAAAACGAAAATCACTGAAAAATCAGCACAATCCCATTCCATCCATGGCCTCCATGATGTTTAAATTCAAGACAACCCACAGAAAGACTAGGCCCATGCAAGACTCACTACCCCTGGGCATAAATAAAGGTTGAAAAGTAGGCAAAATGGTTGGAGGCCTAACAACAAAGCCTGCATTCAAAATGGCCACTTGCCTGCTAGCACATGGCCAGTGCCTGTAGCTGCACTCAAAATTACCACCAGCCACATGGCATGTCCCTCCCCATGAACACCCCCAAAAATCGAAAAACACTGCAAAATCAGCACAATCCCATTCCATCCATGGCCTCCATGATGTTTAAATTCAAGACAACCCACAGAAAGATTAGGCCCATGCAAGACTCACTACCCCTGGGCATAAATAAAGGTTGAAAAGTAGGCAAAATGGTTGGAGGCCGAACAACAAAGCCTGCATTCAAAATGGCCACTTGCCTGCCAGCACATGGCCAGTGCCTGTAGCTGCACTCAAAATGGCCACCAGCCACATGGCATGTCCCTCCCCGTGAACACCCCCAAAATTCGAAAAACACTGCAAAATCAGCACAATCCCATTCCATCCATGGCCTCCATGATGTTTAAATTCAAGACAACCCACAGAAAGACTAGGCCCATGCAAGACTCACTACCCCTGGGCATAAATAAAGGTTGAAAAGTAGGCAAAATGGTTGGAGGCCTAACAACAAAGCCTGCATTCAAAATGGCCACTTGCCTGCTAGCACATGGCCAGTGCCTGTAGCTGCACTCAAAATTACCACCAGCCACATGGCATGTCCCTCCCCATGAACACCCCCAAAAATCGAAAAACACTGCAAAATCAGCACAATCCCATTCCATCCATGGCCTCCATGATGTTTAAATTCAAGACAACCCACAGAAAGACTAGGCCCATGCAAGACTCACTACCCCTGGGCATAAATAAAGGTTGAAAAGTAGGCAAAATGGTTGGAGGCCTAACAACAAAGCCTGCATTCAAAATGGCCACTTGCCTGCCAGCACATGGCCAGTGCCTGTAGCTGCACTCAAAATGGCCACCAGCCACATGGCCTGTCCCTCCCCATGAACACCCCCAAAAATCGAAAAACACTGCAAAATCAGCACAATCCCATTCCATCCATGCCCTCCATGATGTTTAAGTTCAAGACAGCCCACAGAAAGACTAGGCCCATGCTAGACTCAAATACCCCTGGTGAAAAGGCCACAAGTACAGGCCCAAAAAACAAAAATCACTGAAAAATCAGCACAATCCCATTCCATCCATGGCCTCCATGATGTTTAAATTCAAGACAACCCACAGAAAGACTAGGCCCATGCAAGACTCACTACCCCTGGGCATAAATAAAGGTTGAAAAGTAGGCAAAATGGTTGGAGGCCGAACAACAAAGCCTGCATTCAAAATGGCCACTTGCCTGCCAGCACATGGCCAGTGCCTGTAGCTGCACTCAAAATGGCCACCAGCCACATGGCATGTCCCTCCCCATGAACACCCCCAAAAATCGAAAAACACTGCATAATCAGCACAATCCCATTCCATCCATGGCCTCCATGATGTTTAAATTGAAGACAACCCACAGAAAGACTAGGCCCATGCAAGACTCACTACCCCTGGGCATAAATAAAGGTTGAAAAGTAGGCAAAATGGTTGGAGGCCTAACAACAAAGCCTGCATTCAAAATGGCCACTTGCCTGCCAGCACATGGCCAGTGCCTGTAGCTGCACTCAAAATGGCCACCAGCCACATGGCCTGTCCCTCCCCATGAACACCCCCAAAAATCGAAAAACACTGCAAAATCAGCACAATCCCATTCCATCCATGCCCTCCATGATGTTTAAGTTCAAGACAGCCCACAGAAAGACTAGGCCCATGCTAGACTCAAATACCCCTGGTGAAAAGGCCACAAGTACAGGCCCAAAAAACGAAAATCACTGAAAAATCAGCACAATCCCATTCCATCCATGCCCTCCATGATGTTTAAATTCAAGACAACCTACAGAAAGACTAGGCCCATGCTAGACTCAAATACCCCTGGTGAAAAGGCCACAAGTACAGCCCCAAAAAACGAAAATCACTGAAAAATCAGCACAATCCCAATCCATCCATGGCCTCCATGATGTTTAAGTTCAAGACAACCCACAGAAAGACTCAGTCCACCCACCACTGAGTACCCCTGGGCAAAAGGCCCCAAAACAGCCCAAAAATCGAAAATTCCAAAATTTTAATTGCAGCAACTGTAATGCCCCAAACAAATTTACTTGTAAAATTTCTAATCCAACAGTGATCCAAAGAAAGTCAAAAAGGCCTCAAATCCAAATATCCAGCAGCATCCACAAAAAGTAATCCTTCCAGCTCCAGACCCAAATGAAAAGTGACCAGGAGATGGACAAAGCACTGGGAGGAGCCTGCTGAACAGGAACAGGAAGTTGAAGACTGTGGGGCACTTCCTTCCTCCCACCCCCCTACCCCCCTCCCCAAAATGGTCTCCTCGCTAAAAAAGTGCAGGCAAATGTCAAACTAAGGAGTTATTCAGATAAAAATCATCATTTCTAGAAGGTTTATGCTGCTTGCTGGTGGATTTCTTGTGCAGAATTGCAAATTTTATATTTTCGCTCGCCGCATCTCAAATCTCGCAATTGCGAAGTACCGCGAGACGTGATCTCGCCGTACTCGCGTTGACAAACTATCGCTGGCAAGCCGCGATGACGTAATCGCGCTCGCCAATTCCCGCGGGATCACACAGCAAGATCCAAAATGGCGCAGCACTCGCAAACTATCGAGAAAAACAACTCGGCAAACGATGATAAACGCCGCGCGCCTCAAAAATTGTATCACCAACGCCGCGCGCCGCCAAAAAAATCCGCTGCGTGCGAATTTGCGGATTTTGCGGGAAATTCGCAAATCTCGCGGATTGCGAATTTCCCAAAAATCCGCAAAATCCGCGAGCGTAACGGATTTTCCGCCCATGCTTAATATTTTTAACTATTTTAAATAATTTAATTTATGTTTGTTTCATAGGGGAGTTTATTTTAAGTCCCTAACTCCATTATTGTTTTGGGAGGGTGTTGCAGTATCGGTGGTTGGCTATGTGTAGTGCTGGACTTACTACAAAAGTGTAAGCACTACAAAAGAGTAAGTTACTACAAAAGTGCAGTTTGTGAATACTGGGAAGCAATAAACGTATTCAAAAGTAAAAACTTGAACCAAAAGTGCAGTTTATGAATCATGCTCACTGTAAGCATGTTTTCTGTGGAGTTTTTATACATGAAAATCCTAAATTGATCTACACTTAAAGGTGAATACATCGTTTTTCATGCATATCTAACATATCTGCATGTTTGTATGTCCTTTGATCTTGCAGGTCACTTTAACTGGAATATGTATGTTCCTATTAGAGAGATACACACATAAATAAATGACTTTTCTGGTTTTGGGGAAATCTAATATATTATCCACCCACACTTGAGCCCCATAAAGTAGAGTAGGGTGAGATAAGTTCCTGAAGAATTGCCACGAATCCCTCCTGGGTTATGATGGCAAGAAACCTGTCCACCACACACAGAACACTGGCATCATTGATATCCCATGAGTATTCTTCTCTGTTTTTAACCTTAACACAGGTATCCATTAGGATTATTATTATTTGAGATATCCACAGTTAGTTTTATTTTCTTTCCTACGCTAACATTTTATCACATGCTCAAAAAGGCGAGGGCAAGCGGCTCTGTGGTTGGACTGACCATTGCCACTGAGAAAAGATCTCTGGCAAATTGACCCCTGTGGGGCCTGTTGGTTATTGCATCACACACCCATAGTGGAGCACAACCTGATTATGAAGCATGCCACTTCAATGGGTGCGAGTCAATGCATCCTGAGAGGATTCTCCCCTGCGACTTTGATGGACTTACTAGTAGAATTCTACTCAGTTAGACCACCACTCATACAAAACTGCACATCTTTTTTTAAATGACCTCTAATCTTATCTACACTTTCTCCATACCATAGTGGAAGAGTCTATGGCAAGCCATGTCAAGTAACTTGGGGCCATCTTTGATTGCTGGGTTTTCACCAGTAAAATAAAGCACGGGATGCACTGAACGGCACCCAACATTTCATAATAACAGAGGACCTCTAACATTCAACTTGTCCTCTTAACAAACATCTCATAATATATATGCCCATAGTGTCCATTTTGAGCAATGGGACCTTTGAGACTAAGTACAGGAAATCCTGGACACTGGTGCTATAAGGGTTTTTCATACGGTCCACTTCAGTCTTCCAGATTAAGTGCTGCATCCATATTACTTAACATTGTGCCAGCTTTTCATTTAAATCGACCTAGTCTCTTACCAATATTTACCGATAACAGAGTACTTGCCAACATTGGTTCAGGGAGCGTCTAGGTACAATGGAGCGGTGCCAAAATCTGCATCTTATCATCAGCAAATACATTTTTGCCAGGTGCTGTCCATTGTACTTGGTTCCATTGACCTTTTGAGTCCTTTTGACTAGGTTAATTGGTCAAAGCCAAAGAAGATGTTATCCCATATGGAGGTGGACCCATCTTTAGTTCATTTTCTATCTGTGCTACATAACGATTTTACTGATAGAGTTAGGTTGGGACCATTGGGAGAATGCTCCAACCCTTTTAGCTTGAAGTGAGGGGTACGTCAGGGCTGCATCTTGGCTCCAGTGCTGTTTATAGTAAATGCCAATGATCTTAACTCAGCTTTGATGGAGCAGGGACTTGAGGAACCTACAGTGAAGTATTTTGTTACCACCAACACTGTTGTACATTAACGACTCTGTGTTTTTGGCTCGAACCCCTATTAATTTGATTAAATTGGTTTCAGCCTTTGACTTTTACACCAGATCTTGACCTGGTTATAAATTATTCCAAGACTCAGACCATGGCCTGGAGTAAAAGCCTCAACTCTCACATGGGTTCCATCTAAGTTAAGGGGAATAAGTTAAAAAAGGTTACTAGTTTCCCCTATATAGTTGTTCCCTTTGAGAGCACCCAACATTGGTATACTAATATCTCTATGAGGAGAAATAGGGTATCCCCGTTGGTAGGAGCATTACTTAATCTTACCCCGTCTTTGAGAGGAAAACCATCACTACCTTTTCTTGAGATTTTTGAAACTCGATAAGTCCCGATTGCCACTTATGGCACTAGACTGTGGGGTTACTCTAACACTGCTTCTTTACAAATTCAGGAAAACCGTTTATGATGGCGATTGCTTTCAATAACTCTGAGTAGCTCCCATTTTATGTGCCATGAGGAAATGGGTGTCAAATACCTTGATGATTACCTAAAGGTAGCCCCCTTTGTTGCTTTGGATACATGTATGGTTGAATAAGAGTGCATTGCTTAAACGCTTAACTGTTTAAAATGCAATTGATCGTCCGATATTCCATGGCTTAATAATGTAAAACAATTGTGCAATTTGATTGGCAGACTGGAAAATTTTGATAGCCCCTCTAAAATCTGTAAGAAGGACATTTTTTGAGCCAAAAACACCTTTTAAACCATGAGACAAACTACCCCTGATGCCACAGAGTTTGGAAATCACACAGTATTTTGCGCTTGAGACCACTCCAACGCTGAGCCTTATCTGCTGTGCAATAGTGACCACTACGAGCGGCTTGGCTGTTTAAATTCAGATCAGGCGATCGTCGCACTTTGTTATGTTTTTGCTCGGGTCAGCACGCTACTGACAACATTGCGCTTTGTCCGGGTGATGAGATTTCCAAACAAACGCCGTTGAAGTTTACTTTTTTTGTTTTTGCATATTTTATGTTTTGTACTCTGAAAGGTTCTTACTCCCGTTTTTAAAGCCATTCATTTTTAAAAGTAGATTATGTGCCCCGCACTTCTTACATTTATTAACTGATGATGAAGTATGTCAGGCCGTAGGCTCCATTTAAAAAGTATTGTTGGTTGTTGGAATTCCATATGCGATTAATTGCTACACAGGCTTGATGTATTTTAGGTGATTATAAGAGATTATATGGTTACTGTAGTACTTTTATGATTATCTGAGTTATAACCTAGTAACCTAAAAATGTTTTATGACGGTGATGATGATGGTGATTTACTATAAAACAATTAAAAAACTGAAATGCCTTCTGTTTCAGTACCTATTCCGCCTATAAACTTATCTTGGGCCCTTTGCTATTGTTTTTCTGGAAATATTTGACCTCACACTCCACTATTCACTCTTCAGATATGATTTACCTTCTCAAACCTTTCTATTCTATTTTATTCTATTGTTTACTGTATTGTATTATCATGTACTATATGAAATGATCTTTTAGATTTTTCTGCTTTTCATAAGAAAAACTGTTCATGGGGAAAGGGTTCTGCCATCAACTGAGTCTTGGTTACTTTGTAGAAAAATACAATCAAATAAATAAATATAAGAAGACTGCAGCTTTTCTCCCATTGATACTGTGCAAAATGCAAGATGCGCTATGTTCTTTTGATACTGTGCATTTATGCACAGATGACTTCACCTATACTGCAGAAGCATCCAATGCAGCACAGCTATGCCGCGTAGGTGGTTATCACTGAGCTCACAACAGCAGTGGCCCCAAGACATACATACCTAGCACCACCTTAGAAAAGAGCACATTAAGACAAATCTCTAGTAACCAAATTGAGCCCAAATATGCAATTATTATATTAATAAGGCATCCAATAGCACGTGCATCCGTTTCTTACAGCACAGGTACATTTTCCTGGCAGTGAGCACCTATATCACCCGAGAAAAGACGTAAGCAATTTGGTACAGAGCCTTCACCTCTGCCCCAAACCCATTTTACCCCCCCCCCCAAAGACTCACAACTGTGGGTGCCATTTACTGTAAGGCACTGTAATGCCATACTAATACCAGTTATGCAGTATACAGTCATAACTAACACCAAGGAGAACAAGTCAGGGCTATTGCTATTAGGTTCCTCATTCTCTCAGATCACTCAGAGTGACTTCATTGATTTAATTTTAAGCCCATTTTTTGTATTGATCCCTAAATATTTATATACTGCAAAAACAATCAAAGATGAGCTTAAATGTGACTGTTCTATGGATAAAATATTCTGGATAACATGCAACTTTACATCTGTTGCTGTGTTTTGCAGCTTATTTACTGGGCTGTAAATTCATAATAATGTGAATGCGGCATTTCATATGCTACCTTCACAATGACACTTTGGTTGAGTCCGGCTTTCCCTCTGCTCACTCCCCGTTTACGGCCTTCTTCAGCTGTCTGACCTGGAGAGAGGCCATGCCCTACCACTGTGCTTGTGAGTCTGCCTGCTGGCTTTTCCGGATCTATGGCTGGGCCACATGCTCCAGGACTTTCTGGGATGTCACATCAGGAGAGAAACGGTGGCATGCACACCACATGCAGAGTGCAACACTACTGTGGTGTCTGGACTCAGATTACTCTGCAAATAATCGTTCGGGTTAGCTCATCAAAATTAAGAAATATTTAAGTGCTGCTGCTCTGCCGATTCCGTCCCAGCTCTTGCCCTTGCCATTAACATACAAATACTTGGCATGCCTGATGGTTACCTATTTGCTGTCCTAAATACTTTTTTCTGCTAATTATGATCTGTTTTGACCTGGGGCAGGGCACTAGGACCCTGCAGTGGACCGTGGGGACCCCAAGTTACCCAGACACCACACCCGGTCAAGGGTGTGGGAAGGGGCAGGACAGAGGGACGAGGAAGCGTGGGCTGACGTGAATGTGGGCAGCTCAGCACATACTATACCAATAAAGAATCATCGATCCTTGCCTGTCTCCCATACATCTGTGGGGGCTAACGAAGGCGGGATCGTCCACCACCCACAGAAGAGAAGAAGTGGATCTGATCATCGTTCCCGGAAAAAAGAACGCGACGGAACCAGAAGCCCACCCTAGTCCGCTGGCCAACAGAAGGAACATCGCGGTGAGCGGTGTGACGCTGGAGAAGAAGAAATGGAGCCAGGAGCCCACCCTGGTCCGAGTCGAGCAGCCAGAAAAGCAGCGACGCGGGAGCCCACCCCGGCCGCCGAAGAAGAAGCGGTAAGAGCGCTGAGGTTGGCTGAGGCTGCACGCAAGAGGAAAGAAAATAAGGCGTCCGCCGGCGAGGCGAAGAGAAGGCAAGCGTCAGCACCTGAGAATGCTCACAGAGAATTAAAGTATAAAGATGGACGTAGTTAAAACAAACTATCGCGAGAGTGGCGGCCATTTTGAGGACAGGCAGATCTGGCCAATCAGGAGCAAGAAACAAGCGGCGGCCATTATAAAAGGTCAGGCAAAGTGAGAGGATGAAGAAACCTCGTGAGACTATGGCAGCCATTTTGAAGCCAGGAAACTAAACCAATAGGAGCAAAGAACAGGGGGTGGCCATTTTGAAGTCAGGCAGCCATTGAAACAGATAGGAAAACAAGGAAAGAGAGTGAAAAGACACAAAAAGAAGAGGAAAACAGTGGAAATAAAGCAGGATATAGAGGAAACAAAGGGACAAATGAAGAATTAAAGACAAAAAAAGAAGGAAAATGAGCGACAATGATGAGAAGCAGAGCACACAAGCAACATTCCGCAGGCCTCTACCATTTAGCCAATCGGAGCCGCAAGCAGGCATCAGGTGGGAAAGATGGACCAGAAAATGTGAGCGCTACATGAGCGCCACGGACATCCCGGATAGCAAACAACTACACCTGCTTCTGAATCTTGCAGATATGAAATAGAAGATCTGTTTTTAACATTCCCCGCTGATCAAACAGTGGATTACAAAGGAGTGATACAGTGTCTCACACAGAAATTTGACCCTCAACGAAAGGTTAACTTTGAGAGGTACACTTTCAACACTGCATGCCAGCAAGGAGAAGAGAGCCTAGACAATTTTGCAACAAGACTGAGAAAGCTGGTCACGTACTGCGAGTTCGACAAATTTGACAATGAGCAAGCAATAAGATTGTGTATTATCGAAGGAACCAACGACGCTGGAAAAGATATTGACGATGGCTCGCACGGAAGCACGGGCCACAGAGCTTGCCAAGCAGATGGAGATGGGAAAAGAGAAGAGAGTTACGTCACTGGGAATTAAAAAAAAAAGAATTCCAGGCGCCGGTCCTACCAAAGAAGAGCGAACAAACTGCAGGAAGTGCAACAGGGACAAACACTTTTCAAGCACGTGCATGACCAGACAATTAAGACAATTAAGGACACGACATGATCTTTACAATTGTTGGTGACATTGTTCATTGTGACTAGTCAAGCGAGCTGTGCGTGGGAGACCCTCTGAGTTCAGCTGGGACAAGGGCCCCCACTCGCTCTGCACTCTTTGCTACATAGCCAGTTGATTGAGAACTTTAGTTTTGTTGGCATTGAAACTATGGGCAATAGTGCTGCACCACAGGAGGGCTCACCTAATAGAAGTAAATCAGCAATCTTATTTTACTAATGACATTAATGGGAGAAGTAGCAGTCAGTGGAGATCGGTATCAGAATTTGTGGTGTTGAAGGAAGAACCAAGACCATCAAATGAAGTAAGAGAGATGTTAGTTAGAGTTAAATGTAGAGAAGAGTGTCAACAGAGCAATCATAGATCTCACTGGGAGATTCCATAAGTGACTCCAAAATTGGCCAAAATGACTGGGATACTGTCAACACTGTCTGTAGGAAATGCATTGGCAGGCTTACTACTGTCGTTAGATAGCTGTGATTCATCAATGGCGTCATTGTAAGTATTTGCTCCTGTTTTTCACTAATAGTTTAGACACTACATTGAATAGTGTGACTGTACTGGAATTTCCACACACATTCCCTAAATAGTGGTTTATTACAACTTCTCACATTATCCATGTGTTATTTTCTAAAAACCATAAGCTTTCACATTTCTATCAAGCTCAAGTCCTTTGTAGATACTGTTTTTTCTAAATGCGAGCTATTGTTCCTAGATAACATTCGAGCAAATTGTCACTGCTTTGCATTTCTTTCACGGGTAGGTACCCTGTCACATTGAGATCTGTAGTGACTGTACTAACGTGAAATATCGCTGGTTTGGTGAAAAACGAATTAGGCAAAAGTCCATTGACTTCATTTAAGCTTTCTCCATTCTGATATTCACACTTACGGGTCCCTGTTGTATTTCCTGGCTGTTAGAAATGAGGGACTATAGTTGGCAGAGCTTTGCACCCTGCCCAAGTATGGACCCTTATTCTAGTCTGGTGAGGGAGTCACACAGCTAAGACAACCCCTGCTCACCCTCTTGGTAGCTTGGCAGTGCTATGAATCTGAATGGCACTATAACTGAGGGGAACTAATCACTAGCCTGACACTCTGGGTCCGTAGCCTGCCTCAGTCCCTAAAGTTAAAAACCCAGGTTTTATTATTGATAATAATGTTTCTCTCAAACTTCAGGTGTCCAGGGTCACGGCGACCTGCTTTGCTGCCCTCAAGTGGCTTAAAATAATCCTCTGGCTACTTCCACCGGCAGCCCAGAGAACGGTTATGCAGGCTCTGGTAACATCCAGACTGGACTACTGCAATATTTTATATCTGGGCGCAGATAAAGCCTCAGTCCATCATCTACAGATCATACAGGATGCTGCTTCGTGCCTTATTTTTCGACTGCCTAGATATGCTTCTGATTCACCTCTGCTTCACGAATTACATTTGCTCAAGGTGAACAAGCGCAAAGAATTCAAGGCTTTATGTTACATGTTTCGGGTCAAACTCGGCTTGGCTCCCTCTTACATCCAAAGCCTGGTAACACTTCCAGCCTCTCACTGTGCTCAGTGCCCAGGTTCTGCCTTGCCAGCATGAGATGCCACTCATTTTCTTACCTAGGCAACAAACTCTGGAACTTCCCCCCAATTGAGCTTAGTAGCTGTCACTTTCTGCTAGCATTCCGTAAGAACCTAAAGACTTTTCTCTTTAGCCACCAAGCTTGAATCTCTATCCTGGCTCTGCTGCCTAACATCTGTGTGGCTCTACCTCTGCCTTGTCCAGCACCGGGAGACCCTGTTGGGTAGCTGTACACTCTATAAATCAATTAATAATATTAATAATAATGAATCAATTTTCTTAGCTAGGCAACAAACTCTGGAACTTTCCCCCAATTGAGCTTAGTAGCTGTCACTTTCTGCTAGCATTCCGTAAGAACCTAAAGACTTTTTTCTTTAGCCACCAAGCTTTGAATCTCTATCCTGGCTCTGCTGCCTAACATCTGTGTGGCTCTACCTCTGCCTTGTCCACGACCGGGAGACCCTGTTGGGTAGCTGTACACTCTATAAATCAATTAATAATATTAATAATAATGAATCAATTCATAATAACCAGGCTTATCTCAGAGGGAATGTGTAAATCATTTGTACATACACCCACAGTAACACAGTGAAAATACTACAACATGGACCAGTTTGGAAAAATAACCAATATTAATCTAAATGAAACAAGACCAAAACAACAAAAATCCAACATACACAGCAAAAGTTATAGAACAGTTCAGTCCTTAGGAAACTATGGATGTGTAACTTTTATTGCAAAGTACCTGGGATGCGCTAATTCCTTACTCCCAGGGGATGTGATGCGTTGGTTCCTTACTGCCAAGGGAGGTGATGTGCTTATTCCTTACTGCAGCGCAGAGAAGGTGATGCTTTAATTCCTTACTGTCAGTGGAGGGGATGGGTCAATTCCTTACTGTGACCGGAGGTGATGCATTGATCTCTGGACATCCAGCCTCAGTTCTTTACTCCTGGTCCACATCATTGGAGAACTTGGTGCACAGGGACGATGCTTTGAAAATCCAGATCACCGGGTCAATGTGGCGGCAGTAGAACAGGCACTGTGTCATTTTCTCAGCCGCGAAGCAGGTGATACGTAAATTTCTACAGTCGCACCACAGGGTCTGCATTGGAGTTGGAACGTGAGCCATGGACATTGGTGACACAGTGCCCGGGATTCAGGGCCCAGCGATCTTTCAGCGGCGTAGCAGGTGCTGCATCGATTCTATAGCTATACTGAGGTGATGCATAAGTTTCTCTACTGCACGTGGGTGCTGCATCGGAAAACAGGCACTGCGAGTCGATGCATGGATGTTCTTGGTTTCTTAGGAGCAAAACCACCTCTAAGGGCCCAGAACTGAAATTGGCACCACTTGGCAGGTCAGAACTCCCAGAAGAGGATTTCAGGGCCTGCAGATGAAGTATTTTATGCCCCTGAGACTTCTTAACAGGAGGCCTTGGAGAACCTTGGAAGTAGGATGTAGAAAGTAAAGTACAATCCTTTCACTCCCAGGACAGATGCAGCAAGCAGCAGGCAAGCACAACAAAGCAGCAAGCAGAGTGACAGTTCCCCTCCTACAGCATTGAGCTCTTCCTCCTGTCAGAATTTCCTCTTAGTTCAGAAGTGTTCTGAAGTTAGGGTGTCACCGTTCCAGTACACTTATACCCGTTTCTGCCTTTTGAAGTAGGCAAACCCTGCCTTTCCCTGACCTGGCTTCAGACACACTACAGGGGGGTGGAAACAGCTTTGTGTGAGGACAGGTACAACCCTATTCAGGTGTCAGTTACAACTCCTCAGATGACTCAAACTCTGAAAAGGCTCACAAGTCTGGTGATGGGCCATCAGGATATGCAAGGCACAACTCTGCTCCCTTTGTGTGACTGTCTAGAGGGAATGTGCAAGAGCCCAAATGTCAACCAAATCCAGATGTGGATTCCACAGGCAGGCAGAGGTACAGACTGACAAACAAGGAAATTGCCCACTTTCTAAAAGTGCCATTTTCAAATAGGCAATTTAAAAGCCAACTTCACTAAAATATGTATTTTAAATTCTCTATATGTTCCAAATAGGAAGTTACCCTAGTGAGATGTTACAAGGCAGCTCCAATTATAACCTATGGGAGAGCTAGTCCTTGTAATAGTGAAAAACAAAATTAGCAGTATTTCACTATAAGGACATGTAAAACACACTAGCACATGTCCTACCTTTCAAATACACTGCACCCTTCCCATGGGGCTATTGGGCCTATCATAGGGGTAACTAATATCTAGTAAAAGGTAAGGTTTGGGCCTCGCAAGTAGGTGCACTTGCCAGGTCGACATGGTAGTTTAAAACTGCACACACAGACACAGCAGGGGCAGGGCTGAGACATGGTTGCAAGGCTAGTAATGTGGGTGACACAATCAGTGCTGCACGTCCACTAGTAGCATTTTATTTGCAGGCCGTGGGCATCCCTGGTGCACTTTGCTAGGGACTTACTAGTAAACCAAATATACAAATCATGGATAAACCAATTATAGATACATTTTACACAGCAAACACTTGAACTTTAACACTGATTAGCAGTGGTAAAGTGCTAATAGTTCAAAAACCTGCAAAAATGAAATGCAGCACACAGTCAAAAACAGGTCAGATGCAAAAAGACAGGGGAAAACACACCAAATATGCCAGGTCTAACACTGACTACTACATTTTCAATAGCTGTGCCTCTCTTCAGTTAAGTGGCCTCCACAGTGGAGAACATGTTACAACTATTTGTAAGTCTTTATGTGCATTACACCTAGTGTAATTGATGCCTGGTCACACACAATGGAAGTTAAACTAGCTTAATCACTACTGGCCTATCCAGACTCTGCAAGTTAATTCTAATTAATACATTGTCCACCCATAAAGGAATAGTGTGAAATTCACTTAATAAATTCAATAACTTGATTCTACTTGATTCAGAATTATCCTCTCATCATCTTGGCTCTTGAATTGCTTGGTCAGGTGAATTAAATGCCAAAATACATAGATTTATCAGAATGCAAACCTTATGAATGAATGAATGAATTTCGATTTCTAGAGCGCACATAGCTGCCCTGAGGCGTCCAAGCACTAAGAATACCAACTGAGAGCTAAAATCAGGAAAAGGAAATGTCAAGCTCCACTATTTACGTGGTAAACAGGAGAGTTTTCAGCTGTTTACGGAAGGTGAGGATATCGGGGTTATGCAATCAATAACAACGCTAGAAGGTCGATTCCAGAGGTGGCCCTTCCCACTGGTCCCCTTGATAGTTTTAGGCTTTGTTGCTGAAGAAGTAAATATCTGTCTCTTTATGCCATCTAATTTTCTGGTCATTTACACAAGACCTAGGGGAGGCTATCAATGTCTATGGATAACCTATCTCTTCAGCAAAATCCTCTCAACTTGGTATATATAATTCAATATATTTGACTAATTTTACATCAATTATTTGTCCCAGAAGCTTATCATGTTACTGGACTTTTTGTTGAATTCCCACCTTTCCCAGCATCTGAGTTTTAATAGAGCCCAAAAGTCTATGATGATACTTTACATAAATTCTTACAAGTTGGAGTCTATGATTGGCTCTCATAGTCTTCAAATTAAATGGTTGGAAAGTATTTGTGGCGCTGATAATTTTGCTTTTCCATCCATTGCTAAGGAGGTCCTACTGACCACTTTCAGCTCATTTTTAACTGTAAGCAAATAATATTTCCTTCCAAGCTTGTCAAGCACACAGCGGTTTTAATGCTACAGTGCCTACCTACGAGCTTTAATTTATCAGTTCCAACACTATGGTGAAATACTACACTCTGAACAGTCAATATGATTAAAGCAGCTAAGCAGTCCCTAAACACTGTATTATGGGTGAAAAGAGAATAACTGCACAAGAACTGGCCTAAGAAAAGGCGTTTGATGACTTTTGCAAATACTAGACTTTTCTGGTCAATTGTTTATCTTCATACATTTGGTGACGCTAATGTGAATTCCTCAGCTAAAATTGCACTTTCTGTTTTGTCTGAATATGTAGCTCACCTCTAGAAGAGACTCTGTTTCTGTCATTTTAAGTTATGAATGTGATAGCTCAATTGTTGCCATTCTTAACAAGTTGGCTAACCTTATCAAACAAGGTTAATGTTTGGCTGCTATCATACCTCATGATTAAACCTGTAATTAAGTAAAACCATATTCATATTGTTGGACCCCACTTCTAGCTTCATTGTTCAATACTACCTGATTACCTGACAAAATTGAAATAAAATTAGATGGGAGCTGTAATAATCCCAGGGCTTAAATAGGGAACACCCATTGATTTACATAACTACAGGCTTTTATTCAGCCTCCAAAAATGTTATTCTCTTTTGATTTTAATGGAATTACCTTTCCAAACCACTCAGTCTCCTCATCGCTGGAAACTCAAAAGGATGAGAGGTAAGGTTACATTTCAGCCTTCAGCTGAAGGCAATAGTACTAACATACAAGTACACTGCATTTGTACATTTACTAAAAAGCAGGAGGCCTCCTTTCCTGCCCTCTCTTTAGTGACATTCTACTCTTTCTTCCAATTACAAAACTTCTGCTCTTTTGGTTTTTCAATAAGGCACTTGAGAGGTACTCAGTGATAGCACCCCACAAAATGAATGTTTCCCAATTCACCCAATTCATCTTTTGGTGTGATTTACGCGGACTTTTTGATTTTGGAGCTTCTATTTTGACTGTGTACTGAACTTCGTTTTTTGCTGGCTTTTGGGCCCTGTGTACTTTTCACTGCAGATCGGTGCTAAAGTGCATGTACTCTGTTTCTAAAATATTGGTTTCACCATGACTTGCATATTTGATTTACTGATAAGTCCCCAACACAGTGCACTACATGTGCCCAGGGCCTGTAAATCAAATGCTACTAGTGGACCTGCACCACTGATTGTGTCGCTCACATGGGTAGCGCTTCAAACATGTCGAAGGCCTGCCACTGTGGGGCCTGTACCTGCAGTTTAAACTGCCATTTCGACCTGATAAGTACCCCTACTTTATAGGTCTAAATCTTAATGTTTATGACACATAGGTCACCCCTAGAATAGACCCTTGACAGTCCATGGGGAGGGTGCAGTGTACTTTAAAGGTAGGACATGTACCTTTCAGTTTTACATGTCCGAGCAGTTAAATACTCTCAAATTCGTATTTCACTACGACAAGGTCTATCTCTCCCATATGTTAACACTGCTGCTACCTTGTAACATTTTTCAAGTTTAACTTCCAATTGGGAAAAGATAGAAAGCGTATGTTTGATGTCTCTGGACTCACTATTTAAAAACACATCTTATTTTGAAGTTGATTTTTAACTTGCAGGTCTGAAAATGCCACTTTTAGAAAGGTGTGAAAAACAGTGAAATTACTGGTAACCAACCTAATAACTCACCTAACAATCGTGAGTCACGGCCACTGCTACTCGGCTCAGCGCTGAAACATTGACTCAGCTAAGCGCTGAAACAAACTTTCCTCCGTTATTTTCTTCGCAGGAGAGACCTCTTCTCCACTAGTTTGTTTCAGCGCTTAGCTCACGATTGTTGGGTGAGTTATTAGGTTGGTTACCAGTAATTTCCGTGTCACTAATAGTTAAGTACTTAGCCTGTATTTGTTTCTTTTGATCTTTTCAGGACTTGAGCTCTGCTTCCTTAACGTGTGATTGAGCTGTCTCTTCGTATATCATAAGTATGATCAGTTAATTGTTTTCACCCACTGTCTTGCGTTCTGGTGCACTCGATATTTATGCCATTCCTTATTCTTCTTGCAGATTTTGTGGTCATTTCTTATTCTGAGCCCAGCTCATCTTCTAGGCACTTGGCGCTACTCTATTCCTTAGGTAGGTCCAGCCTTTCACAACTGTTCTTTCTTTTCCTTTGGCTATAGGTTTGCTGGCACATCTACCGCACGCAGATATTTTCATGCTCCTCTGGTTTTTCCGCTCTGTCTTCTTCCTGGACTTAAACACCTAGAGTTTACACATTTCATGGTGCGTGCATGTGGTTTTTCACACTATGTTTTTATTTTATTCCTAGTCTGGTTGGCACGATCACCATCTGAACCATTTGAGTGGTTCTTTCCTCTTAGAAGTGTGAGACCTATGCATATGCTGTAGTATGCTTATGGTTATTTTGTGTCCTTTAACTTTGGCAGATCCCCCTGACGAAGGGCTACTTGTAATGCCCGAAATGCATTGGGATTTTTAAAGACTGTGTATGCTGGATTGAAGCACTTTTCATCCTGTTTTTGTGAAAACTTCTTTTGAAGATAGTGAATAAAATTTCACTTGAAAACCTCAGCCATTCGGATATTAGAGCTTTATGTTTCTTCTGATGCATTATGCTGTTTACTTCTGATAATTGTGTTTAAGATTCAATATTAATGTTCAAATTGATGTGTAACTACTGCTGAAACGCACTTTTTGCGACAACTCTCGTAGTGCATTGGGTCGTTATCTGGGTATACACTTTTACTTTTAGAAAGTTTACATTTTCTTACTTTAACCATTTTGTGCCTTCTGCTTGTCTCTGGAATACACTTCTCAGTTGGGTGACAGCTGGGCTTTGTGCATTCCCTCTAAACAGTCACACACAAAGGGAGCTGAGATGTCCCACTTACATCCTGATTATCCATCACAAGTTCTGATGGCTCTTCCTGAGCTAGAGTGAGAGGGAGAAGCTGACAGTTGCACCTAAATATGCCTGTGCCTGTTCCCACACAAAGGGTTTCATACTCCCCCTGTAGTGAGTCTGGAGCAAGGGAAGGGCAGGGACTTGTGCACTATAAAGACCTTTCTTGAAGCCTCCCTGCTCCAAAGGCAAAAATGGGTATAAGTACTGGACCTCTGACACCGTATGCTCAGAAGACTTCTGGAACTGAGGACATTATATCAGGAAGAAGAGCTGTTGTGCAGACAGGAGGGACTGCTACTTTGCTGCTTGCTTTTCTGTGTTGGTCCGCTGCTTCCTGCCTGGGATTGAGAGGACTGGACTTGACTTTCTACATCCTGCATCTCTAAAGGTTCTCCAAGGGCTTGTTTGGCTTGCTTCCTTTTTCTTTCGTCTCAGGGATATCAAAGACTTCACCTGCATCTTGCTTCCAGCACCTGGGCTCCTCTGCTATGAGTCCTGCTCTGCCAAGTGGTGCCAAAATCCAGCCCTGGGCCCTTGGATGTGAGTATTTGATGCTGCAACCCATAAACCGAAGCATTGTTTGGAACTTGCGCCTTTCCCTGCGATCTTGACAAATCGCTGCAGCCTGCACCGCTCACCAATTGTGATGCAATGACTGCGACTTACAACGTAGCCCGACTTTGCCGAAGAAGTGCCTCCGCATCACCGCTGCTTCCCCAGACACCGATGCAACCCAACATTTCAACATTGATGCATCGGCCAGATGCACATCACTTCTTGACATTGACGCATCAATGATGTTAGCCCAACTTAGGAAACTATGCATCGCCTTCGACAGCGATGCCTCCTCTTTGTGGCTCAATGCACAATCCTAGAGCTTCAATGCATCCAGGGTGCTGTACGCGGGTCTGCATGGCTACTGTATCCGGCCCGGGCTCCATCACATTTGGAAAGAACTTTTAGATTTGCCACAATCAAACAAACAGATAGCCCCAGCTGGAGCTATTGATTTCCAAGCACTGCATTATGATTTAATTGTGCAAAATTTGTATCTTTACTTGTGTAGGATGGATTTTTATCATTTTGGTCTTCTGTCAGTCAGCTACATATTGGTTATTTTTCTAAACTTGGGTGGAATTCTCTTGTAGTATTTTCACAAATGTAGTGGGTGTGTGTGTGTGTAAACGCAACCAGGATTGGTCGAATATCGAGTGAGAAGTCACTGTTTCCATCAGTAAGTAATAGCACGAACACAAAACGCCGCTTAAAATGTTGGTTTACTTTAAAAGCGTTTTTTGATTATTTTGTTTATCTCAGAATGTAGTTTGTTCATCATCTCAGTCAGTGGGATAATCATTTTGTTTTAGCTAATGGTTTAGTCAATGAAACAGTCATACAGTGGTTACGGTTGTGGTAAGTTACGAGTCATTCAATTGTAGATATGCGTTAAGCACATGCTGTATACGGTTGTGACTAATTAAGGGAATATTAGATAGTGAGATTAATTTCAGATAGACATGAATGTTTTGATTTTCGTGATGTTACTTATGGTGATGTTATATGAGTTGACAATATCAAGTTATATAAGGCTAGCTCATGGTATCCTTGTTTTCTCCGCACACAGACCCCTGAGGAAGGGTAATTCCTTTACCCGAAATGCATTGGGTACATGTGGAATTAAGAAAGTGACATGGATTTGAAAAGCAACTGAAGAAAAAAGTATACATATGAAATAAATATTGAAATACTTTTTCAAAGTGAACACGTCTGAAGAAATCATTTTTACAGAATGAATGTGAGATAGACCTGAAGGTCTCAAGTACAAGTGGATTTACAAAAGGGGGTGGTGATGAACAGAGTGTCTGAATTGAGCAGACCACTCTTACCCAGTCCAAAGATCAGGGCTTGATCCATCACCGTTATTTATCTCACTGCCCCATCCCAGCTCAGAATCTGGCTATATGCAAATCAGTCTGTCCCTGGCCCAGTGCATCATGGGAACAGGGCAGACTAAACTACCAAGCCAATTCTTTACCAGAAAGGAGACAAGCTACCGGGGACCGGTTTCTGGCATTTCAGCCTCTTCGGCCCGGCTTGCTTGAATCCTGATGGAGCAGTGAGAAAGGGACTCATGTCTGAGTATACCCTGCCACACCTATAGTGGCCAAAATCGATTTACAAAAGGGGGTGGTGATGAACAGAGTGTCTGAATTGAGCAGACCACTCTTACCCAGTCCAAAGATCAGGGCTTGATCCATCACCGTTATTTATCTCACTGCCCCATCCCAGCTCAGAATCTGGCTATATGCAAATCAGTCTGTCCCTGGCCCAGTGCATCATGGGAACAGGGCAGACTAAACTACCAAGCCAATTCTTTACCAGAAAGGAGACAAGCTACCGGGGACCGGTTTCTGGCATTTCAGCCTCTTCGGCCCGGCTTGCTTGAATCCTGATGGAGCAGTGAGAAAGGGACTCATGTCTGAGTATACCCTGCCACACCTATAGTGGCCAAAATCGATTTACAAAAGGGGGTGGTGATGAACAGAGTGTCTGAATTGAGCAGACCACTCTTACCCAGTCCAAAGATCAGGGCTTGATCCATCACCGTTATTTATCTCACTGCCCCATCCCAGCTCAGAATCTGGCTATATGCAAATCAGTCTGTCCCTGGCCCAGTGCATCATGGGAACAGGGCAGACTAAACTACCAAGCCAATTCTTTACCAGAAAGGAGACAAGCTACCGGGGACCGGTTTCTGGCATTTCAGCCTCTTCGGCCCGGCTTGCTTGAATCCTGATGGAGCAGTGAGAAAGGGACTCATGTCTGAGTATACCCTGCCACACCTATAGTGGCCAAAATCGATTTACAAAAGGGGGTGGTGATGAACAGAGTGTCTGAATTGAGCAGACCACTCTTACCCAGTCCAAAGATCAGGGCTTGATCCATCACCGTTATTTATCTCACTGCCCCATCCCAGCTCAGAATCTGGCTATATGCAAATCAGTCTGTCCCTGGCCCAGTGCATCATGGGAACAGGGCAGACTAAACTACCAAGCCAATTCTTTACCAGAAAGGAGACAAGCTACCGGGGACCGGTTTCTGGCATTTCAGCCTCTTCGGCCCGGCTTGCTTGAATCCTGATGGAGCAGTGAGAAAGGGACTCATGTCTGAGTATACCCTGCCACACCTATAGTGGCCAAAATCGATTTACAAAAGGGGGTGGTGATGAACAGAGTGTCTGAATTGAGCAGACCACTCTTACCCAGTCCAAAGATCAGGGCTTGATCCATCACCGTTATTTATCTCACTGCCCCATCCCAGCTCAGAATCTGGCTATATGCAAATCAGTCTGTCCCTGGCCCAGTGCATCATGGGAACAGGGCAGACTAAACTACCAAGCCAATTCTTTACCAGAAAGGAGACAAGCTACCGGGGACCGGTTTCTGGCATTTCAGCCTCTTCGGCCCGGCTTGCTTGAATCCTGATGGAGCAGTGAGAAAGGGACTCATGTCTGAGTATACCCTGCCACACCTATAGTGGCCAAAATCGATTTACAAAAGGGGGTGGTGATGAACAGAGTGTCTGAATTGAGCAGACCACTCTTACCCAGTCCAAAGATCAGGGCTTGATCCATCACCGTTATTTATCTCACTGCCCCATCCCAGCTCAGAATCTGGCTATATGCAAATCAGTCTGTCCCTGGCCCAGTGCATCATGGGAACAGGGCAGACTAAACTACCAAGCCAATTCTTTACCAGAAAGGAGACAAGCTACCGGGGACCGGTTTCTGGCATTTCAGCCTCTTCGGCCCGGCTTGCTTGAATCCTGATGGAGCAGTGAGAAAGGGACTCATGTCTGAGTATACCCTGCCACACCTATAGTGGCCAAAATCGATTTACAAAAGGGGGTGGTGATGAACAGAGTGTCTGAATTGAGCAGACCACTCTTACCCAGTCCAAAGATCAGGGCTTGATCCATCACCGTTATTTATCTCACTGCCCCATCCCAGCTCAGAATCTGGCTATATGCAAATCAGTCTGTCCCTGGCCCAGTGCATCATGGGAACAGGGCAGACTAAACTACCAAGCCAATTCTTTACCAGAAAGGAGACAAGCTACCGGGGACCGGTTTCTGGCATTTCAGCCTCTTCGGCCCGGCTTGCTTGAATCCTGATGGAGCAGTGAGAAAGGGACTCATGTCTGAGTATACCCTGCCACACCTATAGTGGCCAAAATCGATTTACAAAAGGGGGTGGTGATGAACAGAGTGTCTGAATTGAGCAGACCACTCTTACCCAGTCCAAAGATCAGGGCTTGATCCATCACCGTTATTTATCTCACTGCCCCATCCCAGCTCAGAATCTGGCTATATGCAAATCAGTCTGTCCCTGGCCCAGTGCATCATGGGAACAGGGCAGACTAAACTACCAAGCCAATTCTTTACCAGAAAGGAGACAAGCTACCGGGGACCGGTTTCTGGCATTTCAGCCTCTTCGGCCCGGCTTGCTTGAATCCTGATGGAGCAGTGAGAAAGGGACTCATGTCTGAGTATACCCTGCCACACCTATAGTGGCCAAAATCGATTTACAAAAGGGGGTGGTGATGAACAGAGTGTCTGAATTGAGCAGACCACTCTTACCCAGTCCAAAGATCAGGGCTTGATCCATCACCGTTATTTATCTCACTGCCCCATCCCAGCTCAGAATCTGGCTATATGCAGGGATGGTGCAGTGAGCTAAAAAATGGTGTTGGATCTAGCCCTGATCTCTTGACTGGGTGAGAGTATTCTGTTTAATTCAGAGACTCTGTCCCTCACCACCCCTTGTTGTAAATATTTTTGTCCACCCTAAGCGTGGAAGGGTATGCTCAGATGTGAGTCCCTTGCTCATTGCACCATCAGGATTCAAGCAAGCCGGGCCGAAGAGGCTGAAATGCCAGAAACCGGTCCCTGGTAGCTTGTTTCCTTCCCAGTGTAAGAATTGGCTTTTGTAGTTTGGTTTGCCCTGTTCCCATCATGCACTGGGACAGGAACAGACTAATTTGCATACAGCCAGGTTCTGAAACTGGGATGGTGCAGTGAGCTAAAAAATGGTGTTGGATCTAGCCCTGATCTCTTGACTGGGTGAGAGTATTCTGTTTAATTCAGAGACTCTGTCCCTCACCACCCCTTGTTGTAAATATTTTTGTCCACCCTAAGCGTGGAAGGGTATGCTCAGATGTGAGTCCCTTGCTCATTGCACCATCAGGATTCAAGCAAGCCGGGCCGAAGAGGCTGAAATGCCAGAAACCGGTCCCTGGTAGCTTGTTTCCTTCCCAGTGTAAGAATTGGCTTTTGTAGTTTGGTTTGCCCTGTTCCCATCATGCACTGGGACAGGAACAGACTAATTTGCATACAGCCAGGTTCTGAAACTGGGATGGTGCAGTGAGCTAAAAAATGGTGTTGGATCTAGCCCTGATCTCTTGACTGGGTGAGAGTATTCTGTTTAATTCAGAGACTCTGTCCCTCACCACCCCTTGTTGTAAATATTTTTGTCCACCCTAAGCGTGGAAGGGTATGCTCAGATGTGAGTCCCTTGCTCATTGCACCATCAGGATTCAAGCAAGCCGGGCCGAAGAGGCTGAAATGCCAGAAACCGGTCCCTGGTAGCTTGTTTCCTTCCCAGTGTAAGAATTGGCTTTTGTAGTTTGGTTTGCCCTGTTCCCATCATGCACTGGGACAGGAACAGACTAATTTGCATACAGCCAGGTTCTGAAACTGGGATGGTGCAGTGAGCTAAAAAATGGTGTTGGATCTAGCCCTGATCTCTTGACTGGGTGAGAGTATTCTGTTTAATTCAGAGACTCTGTCCCTCACCACCCCTTGTTGTAAATATTTTTGTCCACCCTAAGCGTGGAAGGGTATGCTCAGATGTGAGTCCCTTGCTCATTGCACCATCAGGATTCAAGCAAGCCGGGCCGAAGAGGCTGAAATGCCAGAAACCGGTCCCTGGTAGCTTGTTTCCTTCCCAGTGTAAGAATTGGCTTTTGTAGTTTGGTTTGCCCTGTTCCCATCATGCACTGGGACAGGAACAGACTAATTTGCATACAGCCAGGTTCTGAAACTGGGATGGTGCAGTGAGCTAAAAAATGGTGTTGGATCTAGCCCTGATCTCTTGACTGGGTGAGAGTATTCTGTTTAATTCAGAGACTCTGTCCCTCACCACCCCTTGTTGTAAATATTTTTGTCCACCCTAAGCGTGGAAGGGTATGCTCAGATGTGAGTCCCTTGCTCATTGCACCATCAGGATTCAAGCAAGCCGGGCCGAAGAGGCTGAAATGCCAGAAACCGGTCCCTGGTAGCTTGTTTCCTTCCCAGTGTAAGAATTGGCTTTTGTAGTTTGGTTTGCCCTGTTCCCATCATGCACTGGGACAGGAACAGACTAATTTGCATACAGCCAGGTTCTGAAACTGGGATGGTGCAGTGAGCTAAAAAATGGTGTTGGATCTAGCCCTGATCTCTTGACTGGGTGAGAGTATTCTGTTTAATTCAGAGACTCTGTCCCTCACCACCCCTTGTTGTAAATATTTTTGTCCACCCTAAGCGTGGAAGGGTATGCTCAGATGTGAGTCCCTTGCTCATTGCACCATCAGGATTCAAGCAAGCCGGGCCGAAGAGGCTGAAATGCCAGAAACCGGTCCCTGGTAGCTTGTTTCCTTCCCAGTGTAAGAATTGGCTTTTGTAGTTTGGTTTGCCCTGTTCCCATCATGCACTGGGACAGGAACAGACTAATTTGCATACAGCCAGGTTCTGAAACTGGGATGGTGCAGTGAGCTAAAAAATGGTGTTGGATCTAGCCCTGATCTCTTGACTGGGTGAGAGTATTCTGTTTAATTCAGAGACTCTGTCCCTCACCACCCCTTGTTGTAAATATTTTTGTCCACCCTAAGCGTGGAAGGGTATGCTCAGATGTGAGTCCCTTGCTCATTGCACCATCAGGATTCAAGCAAGCCGGGCCGAAGAGGCTGAAATGCCAGAAACCGGTCCCTGGTAGCTTGTTTCCTTCCCAGTGTAAGAATTGGCTTTTGTAGTTTGGTTTGCCCTGTTCCCATCATGCACTGGGACAGGAACAGACTAATTTGCATACAGCCAGGTTCTGAAACTGGGATGGTGCAGTGAGCTAAAAAATGGTGTTGGATCTAGCCCTGATCTCTTGACTGGGTGAGAGTATTCTGTTTAATTCAGAGACTCTGTCCCTCACCACCCCTTGTTGTAAATATTTTTGTCCACCCTAAGCGTGGAAGGGTATGCTCAGATGTGAGTCCCTTGCTCATTGCACCATCAGGATTCAAGCAAGCCGGGCCGAAGAGGCTGAAATGCCAGAAACCGGTCCCTGGTAGCTTGTTTCCTTCCCAGTGTAAGAATTGGCTTTTGTAGTTTGGTTTGCCCTGTTCCCATCATGCACTGGGACAGGAACAGACTAATTTGCATACAGCCAGGTTCTGAAACTGGGATGGTGCAGTGAGCTAAAAAATGGTGTTGGATCTAGCCCTGATCTCTTGACTGGGTGAGAGTATTCTGTTTAATTCAGAGACTCTGTCCCTCACCACCCCTTGTTGTAAATATTTTTGTCCACCCTAAGCGTGGAAGGGTATGCTCAGATGTGAGTCCCTTGCTCATTGCACCATCAGGATTCAAGCAAGCCGGGCCGAAGAGGCTGAAATGCCAGAAACCGGTCCCTGGTAGCTTGTTTCCTTCCCAGGGTAAGAATTGGCTTTTGTAGTTTGGTTTGCCCTGTTCCCATCATGCACTGGGACAGGAACAGACTAATTTGCATACAGCCAGGTTCTGAAACTGGGATGGTGCAGTGAGCTAAAAAATGGTGTTGGATCTAGCCCTGATCTCTTGACTGGGTGAGAGTATTCTGTTTAATTCAGAGACTCTGTCCCTCACCACCCCTTGTTGTAAATATTTTTGTCCACCCTAAGCGTGGAAGGGTATGCTCAGATGTGAGTCCCTTGCTCATTGCACCATCAGGATTCAAGCAAGCCGGGCCGAAGAGGCTGAAATGCCAGAAACCGGTCCCTGGTAGCTTGTTTCCTTCCCAGTGTAAGAATTGGCTTTTGTAGTTTGGTTTGCCCTGTTCCCATCATGCACTGGGACAGGAACAGACTAATTTGCATACAGCCAGGTTCTGAAACTGGGATGGTGCAGTGAGCTAAAAAATGGTGTTGGATCTAGCCCTGATCTCTTGACTGGGTGAGAGTATTCTGTTTAATTCAGAGACTCTGTCCCTCACCACCCCTTGTTGTAAATATTTTTGTCCACCCTAAGCGTGGAAGGGTATGCTCAGATGTGAGTCCCTTGCTCATTGCACCATCAGGATTCAAGCAAGCCGGGCCGAAGAGGCTGAAATGCCAGAAACCGGTCCCTGGTAGCTTGTTTCCTTCCCAGTGTAAGAATTGGCTTTTGTAGTTTGGTTTGCCCTGTTCCCATCATGCACTGGGACAGGAACAGACTAATTTGCATACAGCCAGGTTCTGAAACTGGGATGGTGCAGTGAGCTAAAAAATGGTGTTGGATCTAGCCCTGATCTCTTGACTGGGTGAGAGTATTCTGTTTAATTCAGAGACTCTGTCCCTCACCACCCCTTGTTGTAAATATCAAGTACAAGTGTGCACAACTCCGCCAAAAGTGGAATTCTCTACTTTTTCTTGTTTGGATTATATACACAGTGTTTTTAGACAAAACACTTGGAGACTGTAGCACAAAAAACTACACGAAAAAAAAGGATTACTAGTGAAAATAGAGTGCACCAACGGACATTATTTAAGTAATTCGTATTTGTCTACCCCCCATTGGTAGCACCACAGAAAGAAATGAATCTAGAAGATATAGCTCAACTCATGACAAACAAGGCAGAAACCAGAGCCTATACTCCGGAGGAAGCTGAACAAATTTACGGATTAATCAAGGAAACAAGAGTGTTCAGCCCACAATTGAGCACAGTTAATCAACTTCTTAAACAACTGGAACATGTGAGTAAACGTGAAATAAATCAAAGACTTCATGCTACAACTTTAATACACTATCACAGAAACAAACACATCCCCAGAGGACTAAGAATAGCTTTAAAACCGATGTTATGCAGAAATAATAAGGCATTCCTTGAAAAATGGTACCAAATATTAAATAAATGTAGCCTGGACCTGATTTTGTTAATAGTGGAGGAACTTTTAAAAGAATTAAAAGCGGTTGAAGAAGAATTAGAGGGAATAAAACGTGAATTGAACACTCATGAAGATTTAACAATAATATTGGAAGATATAAATAAAAAACTGGATAAATACTCCAAAGAGATTGAAGAAAGAAAGATCAAAAAATACAGACGGGACACAATAGATTACAAATTAGAAGAATTTTACAGTTGGGCGGAAATATATCACCAAAAGAAATGGCAACAACCTCCCACAAACATAGCTTCATCACAGGAGAGTGTTGTGTCAGATTCCGACACAACTCAAAACAGAAGACCATTGGGAACAAATGTCCAAATAACAGGCAAAGATCAACAAGGAAAGACGTCTTTTTTATTGACAAGTCCAGCGGCAAACAATGTGCCTTTAGACAAAACAGGGGGAGAATCCTCAGAACAAGGAGGGGAAAAAGAAAAAACAAAAGAAACAGAAGCAGAGAGAGAATTGAGATCGAAGTCAAAGAAGAAGACAAACTTGTCATAAATATATCAGACAGACAACTAACCAAGGCCCAAATGAATCTATTAAACAAGGGTCTTACATTTGTTCCTACATACAAATCCAACCCACAAGAAACAGAGATAGCAATTTTTAAATTCTTACGTACATTGCGTTTGAAGAATTTGTTCAACAACCTTCCATAAAATGAGAAACCTGAAATGACTACCAAAGAATTCAGAATCAAAAGCACATTTTGCACGCCTACATCCCACAAAACTATTGACGCTTTTGAAAGAATCATCATGACAGAAATGAAAAAAATCAACTATTCTAGTGGAACCAAAAGTAATTTCTCTAAAAAAGAATGGAGCACACTTAAGACATTGATGGATACAACAGAAATAACCATACAAAAGGATGATAAAGGGGGTGCCCTGGTAGTGATGAACACTGATTTTTACAAAGAAAATGTACGTACTCATTTACAAGACATCAATACATATCGAAAACTGGATTCAGATCCTACTGTTATGTTTGCTGCAACATTGAAAAACATACTAGAGCATGCCTTGGATATGAAATGGATAACTTTGAAGACATATCAATTCCTAAACATCAAATACCCACGTAGACCTCAATTCTACATGCTACCAAAAATACACAAGCATGCAACTAAACCACCCTTCAGACCCATACTATCAGCTTGTGGATCACTTTCAGAACCACTAGGTCAGTACCTAGATTGGTTTTTACAACCATTAATTCAAAGCTGGTGCACTTACATAAAAGATACCACATCATTTTTAAACTTGTTAAAGACTGTTGACATCACAGCTTATGAAGAAACTTGGTTATGTTCCATCGATGTAACTTCACTCTACACTTCGATCCCTCACAACGAGGGGTTTGAAGCAATGGAATGGTGTCTATTGGAAAACGACTTATCAGGTTCAGAAAAAGTATTTCTCATAGAATTACTACATTATGCGTTATTTCACAGTTACCTTCAATGGGAAAATGACTTTTATGAACAATGTAGTGGCACATCAATGGGATTTGCGTGGGCTGCGTCCTACGCTAATACCTTCATGGCGAAATTTGAAAAAGATCACATCATTCATAATCCGGACTGGACGGCAGGTTTAATGGTATTTGAAAGGTACATTGATGATATTTTCATCATATGGAGAGGCAGCAAAAAACAGCTGGAAGACAACATACAAATTTTAAACCAACAACATGAAAGGATTAAATTCACTCATCAGCGCGCTTGCTCTTGAGCCCCTTGCCGCGTGGCTCCGGTGGGAGCCGTCGCTTAAGGGGATTAGTTGGTCCTCCGACTTCGAGGACCGTATATCGTTGTACGCCGATGACATTTTGTTATACCTTACTTCCCCGCGCAAGTCACTAGGAGTGTTGTTCGATGTATTACGTTCCTTTGGGAGGAACTCAGGTTTGGCCATCAATTGGTCTAAGTCCTGCATTTACCCGCTCACTGCAGAAATGCCACTGTTGCCCCGTGTCTGTCCGATACCGGTATCCTGTGACGGCTTTAAATACTTAGGGATTTATATTTCCTTGGACTCTGCCGTACGTTACGAGAGGAATCTGCTTCCGCCACTCCGCCGGCTTCGGTCGGACGTCGCAGCGTGGTGTGGTTTGCCGCTGTCCCCGGTTGGGAGAGCGGCCCTGTTTAAGATGATGTCCCTCCCTCGATTTGTGTATGCCCTTCAAAACACGCTTGACTTGGTGCCTGCTAGTTACTTCCGGGAGGTCGAGAGCCTCCAGAGAAAGCTGGTGTGGGGCGGGCGACCTCGCATTGCGCTGGCAAAACTGACTTTGCCCTGGTACGACGGTGGTATAGCGTTGCCCGATATAAAACGGTACTATTGGGCATCACAACTAAGTGCCATCAACCATGCGATGTATGGTCCGTTCCCGAATCCGGCATTCACGATGGATAAATGGCAGCTGCCGGGAGGAGACTACAATAGATCGCTTTACTCTAGGTCGGCAAGCAGAAATCTTACCGGTCCCACTGGGGTTGCGGTACGGGATGGACAGACAGGCTGACCAGAGCCACTCCGCTTTATGCTGCAGAGAGACTAGGGTGTCTTTGGACGAAGAAGGGATTTGACAAATGGGATCTTATTGGCATTAGTAGGGTAGGAGACCTCTGGGTCAAGGATAGGATCAAATCCTTCATGGAGCTTCAGCAGGAGTATAAACTGGGCGATAGGGAGCACTTCCGGTATATGCAGGTTCGTCATGCACTTGCATCCGTCTTCCCTGCCGGTACCGCTATCCCAGAGTCCTCCCCCCTAGAAGACAGGGTGCTAGACGGATATGTCCCTGATAGTACCATCTCCCTCATTTATAAAAAGCTAATCAATGACCGCTCGGATCTTCTTGTGCAGCTTCGCGGGGCTTGGACTGGTGACGGGTTGGAGCTAGATGACGAAGATTGGCAGGCCGCAATATCCTCCCCTAAGGAAGTCGCTATTCCGGCACGTCTCCGGCTGGTACAGTTGAAGATTTTGCACCGCGTATATGTCACGGGTCCACGTCTGATACATATGGGATGTTCTACGGATGGGTTGTGTAGGCGAGGCTGTGGTATGCTTGCTACTTTTCTTCATATTTTGTGGGAATGTCCGAATGTGGCGGTGCACTGGAGAAGAGTACATGAGGTTATGGAAGTGGTTACGGGAGTTTCGTTGTTGCCTGAGGCCAGACGGTGCCTGTTGAATGTGTGGGAGCCGAATGATTATAGTGTAGCGCAGACTCAGTGGGCCACCCTCGGCAACATGATTGCGAAGAGAGACATAGCCCAGCTGTGGGGGTCTCAAAGGGCACCCCTGGTTTCAACCTGGGAGGAAAACATGGATTGGTGCATGTTCCGGGAAAAAACTGTGTATATAGCCCGTGGAAGACGTAAGAAATGGGGGAGGATATGGGGTCAATGGAACTCATATCGTGGAGAGATTTGTACCCCCCCTTTTGTAAAAACCGATGATATTCCTCTGTCCCCGTGATCGGGCATTCCATGCGTCAATATCCTAAGGTACTTTACTTGGCTGTCCGCTCCTGACCCCTCCATTCCCTCCTTGTGTTTCCATATCCTTTGTTACATCTGACTTCACCTGGGTTGCTCCCCCTGATGTCTGGAACAGCCACATACAATATAAATGTTACCTCGGAATTGTGTTGTTCTGTTTGTTCTTTAAACATAAAATGTGAAACCTTTCACTAATCCTCCTATCATCACAAAACATCGTATGGACATATTATATCGCCGCCGAACCCCCGGGTTGTCGGCTGATGGGCTGTGTATTTCTTTCTTTTCTTGATTGCGATACCCACTGCGACTGGCCGGCCCGTGTGGTTGTAGGTCTGTATTTGTATTGCTTTGTTGGAATAAAGGTTTTCAAAAAAATAAAAAAATAAAAATAAATTCACTCATCAGATTCGCAACCAGGAACTAGCTTTTCTGGATGTGAAAATCTCCATCATCAACAGACAAATCCACACAACTGTTCACACAAAGGAGACAGATAAGAACAGCTGTCTACATTACGAAAGTTTTCATCACCACTCTCTAAAAAAGCACCTACCATTGTCACAATTCATCCGTTTAAAGAGAATTACTTCTAATCCAGATGATTTGTCACCCACTATTGACAACCATGTCCAGAAATACATTAAACGAGGATATCCTAAAACATTATTACAAGAAACTAAGACAAAACTATTGGCTATGAATAGAGAATCCTTACTCAAGAAAACAGAACAAAGTGAATCTAAATTAACAGTATGTGTTCTAAAACATTCTATGCAAACCATTCAAATTACAAAAATCATGAGGAAACACTGGTCAATAATTACACAGGAACCAGATCTTCAGACATTATTTGCAGACCGCATCACATTTGCATATAACAGATCAAAAAACATCAAAGAACTGTTGAAGAGACGGAGCTCAAAGCTAGAAGACAGTGTTTTTAAGGAAATGCAAAAATGTGAAAATTGCACACATTGCAATAATGTTATAACAGGTCCAACATTCACACACCCCATGACGGGAAAAAAAATCCTTTACGACATTCCAGTACATGTGACACGAAAGGAGTAATCTATACCATCAAATGCCCTTGCTGAAAAGTGTATGTGGGTCAAACTGAGCGGAAAATAAAAATAAGAATCACAGAACACAAGAGCAATATACGTCAAAACAACCAGAAGTCCACAGTGGCAGTGCACTGGATGAAAGAAGGACACAATATATCTCAGTTAAGATTCACGATATTGGAAGTGATTAAACCTCAACCAGATATGCACATAAAAAAAGACTGAGATCAGAGTACTGAGATCAGATATGCACATAAAAAAAGACTGAGATCAGAGTACTTTTGGATTCGGAAATTATGCAGTTTACAGCCAGAAGGACTAAATGACAGAATAGAACTGTCATGTTTTTTGTAAATAAAGAACTAGGAATGAACCTTAGACTTTCTGTACATACAACATCGAAAATAACCCATTTAAAAATGGCCGACCGTACCACCGAAAAATGAGACTTAAATCATAACATAGCACTATCTACGATTTTCTCCTTCTTCGTTTAAATAGAAACTGTATGTGTAATAGTGAGAACATAGATGTAATTTCCGTTTTTCCGTGAATATCGAGCACCATTTCTAAACTGGCGTGTTTATGTTCATTTACGCATTGTTATGTATTACTTCCATGTGCACACTTAGTTATTTCAATAACGTTTGGCTGGAGAGATCACCTGACTATAGTATAATCCAATCGCAACATCTGGTAGAATTCAGTGAAACTACACAGTTTGTCATTAAGAATCCTATTGGGTTGTTTCGCAGCATGTGACTTAAACAGAGAACCAATCACATTGCACTATACTACTTTTAGCCAGTACACTGGTTGTAAACGCAACCAGGATTGGTCGAATATCGAGTGAGAAGTCACTGTTTCCATCAGTAAGTAATAGCGCGAACACAAAACGCCGCTTAAAATGTTGGTTTACTTTGAAAGCATTTTTTGATTATTTTGTTTATCTCAGATGTAGTTTGTTCATCATCTCAGTCAGTGGGATAATCATTTTGTTTTAGCTAATGGTTTAGTCAATGAAACAGTCATACAGTGGTTTCGGTCGTGATAAGTTACGAGTCATTGAATTGTAGATATGCGTTAAGCACATGCTGTATACGGTTGTGAGTAATTAAGGGAATATTAGATAGTGAGATTAATTTCAGATAGACATGAATGTTTTGATTTTCGTGATGTTACTTATGGTGATGTTATATGAGTTGACAATATCATGTTATATAAGGCTAGCTCATGGTATCCTTGTTTTCTCTGCACACAGACCCCTGAAGAAGGGTAATTCCTTTACCCGAAATGCATTGGGTACATGTGGAATTAAGAAAGTGACATGGATTTGAAAAGCAACTGAAGAAAAAAGTATACATATGAAATAAATATTTAAATACTTTTTCAAAGTGAACACGTCTGAAGAAATCATTTTTACAGAATGAATGTGAGATAGACCTGAAGGTCTCAAGTACAAGTGTGCACAACTCCGCCAAACGTGGAATTCTCTACTTTTTCTTGTTTGGCACATATCATTTCCACATTGCCTCCTTAGCTTAGCCAGACTGCTTTGTGCCAAGCAACCAGATGGTGAGCACAGGTAAGCTTTTGGGGCCTTATTTACAATAAAATGAAGCAGCGCCGCAAGCCATTTTGCTGTGCCGAACTGTGTCTTTTAAAAAGCACAAGGATGCGTCATATTTACAACAATATGACGCATCCCTGTACTTTCCCCTGTGCTGGCGCACAATTGGCTGACATGCGCCAACACAGGCATCCGTGTACCATGGTATAAAGGTGCCTGCATTGTGGGGATGATTGGGTTTGTACAGGAAAGAACACCTTTCTGCACAAAAACAATCCTAGAGTCTTTTGCCTCTTTCTATGTGTGCTGCAGACACAAGGAGAAATAAAAGTATTTCTCCTTGTTGCACCTCCTTACGCCTCCCCTGGGGTGGCGTAGGATTCTGAAGCATTCCCAGGTTTACGAAATGTTGTAAATTTGGGTATGCGTCAGAATCAATGTGTGTTGCATGGGAACACCAACAGCAACACCCATGTCATGCTCCTTTCACACAAAGTGATGCGTGAAAAGGGGCCATATTTACAGGGCCATAGAAAAGCCACACAGAGTGGCTTTGCGTGGCCTTGTAAATATGTGGCAGCACACTGTGCCTCCCGTGCATCAAAAAAAGTGACACACCAGCAGCTCAAGGGGCTTGTAAAAAAGCTTCTTAGTGTGTTCTACACTTACCTTGACAGGGATTCTGGCTTCTGCTTGGACACCTTGTATACCTCTACCAACTAGAAATCCAATTTCTAATACCCAGCATACCAACCTGACCCCTCTCTATGACCTCTGTAAAACAACTGAAGCATGGGCACGAGCCAGTTGGAGCCCACCAAGAGGAGTTGGAGGGGTCACAAGACGAGGGCAGCATAGGTGCTCTGAAACAGCCCAAGATTAAAGCATAAACCTGCACCCAGCAGCTCTGGTGTCAAAGGCCATGTAGAAAGATTGCAGGTCTGTATACCCTCAGGCATACGTTTCAACCTTTGAAATAGTTTCACTAGGGAGATTTTAGGATGTTATCTCATCCTTGCCAATGCTTACCTCTTGGTGGGAGATTCCTAATTTTAATAACCACAAAATTATATTATTTTACCTTTGAAGGTAAAGACCTGTGTTGAACACTCTCTGAATTTAGCTAAAGATATTTTACCAGGCCTTACCTGGCCTGGCTGGCTTGCCTTTGCAGCGTCACGGTTTTCTAAGAAACACTGTTTTCATCCAAGACATATGACTGCTTCCCTTACCTCTGGGTGGTAAAACTGTTACCCAGGAGGCAGTCTACCCAGAGCGACGTCAGAGCTTCAGAACTGAGGCAAGAGTCTATAGCACACAGAATCAAGACGACACAGACAGGTGAAGATGTGAGGCTGGCAGGAGGGCACGTTTGAGACCCTCATGCAGTGTGCACCTACATCATGCCACACGGTGCCACAATCACTTCAGGACCTGTGTGTGTTGCCTAATGTGCTTAGGCGCTTTCCAGCAGCATCCTTAGCCATGAAGCATCAGTGGATATAGGGGTTTTATAAGAGCCACTGGAATTATGCAATTGTGTGGCTGCAGCGTTTTACGTATAGTCATAGAGTTCCCACATTTCAACATACCCCACCATCTGCTGCATAATAAACAAAAATGTATTTCTAACTCAGATCAGAAATGACTAAACACACAGCTACACGTGTTTCAGAGCAGGGGAAGGCCGTTTGCAAAGGTTGACTTGGCACCGTTCTGTTATCTATTGCTATATGTTGGTGTTACTAATGAGAGACAACCTATGCCCAGACAGCGTGAACAAGTGTAACAAAATTAGATCATAATTACGCTACACTATCACAGAATGTGCCGCATTACGCCGCATAATCAGAGCTAAGACCTTGCCTGCAATTATAAGAGTTGTAAGACTAAGGGCATCATTGGGATGGCGGTCGGACACGGTAAAAGAGACCGCCCGCCATATGTGCGGGGGTCCCGTGAGTGACATTAGGATGTGCCCGCCACACTGTGGGGCGCATCCTGCATTTTTAACATTGCGGCGGGCGTGCTGAAAGCACCACCCGCCGCAATGCCTAAAATGCATGGCGTGCATGTGCATGCACAACGTGGCAGGCACTGTGCGGTGCCTGCCATGTTGTGCATGCACATAAAAGGGGGTACCATAGGTACCCCCCATGTGCCCACCACAACCTCCAAAACATCCTGGGGGCCCGCAACAGCTCCAAACTCAAAATCTGCATGCCCCTCCATGGAAAGGCTCCCTCCCGCCTGCATCCTGATATGGATGGCGGTGCCACCGTATGAAACCCTTTTCCGCCCGGTCGACGTGTCGACCGGGCGGAAAAGCGGCAGACGGTCTTCCCGTCCGCAGCAGCCCCCCCCCCCGCGATACTAATGTGGTGGGGGGAAATGGGTGGCTGGCTAGGATGTAGGGATGATCACCACTGCCATGCCGGCGTTGGCGATCCCGCCCTACATCCTAATAGGCCCCAAAGTGTGCATTTAGTTTAGGTGCAGCTGTCATATTTTACTTTTCAATTCTGGTAATATATTTTAAATAAGAACATTTGACGTCATAACTGGCAGAGACATAGGGGCAGATTTACAAGCCCCTTGCCCCAGTTTTGCGTCACTTTTCCCAGGTTAAAAGTGACGCAAAAGTGGCGCATGGGGCTTGTAAATAAGCCCCTTAGGGGCAGATTTATGATAACTGGCGCATCCCCCAGGGATGCGCCAGTTATTTTGCGCCACTGCTCCGCCACTCATGGTGCGCCGAATTTACAATGCGGCGCACCATGGGGCAAAAACGGCACAGATGCGTGACGCATCTGTGCCGTAAAAGTGACGCATTGCTGGAGTTGCGTCGCAAGCACGACGCAGCTCCAGCAATGCTCGGGGGTGCCCCATCTTTATAATGCTGCGTCAAGACCTACGCCTTCTTCAAGCAGGCGCAGGGTTTTGACGCAGCATTGGCCTGAAAGTGACTGAGTGAAATCTTATAGATTTCACTCAGCCACTTTTGCGAGGCGCACCTGCCCCGGAACGCCCACCCTGCGCCGGAACGCCCACAAGCGGCGCAGGGCTTTACAACGTGACGCATCTGCCTAGATGCGTCACTTTGTAAATCGGTCGTAGGGATGCGCCACGTTTACGCCACAGTTGCGTGACGCAAACGTGGCGCATTCCCAACATAAATCTGCCCCTTATAGGGGCAGAATTATGAGGCCCTTGCGCCACGTTTACGCCGCTGTTGCGTCACGCAAGGCGGCGTAAACGTGGCGCATCCCTACGAACGATTTACAACGTGACGCATCTAGGCAGATGCGTCACGTTGTAAAGCCCTGCGCCGCTTGTGGGCGTTCCGGTGCAGGGTGGGCGTTCCGGGGCAGGTGCGCCTCGCAAAAGTGGCTGAGTGAAATCTATGAGATTTCACTCAGTCACTTTTAAGCCAATGCTGCGTCAAAAGCCTGCGCCTGCTTGAAGCAGGCGTCGGTCTTGACGCAGCATTGTTAAAATGGGGCACCCCCGAGCCTTGCTGGAGCTGCGTCGCGCTAGCGACGCAACTCCAGCAATGCGCCACATTTCCGGCACAGATGCGTCACGCATCTGTGCCGTTTTTGCACCATGGTGCGCCGCATTATAAATGCGGCGCACCATGGCTGGCGGAGCTGTGGCGCACTGTGGCGCATGTTAACTGGCGCATCCCTGGGGATGCTCCAGTTAACATAAATCTGCCCCTTAGTATTTTACGCGGATCGATTTATTAATCAGCTATTGCTATGTACCTAAAACCATTCTGACAAGATCGTGCCTTCAAGGGTTGAGAGGTGTTATTGGTCCGTGCTACAGGCACCGCAGGCGAGAGTGAAATCTTGGATAACCTCGGACCTGTGAAGCTGACACTGCAGGTGCACGGTAAAACGATGGTAACGTTTGAAGGTCTTCCACTGAGCCTGCTGCCACAGGGCAGAAAACCGCTACGGATGCGTCATGAAGAGACGCTGCAGCGGATTCACCTGACATGCCTACCGCTGGCACGGAAACCTTCAAAAATGTTTTTAGTCTCTGTGTAAACACCTCGACCAGCTGCGAATTGTTTTCCCCAGAGGACATGACTGATTACATCCGCATTCCAAGGGCCATTTCTTGAGGAATGTACGGAAGATGAAACGAGCGATGGCCGCAGCCGTGACGTGTCTGTTCCCTTCCTCTACCGTTTCCTCACTGGAAGTCTCCGAGATACCGAGAGGAAAGTGCGTGTTACCGCGGAAACGTGACACCTGCTAGGGCGCTGTGCATTCCTCAGTTTGCGCGGCTATTTCCAGTCATTCCCAGGGGACAAGAGTTTGAAGCCCGGCCTGAGCTCGGCGTGTCTGTCTAGGACAGTCCACACACCTCAGAATCCAACTATAGCCTGACACGTTTCATCTTTTGGGAATTTGAGGTTATACACATCAACCTGAACGTGTGCATTCATAAAATGTGATCAGGTTAAGTTAAAACCCTGCATTCTTTCTAAACCTTAGTACCCATTTCAATTTCAATGCAGCAGCTTTCCTTGTCGGGATTTGATATAGGCTCGACCAGGGGTTCCAGTCAAATGATGTTTCAAATTTAACACTGCCCTTTACACTAGAGGTTACCATTCATTCCAGATGGGTATTCCCACTGGATACACGGAGGGCCATGTATCCTATTTAAAGGAGGTGCAGAGGCCATACAGGTTAAACTCACAGGTGTGCTCCTCAATAATTTCCAGACGTGCTGACAACCGAGAGTTCTTCTCCGGGATGGACCATGACTTGCCCTCCTTGAACTCACTGGAGCAATTATCCACAGGTGTCAAGAGCAGGGTCCTTTTGTTCCAGTATTCGGGATTCTTGCACGTGTTCCTCGGCAGACTTTCGAAGGGGATACAACAACCCTGTAGGTTTCCTCATCAGAATGAGCGGGAATCCACAACATGTCCTGTTGGATTATGTGCGTAGTATTCGCTATTAGTAGGGTCTTCCAAGAAAGTCAATCTGCTCTCGTCAGGACCCCGAAAACAAGAGAGTTTTCCCTGATCTTTATGCGTTTGATTATGTCTGTTAATGCCAAACTACCGACATTTAGCACATGGAGCAATATATTCCAGTATGGGTGTCTACGCATATGTTCAAATGGCCGATATCTGGGGATTGATAATAAAAATAACAGCATTACAATAAACTCTTCCAGTGTCTAGACACACTCTTATTAATTCACTTTGCAACACAGTTAACAAACCCCTTCTTGTATGAAATCCTAATAGGGTAACTACTAAAGCAGGGATGTCATTTGCATGACTATACCTGTGGAAGAAGAAAAGCAATAGACTTCCGTGGGCTGTATTCCCCAGTGGATTCCCTGTGGGGGTTCTCAATTCCAACTCTGGAGGAAGGGCAGGGAGGTGGAGGCTATCTGTGAACTCGGTTGTGATTGACCTCAGGATGCTGTAGACATCTCCTGTCAGGTTCTACCCATAAAATGAGGCGAACATGTCTGGCAAGTATCTTCTGACGCTTGCTGTTCATTTGAGGCAGACCCATTTTTCTCTAGTCCAACCCATGTGCTAGCATACCCCTTCAACAGATGTCAGTCATACCTTTCTTCATATAATCTTGGCTTCAGCAGCCCCATGTGTCCGATTCGAGCTCCAGTGGCTTCTGTCAGTGAAATTAATATTTACAAACTGGTGGCTAGGGCATAGTGCTACATGCTAGAGTCAAGTGGTCCATTTCTTCTCACAGCATCAGCTTGCAACTTGAACTTTACAGAGAGTTTGAACTCAGGCTTAGATTTGCTGCAGTCCCAAGACTCCAACTCGTCCTGATCAAGAGGAGTAAGTGTTATTGATACGAGCCGGCAACAATGCTGTCAACAGGTGATTCACTCCTACTCCATCATGGATGTCTGTAACTTAGGGTTCATTTTATTCTCAGAAGGAACTCTGACTGATTCCTCTACCATTTGACCTTTTCCAAGAGAAGGCAAGTGGTATCCTGACTTTTTTGGCCCATGGTGTCATGCTAATTTAGCGTGAGTCCAGAGGCCTGTTATGACTTTTAGGGAGGGGCGCACCAAGCATGCCCTCTTAGTAGACAGTGGAGTAGAATCCCTGTCCTAAGTGTATAGCGTAATGCAATGGTGTCAGTGTACTGTGTTTTGTAATTTGTTGTGTGGCCAGAACCTTTTACTCTGTGTCAGATAGAGATTGGTCTGCTGCCCCTTCTCTGTAAATTTCCACAATGTTGTGAAACTTAGAACCCATCTCCGACAACTTGTGTGTATGTTGAGCGTGTTTGCTGCATATAGAGTGAGCATGTAACACGCATATGGCAATGATACACTGCGTGTGTCTGTGTGTGTATGGGGGTGTGTGTGTGTCTGAGCACTTAGGCTTGCGGCCCCTAGTGACAACACATCCCAAAATAGAGGGAATTTAGGTTCCTCATATAGTGGAAGTGTATGGCACGCATTCCTGTAGCTGGTAGTGAGAAGTATGTAGGCAGGGCTGTCTTTAGAAATTCCATGAATCATTTATTGGCAAAGGGCTGCGGATTAGTTTCCCCTAACCACTGCCATTTGGTTGACGCTAGGGGTGAGGAATAGTACTACAGTTTCTGCTGTTCACAGAGAAGTTTCTAGGTAGGATCTGCCTGTCTCTGGTTACTATTTTGAAGGCTAATGACAGCCGGGTGCAGAGATATCATACTTCATTGTGCCCATGATGTGGGTACTCCTGATTAGAACCAGCCCCACTGCTACCTGTTGTGATGGATATCACTTTGCACAAAGACTGTGTCTTGAGAACAGCCTGGAAATGGCATTTGAAAGAGAATCAAACCAAACTGGTTCAGAAGCATATGACAATGGATCCACATCTCCTCTCTTAAAAATATATGTATAAAAGTGGGATTCAAATGATCCCACCTTGTTTCAGTCCCAAGTTCCTCTTGACCAAGCAAGCTGGAGATCTGCAGAGTACTCAAAAAGCGGGGCTGAGGTCTTTCCAATGACCAGTCTTCAAAAGGTGAGGTGACATCACCTGAAGTCAGCACTTTGTTGTAGAATAGATGAAGGTCTATCGGCAGAGTCTAGCAGCTTGCCTGTCTGCTGACAAAGGTAAGGAGTGTGCCAGTTCCTGACAGAGTAAAGACTGTCCTAGAGGAGAGGCCCGGCATGTTCCTGGCACAAGGAGTACAGCGTGATAGCTGAGAATCCACAGAAAGTGAGGTATGAGTGACCCATGCTGTGAAGCGGTGGCCGGTCTGTTTGCACTGTATTTCATGAGCTTTAATTGCAACCATGACAGAGTGTGTCATTCTGTGTCATCCAGCAGTCTGCTGTGGGTCGAGTGACTAGTGCTGCCATAGCAGACGGGTAGCAGAATGCATAACCCCTGAAGAAGAAAGCTCAGATTGGCCCAGATGACAGCTCCCCTCCAACACCACGAAGACTCAGATTGAAGGCTGCAACTTTCACAAGCTGATGTGGCAGTCTGCAGTTGATCCCACAGTACCTCCACTGTCATAAGACAGGTGCCGCCAATTAAGCCTGTCCTCAGATCCAAACCTGTGAAGTCCTTCCTGCCTGTGACAGTTGCTTTTGTGATCTACAAAGAAGTACTCCACTCCTTGAGGGCGGGAACCCCACCCACAAATGCCGCACAACTCAGACGGCCACTGCTCACAAGCACACAACTGCAGGGCTTAGCTGCACCTGGAGATGAGAGAGGCGTGTCAGATCTGCTGCATGCAATTGAGTCATTTTGCCGCCAAAGCTGGTAAAGACATTGAACTGAGTTGTACATTTGACTCCTGAGATTTTTGAGCAATCTGCACCTGAGCCCAAGCCTTGCCCATGCCATAGTAGAATGTGGACTCTCATAGCAGTGAGGTTCCGTGACAATTGTAAGTGGTGTTTTCGACTCGCACGAATATGGTCGAGTCTAGTATCTATGAACCGCAAATGACGAGTTTAGTAAGTGTGCGCAGTTTCGCTGTGCTAACTTAAACCGTTCGTTTGTTACATGGGCTTCTCATCTGTACCCATGGGTTCCATCTTAGATACGGCATCCATTTTGTCTCTTGCCCTCAAGTAGTCAGCGAACGGACGCTGTCCGCTTCGCGACCCTGGGACTCCCAAGATATTTGCGGAAGACACATGTCCTTTGAAAGTGTCTTTATGACGAGGGGGTTGCTACTGTAAGGCAGGTGGCGCCGCTCGAGGCTCATCTTGCCGCACGGACTTATTGTCTCAGCCGTGCATCTCATTAGGCACGTCCCTTTGATGCCTGTATCTCGTGCTTCCCGACACCTCCCCTTTTACACCCTTTCCGATCTCCCCACTGTCTCCGTCTTCCTCTGCACCTGTCTTCGTTCCTGTTTCGATCCACTTTACTGCTGATTGGAATTTGCTAATGGTGGGAAGATGGGTTTTTACAGTTGGGAACCGCCAAATGTTTCCGCACTTATGTTTCGGACCTTGTATGTTTCAAAGCGACCAAAGCGACCCCTCTGGGAGCTAGATGTGGGAACTGAGTTGTAAACCTTTGTGTTCAATGTTAGCTTATGGGTAAAAACTGTATAAAAGGAGCGATCCACAAAACCAATTTGAAGCAGTCTCCCCAAGTTGCACGTGGTGTGCTTGTCGTGACTTCTGTGTTCCCTGCAGTAAATAAACCTTGACTCTTTGACGCCGAAGGAAGTGTCCCGTGTCTCTGTGACTTGTACGCCGGAGCAGGTTACCCACGAAGGTTTCAGGTGTTGTGCCCTGGCACCGCTGGGTGCAAAAGAACCCAGTCCTTCAGTTGGCGCCCAACGTGGGGCTGCATCAGTGGTACCGGTCCAAGCCCGACGATCGTGAGGAACTTCGTGTGAAATCTCCGAGGGAAGGTGCACCCCGCTTCATCGATCCTGTTGTCGAAATAAGTGGCCCGAAGACTTTTCCCGCGAAGATTCCCGCCTCCTAACGGCTGCGACGGACTGCTGCCCTGACTGTAGACCTGTTTTGGCGCCTGGCGTAGACCTTGGTATAGCGAGACGATAGACGGGCCTTCCTGAGGACGCCATTGATCTTTGAGTTAAGTATTTGTGGGTCGCTCCCAGAGTCCTTGGTTGTAAACACTTTAGCGAGTGTTTTTGTTGTAGACACTTTAGCGAGTGTCTTTTGTTGTAAACACTAGTGGTTTGTTGTTGTTGTACACGCTGTGTGAGTGTTTTTGTCGGTGACACTTTGCAAGCGTACTTTGTTGTTGTATTTGTTTGACGACTGCAGCCGCCAAAGACCGAGGGTTTTGTTCTTGCTGGGACTTGGTAAATCCCGTAACCCTTGAAGTTTGTGAAACTCGGCTAGCGTGCAAGATGCCTGGTCGCAGTACTTTGTTCAGTTGCTTTAGACCTTGTGGTGCGGATTCCCTGCTGGAGGACTCGTGTCCGATACCTCCGGTAGGAACTCCTACTTATGACCTATATAGCAAACATGGGCTAGGCCCGATTGCTTTTAACGATTATTGGATAAAATATACAAAGAAAGACGGCGATCTTCGTTGGCCACCTCATGGTAGCTTCGAAGCGTCGATCTTAGATAATTTGGAAATTAAGTTGTTCGAACGTAAATCTAGGCCGGCCATGTTTGATGCCTTTCGGTTGTGGCGCAAAGAAGCCCGACAGAAAGAGATCAGGCAGAATAAACGTAGTGAGCGAGATAATGTTGCTACTATTGTTAAGAAAGCTGAGCAGTTTCAGCGTGATAAGGAGGATAAGGATAAGGAAGTGTTTGAGAGGCTGCAACGTATGACCATAGATAAATGCTATCCTGCTTTGCCTACGGAGTCGGATAAGAAGGAAGAGGCAGTTGAGGATCCTTTAATGTCCTATCTTATGAAGTCGCCACCTCCGTACGTACAGGGTACCACAGCTCCTGTGGTCCCTGCCGTACCTGTTCTCCCACCTGTTATTCCTCCGCCTATTCCTCAACCTGCACCCGCTCTTCCGACTGTTCCTGTTCCTGTGCCTGTTTCTATTCCTACTGCTCCTCCGCTTCCACATACTCCTGCTCACACTACTGCTCCTGTGTTGTTAACCCCTGTCGTTGCTAATGTCTCTACTCCTTCTCTTGTTAGTCCTGTGTCTTATTCTTGTCCCTCTACTCGTAACCGTAGTTCTCCTATTGCGGCTAGCTTCTTTCAGTCGCTCGGACCTGTTTTCGGGTCCGCTGGTTCTGATGGCCCACCGCAGAGGCGTAGTCAGCTTCCTGGTAATAGGGAACGCGCTGCGCTATACAATATGGCGATGAGTTGGATGGACAATCCGCAGAGAAATCCACCCCGTGTTGTTCTTGAAACATTTAGTCAGTTCAACATACCGACTCAGAGATATGTGTTTGACGAAATGTGTAAACTCTTACATGATCAGATAGCGGCAGTTGCGCCTGACGAGGTGCTGACCGCCCTGTCTGATCTTCGGCTTCAGTTCGCAACTGGGCTGATAGTCGATACTAATGTCCGACGTGCTATTGAGCAGTTGCTATCTTTCCGCCTAGCTCCTATTCCTCACGCACTGTTTGTAGAGGATCTTGAACGCCAACAAGCTGAGTCTGGTCAATATCCTATGCGTGAAGTTCCGCCGGTTTGGGTACCTGCTGATAATACTGATGTTAATAACCCAATAGCGGCACATTTCCAGAGAGTGTGGATACATCTCCCATGGAAACGATCGGAAGTGCTTCAGGTGAAACAAACTTTGCCCGATCCTCGCAAAAATCCTGCTGGGTATTATAAGGAATTATCGCAGCTCGTAGATGCTACGGTAATGAATCTTGCCGATATCGACATGTTGTTTGGCAATGTCGTACCGCAACCGGTATGGGCCAAGATTCGTCACCAAGATCACGTAAATGAATTAGGTGGTGATTGGAATGCCATTACAGCGGCAGACGCTGGACAAGCGGCTGCTACTAAACCCGATCAGTTGATTGAACTTCTTCCGCAGCGAATCATTACGTTAATGAAAACGCTTATGCCAGCTATGAAGGTAAATTGGGATAAGTTGTCAGCCTGTAAGCAAAAGAAAGATGAGAGTGTTTCAGACTTCTTTACGAGGTTTGAGGAAACATTCGTTGATCATAGTGGACAGGATATGGGTACTGAGGGTGGACAAAGGCTGTTTGTTGATAAATTTGTATCGAACTTATTGCCCGACTTGTGCAATAAATTGAAGAATTCGGAAAGTGCGTGGGCCGTTTCTACCTCAGCTCAGATTCTGGCTACGGCGCAATATTACGAAAATAGAGAAAAAGAGGAAACTGACCGCGCTGATAAAAAGACGAAAGAGCTGAAAACTAAAGTGTTGTTGCAACAAGCATATCCGCCGCGTTCTAATCAGAATGCGTCTCAGCAGAATAGATCACAGTCGCAATCGAATCGATCGCAGTCGCGTAATGATTCCTCTTTCAACAGATCTTCATTAGGGTACAATCAATGTGCTTATTGTAGACAGGAGGGACACATTAAATTTGATTGTCCTGCTTTAAATGACCGTAATAGTGGTAATTCGTCTAGAGGAGGTCGTGGTGGTTCACAGAATGCATCACGTGGTAGAGGTCGTGGTGCTCAGAACGACCGCTCTGACAACTCATCAAATTCTAATAATTGTTTCGATCAACGTGGATCATCGCAAGGACGATCTGCGCAGTACAATGTAGACGATTATTACGTCGATCAGGGAACTGACGACAGTAATTACTAGGACAGCCAAAGACAAGGAGAGGGAGTGGTATCAGTTCCGGTTGATCAGAGAGGGCCTTACGTCGCAGTTGCTACATCGGGCGTCGTTGAGCCTTTTCTGTTGGACACTGGTGCAGCGAAAAGTTCTATCATGCATTCGAAACTCCCTGGCGCACCTTTGTCTGGCTTAACAAATGTTTCCGTTGGATTCTCTGGCGCCCCCGTTAGCAATCCAGTTTCGCGCCCTTTGCCCCTTAAAATTGGGCCTCGTGAGCTCGAAGCTCCATTGATTTTAACCACTGGTTGTGGTGAAAATCTTTTGGGTCTGGATTTGCTTAAACGTTTGTATGCAACTTTGTATTGTTCTCCTGCGGGTGTCAAGCTTACGTTCGGAGAGAAAGTAGTCTCTCCCATGTATTTGTCCCTCGATAAGCTTCCACCGGAATTGGATTCCCTTCCTGCGTCTTTGTGGGCGACGGGTCCAAACGATGTGGGCCTACTTGATATCTCCCCTTATGTTGTTCAGCTGAAATCGAATGTGCGGTTGCCACGTATTCCCCAGTACCGTATCTCCCTTGATGGTGAACGAGCTTTGTTAGCGATCATCTATGATTTGATCGAGAAAGGTGTTATTGAGGAGACTCGGGGAAACGTGTGCAACAGCCCTGTACTGCCCATTCTTAAATGTACTGATCCTACCAAACCGCCTGTTTATCGTTTTGTTATCGATTTACGGGAGGTAAATAAAATTGTGGTTCCTCAATTCCCTGTTGTGCCTGACATCACGGCGCTACTGACTCTGATTCCAGCTACTGCTTCGTGGTTTTCGGTGATTGATTTGAAAAATGCGTTTTTCAGCATCCCGATTGCCGAAGAGAGCAGGGACCTTTTCGGTTTCTCTCTTGGTGGACGTAGCTTCCGCTTCAAACGCGCTCCTCAAGGCTACTGTGAAAGTCCATCGATTTACAGTCAAGCTTTGAAGGGTCAACTAGATGCGTTTAGGTTGCCGGTTGGTGCGGCTTTAATACAATACGTCGACGACTTATTGGTGGCTGCTGATACTCAGGACATCTGCAAAACTGCTACGGTATCGTTGCTGCAACATCTCTGTGAGTTAAATCACAAGGTGTCACCTTCTAAACTCCAATATTGTTGTCAAGAAGTGACCTATCTAGGTCACTTATTGTCAAAGGAGGGAAGGAGATTGACCCCAGAGAGAATTGCAGCGATTGCGCGAATGGCTGTGCCACAAACCCAGAGAGATGTGCGTGCCTTTCTAGGTATCACGTCGTACTGCAGGCAGTGGATTCCAAATTTTTCATTGCTAGCGAAACCATTGGTGGCTCTTACGTGCAAGGATGTTTCAACTCCTTTACCATGGACGGAAGAATGTCAGAAAAGTTTTTCTGAGTTACGTGATTCCTTGTGTTCGGCTCCTGTGTTAGGTACTCCTGATTACAGCAAACCGTTCACGTTATATGTTCACGAGAGGGAAGGTTGTGCGTTGAGTGTCTTAACGCAACCTTTTGGTGGTAAGCAACGTCCATGTGCATATTTTTCCTCGACCTTAGACCCAGTAGCTAGAGCATTGCCGAGTTGTTTGAGAGCAACTGCGGCAGCTGCGGTCTCCATCCGACAATCAGCAGGATTGGTCATGGATAATATGCTTACGGTGATGGTTCCGCATGCAGTCGATACCCTTTTGAATCGAACGAAAACTCAGCACTTGACGAGTGCGAGGTTGTCTGGGTACGAATTGACGCTCTTGGCAAGCCATATTCAGATAAAACGTTGTAATGTCCTAAATCCGGCAACTTTGTTACCAATTAGTGCAGAGTCAGATGAAGTAACAGAACATGACTGTTACTTGCGTACAGAGGAGGAAACAAAAGGTCGAGTGGACCTTAAAAACACCCCATTGGAAGACCCTGACGGCACCCTGTATGTGGATGGGTCATGTTTTAAATTGCCGAATGGTGATGTGACTACTGCTTATGCTGTTGTAACGTTGAATACTGTTGTTGAGACTGCGAGATTGAATCAGAATTCTGCCCAAGCTGCAGAGCTGATTGCTCTTACTAGAGCATGTGTATTAGCGAAAGGTAAACGTGTGAATGTGTACACCGATAGTCAGTATGCTTTCGGTGTAGCGCATAGCTTTGGACGGTTGTGGCGAGCGTGGTTTCTTCACGTCGCATGGCACGAAAATACAGCATGGCCAGCTCGTGAACGATCTTTTGGATGCATTGACTTTGCCTGCTCAGGTTGCAATTGTTAAGTGTAGTGCGCATCGTAAGGTGACGGATGATGTTGGTCGTGGTAACGCGTTTGCAGATGAGATTGCTAAGGAGACTGCCCGGAACATTAGCACTCGAATGTATGTGACGAGTTCGGTTAGGTGGCCTACAGAATCAAGTATGTGTGAGAATACTATAGAGAGCGTGAAAGCAATTCAGAATGAGGCCACCGACACTGAAAAGATGAAATGGAAAGAAAGTACGGGAAGGTTGGGTGCGAATGGTTGCTGGATCGATTTGTCGGATCAGAAAAGATGGATGTTACCGGATGCGTATGTACTAGCCGTTGTGACAATGGCACATGGGTTAGCACATATTAGCGCGAAAGGTATTTGTAAGTTGTTGGCTGATGTGTGGAAGAATGATGGTATTACGAAGTGTGCTGAACGTCTGGTGAAGAATTGTATGGTGTGTATAATGTACAATCCTGGCAAAGGAACCCCAACTCCCCCTGGCAGTTTTGCTCCTCCTTCGTATCCCTTTGAGGTGATTCAATTGGACTTCATCCATATGGAGCGATGCAATAACCTGAAATATGTTTTGGTTGTGGTTTGCGCATTCTCCCGATGGATCGAGGCCTATCCCCTCAAAGATAATACTGCTTTGTCTACTGCGAAAATCCTACTGAAGGAATACTTTCCTCGGTACGGAATGCCTAGAGTCGTGTGGTCAGATAACGGAAGTGAGTTTGTTGGAAGTGTGATGAAGAGTGTGTGTAAGGGCCTTGGAATTAATCAAAAATTCCATAGCGCCAATCATCCCCAGTCAGCTGGATTGGTTGAAGGTTACAATGGTACCCTTAAATTAAAATTAGCGAAGATTCAGGCTACGACTGGACTTTCGTGGCCTGATGCTTTGCCTCTAGCATTACTGTCAACTAGGGCGACTGTACACTCCCGAATAGGGCTTAGTCCCTATGAAATAGTGTTCGGCCGTCCTGCGAATGTGTGGGGGGTTCCTAGGCCAGGAATATTCGTTGATCTTGAGTACCCGATGTTGATTGACTACTTACATGACTTGACTGCTAAACTGAGGTTAATTCATCAACAGGTTTACGACGCCTTGCCGACGCAGACGGAGGGTCCAGGCCACCAGCTCCAGCCCGGTGATTGGGTTGTCACCCGTAATTTTTCACGCAAGAAGAATCTGGACCCCCGCTTTGTTGGACCTCACCAGGTGCTCCTGGCCACGAGGACTGCCGTTCGTCTTGAGGGGCGGAAGAATTGGGTACACGCTACCCATTGTAAACGAGTCCCTATTCCTTTGCCGGCAGACCCGTGGGTGAGGAAAGGCATTGCGTCAACAGAAGCAGAGACATTGCCGGCGTTTGTACCTTTTAGCGACGCACAGCTTGTTGGTGAACACTCAGCGCAGCAGAAAGCCACTGTTGGAACATTGTCAGCAAAAGACTCAAGATCAAATCAACCGATTGATCAACAGGACGCTGTCTCTTCAACGGATCCTTTGTTTGACGAGCAGACACGTCCTGGGAAACATCGATATTCTTTGCGTTCTCATACTAAGGACAAATAAAATTGTTTTCTTGCTTTGCTGAAACTGATAACTGCAATATCCTCGTTTCCCCTGATCAACTTTGAACATTCGTATTACTGAAATTTGTTTTGTACATATATCAAGCTACTTTTTGTATCTTTTTCCTTCCACAGCTGAATTATTGTGCTAAATAAATACATATTGTGTATTGAGGGCCGTAGGGCCGCGCGCGTACTTCCTTCTGGACAGTAGGTCTTGACGCTAGGTTAAAGGCCGTCGGTTCCTAGGAACTCCTGGGGATTGACCATTGCTGCACAGAACGAAGTGCGTCAAGAAACGTTGCGGACGGTCGTAGGGAAATGGCATTTTCGAAGCTGAACGATTTGGAAGGAGCTCAGGCGTATAGAGTCAAACTGCAGAAACTTAGTCGTACTAAATGTTTTGTATTCCAATTGTTTGTATTGTTTTTAACTGCTTCTGCATTCTTGGCGGGTGGGGTGTATTATGCTATGTCTCACTTCTTACTTCCTACCCCTACTCCTACTCCTTACCCTAACCTTACTCTTACTGCTACTACTGCTTCTCCCCATTCCTTTCATATTTTACCGGAACACGAACAGGCTAGACGTGTAGAATTCCGCAACAATTCCTTTATCCAGCTCCTCCATCAGCATCAGTTAGTGGTTAACACTACTAATTGTTGGGTGTGTGGGTTGATGCCACATACTACGGGTAAGGGAATTCCATATCTGGTGTTACCGTATAGTTCCCAAGGGTCAGCTCGAGCATACCAAACAATGCTTCGAAGCGCACTAGGTTTCCACCCCACTCCAGAACAACGTTCCCCCAAACCTGGTCCTACCTCGTACCAGTGGGTGTTATCGATGGCAATACAGGATTTGGAAGATGAGATCCATGATGCTTTTCTCATCCCTAAGGAAGAGGTACAAGCCTATAAGGCCCCGAGTAGAGGGGAATATAGTATGTTCACTAATGAAAAGCAGCTTAAAAGCTCGCCTCCAATATGGGTCGTACCCCACACTGGTAATCTTTGTCTCGTGGGTCGTGGTTCGCAAGCCCGACTTGGAGCCAGTGCTTGCACTGAAAGTTACGTTCTGCCAATGTCCCCGTCCCCTGTGTTTCTGGCTGCCAAGGGTACGTACTTCATCTGTCATGATCGTGCATATACATGGTTGCCCTCAGACTTCATGGGCTCATGTTTTGTTGCAAATCTGTTGCCTCCGACGTTCACTGTAGATGCCGATTACCATAAGACTAGAGTTGTACGAGGCGTAGTTAGCGAAGAGGATACTGCCGGTCAAGAGGCAGGAGACTTTTTCAAGGGTTTCCTCCCGTTTTGGGGACCTATGGTTAATAGTAGGAACCTGAGACATTTGACTCGAGTGGTAGAATCGACAGCTAATGTTACTGCCAGTGCCCTTGGTAATATCACCACAGAACTTCAGGCGGAGAGACTTATGACATTACAAAATCGTATGGTTTTAGATGTCGTCTTGGCAGATCGCGGTGGGGTATGTAAAGTGATCCATTCGAGCTGTTGCATTTTCATACCTGATAATGCTCCTACTGTCTATCAAGCCATCTCGAAGTTGCATAAGATCTCCGAATCCATACACGTGGATGTAGGGGATTGGACGCTACTCGGTTGGTTTTGGGGCCTGATGTCGACTTGGGGTTGGAAGATTCTGATGATCATCGGGGTTGTGGTAGTGTTCCTGTTCACGTGTTGCCTTTGTGTGCAGTGTGGTCCTGCCTTATGTGGCCTCTGTGCTACAACGTGTATGAGACAACCACCTGTTACCAAGGGGACTCGGTCGGACCGAGCTATGCTACAACGACATCTTGATGGTCTGATGAATATCGAATATGACTCCGACTAGTGCTTGCCTACATGAGGGCAAAAGGAGCGTCTGAGGTTCCGTGACAATTGTAAGTGGTGTTTTCGACTCGCACGAATATGGTCGAGTCTAGTATCTATGAACCGCAAATGACGAGTTTAGTAAGTGTGCGCAGTTTCGCTGTGCTAACTTAAACCGTTCGTTTGTTACATGGGCTTCTCATCTGTACCCATGGGTTCCATCTTAGATACGGCATCCATTTTGTCTCTTGCCCTCAAGTAGTCAGCGAACGGACGCTGTCCGCTTCGCGACCCTGGGACTCCCAAGATATTTGCGGAAGACACATGTCCTTTGAAAGTGTCTTTATGACGAGGGGGTTGCTACTGTAAGGCAGGTGGCGCCGCTCGAGGCTCATCTTGCCGCACGGACTTATTGTCTCAGCCGTGCATCTCATTAGGCACGTCCCTTTGATGCCTGTATCTCGTGCTTCCCGACACCTCCCCTTTTACACCCTTTCCGATCTCCCCACTGTCTCCGTCTTCCTCTGCACCTGTCTTCGTTCCTGTTTCGATCCACTTTACTGCTGATTGGAATTTGCTAATGGTGGGAAGATGGGTTTTTACAGTTGGGAACCGCCAAATGTTTCCGCACTTATGTTTCGGACCTTGTATGTTTCAAAGCGACCAAAGCGACCCCTCTGGGAGCTAGATGTGGGAACTGAGTTGTAAACCTTTGTGTTCAATGTTAGCTTATGGGTAAAAACTGTATAAAAGGAGCGATCCACAAAACCAATTTGAAGCAGTCTCCCCAAGTTGCACGTGGTGTGCTTGTCGTGACTTCTGTGTTCCCTGCAGTAAATAAACCTTGACTCTTTGACGCCGAAGGAAGTGTCCCGTGTCTCTGTGACTTGTACGCCGGAGCAGGTTACCCACGAAGGTTTCAGGTGTTGTGCCCTGGCACCGCTGGGTCCAAAAGAACCCAGTCCTTCAGCAGGATCATGAGCATAGTGGGGGGGGTTATCGAGAGAGGTTGAGGAACAGCAGTGCTAGAAGCAGAGCTTATGACAACCCTGTATGACGTATTAATTGGGATACCCAATGTGGAGACTATGTAGTTCATTGCGTCCTAACTCTATTTGTTAGATCACCCAAATATCCTGTATTTGGAGCCTAGAGAGTTATTAGATATCACAAATAGTGTTGTGAGGTCACAGAATCGGGACATGGGAGCGAGGGGCGGTTGTATGTATTCACACCCCATGGCTGCCTGTACATCGCTTATGTGGGTCTGAGAGAGCGCAATTTGAAAATAGAGTATATCGTAGCCATATTTAGACGTATATGTTATAAACGTAGGAATGAAACGCATATCGTAATGTAAAGTTGGCAATTATAGCATAAAAGCCAACTAACGTGACAATATGGTATAGGAAATGTAAATGTATTCACATGTTAAAATGTATTAGATTTAGAAGGCCCGTATACATGATGGGTAAATATAGGAATGTGTAGAAGTGTTTACGAAATGTAGAACGTGCACAGTAGAATTCGTATACGTGTGTAACTTTATATTGGAGACGTGGAGAAATATAACGTGGAAAGACATAGACGTGGAGAAATAACGTGGATAAATGTATAAAGAACGTACGTGACGATGTAACCAAGGAAAATGCATAAGTTATATTCTATGCAGTCGTATTCTATGTATTATATATTCGATGTAAAATGTATTCAAGTATAACTAAGGCTTTTTGCTAAAGTACGAGTATATAAATGTATGCCAAAGGTTATACTGTGTAGAGGGTTTCTGTAGGAATGCTGAAAGAGCTTAGGTCATTTGTGATTGTAACCTAACTGACCAAGAGTTCGCAGGAGCATAGTCAAATGTATGAAATTTAGTGGGCTTGTAAAAGTCGTAAATAGCTTGATGTGGACGTGAGAGCCAAGAAGTCTAGCACTTGTTAGATTTAAGGTGACAATGCCGGACGGAGCTTATTGCTCGAACGTGAGGAGAGACACTTTTGAGGTGGACTATGTTTTGACAAGACCATTCACAGGATCTAGAAGGTTAGAAAGTTGTACAGATAAGTTAAAGCCTTGTCTAAGTTCATATGACATTCGATCTGAAAGAGTCAATAAAAGTCGACGATGAGATGATGAAGATGACATCTAAAGGAGAAGGGTCAACTTAACGGACGACGCAAGGAGTGGACCAATGGAAGAAGCAGGAAGTTGACATCATCGGGGAAAGTCCGTGGTGGGCGTCAAGGGGCGTTCCACCCACACGGTGATTGTGTATTTTAGGGACAGCACCCCGGGGAGGAGAGCAGAACCATCAGCGTAGCAATGAGCAATTGGGAGATTAGGAACAGCGAGACGAATTGCTCAGAGTAAGGGCGAAGGGTAGATGCCTTGAGCAGATGCGCTGAGACATCAGAGCGCAAGGGAGCAGTAGGCCGAGGACCCTTAAAGAGAGCGGATGGGTAGGCAGATAGGGTACTGCTTCTGAAACTTAAGATTTCCTTTAGAGGCTAAGAGAGTTTGAACTTCTTTGGGAGTCAAACTGCTGACACCTTTTTAGGGAAGAAACTTGCGAAGTAGGGTCATCACGTAGTATAGAGTAGGGACAGATTAACTTGATGATTTTATCTTACTGCAGATGACGCAGAAGGAACCACTTCACACCGAAGCTTAAGTGGCTGATATTGTAACTGATTTTGTATTTTGTATACTTTGAGATTTTATCCTGAGTGGATTGTATCGCCTTCACATTAACTTTATATAAAACTCTTAAAACTTTATCAGTTGTAAGTGGTTCTTCAGAGTGGCGTCAGTTAATGGGGTTTGTCTAACCTATGTGGGGTTGTCTTTTACTCAATGACAGATAAAAACGGTCCAAAAATGACGAATGAGATAAATTATTAAATTGATCATAATCATAATTTGATATCAAAATCTCATTCCCCGCAGTTGGTAGCAGAGGATGGTTATCTTCTTGAGGAAGACGACCTAGGCCAGGTTAGTTTACCCCAAGGTCCCTAGTCATCGTCGACCAGAAGAAGAATTGCAGCCGAAGACGGTGCTGACGGTGCATCGAGAGAAAAGCAGCAGAATCGGTCGAGAGTGAGTATAAGGGTCATGCGTTGTAAGATTGCGGTGTTTTATGTTGTTCCTGTGTTGTAATGTCAAGCGGAGTTGAATGCCTGTAGTGTGATTGGGGGAAGGTTGTGAGCGCGCGCAACCGGATGAAATCTTATGTCCAGAGGACTTAAGTGGTTCGGGTGTATCGAACACCCAGAGTAATTTGTCTACCATTGAAAGGGGGTCATGAGGTACCATTGATTTCCCGACAGACCGATGATAGGGGGAGCGTATGTGTGAGTGAATGAGTAGCGGACGCTGGTCGTACGTTTACTGTGTGTAAGTAACCTATCAGTTGAGGCAAGTGTCCGACCGTAAGAGGAAAGACGCTGTGCCAGTTGAGGTAGCAATTACAGTTAGACTGTGGCCGTACAGTCAGAGAAAAGTGATCGCTTGGACGGAAGTAGTCATTTTTCTATGTATGAATGAAAACGCATGTGACATCGTGAAACGAGTTGAGAAACGAGGGAAGCTGCTGAAGAAAGAAGTGACGTCAGCGTAGAGCCGCGCTGAGATTGGTCGGTTGGCGTAGAACCGTGCTGAGATAGGCTGACGAGCGAGAGTCGTACAGGGATTGGTGGTTGTTATCAAGACGCAAATAAGTAAGAAATATCGTACGTGAACAAAATGAAGTGTTTCAAGGGTTTAGGAAAAATCTTTAAAAGAAAAAGGAGAAATTTATATGTCGGAGAAGAAGCTCCACCAGAAGGCACACCAGCATATCATATGGCAGCCAACGTAGGCTTACGTTCGATATTATGGATCTCCGAGTGGCATAGGCTAACTGAGGGGCAAAAAGAACTGGCGTTTCCGAGATTTGGAACGTTTAAATTAGAGGTGTTGAACCAACTAAAGGCGACGATGCTTTCAATGAGACCTCTACCGAGGCCAACACAATTTGAAGCTCTTGGTGTGTGGTTTAGAACAGCACACGAAAGGGGCGTAAAGAGGCGCCAAGAAAGAGTGAGAAGATCGGTAAAGGCAGTGCAGGATGCTAAATGGGACGAGGAAGCTAAGAAATGGAGGGTGCAGAAGATAGAAGCGGACAAACTGTTCACCATGATAGAGGCTACGGGAGAAAGGAAACCTCTAGAACAAGAAGATGAGGAAAGCGAACAGGAGGAGGATCTAATAGAAAGGTTGTTAACAGATAGACCGCCTCCATACAGAGGTGAACTTGCAAGTCCCATATTACCGCAAACGGACGGAGCTAGGTGGGGGGAATATAAGTCGATCCCGGTAACAGAGTGGGACGCTAATAAGACTGAGGAGATACCCCAAACTAGACCAGAACAGAGAGTAGTGGGAAGATTTGTGGTCCAGAAGGTGCCAGAGACGCAATGCGCTAGGTCGTACCAAATGCCGGACGCCTTGCAGGTTCCGGTCACCATAGGCCCTATTGTGTCCATCTATAACCCGGAAGGGGTCCAGCAGGAGGAACAGGCACGATGGGACAATGAAAGAGCAGAAGTGGAGAATAGGAATGCCACAATGAATCCCCACAGGCAAATACGAGCACCAATAAGTCGAAGCACCCCATTAGATTCTGCAACGGGTCCCAGGGTAGAACAGGGAGGTCGAAGAGGACCAATGGATTTGAGGGGTCCTAAACCGAAAACCCATAAGGAATTAAGGGAATACCTGAGAGAATGGGACGCTGCCGAAGAAGCTCGGAATAGAAGTTTAGAAACGGGATCCGAGTGGAGAGAGCAGGATAACAGGATTCTCTCTCATTGTGGAGCTGGCGAAAGCAGTCCCGAGTGGGAGAGAGGAAGCCAAGAGAGCAGAAGAGATACTTATCCTACTGATAACAGCAATAGGCCAATGTGCGAAGACAGAAGTGCAGGGTGTGGCGAAGTGCCTCACGTTACCTTCAGTGAAGGGGAACGTAGGACACAGGAGTACCGGAATACCTTTAGGTGCACACACCATGCCCCAGGTGAGGATGTGAGACATTGGAATCGCGGAAACATGGAGAGTCGCGAAGCGTCTCGACATGCATCCGGTGATAGTGGAAGGAGTCATGAGAACCTAGGGAGTCGCGTAACGTCTCGACATGCATCCGGTGATCACGAAAGAGATCACGGGAACACGGAAGACCGGCGAGGGCCTTTCATTTTATTAAGCGACACCAGACAACAAGCAAGTTATAATGGGTTAGAACAGAACGGTGGATCCTATCTCACATCTGGAGAAACCGAGCCTAAAAATCAGAACCTAGGGTTGGGGGACGGAGCATTATTCCACCATACCCCGCGCGAAGATGGAAAGGCTTGGGATCTAGAGGGGTGGGAACGAAGAGAAGAGAGGAAGACTCCTCATAACTCACCTGTGCTCAGGCGTAGGGCGCATAGTGGAGGTGAGAGGGATATGAGAAAAGAACACAGAACAGAAATGCTGAAAGCTGAAATAAAAGCAAAACGGCTTGACGTAATGAGTTTGAAGGCAGATCTGGATGAATTGATTGATGGTACAGTGTCATTAGAGAGATTAGCCTCGTATACACCAGATGAGATACTGTTCCTATCCAAAGATATTACTCGAAGAGCGAGGTCAGCTCATGAGAACTTATCTAATTTGGCAAACAGGTACATGGTAGACCTGTCACGAACTAAGGCTTTACAGAGTAACCATAGGCTAACTTGCACGGATCAGGATTTGGATGATCGCAGAACGATCGCGCTGAAGGTACACATAAGGGAACTGATCCTAAGTATCAGAATATGGAAAGATCTGGATAGATGGGAGGAAAGATGGTCCAGAAAGGGCTCCGTTAGACGGAGTGTGCTTGAGGAGTCCCAGGACGCAGGCTTGATGCGAATGGAAGCCTTCCCTTTGCGAGAAATCGCGAATGGAAGCTACGTTCATGTGCCCTGGAGTAGGGGGGATTTGGCGGCATTTACCAATTCCTTCCCAAAGCTTAGAGATAATCCCGTCGAGTGGTATAAGCAGGTAGAAAGATTCGTGAAGATCTCGAAGGTACTGTGGATCGATTTGAACACACTGTTCGATATCGTAGTACCCGGAGACTTGTGGACGGCATGCAAGCTCAGTGTTGAATGGCCTACTTGCGAGCCGCCGAGAAATATTCGGACAAATGGTCCATCAGTTAGAGTCATGGAAAAGTACGAGAGGGTAATAACATGGCTAAAGGAGAAAGTGCCGGTGCAAGACATAGACTGGGTAAAGATAGATCGAACTACTCAAGAGCCGAAAGAGACAGTTCATGAGTTTTACGAGCGATTGCTGAAAGCATTCAAGCAATACAGCGGGTTAGATGTGATGGATCCCAAGGATATAGGACAGTTTGTTTCAAAGTTTGTCCTCGGATTGAGACCAGAAATATGCCTAATGATCCAGCAGCATCTGATCTGTTGGCAGAACAAACCGCTAGACGAGATTCTGAGATACGCAAGGTACTGTAGTGACGAGATAGACTCTAAGGCAAAGAAGCTTAAAGAAAAGTTAATGCTAGTGCAAATGCAAGCTGCTGGAAAGGATAAACAGCGGCAACAGGGAACAGGAACGCAAGCAAAGAAACAGAATAATCAGAGCAGAGATGAGGAAGAAAGACCGAGACCGAGAATGGATATCGCGACACTGAAAAAGACGACGAGATGCCATCAGTGTAATGAGGTGGGACACTGGCGACGCGAGTGTCCTTACAATGTTGAGTCAGGAGAATTAGAGCAGGAGGAGGAAGAGGTTCAGAACAACGTGGTTAAGGGAGCCACAGTCCCGAAGGGCAGGTTTGTCAAAGGGGGGACTCAGACTCCTCGAGCCCCGTTTCCTCAACCACCTCGCATCTCAAACGGAGGGAAAACCTACAGACAGATGCCATTGTTTGTAGGAGGAGAGGAATGCTACTATGTTGATCCTCTTACAGGGCGGCGGGCGAATAGGGAGGAAGATTGTACTCTAGGAGCCGCTTTGGAGGTAGATCAGAGAGGACCATACGTAGAGGCTGAAATAGCGGGATGTCCTACAACCTTTTTGGTGGATACGGGGGCCACTCGATCCACGTTGAGATCTGCGGTAGTCCCGGGTCTGCCAATATCAGGAGAAACGGTTCAGGTGGTAGGAGTCGCGAACAAAAGGATGACGAATCCTTTGACCGAACCAGTGTCAGTAAGGATAGGGAATTACAGTGACGAACATCAGTTTGTGATCTGCGATTCTAGTCCTGTGTGCTTACTAGGGAGAGATTTGCTGTGCAAACTGAATTGTACGATACATTGCACACCAGAAGGAGTAGAAGTGCAGACCAATGATGAGGATGCAGATTTTAAAGTCGTAAACTCAAGGGAGTGTGTGGAACTGTATCCTACCTTAACAGTGGAGGAGCTTCCGCAGGACTTGAGGGAGAAAGTCTCAGCTGAGGTATGGGATTTTACTGGGGAAGAAATAGGATTGATCAAAGGAGTAGAACCGGTAAAAATCTTGGTAAGACCCCATGCTGAGTATCCAAGAACACCACAGTATAAGCTAACGCCAGAGACGATTGCAGGAATAAAGCCTGTGATTGAATCCATGATTAAGCAGGGAATACTGAAAGAGATCGTGGGTAGTCCATGTAACTCCCCGATCATGAGTTTGCAGAAACCTAGTGGAAAATACAGAATAGTGCAGGATCTTCGAAAGATTAATAACATTGTTGTCTTATGTTGTCCAGTGGTACCGAATCCATCAGTGATATTGTTTCAGATACCGTTCCAAGCTGAATGGTTTACCGTGATAGATTTGTGCCAGGCTTTCTTTTCGATACCGTTAGACGAAGAGAGCCAGTATCTTTTCGCTTTCAAGCTGGAAGATCGCGTCTTAACATGGTGTCGTATCCCTCAGGGGTATACAGAAAGCCCGTCGATCTTTAACCAGTTATTGAAACGAAATCTTGAGAGTCTAGTACTGCCCAAGAAGTCAGTTCTGGTCCAGTACATAGACGACCTCCTAGTTGCGTCAGAAACTGAGGAAGCTTGCAGAGAAGACACCATCACCTTGTTGAATCACTTGGCCGAGAACGGACACAAGGTGTCTCCAAGTAAATTGCAATATTGTAAGACTGAGGTGCAATACTTGGGCCATAGGATTGAAAAGGGAAAGCGGAAGGTGTCTCCAGACAGAATAGAGGCGATTATGAAAATGAACGCGCCTACGACACAAAGAGAAGTCAGGATGTTTCTAGGCATGGTTGGTTATTGTCGACAGTGGATAGCAAACTTTTCACTGAAGGCCAAACCGTTGTTACAACTGACGCACAAAGGAGTAAGTGATCCGGTACCATGGGACAAAGAGTGTTTGATGGCGTTTTTGCAGCTGAGGGAGGACTTATGTCGTGCCCCGGCTTTAGGAATGCCAGATTACACCAAACCATTTTTGCTTTACTGCTGCGAAAGAGAGGGATGCGCTTTAGCAGTTTTAGCTCAGGTCCATGGAGATGCGCGCAGGCCAGTGGCGTACTTTTCGGCTACATTAGATCCAGTAGCCGCAGCGTTGCCCGGATGTCTCAAATCCGTAGCTGCAACGGGTGTCAGCATTGAACGATCTGAAAGCGTAGTTATGGGTCATCAGTTAGAAGTGTATGTACCACATTCTGTAGAACTGTTAATGACCAGGACGAAGACTCAGCATCTGACGAATAGCAGGCTCACACGCTACGAGCAAGTCATACTTGCTGCCGAGAATGTGACCCTAAAGAGATGCTCTGTCTTGAATCCTGCAACTTTGATGCCACTTCCGAATGAAGTGGACGATGAAAATTGTACAGATCATGACTGCCTCGATGTGACTGAACTATGTACCAAACCAAGACCTGATATCGTAGAGGAGCCATTGACAGACCCAGACGAAATTTTCTTCGTCGATGGTTCATGCGTAAGAAGCGATGTCGGTCAGCTGAGAGCAGCTTATGCAGTATGCACGATTACCAGAGTTATAGAAGCCGCTTGCCTGGAAGGAGTACACTCCGCACAGGTAGCTGAAATTGTGGCTTTGACTCGCGCTTGCTTAGCGGGTGACAGACTTCGAGTCACCATATACACCGATAGCCAGTATGGTTTCGGGGTAGTTCACGATTATGGGCAGTTATGGTCTCATAGAGGTTACATGACCTCCTCGGGTTCTCCTATTAGGAATGGAGAATTCGTGAAACTACTGTTAGAGGCTTTGCAAAAACCTATGGCCATAGCTGTGGTCAAATGTGTAGCGCATACAAAAAATGTGGATTTTGTATCACTTGGAAACAGATACGCAGATGAAGTAGCGCGTTACTGCGCAGAGCAGGGATATTCTCACACTGATGCAAAAGTGGGGGGAATCCAGGAAAGAACTGAATTGACTATGTTACTAGATACTGTAGATACATGGGATGAATTGAGAGCAGTACAGGAAAATGCACCAGATGAGGAGAAAAGGAGCTGGGAAACAGCAGGTTGCGGGAAAAGTGAGATGAACTTTTGGGTTTCTGCCGACGGAAGGGCAGTTTTACCAAATGAACTCATTAGTCCAATGGCAAGGAAATTGCATGGATCAGCACACATAGGAAGAGATGCTATGGTGAGAGTATTCAGACAAACGTGGTTCAATCCTAAGTTTAGAGTAGCGGCAGAAGCAGTGTGTCAGCGATGTACGATCTGTCAGCAACTAAATGTGGGAAAGAGAACACCAGTTACCTTGAGTCACATAGGAAGGTCTGGGGGGCCTTTCAATAGGATGCAGATTGACTTCATAGAAATGCCTCCATGCAACAGACTCAGATACGTGTTAGTGATTGTCTGCATATTTTCTAGATGGGTTGAGGCTTACCCTACACGTAGGTGCGATACACTTACAGTAGCAAAATTGTTACTTAGGGAGTTGATACCGAGGTTTGGGGTGCCATCCTCTTTGGAATCGGACAGAGGAACTCATTTTAATAGCGAAGTGGTGAAGATGCTGTGTTCAGCTTTGAATATCGATCAGAAGTTACACTGCAGCTATCGACCAGAAGCTTCAGGGATTGTAGAGCAAATTAACAGTACTATCAAGTCCAGACTGGCTAAAGTTTGTTCATCGACATCCCTGAGTTGGCCAGACGCACTTCCAGTAGTTCTTATGAGCATACGTAGCACACCTGATAGAAGAACAGGCCTCTCTCCACACGAAGTGCTAATGGGGAGAGCTATGAGATTGCCATCGGTTCCGACTGCAGCGCTAGTGAACATCACAGACGATTTGATCTTGGACTACTGCAAGGGACTATCTGATGCCGTTAATTCTGTGTCCCTCCAGGTCCAGGCTGCAGAGGTTCCATCAGTACAAGACTTGTGCCATGACCTGAGTCCAGGAGACTGGGTCCTGGTGAAGAAGCATGTCAGGAAGAACTGCTTAGACGTGCGTTGGCGAGGACCGTTTCAAGTCATACTTGTAACGAATACCGCAGTGAAGTGTGGAGGTCTGCCAAACTGGATACATGCCTCACACACCCGAAGAGTGCCAACACCTCCAGAAGGAACAGCTCCTCTCTCGGACGGAAATCCGACAGGAAGCGGAGAAGCCATAGAGGGGGAAAGCCAAGCTGTGGAGGTGATCGAAGAAACTGAAACTGTGTTGGAACAGGACGACGAAGGTCAGGACACTAGTGGGACCGAAGTCGCCTCAGGAGAAGAAAGTAATTGGGAGTCCGACGCAGATATCGAGCAAACTGAGAGTGACCAAGAGACAGGTCCTAGAACAAGGAGCGGAAAGAAAAAGAGTGAAGAAGCCAGTTGGCCGGAGAGAAGGAAAAGGCCAAGTTCGGAAAGGAAGAAGGAAAGTACTCTTGCCCCGATCGCTGAAGGATCGGATCAGGAGGAAGAGACGACAGATTCAGGAACCGAGAGTCCACGAAGATCAAGAAGGGTACGTGTGCCCTGCAGAAGGTACGCCACCCCAGAGTGGACTTATCTAGCAGATGTATTGGGGACAGAAATCTGGGAGAGTGAAGAGTGTGAAAGTAATCGATCTCGATCCATTTGTGGCAGTGGAGATATGGATGTTGGCGCCTGGACTCGAGACTGAGGGGTTACTGACTTTCACACTTCCCATACCCCCACGTTTGAGTAAAATTCAAGATCTAGTGCTAAAAAGATTACAATTTCCAACAGTTGGTCAGCAAATGACAGAAGAAGAAGAAAAAGTTATTCGCTTTGAACTGTTAATAATAGTTGTGAAAGCTGCAGGTCCGAAAATAATTGTTGATGCATAAAAGACTTTTGTACGTATGCTATAAAGAAGAAGATAACCTAGCGCCGAGTGGAAAGAAGAATAAACTTAGGGATTACATTTAGAGGACGGAGAAGGGCTAGGGTTGTCTGTTGCTAAGAAGAGAAAAGACATTGTGGTGAAAAAGATACCTGTTGATAAAAAGCACTTTAAAGACTGTGAAAGCAAACAAGCAACCAAAAGACTGGAAAGAGAATTTTCGCTAGAGAACGAGGTACGCTGTTTTGATGACATGGAGAACGGCAACCCAAACAGAAAAGCTAGATGTATAGTAGGTACACTTATAGCAATAGTGATATTCCTCATAATCATAGTAGTAGCGATATCTTACATGACAGGAGATGAGAATGATAAAGGAATAGCGAATGTAAAAATTGTAACGACCTTGGAACCTGCTCTTGTGGGAAAGAAGGAGGAGAGCACTGTTATACGTGAAAAGGCGTTACTTACAGATGAAGCTCGTAGATTACATATAGACGAGTCACAGGGAAACTTTAGGTCAAATGCATATGCCAAATTATTGTATGAGTATATCGATGCCATGGAGGCCAAAGATTGCTACGTTTGTATGCAATTGCCGGCTTCTGTAGACGAAGGCATTAGATATCACCATCTCCCATTGACTTATGGGATAACATGTAGTTTACTGCTTAGTATATTTTATGGTAGAGAAGGATTTGAGTACTACTTTTCAAATTATGATTCGGTACTGCCTGAAGTTCCGAATTATAAGCAAATGAATAAGTGGGACTATTACAAAAAGGAGGATAGACTGGCTAAATTCTTTCTTCCTTGGGACACATTAGATACATCATATGCACGTAGAAATAATCTGACTTGCAAAGTATCAGAAGTAGAGAAAAGGTTTATAGCACAAGTAGATGACCGATGCAGACGGCAGAAGATTCTAAAAATGTCAGGGCAATGGAAAATAGACTGGACAGAAGAAGAGAAGGCACATAAAAAGAAAGGTAGCAATGGTCCAATAGCATTGGATAGAACGCAGAAAGGAAAGTTATGTTTAGCTCGAAGCAAAACGTATTATGAGAGTGAATTTGTAGGTGAAGTTAGTTGCGAGCACTCTTTTAAACTAGAGTACTACACGAAAGATTTTATGAAAGGGATGCAAGCTATTCCGAATGTGTATTTTGTATGTGGGAGAAATGCCTATGTAAAACTTCCAGACAATTGGTATGGTTCGTGTTACTTGGCAATTGTCTTCCCCAAAATATATCATGCAAAGGATTTAGCGATAATAGAAGGAAAGGCTTCGAGGAGAACGAAAAGGGAAGTAGGAGATGCAGAAGTAGTAGGAGATGTATTTGGAGCGATGTTTCCGTTGTTAGGTTTGATTCTTAACGATGTTAAGATTAGAAGGTTGGCGACAGTCGTGGATAGATTGTCTGCTAGTACTGCAAGATCATTAATGTTAGTAGAAGGGGAAATGCAGTCGATTAGAGCAATGGTTTTACAGAACAGACTTGCTTTAGATGTGATATTAGCAAAGGAAGGCGGAGTTTGTAAAGCTTTGAAAGTTCAGGAATGTTGTACTTATATTCCTGATAATTCAAAACCACTTGAGAAAGTCATACGGAACATTACACAGATTCATCAAGAAATTGAAGATTTATCAAAAGTAAATGTTTGGGAAAAAGTAGGAAATGGAGTGGGAAAGGTTGGAAGTTGGTTTGCTAATCTTGGCAAAAGTATAGTTTGGTATATATTAAAGCCTGTATTAATAGTATTAATTTGTATAATTACATTATTAGGATTAGTAAAATTGTTTAAGTGGTATAGGTCGAACAAGTTACAGAGATCGATGAGAGACCAGGAAAGGAGACTAGCTGTTCTACAAGATCAACAGTATAAAAGTCTGAGAACTCTTGAATCGATGAAAAGAGGAGCTGATGTAACGAGTTCCGTATAAAAAGATGTATTCAAATTGCTTTTAGTGATGACTCCTAAAAGTCATCAAAGGGGGGAACTGAGAGAGCGCAATTTGAAAATAGAGTATATCGTAGCCATATTTAGACGTATATGTTATAAACGTAGGAATGAAACGCATATCGTAATGTAAAGTTGGCAATTATAGCATAAAAGCCAACTAACGTGACAATATGGTATAGGAAATGTAAATGTATTCACATGTTAAAATGTATTAGATTTAGAAGGCCCGTATACATGATGGGTAAATATAGGAATGTGTAGAAGTGTTTACGAAATGTAGAACGTGCACAGTAGAATTCGTATACGTGTGTAACTTTAAATTGGAGACGTGGAGAAATATAACGTGGAAAGACATAGACGTGGAGAAATAACGTGGATAAATGTATAAAGAACGTACGTGACGATGTAACCAAGGAAAATGCATAAGTTATATTCTATGCAGTCGTATTCTATGTATTATATATTCGATGTAAAATGTATTCAAGTATAACTAAGGCTTTTTGCTAAAGTACGAGTATATAAATGTATGCCAAAGGTTATACTGTGTAGAGGGTTTCTGTAGGAATGCTGAAAGAGCTTAGGTCATTTGTGATTGTAACCTAACTGACCAAGAGTTCGCAGGAGCATAGTCAAATGTATGAAATTTAGTGGGCTTGTAAAAGTCGTAAATAGCTTGATGTGGACGTGAGAGCCAAGAAGTCTAGCACTTGTTAGATTTAAGGTGACAATGCCGGACGGAGCTTATTGCTCGAACGTGAGGAGAGACACTTTTGAGGTGGACTATGTTTTGACAAGACCATTCACAGGATCTAGAAGGTTAGAAAGTTGTACAGATAAGTTAAAGCCTTGTCTAAGTTCATATGACATTCGATCTGAAAGAGTCAATAAAAGTCGACGATGAGATGATGAAGATGACATCTAAAGGAGAAGGGTCAACTTAACGGACGACGCAAGGAGTGGACCAATGGAAGAAGCAGGAAGTTGACATCATCGGGGAAAGTCCGTGGTGGGCGTCAAGGGGCGTTCCACCCACACGGTGATTGTGTATTTTAGGGACAGCACCCCGGGGAGGAGAGCAGAACCATCAGCGTAGCAATGAGCAATTGGGAGATTAGGAACAGCGAGACGAATTGCTCAGAGTAAGGGCGAAGGGTAGATGCCTTGAGCAGATGCGCTGAGACATCAGAGCGCAAGGGAGCAGTAGGCCGAGGACCCTTAAAGAGAGCGGATGGGTAGGCAGATAGGGTACTGCTTCTGAAACTTAAGATTTCCTTTAGAGGCTAAGAGAGTTTGAACTTCTTTGGGAGTCAAACTGCTGACACCTTTTTAGGGAAGAAACTTGCGAAGTAGGGTCATCACGTAGTATAGAGTAGGGACAGATTAACTTGATGATTTTATCTTACTGCAGATGACGCAGAAGGAACCACTTCACACCGAAGCTTAAGTGGCTGATATTGTAACTGATTTTGTATTTTGTATACTTTGAGATTTTATCCTGAGTGGATTGTATCGCCTTCACATTAACTTTATATAAAACTCTTAAAACTTTATCAGTTGTAAGTGGTTCTTCAGAGTGGCGTCAGTTAATGGGGTTTGTCTAACCTATGTGGGGTTGTCTTTTACTCAATGACAGATAAAAACGGTCCAAAAATGACGAATGAGATAAATTATTAAATTGATCATAATCATAATTTGATATCAAAATCTCATTCCCCGCAGGTCTTAGTATTTTCTGGAATAAGTACTAAGTGCCATTTTTGTATCCAACCAGTTCCTATCAAACAACTACTTAAGGTGACTCTACCTTCAACTTTCAAGGTCACAGAAACGAGAACCAAAGTGGGATTAGTGCTGTTGCAAACTTGATAATAAGCTTGATGCACACTCGTTAACTTGTTCAAGTGCACTGTGCACTCTGTAGGCGCAGCTCTTCACAATACCTACTTTATAAATACGAGGCCATGCCTTGGGAACAAACAACCGCAATAGTGCTTTAAATTATCTATTTTTTCAGCGCCTCGCCCTTCCTGGAATATTTCTACCTATCCTCTCCCTTAAAAATCGCTGTTTACAATACTCATGCAGTATAAGCTTGGTGAAACACACAGACGCCACAGAAGAGCGACTGGCAAGGCAGAAATGACTGCACAGAGAGTGAGCTAATAGTTATAAATTGTACTGGTTTAATTTTTTTAGGAGCCTCACGCCATCCACTCTCACCTCATAAAATGGTGCCTAAGAACCGGAAATGAGAGTAAGCATTACTTTCTTTTAAAATAGTCTTTCAGATGCCTGACCAAGTGGCGTGATAAGAAGTAATTACTGACATATGTCCATATGCTGCAACCACTGTGGTGTCTTTGGAGCAGAGCTGGGCCGGCCATTCTGTCGCACAGGCGTTTTTTCGGTAGGTTGCAGGTCAAGGGTCTGCTTTATGAGCAGGATGGGCTGGCAGGACCCACCCATGTCCTCGTGGCAGCATTGTACTTCCAGCCCCCTGCATAGTGGGCTAGACCTCAACATTTGTTGCCACAACTCGTTTCGGTGCAGCCCAGCCTAGGGCTTTTCATGAGGTAATCCATCTTTTTGGCTTCTGTGAAGAATATATACGTAGTGCATTGAAAGAAACTTCACATCGTTGGTATCTAAATAATAAAATATATTTTTTCATCGTATATTTCATAAGTATGTTTTTAAAGTAATTGATTAGTGAAAACAAGAAAAAAATCATCAATAAAAAACATTGCGGATAAGAAAACTATAAATGTAACATTTTAACATATGGTACCAATAAGATAGCACAATATTTTTATCAATGGTTTTAATTGTAACACCTAGTGTTACATCGTCCTCGTTGTTAATTATAGGACATTATATATGGAGGTAAGATATTGTATTAATGATACGATGGAGTGAATGTGATCTACAACGGGATAAGATGGAACTGTGTATGTTAATTTTTCCCATAAAGCATTTTGTTTTCAAACAGGAACTATGCAAAAATCAATAGCTTAATATTGTATATCAATACATTTTAACGTTTCTGTTGATTGCACACTCCGATATGATATGTTAGGTCGTACTCAAAAGCAAATAGTTACATCTATTAACCAATTACAGTGACAGAACAAAACATCTGTAATTGCAAAGCGCACGCTCACCCACGTCTTGGGTATCTTAATATTAAAATAGCATATTGTTTTGTTACTCACTGTAGCTACCACGAAATATTAATTACATTATTTGTTTTCATGTAGCCTTGAACATAACAGATGATACGTTAAGGTTTCTATCAGGAGAGCTCCCTAAGTTGTAACCCTGAGAGGTGCTAGGGGCTGATCTGGTTGATGTCTTGTTATAGAGATAGGATGAAGAGAACCAATGTTGAGCCAGTGAAGAAGGTGAAGGACTCCTCAACAACCTTGTAAAGCCAGAGGATTCTTTGATGGTAGCATAAAAGGTACCTTGACATCAGCTTTTGTCAGACTTAAGATGCACTCAATTATCTTAGGTGCTTCAGAGATGTGCTATGAAGGGAAAGATGGGAGGCTTTCTGGTTTTGCGATGCCTTAGATGTGCATCACCCAAATAACAGGACATCCATTGTGTCTTATGTGCAAAACGTCCAAGGCAATTTCAGGAAGTTTATTAACCCCCTTCAACAAAAGCCTGACTGCAGTTAGAGATGAGCACAAGAGGTGGTACGACCAACACTTATAAGAAAATACCCGCCCCCCAGGAGATCCACATCGAATTATACCAAGTCTAATGTTACCAAACCCAAACATTTTGAATCTGGAAAAATCAGACAACTTGTAGCTGCCCGGTGTGGTAGTTCTCCAGGAATACCACTCAAGGCAAACTGTAATGAGAGCAATAGAGTGATGAGGCCTCAGGACGAGTATTACTATAATGTCATAAAACTTACAGTCTCATTTTTTTACAAACAAAGGATTAATATTTTCTGTATGATTTATGCTCCATTGATACTTTCCCCTATGCACCCCTCTCTAATACCACCAGCTGCAGAATGTGCAGGTAAGAGCAGAGGGGTGGTGGGGCTGGGTGAGGGTGGATTTTGATGGATGATGACGAGGGAAAATTAATCATTTATTTAATTTTCCCTAGTCATCGTCTATCAAAATCCCCCCTTGTGGAAAAAGGTAGGGCTAGGACCTTTCTCAAGATTTGCCCGGCGCTAACCGCCCTTGTACCATTCAGATTTACCAAGCAATGAGGCAGGCGCCGGAGACCAGAAGGCAGGAAACAGAAGTTTTATTCCGACGGAGCAGAACACATCAGATCAGACAACAAGGTATCGTCTCGAGGTGCTCTAACAGCCTCTCGGAGGCCTGGCCTCTTATACACTGGTTTATGGCATGTGACCTTTCTTTATTACAATCAGAACATTGTAGCATAAGGGAAAAGACAGCCCCCTAATCCTCGTGTCAATCCCACCCCCATATATCTTCACAATAGAGGTCCTCAACCTGCTGATAAGAGGAGGGGGTCATCACGCAGCTAAGTGTTCCGTCGAGTCTTAGGATGTGTGCGCCTGATCATATCACAGGGGGTGGGGAAGCCTGGATCAATAGAGGGTCCTTTGAAGGAGAGCGACCTCATACAATAAGGGGCAGTAAATGATATCTGCCGGCTTAGGCGATGGCTTCGGACCTGTGTGGACAGCTGGACACGGGGGAAGGGGTCATCAAAGGAGTGGTATTCATGCCGTGTGGACAGACCAGTGCGGAGGGAAGGTTTATCAACAGAGGGGCATTCATGGGAAGAGAGGAGGTGTTGGTCAGGCGCTGGCGTGACTCCCAAGGACAGGGTCATGCAGAAGGGTCATGCTCATGAGGGGGAGGGAGGGGGAGCCAGGGTGCGCGGAGGATGCTTGCTGGGTCAGAGGGGCGCGCTGGTGATCGAGTGTGGACAAGGAGACCATGATACCTAAAATGGCTGTTGTGCATGTTGTACGTGGGTGACAAGCTGGCGCAGATGATGTTTAGCTCGCAAACTAAAATTCCACAGTCCTCCCTTTTAACATGTCTCGCCAACTTGTCAGTTTGGATTTATCCCCATAAGGCCACGTATTTCTACTTCATAGAGGGGACGCATGCGCTCATTTCGGAAGTCCAAAGTCTTTGGGCACATACAGTTGGAAACAAGGCCGCACAAAGGTGGCAGACATTGGATACCTAAGCAACACCCACATAATATCACAACAGGTATCAGCACGAAGGAGAACAACTTCCAACCCCAATTCTTCAAAGTGTCCCAAAACCAGTTCCCGAGCGACCATCCTTCTTGTTCTTGGTGAACCTCCGAAGAAAGTCTGTGGAGGTGCTCAATGGCTTTGTAGACTGAAGGCGAGTTGTCTGGCACGTAGGTGCAGCAGCTGGATCCGATGATGCGGCATGCTCCTCCTCGGTCGGCTAGGACCACGTCTAGGACAAGACGATTTTAAAGGGTCACAAGGCGGACCGCCTGAAGCTCCGCAGTGTTGTTGGCGAGGATGCCAGCCGTGATGTTGATCGTTGTTTCCACTGCCTGGGTCAGGTGTCGGATAGCACGGCTGTTTGCCATTGGGCCCCACAGGGGAACAAGTCCCTTTGCTGCATCAAGGAACTGTGCTCCGGTGGAGTCGGCTTGTCCAATGTCATCTGCACGCCTCTGCCGGTGATGGTTGGCAGGGGCTACATATGTGGGTGGAAGAACGAAGGCAATGTAGCAGGTACCCTTCCAACCTTTGGGGAGCCAGGTGTAAGCTTTGGTGCCACACACAAAGTACATGTTTGGGGAGGCGACAAAAGAAGGGGGGTCAACTGAGTCCAGTGTTCTGGTGATTCGGCAGGAACTGTGACCCACCAGCTGCGTTCCCTGGCCTTCGAGGCACACAAGGCCTGTGACATTTATCACGGACAGAGCCACAGTCAGGGTGGCGGTAGTTTGTGTTTGCAGATGAGAGAAGGTGGTTCTGGCTGGATTGTGGAGTACCTGTACTTCGACTCGTTCTTTGGCTGGAATGTCTTTGAGGAAGGTGGCGCCTGCGAGCGCAGGACACAGAGCAGCAGAGGTCTTTTCGGTTTTGTTCAGCCAGACCCAGAGTAGAAGTGCGACACTGTCCGGCTGGAGGTGGCGTTGTCCTTGTGGCTCTCTTGCATGAGGATCAACCAGGCGAGGCAGGAGCCGTGAACTGAGAAAGGTGAAGGGATGAAGGGGATGGAGTGTCCTGTGGCATGCGGGAGCAACCCGCAGATCCAGCAGTTCGTAGCATTTGCAGCAAGGTTGTGTTGGTGCAACAGTTGCACGAAGGAATTGTTCCAAAATTCCCTGCGCCTTTCTCGGAGCTGAGGCGACAGAGAGATTAGGTGATGCTCTTTCAGGGGTGTCGGTTGTGCAGTAGGTAGCAACGCCTCATGAGCCGGTGTGCTTTCCTCCAGAATCCAGAAGGAGGCCATGAGGAGGAGGCAGAAGAGGAAGACAATGAAGAGTGCGATTGTCTTTGATTTGTGCAAGTTGTCAGTCTTTGGATTTCTACAGTGGGTATTTCCTGTTGCTTCCATCATCTTCTTATCTGGCGCTTCCATCATCTTCTTATCTGGCGCTTCCATCATCTTCTTATCTGGCGCTTCCATCACCTTCAAGGGGCTCGGTAGCGGGCAGAACCACAGACTTCGTTTAGCTTCTCTCCCGGTAACCCTTGATTTGTGTTTAGGTCACCGTTCTGAGATTTAACTTAGTCCGTGGCCTACTTAGCCGAAACTCCCTCCTTTCGATGCAGGAAATACCCTTCTCTGGATGGCACAGTGGGATCAGAGAATTTTGCAAGTTCGAGTGCCTCAGTATCGGGATAACAGTCCAATATCGGTCGGTCTTTGCTCAGGAGCTCTTCTTGGGTGCTGACGTTTTCTGTCGTGGCCAGGTTTGCAGAGACCTTCCGGCAATGATGCGCGTGCAGCCAGTGCTTCTTCCCCTCCACTCGGAGCGCCGTTCGGGTGGTAATCAGCACTTGCCAGGGGCCCGTCCACCGCGGTTCCAGACTCTTGGTCCGCTGGAAATTTCGTATCAGCACGAAATCACCCGGTTGGATGTCATGGCCGGGGCCCCTGGAAGCATCGGGGATGGCCTGCTGCACCTGTTGATGAATGACAGACAACGTTTTAGTTAACTTGCACAAATAATCAGATAGTAGGACGTCCGGGACGTCATGAATGGAGGTCGGTTTGGGAGCAGTCCAGAGATTCATCGGTCGCCCAAACACGACCTCGTAGGGGGTCAAATGGTGCTTGGTGGGAGTGGAGCGCATCGATAACAAGGCCAGTGGGAGGGCATCCGGCCAGTTAAGTCCAGTGGTGGCCACTATTTTTGACAATTTCAGCTTCAGTGTGGCATTATGGCGTTCCACTAGACCGGCGGATTGGGGGTGGAAGACCGCATGAAACCGTCGCTTCACCCCCAACCCCTTTAGGATTAGTTGGATAACCTCAGCTATGAAGTGGGGGCCATTGTCGCTCCATAAAATTCGACAAAGGCCATAGCGAGGGAAGAATTCCTTCAGTAGTACTTTGGCAGTAGTCATGGCAGTGTTGTCACGGGTTGGATAGGCCTCTACCCATTTGCTGAAGGCACATACGATGACTAGTACATACTTCAGGTTTTGGCATCTCTCTAGTTGGATGTAGTCCATCTGAAGGACCTCAAAGGGGTGATTGGGGGTCCCAAACCCTCCCCGGGGTACTACAGTTCCTTTCCCGGGGTTGTGTTGCAGACAGATAAGGCACTGCTGAACTAGGCGTCTGGCTGAGTCAGGGATTTTGTCGTTGTGCCAGACTTTGGAAATGAGTTCGATCATGGGTGCAGATCCTATGTGTGCGGGGGTGTGAGCCATTGTCAGTATGGGAATCAGATATGAGTCGGGCAGCAACCATTTGCTTGCATCCTTCGTTCGCCAGCAGCCCTCCTCATCCTTCAAACCCACCCTTGCCCACTTAGTCAGTTCGTGAGGGGTGCTGGCCGACTGTATGTCTCTGATCATCACCCTTGTGTCATTCCATTTTTCTGCTTGTGACCTGGTCACATACATGCGTGTTACCGTCTTATTCTCAGCTGTGGTTCGTGCAGTGATGTCGGCCAGTGCATTCCCTTGTCCAACTACGTCTGTCACCCTTTTGTGTGCTTGACATTTGATTACCGCTAATCGTTTGGGGAGGAGAACTGCTTCAATCAGAGCGGAAACTAGATCTCCGTGGAGGATTGGGGTGCCGTGGGACGTCAGGAATCCCCTCTCCCTCCACAGGAGTCCAAAATGGTGGACCACTCCGAAGGCATACTGGCTGTCCGTATATACGTTCGCGGTGGTCCCTGCGGCTATGGTGCATGCTCGGGTGAGGGCTATCAGCTCTGCTGCCTGGGCAGATCGTTGTGTGATGCAAGCTGTCTCAACTACTGTTCGGGCTGTCGATACTGCATAGGCAGCTGAAGTGGTGCCATCTGGGAGTTTGATGCATGAGCCGTCTACCCATAGCTCTCCATCGGGGTCAGTGAAAGCAGTGTCTCGGAGGTCAACCCTACTCCTAGTTTGTTCGTCCGTGAGGGTCACACAGTCGTGTATGGGAGGCACGTCGGGGTCATTTTCAGGCAGAGGCAGTAATGTGGCAGGATTCAAAGTCGTGCATCTCTTTAGTGTGATGTGGGGTGCAAGTAGAGTCAACTCGTACCCTGTCAGTCGTGCGCTAGTCAGGTGTTGGGTCTTTGTCTGGTTCAAGAGGGTGTCGACTGCATGGGGTACTAATACTGTGAGGGAGTTGGAAAGTACGATTCCCTCGCTCTGACGGATAGAGACAGCAGCGGCAGCTACCGCTCGAAGGCAGGCAGGTAAGGCTCTGGCTACAGGATCAAGGGTGGCGGAGAAGTAGGCACAAGGGCGCTGCTTAGGACCAATTGATTGAGTTAGGACAGACAATGCGCATCCCTCCCTTTCGTGAGTGAAGAGGGAGAAGGGTTTGGAGTAATCCGGGGTTCCTAGGACGGGCGCTGAGCAGAGTGCATCCCGTAATTCCTTAAAGGAGGCTTGACACTCAGTGGTCCAAGGAAGTGGGGAGGGGACATCTTTGGTCAACAGGGCAAGTAATGGTTTCACAATGAGGCTGTAATTAGGCAACCACTGTCTGCAAAAAGAGGTTAGGCCAACCAAAGAGCGGACTTGCTTTTGTGTTCTTGGGATGGGGGTGTCTAGGATGGTTTGGATTCGGTCGGGTGTGAGTTTCCTCCCTTCTTTGGACAGAAGATGGCCTAGGTAAGTTACTTGTGGCTGGCAGAACTGTAACTTCTTTTTGGAGACTTTATGGCCATTTTCTGCAAGAAAGTGTAAGAGTTGGACGGTGGCTGTTGTTGCAAGCGGGGTGGTGTCGGCCGCCAAAAGGATATCATCGACATATTGGATCAACACCACTCCCTCTGGTAGCTGGAAGGCATCCAGCTGTCTTTTGAGGGCCTGGCTGTAAATGCTGGGACTTTCAGTGTACCCCTGGGGAGCTCTACAAAATCGGTACGAACTGGATTTTAAAGTGAAGCCGAAGAGATAACGGCTGTCTGGGTGAATGGGGATAGAGAAAAACGCGTTCTTAAGGTCGATAACAGTGAAGGTGGTGGCAGTGGACGGGATGAGGGTCAGAATGGTGGTGATATCAGAGACTACAGGATATTGGGGTACAACCACTTTGTTAATCTCTCGTAAGTCGATGATGAAGCGGTACGCTTTCTCATCTCCTTCACCTTGCTTCTTAACAATAGGTAGGATTGGGCTGTTGCAGACGTTGCTAACCACCTCTTCAACCACTCCTGCATCTACCAGAGTCTGAATGATCGCTACCAGTGCCTTCTCACCCTCTGGGGATATCCGATACTGTGGGAGTTTCGGGAGCATAGCGTCCTGTCGTACAGTTATGTGAATAGGATCAATCATCATTCGCCCCACATCAGAGTCATTTTTGGCCCATAGGTACGGAGGCAGGGTGTCAAGCAAGGACATGTCAGCGTCAGTTATGGAGCACATGTGTCGTGGGGGACGGGATCTGGGCATGTCTGGGTTGTCGTACAGGATGACTCGTATTCCATCTGGGGAACACCTAATGGTAGCTCGGAAATGTTTCAGTAAGTCGATGCCCATAATGGCGTCAGGGGAGTTGGAGGAGAGCAGAAATGTCGCGTCAGTGGTGTTGTTTTCTAGGTCAAAGGTAATAGGTACGGACAGGGGGTTAGTGGAGGGCGTTCCATCGAAACCTATCGACGTTATGTGTGAGCCAGACAAGGGTGCCCTTGGAATCAGTCGTTTTGATAACACACTACGTGTCGCCCCAGTGTCTACCAAGAATGGAGACTCTGTACCAGGACCTTAGCAGTGACATAAGGACCTTGCTGGTCAACACAGAGCTCGACTGGATCCCTCCCTTGCCCCTGGCAGTCCTATGCAAAGTCGGGGGCATTTTCGCCTTCGGATAGCTGATATTGGTTCTGTCGGGGACGGTCAAATGTGTTCAGTCTCCCTGATCTGTCATTGTAGGTGTCGTTGGGGTGCCCTCGTCCCTGTACTCTATTCCTCGAACCACCTGCCACATCCCTGGAATCCCTATTTCTATTCATCTCTAGCAAAACCGGACACTGGGATTTCCAATGGCCGAGCCCTTTGCAGAAGGCGCATTGGTCATTGCTAATGTCTCTACGTCCAGTGTGGGATGTTGGGGTGTGATCTTTAGGAGGTAGATCTCTGGGGGTGGTTGATTGGTAGTTCCCCCTTTGGTGTTCCCGTCCTACTGCCATACCCTGTATCTGGGCTATCATTACCCTTTCCTTTAAATCTTTCTTCTTTTTCTCGGACGCCCTATCATTCTCATTCTTTTGGTGCTCGTAATACTGAGCCATCTGAAGGATAGCTGCGGGTTTGGAGGCCCCCCAACTACTCTCACTCGTCTGCAGTTTTTGGGAGACTTCTTGTGTTAGGCCCTTTACATAATTTTGTACAAACAGGTGCTGTCCGGTTGCGGTGGTCATATCTTGGCCACTGTAGTCGGAGAACACTGTCTCGAATCGGGAGAAGTATTCTGACACATCTTCCTGGGGTTTCTGTCGGCAGGCCATGACTATCGACCAGTCTACCTTTCTTTCTGGAATCAGTGTCTTTAATTTCTGGACTAGTTTGTCTGGGAGTTCCAGTATGTCTTTTACTGGTTTCCTCCCCGGCTCTCGCTGTCTATCTAGTTTACCGAGTTGGTCCCAGGTATGTCCAAACAGATCCGTGTGGTCAGCCTTCCGGATTTGCTTCCACACATCAGCTGGCAGGCATAACCCAAAGAACAAGTCGATGTCCGCTAAAGTCATTATTGTCGAACCCAAGGCTGTGCCTAATTCGGTATAAAATGCCGTCGGGTTCTTTCTTAAATCGGGCAGGGTTTGTTTGAAGGTTAGGATATCCTGTCGGTCCCATGGTTGGTAAACCCAATTGTACACAACCCTTCCCTTTGCATTTTCATTATTAATATCATCACTCGTTCCCTGGCCCCGTGGCGGGATCCAGTAAGGAGCCGCTTCTCTGATAGGCATCATAGTATTGGCTACTTCTACCGAGGTTGTTTCAGGGACTGTAACCTTGGCTTCTGGTTTCTGTTCCGTGAGGTGGCGGAAGACCTCAAGCATTTGCATGAAGAGCTCCGTCGCCTCACATTCAGTCCCATCTCCCACATCAATCTTCCTATACAGTGTTGTTAATTTAGCGGGACCCTTACTTTGATACCTATCTTCATATGCGTTCAGGGTGTAGTAGCTGAATCGCAAGATGAAATGCCGTCGGTGGCTGTCGGCATGTGAATTATATACGCTCATTGTATAATCTTCGCTCTCCCTTCGTTCTACTAATGTCTTTGCTATTTTGTCGATCCCATCCCGCTCATCTTTGCTTAACCTATTTGGTCTGGCTGGTGGTTGTTTACTAGCCTCGGGGTCGTCTGACGATGTTGTTAATGTGGCTGGTGCGGAGGCCGTGAGGGCCGGTGCACTAGCGCCAAGATCGTTCTCGTTTACACTGAGGGCCCGCGGGTGTTGCTGGCAGGGGGCATACGGAGGGGGCATGTAGATGATTGGGGGACCTAGTAGTAACTCATCGTTCACCCGCTGTTTGGAGGGTAATTCAGGGTAGAGCGCAGAGGGGGTCCTAACAGGACATTGGCCTGTCGACCCTGATTCTTGGTTTTGTGTAGCTTCTTTTCTTTCTTTTATTTCCTCTTCTAGTTGCTTTGCGGCTAGGTGGGCTGCCCTTCGTAATTCTTTCCCTATTTTTGCTTCTTCTCTTTTCTTTCGTTGTTCCGTTTCTTTGCGCCACATGCCGATACTGTCGAGCATAGTGGGCGTGGTCTTATTCTTCTGGAGTGCTATTTCTAATGTTTTTATTTTATTTTCATTAAAGGAACCTATCAGTGGCCACTGACTTTCAGGGTTCTTTTTCGTATATTTATGCCATAGTTTAGTGTAAGCTATAGCGACTAGTCCATACTTAGTGAACATGTCCTTATTAGGGGTGCCCTCCAGTGGAGCTGGATGGTTCATCTCTAATAAGCGGTCCGGGCTAAACAGGCTACCAACCAGTGGGGAGAAGATAGGCATGACGGATTACAACGGGGACAAAAGTCTGCACTACCTATCTTATCACGGCGGGCAAAGATTAGACAGAATATTTCTATTCTCCGTTGTTTGCCGGCGGTGAACACCTCAAACGAACCAATACCGAATAATCGGTCAATCAAAACAATTCAGTGGGGAGAATAAGTGGGCACGAAAAGTTATTGTTACCCACTCTTTCTCTACCTGCAAAGAGAGACCTTGTTCTTCCCTGTTTGCAGAAAAAGAATCTCCAGACAATAATCCACGAACGACAGTTCGGGAAACAGTGGGGGAGGAAGATAGGCACGACGGGTTACAACGGGGACAAAAGTCTGCGTTACCTATCCTTCACTGTTTGCAAAGAGAGAGCCTGTTGTTTTCTCCGTTTGCAGACAGCGAATCTCCAGAGGTTTCAACAAAGCGTAATACTAGTATTATCCAAACAAAACAATTTTTCCTCAATTCGTCGTGTTTACACGACCTTACCCGGACCGCATGGACGGTTTCCTGTCCTCTGGATCCAGCGCCCGATCGTCCTCTCTTCTTCGTGATGCCCGTGGCACTCCTGATGGTTCCCAGTCAGGACCGTAGATCACTCGAGAGAGGTCTGTTCAGAACTAGTGAAGGTCGGATGATCGGCTGTCAGACGAGGGTCTATCGGACACGAGCTCTTCCCGATCGTTGCAGTCGTTCACTCTGTCATCGGGACCTCTCCCACTGGATCCACGTGTCGCTGATGGGCCCCACGCTTTGGGACGCCAATTGTGGAAAAAGGTAGGGCTAGGACCTTTCTCAAGATTTGCCCGGCGCTAACCGCCCTTGTACCATTCAGATTTACCAAGCAATGAGGCAGGCGCCGGAGACCAGAAGGCAGGAAACAGAAGTTTTATTCCGACGGAGCAGAACACATCAGATCAGACAACAAGGTATCGTCTCGAGGTGCTCTAACAGCCTCTCGGAGGCCTGGCCTCTTATACACTGGTTTATGGCATGTGACCTTTCTTTATTACAATCAGAACATTGTAGCATAAGGGAAAAGACAGCCCCGTAATCCTCGTGTCAATCCCACCCCCATATATCTTCACAATAGAGGTCCTCAACCTGCTGATAAGAGGAGGGGGTCATCACGCAGCTAAGTGTTCCGTCGAGTCTTAGGATGTGTGCGCCTGATCATATCACAGGGGGTGGGGAAGCCTGGATCAATAGAGGGTCCTTTGAAGGAGAGCGACCTCATACAATAAGGGGCAGTAAATGATATCTGCCGGCTTAGGCGATGGCTTCGGACCTGTGTGGACAGCTGGACACGGGGGAAGGGGTCATCAAAGGAGTGGTATTCATGCCGTGTGGACAGACCAGTGCGGAGGGAAGGTTTATCAACAGAGGGGCATTCATGGGAAGAGAGGAGGTGTTGGTCAGGCGCTGGCGTGACTCCCAAGGACAGGGTCATGCAGAAGGGTCATGCTCATGAGGGGGAGGGAGGGGGAGCCAGGGTGCGCGGAGGATGCTTGCTGGGTCAGAGGGGCGCGCTGGTGATCGAGTGTGGACAAGGAGACCATGATACCTAAAATGGCTGTTGTGCATGTTGTACGTGGGTGACAAGCTGGCGCAGATGATGTTTAGCTCGCAAACTAAAATTCCACACCCTCAGCCGTGATTGAGCCAAATTTAGGCCTTGCTTTACTACCCAAGTTTAGGTATGAATGTCTTTTATTTGCCTAGTAAATGTTGTCAAGGGGAGGAAACACATCAAAATTATACTTACAATGTAGTCATGCTGTACAGACCACAGACTCCGAATTCCATTTATGGATTTTTATTATAAGGCCAAATATAACTGAATATTAGCACACCGCAAAACAAACAAATATAAGTACAGGAAAATCAATACAGAGCCAAATCGGTTCACTCTGCTCTGGGTCAATGTTCACTTTCACAATATCATCTGTATTCACTTCAGGAGTTGCCTGATTTATGCTGTTTTGCTCAAGTGATTGTTCCACTTCATCGAAAGTTCTCACAATTGGACTTGCTCTTTCTGTTTCTGTTGCATCCTCGATTGCATTTTTAGGAAAAAGAGGCGTGTCTCATCCACTGTTTCTGGGACTCTGCAAGTATGGGAAGCGTGGATCTAATTTGGCAATCCTCCACACTTCACCGCTGTACTTGTGACTAGGAGCACCTGGTACCGTCCACGCCACCAAACATCAAGGCAGCTTTTCCTCGCGTGCTTTCGGACCGCGACCCAGTCACCAGGGCTTAGATCATTCAGCAGGTCCTCGAGGTGGATGCAGTTGCAGCCTCGACCTGGTGAGACACTGAATTAACCGCATCAGCCAATCCTTTACAATAATCCATAATCAAATCATCTGTGATGTTTATCAACGCTGTCTTTGGCACCAAAGGCAGTTGCATAGTTCTTCCCATCAATATTTCGTGGGGAGAGAGCCCTGTTCTCCTATCAGGTGTACTACGCAGGCTCATTAGCACAAGAGGGAGCGCATCAGGCCATTTCAATGAAGTTGACGAACACACCTCTGACACCTTCATTTTGATTGTGCCATTTACTTGTTCCACTAGACCAGAAGCCTCTGGCCTTTAGCTGCAATGTAATCTTTGATTGATTTTTAAAGCTGCGCATAACAATTTCATGAGTTCGTTATGGAACTGTGTTTCTCTATCTGTTTCCACCGAGGTCGGAATTCCGAACCGCAATATCAGTTCCCTTAAGAGCAGTTTGCCACAGTGAGACTGTCACATCACCTGGTTGGATACACCTCAACCCATCGTGAAAAGATACAGACCATCACCAGGACATTTCTCAACCTATTGCATCTTGGCATCTCAATTAAGTCCAACTGTATTCTGTTGAAAGGACCTCCTGATCTTCCAATGTGGCTTATTACCACCACAATTCTCTTTCCCACATTCATTTGTTGACACGTAACACACCTGTGACAAACTGGTTCAGCATGCACACGAAATTAGGGGTTAAACCAGGTCTGTCTAAACACTCGCACCATGGCATCTCTTCCAAGACGAACTGCTCTGTGAATTTTTCTTGCCATTTGGCTCAATAAACAGTTTGGTAACACTGTCCTGTCATCTTTTGATACCCAAATGCCATCATCTCTCTTTTGACAGCCTGCTCTAATCCATGACGCTGCTTTCTCCTCTGGAACCTCATCTTGCAGTCTCTTGACCTCATCCCATGTATCAGCTACAGCCAACATCATGCTGAGCTCGGTCTCTTCTGCACTTTCTCCTACGTATCCTCCATTGAAAATACAAACATGTAATTCACAAAAACGAGCTACTTCATCAGCATAGTTATTTCCCTTGGTGACAAAATCTTCTCCTTTCCCATGGGCTGCCCATTTTACTACTGCTATGGCTTTCAGTTTCTGTAAAGCCTCTAGTAAATATCAAACATATTCACCATTAGAAATAGGGGATCCTGATGACGTTAAGTATCCCCTCTGAGACCACAACTGCCCAGAGTCATGAACCACTCCAAACCCGTATTGGCTATCGGTATAAATAGTCTTTGCACTCCATCTGCAATGGTACAGGCACGTGTCAGGGCAACAATTTCAGCCACCGGAGCAGAATATACTCTTAGTAAACAGGCAGCTTCAACTACTCCCAAAAAAGTACAGACAGCAAAAGTCGCTCTCAGGTACCCTTCTTTGTCTCTTAAACATGAACCATCAACAAAAAGGATCAGATCAGATTCGGACAGTGGTTCATCAACAATGTCAGGTCTGGGTGTGGTGAACAGTTCAGTAGCGTCTAGACAGTCACGCTCTTCACAATCTTCTCCGTCCTCTTGTGGAAGAGGCAACAATGTAGCAGGGTTCAAGGTAGAACAACGCTTTAGAGTAACATTTTCAGCAGCTAATATGACTTGTTCATACTTTGTAAGCCTATTATTGGTGAGGTGCTGTGTCTTTGTCCTTGTCATTAGTAAATCAACTGAATGTGGCACATACACCATAAGTGGATGACCCATTACTATACTTTCACACCTCTCAATGCTGACACCTGTTGCAGCAACAGATTTGAGACATTCGGGCAAGGCAGAAGCTACTGGATCTAATGTAGCTAAAAAGTAAGCCACTGGTCTACGGGCACCTCCACTTGTCTGTACGAGGACTGCTAATGCGCATCCTTCTTTTTCACAGCAAAAGAGCAAAAATGCTTTGTTGTAATCTGGCATTCCCAGTGCTGGAGCGCAACATAGGTTCTCTCCCAGCTCATGGAAGGCACTCAAGTTGTCCTCATCCCATGGTACTGAATCACTAATATCTTTTCGAGTCAACCTCAAAAGTGACTTTGCTTGTAAAGAAAAGTTTGGGATCCACTGTCGACAATAGCCGACCATTCCCAAAAACATGCAGACTTCTTTCTGTGTTTTCGAAGTTCCCATTTGTAAAATTGTCTCTATGCGATCTGGTGACACCCTTCGTTTTCCCTTCTCAATTCGATGTCCCAGATACTGCACCTCTGTCTGACAATATTGGAGCTTATTTGGGGACACTTTGTGCCCAGTCTCTGCCAGATGGTTAAGCAGAGCCACTGCATCAATCCTGCAAGTGTCCTCAGTTTCTGATGCGACCAATAGGTCATCAATATATTGAACCAGAACTGAGTTTTGGGGCATTACCAATCCTTCAAGATTCTTTTTCAAACACTGGCTAAAGATAGAGGGGCTTTCTGTATACCCTTGAGGAATACTACACCATCTTAACACACGATCATCTATCCTGAACACAAACATATACTGGCTATTTTCGTGCAATGGTATGGAAGAGAAGGCTTGGCACAAATCAATGACTGTGAACCATTTGGCTTCACATGGTATAGGAAATATTATGACAGCTGGATTCGGTACCACAGGACAACACGGGATCACAATTTCATTAACCCTGCGCAAATCCTGCACTATCTGTACTTGCCGCTAGGCTCTTGTAGTCCCATTATGGGGGAATTACAAGGACTTCCCCTTATCTCTTTCAGAATGCTCTGAGCAATCATGGACTCAATCATAGGTCGTATTCCAGCCATGGTTTCTGGAGTCAGTTTATACTGTGAAATTTGTGGAAATTCAGCATTAGGTTTGACCTGTATCTTCATAGGTTCAACACCTTTGATCAATCCAATGTCTTCACCTGTAAAGTCCCATACCTTCGGTGAAAAAGAATCTCTCAGGTCATGGGGTAAATCTTCTATTGTGAGAACCACAAACAGTTATGCACATAGACTCATATTTGCCATTTCAAAATCAGCGTCATCATCATATGTTTGCAAGTCCACACCTTTCGGAGTGCAAGATATATTGCAATTTAATTTACACAATAGGTCTCGGCCCAATAGACAGACCGGGCTGGAATCACACACACTACGAATTGATCTGTATCTTGAAAGGGTCCTATTGTCACAGGTAGTTCAGTTGTCAACGGGTTATTCATTTTCAAATTGGTTACTCCTACTACTTGGATCGACTTTCCTGACAGAGTTAAATCTGGTACCACTTCTGTCCTTACCGTGGAGCGTGCACCTCCAGTGTCTAACAGGAAAGTAACAGGATTTCCGTTCACCCTTGCATGTACAAATGGTCCACCTTGGTCCATTTCCAGGGCAACACCCAAAGTGCCTTCTCCCTGCTCCCCCCTCTGACACTCATGGGGATGTGTTAATTGATATAATCTGTCTTTTATATCAAAGTAAGGCAGCTGCCGATATGTCGGATTATTCATGGGTATTTTAGGAGGTCGTGGTATTTGCATTTGGGACTCACAATTACCCCCATACATGGATCTAGGTCTCGTCACTGTATTCACCCATTCTGACATTTGTCCCTCTCCTTCATATTGCAATTGATTTGCTGGATTTGATCTACACTCGCGTTTCCAATGCCCTAATTTGTGACAATAATGACATGCTGTTACACGTTTTTGATTTGCCACCCACTCGGCTCCCATACCAACATCAGTACCTCTTCCCCTACCCAGGCCAGGTTGTGGCAAGATTTGTAGTTGGTTCATTCCTCCACTACTTCCTCTTCCTCGACCTATCGCTCCTCCAATCCCTTGCCCCCAATCTGGTCATTCAGCATTCCTCAACTGTACTAACGTCAACATTTCCTTTGTCTTCTTTTGTGCTGCTTCTACCTGTTCACTACAATATTTTGCATATCGCAAAATTTCATCAACTGACTTGTCCGCCAACATATCAAGTGGTGTTGCATCATTAAACTGATATCAGTTCTCAATTCTAACACAGATTTAGACACAAACTGTCTCATATCTTTTGGCTCAACAGTATCCAATCCGCTATGTTGTTTAAATGCCACTAACAGTCTTTCATAATAGTCATGCACAGATTCTTTAGGGTCTTGAGTAGTACAATCAATTTTGAGCCAATCAACAGTCTGCAGGACTACTTTAGACTGCAACCATGTAATCACTTGTTCATATTTCTTCATCACCTCCGCTGAAGGACCATTTTTTAACGCATCTCTAGGTGGTTCCGCAGTAGGCCACTCCACAGCAACCTTGCATGCAGTCCACAAATCACCCAGAACCACTATATCAAACAAAGTATTCAAATCAATCCACAACACCTTCGAGATCTTAACAAACCAATCAATTTGTTTATACCAATCAGCAGGCTTTTTCCTCAGCTGAGGGAAATCATTAGTGAAAGCCGCCAAATCACCCCTACTCATAGTACATGTACATACCCTCCATTCTGTACCTCTCTCAGAGGGAAATTTCCTGCAGCTCCTATCCCTCTACCTGGAGGCGGATTGCCCCCTACTGCATTTTTAGTACTTTTCTTTTTGGCCCATCTTTCTTCCCTTTTATCTAATGCTCTCCATGGTCTCATTGCTATGATCAGATCTTTAATGTGCGCCTTTTATCCTGTGGTTCGCTTTTCCACTAAATCCTGATCAGTGTAATTCTATCTGCAACTTCCCTGCATCAACTTTGTTTTTGTCATATCCACCACATACCGTCTTGCTAGTTGCACCAATGCCTCATGAGCACGCTTTGCTTTCTTCGTTACAATCTTATCTATAAATAACAATTCATTGGGATCATAGATTTCAATCCTTTCTAATGGCAGGTTCCCTTCTAGTACTTCATCTATCTCAATTTTCAATCTGACCACATCTAACAATGGTGCCTTTATCGCGATCTGTATTATTATCTGACTCTCCTCACTTCCAGAATCGTCCCTGCCCCAACTTTGTGCCCTTCTTGGACTTGTACCTTCTTCCATTTTCACCACTGAACAACTTTCTCTTTCCCAACTTCGACTTCTCCAATGATTACCCTCACACAACCCTATGGGAGGAAATGTTACTCTAGGGGCTTCCTGTCTCATTTCCCACTCTTCTCTTGGTAGCATTGACTCCCTCACTGGTTGAATGCAAATTCTGATGTCTGATTTAGAATTTGCCAAAGCTCCTATACGTCTTTGTTCCGACCCACTGTCCACCCTTGACAGTGTAATTCTATCTGCAACTTCCCTGCATCAACTTTGTTTTTGTCAAATCCACCTCATACCCTCTTGCTAGTTGCACCAATGCCTCATGAGGATCAGCAGATCAGCAGTAGCAGTAGCTGTAACACTTTAAAACATCTCATTGTAAAAGCGGCTTATTGCAATCCAGAATTCGATGTTACCACTTTAGACAAACTTCAATCAATCCTAGCACAGCGTTACACCAACCGACCAGTCCCAGTCTCTTTCTGACATCACAACTACCTCCTTGCAGCGGCTCACCCTCCTTTATAATTTCACTTCGCACAATCTCGCTCACACATTCATGCACAAGTAACAGTATAACCAAAGTTATTAACCAAGTAGCTGCTGCCTACTACAACCACAATAACAGTCACATAAACAAGTAATTGTCAGACTGTTAAAAGAATGATAGAACACTCTCACAAGAACCTCAGCTGTGACCCCGACCTGCGTTGGTCACCCAATCGCTGTAGTCTACCCCCGGTACCTGAGGCTTTCCACTACGATGCTACTCTTCATTAACACAAAGTTCTCTACAATGAGTGGATCATCGATAGCGCTTCACGGCACCCACAATTACATATACAACTATCCCGGGATCTTGGACTTCTCTTGAGTCCGCTCACCAAACTTCCTGATCTGCACGTGTCCAGACCAGTTAATCGATTAACCCACAATTACTCAACATGCATTCTTACTTTGCAAGACAACAGACACCCAAAACATCACGCAATCTAATACACCACACAGTTTCTTACTCACTCTACCACTGCTTCCAACGCACCATCAGCATTCGCCGAACTCCATTGATCGTCGTTCCTTCGCCGTCTTCTACACCGAGTACAGAGCCAAAATTTCCTCAGCTTCTGTTCTAAATCCCTCATTTCCCCCTCACTTTAGAGGCAAACCTTCATCTGCTACCATTTGATTGAGCCAAATTTGGGCCTTGCCTTACTACCCAAGTTTAGCGATGATGGTCTTTTATTTGCCTACTAAAAGTTGTCGAGGGGAAGAAACACATCAAAATTATACTTACAATGTAGTCATGCTGTACAGACCACAGACTCCGAATTCCATTTTATGGATTCTTTTATAAGGCCAAAAATAACTGAATATAAACACACCGCAAAACTAATGAATATAAGTACAGGAAAATCAATGCGGAGCCAAACCATAAACTCCAAGATTAATACACAGCCCAAGATAGAGGCGGAGTCCAAATGCCTTTTCATTAGGAAAGAAAGCATGAAATATCTTTCCCTACACTAGTGTCATGAATGATGATTCTAGTTGGCTCCCCTATCTCAGTTCTCAAAGATTTCAGTCAGCACGCATAGACTTCTTTAGAACTACTCACGTCAAATAGCTTAAGGCTATGGAGCTCGTTCTTAAGATGCTCCTTTTTCTCCGAAAATCTAGAAATCTGATTTTATGTCCCTGAGCACAATACAAAAAGGATAAATTCAGTCCCCTCCTAAATGTATCATGTGACAAATCATTTCACTTTTTCCGATACATCAGTAGTTTTCCATGACTCCTTCAATTTAATCTTCTTCGCTTCTTTTGACCTTGAAGTGTAGACTCAGATGATATCCTCCCTTCTCAGACTGTTCAAAGACATTCCAGTTATCTCCTTAAACTAAAAATAATGAGGATGCATTCCTTCTACCTACAATGGTATTAGGACATACTGTTCTAGCACAAACAAAGATACATTAAATTAATTCTACAGAAGCCGAGGAAGCAAAACCATAAACACCCTGCAACTTGGGGCTTAGACTGCAGGCAACTTTAACACACGATTATATGAATATGAATATAATACCTCCCTACACCTGTAGATTCAAAATAATGGTGTCTTCTAGTATATGCAAAGTCTGTGTAAAAGACACATTACAATTCTTGGTTAATGTGTAATTAAAACATAATACATAGGGATACTAAAACATATGTAGGTGTGTTTAAACCATGAATATGATGCACCCCTACAATTAGAGTGCTGTATACGCTATATCTGCCGGCCCCACCACTCTTACCTGCACAGGCCGCGGCTGAATTCCACTTCAACCACCACTACATTTTTTGTTCTCTTCTCCCCACTCATCCTTTTCCATGCATTGATGTCATAGGTTTCCAAGTGGAAACATAACATTTGTAACATTTTAAGCCAGCCTTGAAATTTTCATCTAACCAAAATTGCTTTCTGGACCTTTAAAGCTTGTATTTTGCCACTGGACTTAGAAAATCCAACTCAGAATGTGCTGATGGATTAAACGTCCAATCTGGATGAAGGAGTACCAAATGACACAGTAACAACTTGACAGCTAAGTTTTGTGCAATTCTTAATGTGTAAAAGAATCATCACCAGTGCCCTAAGACTTTTTTAAGAGGTCGCAATGTCATCACTCACTGTTGGAACTGCCCACTGCAAGCGCTGTGTCACACTTATCTGTCATAGTTACTCTATCAGCCCAGTTGCTAATTACAGTGATTCACTGATCCCAAACCAGGTATATATTGTTCTATAAACATAACAATTCATAATTGCATTGTATTATGTCTTTAAAATAAGCAATCATGGTTATGCAGCTAAAGATTCTTCCAGAGTTCAATGTCAAATATCTGCTACGAGTTGCTTACACAGTTCTGCTTTCCCTTTGCATTATAATTTGAGTAGTGCAGCATTTATTAGGAAAACAAACTGCAGGCACCAGAATTCAATGAAAACAAGCAGCTGCAAAGCCACTAGGTCTGACTTTAATGTTCTAATGCATGCAAACACAGGCGCTTGCTTTAATGGCACAGTGAACAAAAACAATGAAATGGAATGCAATCATGAATACTTATTAGTGGTTGAGATTGTTCAAGTATTTCAGTTATCACATTTGTGTTTTTCCCAGTGATTACCACTGAGGACATTGCCATTGTCTCTAACGCGCTGGTAGCTTGTGTTGCTAATGTTGTCACTGCCATATTCATGGCTGTGGACACTGTTGGGTCTCTTCTATGTTCACGTTATTTGTGGCAGCTCTGGTCACTTCTCTTGTGACTGCTGCTGTTGTTGTCCCTACTATAGTATCAGATGTGGTTGTAGTTGTGATTCATGCTGTGGTAACAGCGGTGGTTTGATGACATTGTACATTTTGTTGTACCAGCTGTTGTCACTGCTCTGGTGCTGGTAGATTTTGTTGTTGCTGTATTTGCTGCCTTTTTAAAGTTGTTGCTGCTGTTCTGTATGTTGAGGTTGGAGCTTCTTTCCTTGCTTTTGTGATAGTTATCAACACCTCTGTTGTCTCTCTTCTAAAGTTATTGCTGTTGTAAAAGCTATTGTGGTTTCTGCTGGGCTTCCAACTATTGTTGCAGCTGGTGTTGCTACTTTCATGGTGGATGTGGTCATAGTATTTATTGCTGCAGTGGCAGAAGCTCCCTGTTATTGTGGTTGCTGTTGTGACAGCTCTGGTTCATGTTGTGGTCCTTCCTGTAGTTTTCACTGGGGTCACTTCTCTGGTCCTTACTCTGGTAGCAGCAGAAGTCCCTGCTGTGGCCCCTATTGTCATTAAAGTGTTGGTTACTGCTGTGGTACCTGCTGTGGCTGGCTGTAATTGCTGGTGTGATGGTGACAGTTGTGACTGTTGGGGTGACTGCTGGTGTTGCTAATGTGGTCCTTCCAGTAGTTTCTGATGTTGTCGCAGCTGGTATTGTCCGGTAATTACAACTGTGATCACGTGTGTGGTCCCTGCCATGCTAGCTGCTATAGTTGTTGTTGTTGTGCTTGCCATGGCGGCAGCTGTAGAAAATTATGTGGTCTATATTCTGGTAAAAAAAAGTGGTTGCTGTGGTGGTCCCTGTCGTATTGGAGGCTGTTGTGGCCGCAGCATTGGCAACCGTAGTTGTACCAGTGTTGGATGGTGTTGCAGCAGCTTAAGACACTGCGCCATTACACCTGTTTTGCTGATGTGGGCATTGTTTTGATTGTAAATGTGGTTTTTACAGAAGAACTGGTGTTGTTAAATTTTTGGTTGCTGCTGTAGCCTCTGCTGCTGTGACTGATGCTGTCCCTTCTATGGTGACAGAGGTGAAGTTTGTCATTGTTACAGCTGTGCTGCTAGTGTTGTCCCTGATGTGGTGGCAGCTGTGGTTACTGTTCTGGCCTCCCTTTGGTTACACCTGAAGTAGAAACTGACATGACTACTGTGGTCCATGCTGTGGTTTCACACAGCCGCGGTCCATGCAGGTAACACTGGTAGGGTGGGGGGGGCCGCATTGGGGGGGCTTTCGAGGTACAAAGTTGAGGGAATGTGGTTTGTTGGCAGAAAAAAGGTTTAGATGAGATCTTAAGGTATGCAAAAAATTGCAGTGATGAACAAGAAATGAAGCAGAAAAGACTTAAGGTCAAATTCATGTTAGCACAGACTAAGCTGCATCAGAAGGGGTTTCAAAATCAGTCATATGTAGGGAATGTTGTCAGAATGCAAGGTGTTAATTTTAAAAAAAATGGGAGACAGATAGCCCAAGGTGGAGTGGATACCTCACCGAGTAGAGGTTGTGGTGGTCTGATTGACCGAAACATAAGAGTGTACATTGCAAAGTTGAAGAATTTGACTCCCTGTCACTATTGTAACAGACTTGAGCATTGGAAGAGGGAGTGTAGGCAGAATCTTAATTGAGTGAGAGGTAATGGGCAAATGCAAGGTTTTAATCAAGCACAAATCCTAAGTGCTAAAGTTCAGCAAATCCAGATGCCAAACACATCATGGTCACTATGCTGAGGGTCCCACAAGCTCCAATGGCCCCACAAAATATATATGGGTAATCCCATATTCAATATGAATCAAGTAACATGAGCAAATTCAAATCCTTAAGAAAATCTAAATTAATTTCAAAAGTTCCCCGTGTTGGAGTATGAGAACTTTGATTCTGACAATTCCCAATGATGGTGGAGGAAGATTGCGCACTTGGTACAGTCTTGAAGATAGACCAACATGAACCATTTGTAGAAGAAGAGGAAATTGGCTATCAATTGTAATTTCCCATTGACACAGATGCTGCCTATTCCACAATTGGAACCACAGGAGTCACAAATAAGCAAATAACTAATCCTGTTTCAAAGAAGGTACCTATAAAAAAAGGCTAATTTGAGGAAGTTCATCAATTTGTTGTGTGTGATGCGAGCCCTGTAAATATGTTAAGAAAGATCTTTTGTGCGGGATAAAGTGCACAGTTTATTGCACACCATTTGGTATTGAATTTCAAACACATGATGAGTATGTTGAATTTTGATTGACCAAACAATAAAAAGTTGTAGGATTGTATCCTTTAATAACGGTAGAGGATTAACCTCCCGATATGCGAGATACTGTAATTTCAGAAATATGTACCACAGTATTTCTTAGAACACCAACATATAAGTTAACACCTGAACTGAGGCTGGAATTACTCCAGTGACTGAAAACATGCTAAAACAAAGGATTTTAAGAGAAGTTGTTGGTAGTCCTTGCAATTTGCCGATTATGGGTGTACAGAAGCCCAACAGCAACCATCGAATTGTGAAGGATCTTTGAAAAATTAACAATATAGTAGTTCCTTTTCATCCCATAGTACCAAATCAGGTTAAAATATTATTTCTGATTCTCTATAATGTGGAGTGGTTTACTGTTGTGGATCTCTGCCAGGCTTTTTTCTCTATCATGTTGCACTTGCTGATCACCAATGTTAGAAATGGGGTTTCTGGTTGGCTAGGGTATGCAGTTCAGCCAGGTAGACCCCAACTCTCTAGTCAGGGTAAGGGAGTTACACATCCAAGATAACCCCTGCGCACCCCTTGGTACCTTGGCAGAGCATTTAGGCTTATTCCAGAGGCAATGTGTAAAGCATTGCGCAATACACACACACCAGTGACACACTAGACACACCACAAAAAGGGACTCCACAGAAGGTTATATAAAAATATCCTTTGTTTTATAATAAAACGCATTAGACCACAATCACATAAATCACTTTGCCAACCAGGCAGTTGTCATAACATCACAGTTAGTGCATAAAGTAAATACTTAAAGGTTACACCATCATATAAATACGATGAACACTTCACCTTACACCATCACTGTAGATATCCTGCGGTTTCTGAAATGATACTCTTTATTCTGGACAGTAGAAGGCATCAAATGTCCTACATCCATAACAGAACACATATATGACTGCATTTAAGGTAGAAACACATGTAATGTCAGCAGATCACCATATGCCACCCTAAACACATCAGCAGCAATAGCCTCACACAGTCCAGATCCCCGGTGCTCCTCTTAGCGGGGTTACTGTAATCCTAGCAGGCCTTGTCTGTAAAAGAACAGATAACTAGCTTGCTGATGTACCAAGAGGGCCGCAGGAGCAACTACAGTATACAGTAATTTACAGGATACAGTAATTTTCAGGCAGTCTTCCCTACAGGTGTACAGTTTCCATGACCACACACTGGCACCTCCAACCGGTACCTGATTCAGCCTTGAGGCAGGTCTAGAAGCAATCCTGATGCCTCAATCAATCAATCAATCAAGGCATTTGTATAGCGCGCTACTCACCCGGAGGGTCTCAAGGCGCTTGGGGGGTGGAGGGGTCCGCTACTGCTCGAATAGCCAGGTCTTGAGTTGCTTCCTGAAGGAGAGATGGTCTTGGGTCAGGCGGAGGTGGATGGGGAGGGAGTTCCACGTCTTGGCTGCCAGGTAGGAGAAGGATCTTCCTCCCGTCCTCCCGTAGTGGCTTTTCGGATGCGGGGAACGGCGGGGAGGGCGTGGCTTGAAGAACTGGGTATTTAAACCCAGCGGCGCCAGGGAAAACGCCCTTAGTCTTCCGGATTCACCTGTCTTAGAGTACAGAGACACAGGATACTTCTTGGTGACTTCAAAGATCAAGTTTATTGGCTGCAGCCAGCAACAGAGGTCCTAGAAGTACAACAGCATGTAGGTTCTCAGGAGACTGCTCAATCTTACAAAGCTAGCCTTTCCTTTTTATACAAAATATCATGCTTCAGGCAAACATTCCTTATTTTACAGTTGATCATTCACATATTTTCACTACAAAGGAAAAGCAGAATCATGATGGCAAGCCCATATTTCAGTTTGTTCAGCCCACAATCAATTCCCCGGCAAGGTCCAGTATTTCCATCAGATATCGACAGACCCCCAATAAAAACGGGCACCTCCTCATCATAAAGCTAGTCATAAAGAAAGAAACAGAGACAGGTGTGTGTAAGATTAGGCATAGTTGGTGTGCGATGAAAGGTTTACGATATGTGCACCTGGATGCTAATCTCATTCGGCCACTGGGAAAGGAACTGGCTGAACAAGTTTGGCTTCGGGCAGTGGAGTCAGCTTGCCCAGGTCACAGGGGAGTCAGCAAAGGTGCACGTGTCCTTAGAGACTCGCATGGCCACAGTCATCCTGCAGTCATCAGTCTAATGTGAGGGCAACCCACAAAATGGCTGCTGTACACAAAATGGAACCCGAGGGTTCGAGACGAAATTGTCAAATGCATAGTGAATCCATCGGTGTAACATGATGAAAACACTCGTGCATACCGCACTCGTCATTTGCAGTTCGCTGATACCAAAATCGTCATGATACGATAACCTTTATCAAACAGGTTCAGGATTCACGGAACCTCAGGCTGGTCGATCGTAGCTGGCGGGTGGGAGTGTAGAAGGTCAGGCGGTCGTTGAGGTATCTGGGGCCTTGGTTGTGGAGAGCTTTGTGTGCGTGGGTGAGGAGTCGGAACGTGATTCTCTTGCTGACGGGGAGCCAGTGCAGGTCTCTCAAGTGTCCAGAAATGTGGCTGTGTCGGGGGATGTCCACGATGAGTCGTGCGGAGGCGTTCTGGATGCGTTGGAGTCTTTTCTGGAGTTTGGCTGTGGTTCCAGCGTAGAGGGTGTTTCCGTAGTCCAGTCGGCTGGTGACGAGTGCCTGGGTGACTGTCTTCCTGGTTTCGGTGGGGATCCACCGGAAGATCTTCCGTAGCATGCGGAGGATGTTGAAGCATGACGAGGAGACGGCGTTGACTTGTCTGGTCATCGAGAGGGAGAAGTCCAGGATGAAGCCCAGGTTGCGTGCGTGGTCCGTTGGTTTGGGTGCACTGCCCAGGGCAGGGGGCCACCAGGAGTCGTCCCAGGCGGAGGGTGATGATCCTAGGATGAGGACTTCTGTCTTATCTGAGTTCAGTTTCAGGCGGCTGTTCATCATCCACTCGGCTACGTCTTTCATCCCTTCGTGTAGGTTGGTTTTGGCGGCGGTGGGGTCGTTGGTGAGGGAGAGGATCAGCTGGGTGTCGTTGGCGTAGGTGATGATGTTGAGGTTGTGTTGGCGTGCGATGGGCGCGACGGGGCTCATGTAGATGTTGAACAGCGTAGGGCTGAGCGATGATCCTTGTGGTACGCCGCAGATGACTTCGGTGGCCTCTGATCTGAATGGGGGGAGGCGGACTCTCTGGGTTCTTCCGGCGAGGAACGAGATGATCCACTCCAGTGCCTTCTCTTGGATTCCGATGTTGTTGAGACGTTGTACTAGGGTGCGGTGGCAGACAGTATCGAAAGCTGCGGAGAGGTCCAGGAGGATGAGTGCCGCTGTTTCCCCGTTGTCGAGCAGGGCTCGGATGTCGTCGGTGGCTGCGATGAGGGCAGTCTCGGTGCTGTGGTTGGCTCTGAAACCGGACTGCGAGTGGTCGAGGGATCCATTCCTCTCGAGAAAGGTGGCCAGCTGTCTGTTGACGGTCTTCTCGATGACTTTGGCAGGAAAAGGAAGGAGCGAGATGTGGCGGTAGTTGTTGAGGTCGGGGGGGTCCGCTGAAGGTTTCTTCAGTAGGGCGCTGAGTTCAGCGTGCTTCCAGCTCTCTGGGAAGGTGGCGGTGTCGAAGGAGCCGTTGATGATGTCCCGTAGATGGGGGGCGATGATGGAGTCGGCCTTGTTGAAGACGTGGTGAGGGCAGGGGTCTGTTGGTGATCCGGAGTGGATGGAGTTCATCATGCGGATGGTGTCTTCGGTGTTGATCGGGGTCCAGGTGCGGAGGGTGGTGGTCGTATGGTGCGTCGGCTGTGTGCTGAAGCTGTTGTGTATATCTGTGATCTTGCTGTGGAAGAACGAGGCGAGCGAGTTGCAGTGGTCTTGCGATGGGGTGATGTCGTTATTTCTGGGGTTCGAGAGCTCTTTGACGATGTTGAAGAGTTCCTTGCTGTTGTGGGCGTTGTTGTCCAGTCGTTCCTTGAATGCGGTTTTCTTGGTGGTGTGGATCAGCTGGTGGTGTTTTCGGGTGGCGTGCTTGAGGGTGGTCATGTTGTCTGTTGTCGGGTCTCTGCGCCAGGCTTTCTCGAGGGCTCAGCAGTTCTTCTTGGAGCTCTTGAGTTCGTCGGTGGACCAGGATGCTTTCTTGTTGCTGGGTCTGACGGGGGGTCTTCAGTGGAGCGAGGTCGTCTGCGCAGTTGGTGATCCACTTTGTGTGGTTGTTGGCGGCTTGGTTGGGGTTCGCTGAGCTGGCGGGGGGGTTCTGGCTCAGGGATGTGGCGAGCTGGTCGGTGGTGATCTTGTTCCAGCTTCTGCAGGGAACCTATTGCGGGTGGTGGTGGAGCGTGGTCTTTCTGAAGCTGAAGTAGACTCAGCTGTGGTCTGTCCAGTGGAGTCCGGTGGTGTGGCTGAAGGAGATGTCCTTGCTGGAGGAGAATACTGGGTCAAGCGTGTGGCCGGCGTAGTGGGTGGGGGTGGTCACCAGTTGTTTGAGTCCGAGGTTGGCGAGGTTGTCCAACAGGGTGGTGGTGTTGCAGTCGTTGTTGTTCTCTAGGTGGAAAATGAGATACCCTAGGAGGATGTAGTCAGCGGAGGGGAGGGTGTGCGGGCTGATGAAGTCGGCGATGTCTTCACTGAATTGTGTGCGTGGTCCCGGGGGTCTGTAGATGAGGGTGCCTCTGAGGGTGGTCTTGGGGTCGGTGTGTATCTGGAAGTGCAGATGTTCGGCGGCTGTGAGGGTGTCGTCGGAGTTGGTCGTGATGCGGATGGTGTTCTTGTGGACGGTGGCGATGCCTCCTCCTATCTGGTTGATGCGGTCCCTCCGGGTTATCTTGTATCCGTCCGGGATGGCGATGTCGGGCGCTGAGGAGGCGTTCATCCATGTTTCCGTGCGGAAGGCGACGTCTGGAGATGTGGAGTCGAGGAGGTTCCAGAGTTCGACGGCGTGTCTGTGGACGGAGCGGGTGTTGAGCAGGATGCACTTCAGGTGGTTGCTGCTGGGGGTCGGCTTGGCGGGTGAGATGCAGGTCCGGATACAGGAGACCTTGCAGGATTGGCAGGTGAAGGGTCTGTGGGTGCGTCCTGGGGTGGCTTGGTGGCAGCCGTGGGTCCGGCCTGTGTTTAGTGCGTTATTATTATTATTATTATTATATTTCTTATATAGCGCCAGAATCGACCCCCGAAGGGGTATCTCCGCGCTTGCCTTGGGAACCCGTCCTGGTTTTTCCCTGTGAGATAGCCCCTACAGGGCATCCCCAAGGTAAAAGCCAGGCATCCCGCCGCGGGGGGCCGTTGTGGAGATTAAGCAAGCTTAATGCCCAGAGTTGCAGAGTGTGAACCCATGATTAGGTCAGGCACCGAAGCGAGAATTATCGAGTCCATGGACATTTGAGCTCAAGACCCTGCCGCGTCGGGAATTGAACCCTGGTCCCGGGTCTGACCTCTGCTTCAGGGTCTGCCTGCTCTAACCAGTGAGCCACACTTCTCCTTACTTCTTGAGGGTGGCTGCGTTGTAGGTCAGGTGGGTGGGCTGGCATCTTCGGGGGCCAGGGGTTCTGGCACTGGGCTCGGTCCAGGCGTGGACTGGCGCAGACGGGCTTACCTTTGGCGCGCCTTCGGTGCGCCCGCCGCGCGAACGCATGCACTTTGCCATAAATGGAGAGTGGGGGGGCGGGGCGAGGGAGGAGCAGCTGGGAGGCGGGAGTGGGGTGGCAAGTGGGGGGGGAGCGAGCAGTGATGCTGGATGGAGCGTGGGTGGGGCCGCGGGGGAGCAGCGGCAGGGAGCGGGGTGGGAAACAATCAACAGTAGAACAGTGCTAGGTTAAATGCTAGGAAACGCCAAATAAAACAATTGCGAGTGCAAAACAAAGAAGCAGGCACAGAGGACAGCGGAAGAAAACAAAGTAAATGCAGGCAAACGACGACAAAACAATTTACAGAGGACGAAGCAGGCACTGAGGGCAGGCAGGGTCAGGGGGCCAACCCAACAGGGCAGAACTCTTTGAGGCGGCAGGAGGAGGCCGGGCACACTCGGGGTGGGCCACGCGGCGGGAGGAGCGACCGGGTCTGACCAGGTCAGGTCAGGTCACAGCTCCTTGCCTCGTGAGCCTCACCTTATGTACCTTTGTGGGAGGGAGGAGCAGCTGGGATGCGGGAGCGGGGTGGCGAGTGAGGGGGGAGCTAGCGGTGATGCTGGAGGGAGCGTGGGCTGGCCCGCGGGGGAGCAGCGGCAGGGAGCGGGGTGGGAAACAATCAACAGTAGAACAGTGCTAGGTTAAATGCTAGGAAACGCCGAATAAAACAATTACGAGTGCAAAACAAAGAAGCAGGCACAGAGGACAGCGGAAGAAAACAAAGTAAATGCGGGCAAACAACAACAGAACAATTAACAGAGGACGAAGCAGGCACATCTTTGATCTATCCTCCTCTCATCTTTGATCTATCCTCCTCTCCCCTCTCTGTCTCTAATTTTCAGTCTACCATGACATTCATCAGGGACTGGATGAACCACAGCCATCTCAAATTGAACCCGGACAAAACCGAGTTGGTTCTCACAGGTGGTTCGTCCAGCCCCTGGAACTCTCTTTTTTGGCCCTCCTCTCTTGGTCCCCCCCCCACTCCTTCAACCACAGTCAAAACACTGGGGGTTAAAATGAACAACCAGCTTACTCTTCATTCACAAGTTAGTGCTGTAGTCTCCTCTTGCTTCCTCACCCTCCGAACCATCCGCACTGTTTCCCGTTTCTTTTCCCCACAGGCACTAAAGTTGATCATGGCCGCACTGGTGATATCGCGGCTGGACTATGCCAATGCCCTTTTCAACGGCATTCCGGCATACAGCCTGCGGAGACTCCAGATGGTCCAGAACCAGGCGGCCCGGCTGGTCTATGGTCTCCCACGTCATCATCATTCCACACCTCTCCTCAGGGAGCTTCACTGGCTTCCTGTTAAGGAACGTTCCCTTTTTAAGACCGGCTGCTATTATATTTCTTATATAGCGCCAGAATCGACCCCCGAAGGGGTATCTCCGCGCTTGCCTTGGGAACCCGTCCTGGTTAGGGCATCCCCAAGGTGAAAGCCAGGCATCCCGCCGCGGGGGGCCGTTGTGGAGATTAAGCAAGCTTAATGCCCAGAGTTGCAGAGTGTGAACCCATGATTAGGTCAGGCACCGAAGCGAGAATTATCGAGTCCATGGACATTTGAGCTCAAGACCCTGCCGCGTCGGGAAATGAACCCTGGTCCCGGGTCTGACCTCTGCTTCAGGGTCTGCCTGCTCTAACCAGTGAGCCACACTTCTCCTTACTTCTTGAGGGTGGCTGCGTTGTAGGTCAGGTGGGTGGGCTGGCATCTTCGGGGGCCAGGGGTTCTGGCACTGGGCTCGGTCCAGGCGCGGACTGGCGCAGACGGGCTTACCTTTGGCGCGCCTTCGGTGCGCCCGCCGCGCGAACGCATGCACTCTGCCATAAATGGAGAGTGGGGGGGCGGGGCGAGGGAGGAGCAGCTGGGAGGCGGGAGCGGGGTGGCAAGTGGGGGGGGAGCGAGCAGTGATGCTGGATGGAGCGTGGGTGGGGCCGCGGGGGAGCAGCGGCAGGGAGCGGGGTGGGAAACAATCAACAGTAGAACAGTGCTAGGTTAAATGCTAGGAAACGCCAAAAAAAACAATTGCGAGTGCAAAACAAAGAAGCAGGCACAGAGGACAGCGGAAGAAAACAAAGTAAATGCAGGCAAACGACGACAAAACAATTTACAGAGGACGAAGCAGGCACAGAGGGCAGGCAGGGTCAGGGGGCCAACCCAACAGGGCAGAACTCTTTGAGGCGGCAGGAGGAGGCCGGGCACACTCGGGGTGGGCCACGCGGCGGGAGGAGCGACCGGGTCTGACCAGGTCAGGTCAGGTCACAGCTCCTTGCCTCGTGAGCCTCACCTTATGTACCTTTGTGGGAGGGAGGAGCAGCTGGGATGCGGGAGCGGGGTGGCGAGTGAGGGGGGAGCTAGCGGTGATGCTGGAGGGAGCGTGGGCTGGCCCGCGGGGGAGCAGCGGCAGGGAGCGGGGTGGGAAACAATCAACAGTAGAACAGTGCTAGGTTAAATGCTAGGAAACGCCGAATAAAACAATTACGAGTGCAAAACAAAGAAGCAGGCACAGAGGACAGCGGAAGAAAACAAAGTAAATGCGGGCAAACAACAACAGAACAATTAACAGAGGACGAAGCAGGCACATCTTTGATCTATCCTCCTCTCATCTTTGATCTATCCTCCTCTCCCCTCTCTGTCTCTAATTTTCAGCCTACCATGACATTCATCAGGGACTGGATGAACCACAGCCATCTCAAATTGAACCCGGACAAAACCGAGTTGGTTCTCACAGGTGGTTCGTCCAGCCCCTGGAACTCTCTTTTTTGGCCCTCCTCTCTTGGTCCCCCCCCCACTCCTTCAACCACAGTCAAAACACTGGGGGTTAAAATGAACAACCAGCTTACTCTTCATTCACAAGTTAGTGCTGTAGTCTCCTCTTGCTTCCTCACCCTCCGAACCATCCGCACTGTTTCCCGTTTCTTTTCCCCACAGGCACTAAAGTTGATCATGGCCGCACTGGTGATATCGCGGCTGGACTATGCCAATGCCCTTTTCAACAGCATTCCGGCATACTGCCTGCGGAGACTCCAGATGGTCCAGAACCAGGCGGCCCGGCTGGTCTATGGTCTCCCACGTCATCATCCTTCCACACCTCTCCTCAGGGAGCTTCACTGGCTTCCTGTTAAGGAACGTTCCCTTTTTAAGACCGGCTGCATGGTCTTCCAGGCCCGTCAAGGCACTGCCCCCGCTTTCATCTCCTCGCTAATAAAAGAATACATCCCCACCAGAGAGCTTCGCTCTTCTTCCAAATCTCTTCTTCAAATCCCACGTTTCAAACGTAAAAAGTGGGGTGGAACCAACTTTTCCACTCTGGCCCCCACGTTCTGGAACTCCCTTCCTGATCACCTTCGCTCTGCCACTCGCTATCTTTCCTTTCGTAAAGACTTAAAAACGTTTCTTTTCAAACAGGCCTTCTCCGTGTAATTCCCCTTCTTTTCCACGACAGGTTCTATTCTGCCTCTGTTGCTGAGATCTCCTCTAGCGCCAAGAAACCGTACGGTGCACGCTGCGCTTTATAAATGTTTTAAATTAGAAATTAGGCAGGGTCAGGGGGCCAACCCAACAGGGCAGAACTCTTCGAGGGGGCAGGAGGAGGCCGGGCACACTCAGGGTGGGCCACGCGGTGGGAGGAGCGACCGGGTCTGACCAGGTCAGGTCAGGTCACAATGCCTCTAATGCAGGTCTGTGCACGGAAGAAGTGGACACAGCCATCGCATTAGGAGCCCTCCTCAGGTCTCCGCTGATGAGGGCGTGACGCTGGGTGCATCCCGCTGCTGTTGGCTGGAAGGGGCAGTACACAATCCCTGTGTTGGTGGCCCTTCCCATGCCTCCGAATGAGAAGAGGCACAAGGCTAGTAGCGTTATGCTGCTCATCAGCCTGGTGCAGCGGGAAGGTTCCTGCTTCACCTTGGCCACCCCCGCAACGAAGGCTTCTCCTGCCTTGCAGGTTCTTTTTGGGTGGTCAAGGCCTTGGCTAGGTCTCTGCCCTTATGAGGCAGTTTCAGCAGCAGGGAGATCATTAAAAGCTTTTGTGAACAAATGAAGAGCTAATGAGCTTCCAAATGAGCAAAGCTCCGGAAGGCTTTTGCAAAGCAGGTGAAGCGCTCCAAACAGTCCCCGTGCTTCAGCTTGGCCCAAACTAAGGGCTCATCATGCGCTGGGGGGGGGGAGAAGCGCTGTGCCTGTATTAAAAGGTGAAGCAGTGCTCCTACATATACTCTCTCATCAGAAGCGCTCTCCACGTGCTGTATGCAGGAAGAGCATAAGGCAAAACAGAAAAGTGGGGACACTGCCACTCAGTTTCTGGAAAACACCGGGGGCCCCAAGGCAGGAATGTAGGCAGCATGCCAGAACACAGGGTCCTTCAGGGAAAGCAGACAATTCTTCTTGTAGCCCAGCAGGCCACGTCATCAGCACAATAAGCAAGGGAGTCCTATTGTGGATCCTCCTGACAGCATGACAGTTCCTTCTGGCAGGGTGCAGTCTGTAAAGCCAGCAGCATCTGGTTACAAGTCCCAAGCAGTGTCTAAAACCATGGGGTAACAGCCCCTGTACTTATACTCACAAAGTCTTTGTTCTGTGGGGTACTTCAAACAAACTTCAGAAGAGCCCAATATCCCCATTCAATCCACAGAGCTGGCTCCAGAAACAATAAGAGGGACAGAGAGGGGCAGAGAGAGGCATGCACAGCCCTTTTCATGTGCAGGTGACAACTCCTCCTTCTGCTCTAAATGCACACCTCAACCCCCCCTTGTGACTGCCTAGAGTGAATGCACATCCCTAGCTCCTGTCAGTCTAAACCAAACAGTGAATACACAACCAGGCAGGGCACAAAGAGTCAGAAGCACACACAAATGCCCACTTCTAAAAGCGGGATTTCTAAAATAGTAAAAATACATGCACTTTCACCAATAAGTGGGGCTTATTACCACTATTCCAAACATAACAAACATGGCCACACTAACCCTTTCATATTAGAAATTACCACTAAAATACATATCAGGGAATACCCAATGCAAACCTATAAGAGGTAAGCCTCACAGCAGGGAGAATCCAAATAGGTTTGTCACTACCAGGACATGCCAAACAACCAAGGCACATGTCCTACCTTTTATTTACACAACACCCTGCCCATGGGTATACCTAGGGCCTATCTTAGGGGTGGCTATATGCAGTGAAAGGGGAGATTCAGACTTTGCAAACACTTTAAATGCCATGTCACTGTAGCAGTAAACTGTGCACACAGGCATGTAGCAGCAGAGACCTGAGACAGGTTTGAAATGGTACTTCTGTGGGGGTTGCAAGCAGTGCTGCATGCCCACTAGTAACATATAATTTAGAGACATTGGGTATATAGGATACCATTGTACAAGGGTCTTACAGATAAATTAAATATGCCAAACATGTGTAGACCAATCTTACCAAATTTACAGGAGAGAGGACATTCACTTTTGCACTGAACAGCATTGGTAAAGTGTCCAGAGTCATACAACCAACAAAAACCAGTCAGACAAAATACAGGAGGAAGGCAAAAAGTTATGGCATACCCTGCAAAAAGAGCCAGGCCCAACGCCAAGGTGTCGAGTTCCACAAAGATAGAGAGAGCCCTTGAATCTTTAATCAGATATTGAAAAATAATTTTGAGACTTTACAAATGGCTTGTCCTGCACAGTACATTGATAGCTTACCTGTGGCATCAAGTACACAGGAAGTTTATGCACATGATACAAATTTTCTTTTTAATCATTTGGCTGAGAACAGACACAAAGTGTCCCAGAAGCAAATTGCAATACTGTCAGAAATGTATTTGGAACATCTCATTGAAAAATGAATTAGAAAGGTGTCACAAGAGAGAATTGTGACCATACTAAAAATGAATCCACCCAGAATGCAGAGAGAAGTCAGGAGGTTTCTGTGAATGTTGGGCTACTGTAGACCCAGCTTTTCCCTAGTGGCCAGCCTTTACTGACCCTGACACACAAGGATGTGCCTGATTCACTTCCATGGGACAAGAATGTCTTGAAAGTGTTCTTAGAGCTGAGAGAAAGTCTCGGTCATGTCCTGGCGCTGAAAATGCCTGATTACAGTAAAATGCTTACATTGTTTTGCAGTGAGAGGGAGGGCTAAGATTTCTCAGTGCTTACTCAATCACATGGAGACTTTTGAAGGCCTGTGTTACTTTTTCGACTACTTTTGACCTTGTTGCCACAGGATTGCCTGACTGCCTCCAAGAGGTTGCGACAGTTGGTGTCAGTATTGAGAGAAGCTAAAGCATAGTGATGGAACATCTTCTTACAATAATGGTCCCTCATTCGGTGGAGATTTTGCTCACTCATACTAAAACCCAATATGTGACTAACAGCAGAATTAAAAAGCACAAACAACAAATTCTTGCTGCAGACAATATGATTTAAAAAAAATTTAGTCCAGCTACATTGTTACCATTACTTGATAATGAAATAGATGGAGATGAGGTTGAACATGACTACCTTGAGGCTATGTATTTATGAACCAAGCTAAGAACAGAAATTAAATATGAACATCTTGATAAGCTCAACAATGTCATTTTTGTGGATGGCTAATGCTTGAGAGATAATGCATGGATTCTGAGAGCAGCGTATGCTGTCTGCACTATTCAGAAAGTAGTGATAGCCTCCTCCCAAGAGTGAGGAGTTTGTTAATGTGTCGCTTTTCTCTTGTAATCATATAAGATGCACTAACTCACATCTTCTAATAAGTATAAATACACACGCACTAGTGTGGTGTCTGATTTATTAGTTGTAACCCTCCAAAGTAATGGACAAATCCTCTTGGATGATGAGTGCGTTGCACGAGGAATACACACAAATTTGGCATCCTTGGCAAAACAGGCACATTGGCCTACCCCCATCCTTGCTGCCATAGACTTTACAATTGCCACAAGAAATTGCTATAGTTAAATGTGCAGTCCCCAGAAGTGGGTAGCACTATATCACATTTGGAAAAAGATATGCTGATGAAGTTGCTCAGTATTATGCGATTGTGGCATGCACATTTAACTGAGAATATACAAATAAATATCATGAGGACACCACCTTTTCAATGCTATTGTCAGTTGCAGGTTTGTGGGAAGAAATACAAATATTACAGGAGGAAGTTTCAGAGCAGCAAGGATGGATCAGAGTAGGGTGTGTTAAAAATTATATTTGGGTTTCAGCAGATTGGAGACCATTGATGCCAGTTTGCTATTTCCATTGACACAACATTTCCACCACCCTGCATACAATGGGAGGGATGCAATGATTAGATTGTTTAACTAGAACTGCTTTATTCCCCCATTCAGAGTTCATCTACTTTATTGAAATGTTCTGATGCTTTACCATTAGTGTTGCTGAGTCTCCAAAGCACTCCTGACAGGAGGGCTGGATTATCGCCCCATGATATACTCATGAGCACTCTTATGCGTTGCCTGCAGATGGCATGTTACTCGACTAATGCAAAGGGTTAGCTGATATCATGCATTCTGTTTCTCACCCAGTTGGAGTTGCAAAAGTTAGTACGAATCAGGAGGAGTGCCACAATCTTAACCCTGGAGATTGGGTTCTGATCAAAAGCACCTTTAAAAATCCTGCCCGAGGAAGGGTCCTACCAGGGGATCCTGATCTCCAACACTGGGTGCATGCTTCACACACCCAGAGAGAAGGAACAAAGGATGTGAATTATACCAGAATTCCTCACCTGTACAAGTTCCTGAAATCTCCCAAAGTGTTGTGGAAATATCCTCTGAGACCAGAGAATTGAGAGCTAAAAGTAGAGAAGCTGTTTAATTGCCACCAGAGCAAATGGATGATCCTGGTGACGGAACCAGTGTGAGGAGAGAAAGACACCTATGGAGATCGAAATGGCCAAGTAGTGAGAGACAATTGAGATCTAGAATGTCAGTTGATTGTATACCACAAACCATCATCAAAGGAACAGAATCCAGGGGTATAAGCAAGTCAAAAGAAGGTCAGCAGACACCAAGGAGACCCAAGAGAGCAGGTGTCTTGACCCAGGCATTCTGCACCTGAGTGGACGTACTACAAAGCGAAGTGCTCAATGCAACAGGTAAAGATTCTAATGACCTGCAGTCAAAATCATTTGAACCTCTGTGATATGCAACACTAAAACAGCAGTTAAAATAATTTGTTGGAACAATACTACAAAATGAGAGTTGAATCAAAACGGAGAGATTTGAATCCCCAACAAGGAACCATAGCAAACTGAATTATAAGGACTGCTTGTAAGAAAGTGGCTCTGTTTAAACTGCACTAAAGTAGGGTTAAGTGTGCACAGAGTCCACAGTCCCCAGAGGTATGGCAGAGGTTACAGTTAGATATAACCTTACTCTCTAAAGTGTTAGCTTGGTCGAGAAGTAAGGCAGTATCAGAGGACAGTGTAAAACATTTGTTGTACACACTCAGTCAGCAAATGGTCTCACACACTCAAGAACTCTAGGCCAATTGTTTTGTATAAAAAAATATATTGTTGTTTTATTTTAGAACCACAAGTAGGTATAAAAATACTTTCTCAGAATGAGATGCTACAGTTGAATACTTTTAAATAGCAGTAGACTTTTAAATGCAATAGATACAGTTGTTTCAATATGCAACACAAGTTAAACACAATTATAACATTGAGCTCAATGGGATTTTTAAGTAAAATGCAATATCAATTACTTTACGTATGTTTTTCCTCCTCGGGCTGGATCCTGAATTTTGCCCTGGTGCATCTCCTGTAAACAGTTGAAAGAGATCGTTTTTGTTACACTGGCGATTTTTAAGGAATATTTGTATGTTTCAAAAATCGACAGAAGAATTTCTGGTAAAAATCAGGCAATGTTATCCTATGGAGGAAAACCAGGTTATCGGAAAATCACAGATGTAATTTTTAGGGTCAGTGCTGGGCACAAAGATCCAGCACTGGGATCTATCCTGGTAACAGGTGAGTAATTTTGTTTTCGTTGATCGGATGATTTTTAGTGAATATTTCAGTTTCAAAACTCGACTCTTAGAAGAATTTCCAAGTGAAAACCAGTCAATGTTACCCTATGGAGAAAATGTAGGTTATCGGTTTTCAGGTAAGTACTCGACTGGCAGAGTTAAGGTTCTGGGGTTAGACTCAGGGGTCTCCCAGGGTCAGGTAGGTACAGTAGTTGCACCCTCAGCGGCACAGGGGGCAGCCGGGTGCAGAGAGAGTAGGCCCAATGTTATCCTATGGAGAATAGGGGGCCTTTGGTTGGTGGCTGCTAGCAGGCAGACCAGGCGGCTGTGGGAGCTGAGCTCTGGGCCACTTACACAGGGCAAATGGGGAAGTAGGATAGGTCACTTGCTGCACTTCCAGTGGCACTAGGGCGGCTGGGTGCAGGGTGCTTTTGGGCCTTCGAGCCCCCTATGTATTTCAATGGGAAAGCTGCAAGATGAACAAAGGCTGCAAGCTCGGGGACGGAGATTCTTCCGGTGCGACCACCACTTCGAGAGGTAAGTTGGGAAGCTGTAGGAAAGATAGACACCCAGGAGTTGGGCACAGGGGGCCGTGGGGCGCCGGGTGCAGGGCTGTCTTTTGGTGTCAGGAAATCTTACCCTCTGCTGGTCATGGTTGGAGGGGTTCCATGTTGTGTGGCTGTGGGCGCCGTCAGGAGCATCGAGGAGGGTACTTGGGTGCTGGATTCTGGCTCACAGTCACCGGGGAACGTCCTTGTGGTCTTTGTCAACTCAGGCACGGGCCGGGCTTGGCATGTGCAGAGTGTGCTGGATTCACGGTTCCTAACTGGCACCAGGGATTGTTGCTGTATGAGCAGAATCACTGCTCATGGGAGTCTCAGTCTTTGGATGAGCAAGGCAGTCAGGTCCTCCGGGGTTTTCGAGGTTGCTGAACACAGGAGATGCCGGGATTTAGCAGGAGCAGGTTCGAGGGTCGATAGGCCGGTAGGGCTGGGGCCAAGTCAGTTGGTGTTGTCCTCTTGTTAGCAGCTGCACAGCAGGTCTTCTTTCTTCTTGTTCTTCTTCTTAGTTTTGGAATCAGGATCTGAGGAAGGAAGGTTCAGGGTGCCCCTAAATACTAAATTTAGGGGCGTTACAGGTAGGGCAAGGAAAGGGACCCTTTCTTAGAGTGAGTACACCCCCTTTCCTGCCACTCTCCAGTGGGAGGGGGCAGGAGCCTAGCTCTGATTGGGTAGGGCTCCCCATTCTCAAAATGGCGAGAGCCCAGAGTTGTGCTTTACCTTGCCCACTCCACCTGATAGGGTGGGGTTGGCAGAGGCTGGCACACCCCCTTTCCTCACTTTGTTTTTCCCGCCTGTCTTCCCGCCAGAGTGGGTGTCAGAACCGGTGGGGGCTAGTTGCCGAGTACAGCAAGTGGCCTGGAGAAGCTCACAAAGGTGTCATGCCTTTGAAGCTTCCCCTGCCCATCCTAGGGGAGGGGGCCTAGCTCCTTGCCCGAGGATGTGCATTGTTTTGGCCCACGAGAGGGGTTGGCTCTCTACCCAGTGGTCCAGCAACACATCTGCTGGGTGGCAGTCTAGGCAGCCTCTCAGTCAGGACGCTGGTTGTGGGTTAGTTTCAGGGGGCAACTCTAAGTTTCCCTCTGTGGTGCACTTCACATTAAATCCCACACTGGCATCAGTGTGGGTTTATTGTGCTGAAAAGTTTGATACTAAACTTCTCAGTCTTCAGTGTAGCCATCATGGTGCTGTGGAGTTTGTGATGATGACCTACCAGCACCATATACTCTTAATGGCAGCACTGCAGTGCCCAGGAATGGGCCTGGGTACTCTTGGGGTACAGGGCCCATGCCCTTGTACGCACACCACTGGCATAGGGCACCCAGCTAGAGGGGTGACTGAGGTATGCCAGGGCAGTGTGTTGTGGGCCTGGCACACAGGGATGTGTGCCATCATGTCGACTCTTTGGTCAGAGGATCCTGGGTACCTAGGGTACCATTTACCAGGAGCTGACATGTGGCCAGAGATGCCAATTGGGTTTAGGCTTCAATACAGTTTAAGGAAGGAACACAGGCCCTGGGTACCTAATTGGCAGGAGCCCAGGGCACGCTCAGTCAAAGTACATCAGCAATTCAGCAAAAAGTGGGGCCATACCATGCAAGAAAGATGGCACTTTCTCACACTGATAATAAATGTACATAATATTTATTTGCTAACAAATATCATTAAGAAGAATTAAGAAGAATTCCCTAGGGCTAAGGTTACAGAATAAGAATATGGAAAACATTTTAGAAGAAGATAAATTAGTGTTTGGGATGCCTCATGAAGACTAGTGTATATAAGCTGAATGAAATAACTGTAAGTTATTCATCAAAGGTTTTGCTCGTTTTGCACAAGTAGTAGTCAATGAAGAGCATTGAAATTGCCTGTTGCTATATTCTACTAAAGGTCTGACTGTAGAAAAATGAGGGGCCTATTATCAAGCAGGGCGATAGGCAATTATCGCCGCTTTAGCGGCCGTTTTCGTCCGCTAAGCGGTGATAATTCTATCGCCCTATTAGCAAGCTGTCGCTAACTGATGTTAGCGACAGCTTTTAGGTGATAGCGAGCGGTTTGGGGGCCACTTTGCATGTCAGCGATGTTTATCGCTAATGACATGCAAAGTGGGCGTACCCAACCAGTTAGAGACTGAAAGCAGTCGCTAACGTCGCTATCGCCCATTAACAAGGCAGGCGTAGCGATGGAAATATTCGCGCTAAGCGCGAATATCTCCAAATACTTACACCTGCCCAGACCAGTTCTTAGCCATGTTATCCAATGGGAGGTGGATAACATGGCTAAGAGCATTTCGTCGCTAATGGGTGTATATTGCTGTATTCTCAGCAATATTCACTCATTTCGCCGCCATCGCTGGATATTTTAGCACAATGGGGAATGTTTTCTCCGCTAACATATCCAGAGATAGGCAGCGATAAAAACAAATGCGCTAAGCGCATTTTGCTATAAATATCGCTATTCCTTGGTAATATGCCCCTGTGTTTCTGTACCAGGGCTAAGTGTAGAATAGTGATTGTTGTGCCATTAGTAGTTGTTATGCTGTCATTTATAATTGTTTTAGTTGGAATGAGCCTTACCCCAGAGACAGAAACATTTAAATCTACACCTACACCAACATCACCTGCACACACAATAGATGAGAAGAAACTAAAAGCTTCATTGATAGATGTCTCAAGAGATGATTTCACAAGGAATGTTTATTCAAGACTAGTTCAGGAATACACCAAAGCTTTAGACACTAAAGACTATCATATTTGTGCGCACTTACCTTCTTGAGCTGCTGAATATATGGCCTATTGCCACATGCCACTTTTATATGCAGTTACATGAAGTTTATTACTTAGTTTGTTTTATAGACAAGAGCGTTTTCCATATCATATTATTTTTCTAACTATGTTGTGATTCTTTCTGAAGCTCCCCTTCAGAAAAGAATGAAGCCTCACCCACCAGATAAGGATATGGAGGTTGCATGGTATTCCTTAAGATCTCCTACAAAGATAGACTCTATTAAGGCATACAAACAAAATCTGACATGTCTAATGCGACCATTAGAAAACAAATTCTAGCATTAGAAGAAAGGAGACCACATGTGTTTCACAATGCAAATAAGGGGGAATATTTTTTAAAGACTGTTTGGAAGAAAGAAAATTATACTTCCTAAACTGAAATTAGAGCGATAACAAAAAAGGAAAATTATGTGTTTACAAAAGGAGAAATCAATTTAGAAAAAGACATATTGGGATAAGTAGATGTGAGCACACATTTGACGTTTTTCGCAGGCCTGTTCAAATAATAACAGGGTGAGAAGCAGTGATTCTAGAAGCCTATTTTATTTGTGGACAGAATGCATATTTCAAGTTGCCTGCAGGGGTTTGCTGTTTAGATTTTTTTTTCCCAAGATGTATCTTGTAAATAGCTCAGATGCTTCAACAATAGCTCAGTCTCACAGACACACATGTAGTACCATTGATGAAGTAGTGGGAGACATTTTTGGGGAAGTCATTCCTCCAGTGGTTGTAGTCTTGAATGAGGAGAAAATCAGAAAGCTTTGTACCAGAGTAGGTAACCTGGCTTCTACTACATCTGATGATTTGTTAGCAATGAACACAGAATTGGAAGCGATTAGATAAATGGCTTTGCACAATCAAGCAGCTTTCGATATATTGCTGGCAAAAAAAGGGGGAGTCTGAATTAGGAACTTTAGAAACAACGTGCGTGTTAGGAACATTAGGCAAAGGAACTTCAGCTATAAGCAATTCTTTTGCAACTAGAGCGGGAAAACTATTTCAGACTATATAAAATCCTATATTGATTGCTGACATTTGTTTAATATGCTTATATATTTTATATAAAGGATTTAGCTATTATCTAACAAGAAAGAAAATGAAAGAAAGAGAAAGGCAAAAAGAGAAGACATAGAAATGAAAGATAAAAGTATAGGGCATACAAGAAGCTGAAGGAATTTGAAACTCTGAAAAAATAAACATAGCAGAGAAGGAGCTGCACTCTAGAGAATAATTTGTAGAAAATGGTGATGATTATTTAACCATCAGACTAGGGAACTGATGCAGTGATTTATTTAATATTACAAATGAAACCGCATTTAACTGAAGAGCACAAGAGTCTATACTAAATAAATATACACATTACATTTTATAAATATTGCAAAAAGCAATTATAGTTAAGAATTACCAATATGCACAAGAAGAAATAATATTGTACTGACTTAAGTTAGCCTGACCGCTGACACTGTGTTAACAGGGATTTATATATTAACATTGAAAGGCCTATTTTTCAAATTGATCTCTTCACAGAAGATATTTTAACTTTACAGAAGCCTTCTGTTAGTTAATGTATAGACATTTGTTATATATTAGACAACTGATAGTGAGGTTGTCACCAAGAAGATAGCAAACAACAAAAAGGATGATTCATGGAAAGAGCTGTTTGAACTACAGAATGTGCACCAAGTATCTTTTCAAGGACTTGGGACTGTAGCTCATTGAGCAGCTGTAAGAAACTGAGGAGTTTACCATCTTCCAGGAGCTTACTAAAATCTTATTTAATGCTAAGAATGGAGAATGGAACTTGTTTGATTTTATTGCAATTTAATCTAATTATATTAGGGTGTGCTGGAAAATAGGAGAGGCTTCACTCGTTTGCATTTCTGGAGATGTAGCCCTCGGATTCTTGAGGCCATATCTCTCTCCATGAACAATTGCTTTTGAATGTATTCTCTACTTTATTAGATGTCTGGTGATTTGTAGATGATAATACTTTCCAACTTGACATTTTCTTTACTTGATGTGCATTGCCTTTATGTTTATGAATTTATTCTCTCATCAGAACTTTTTATTGGGTTTTTGAACGGACATGTAATTCTATTCTATACTAAAACTTGGATTAAGGAATTTCCCTTATGGTACACAAACACTTGCTGTATTGTTACAATTTTAGCTATCATACTAACAAATGTTGTATTTTTACTGAAGTATTGATTATTAGATTATATTAATTTCTAATGATGATGCTTAAAAGACTAAAGCTAATTGAATAAATAATGAAACTAAAGAATTGACTAATAAAAACCTTTAACTCACTGAAATTCTCTTAATTGACTGTAGTAAAACTTTAATAATGTAATCATTTATTTTGTTTTCGATGTAGATGTTTACTCCTTTTACCTTCTCCTTTGACCAAGTAAGGGGTTATTTAATGATCACATCCTAAAATTAAGGAATAGAAAACCCTGGCCTGTCACCTGTGCCCCACATTGGGGAACGATACTAGAGAAACAGGTGGGAAGGGCCCCTACCTCGAGACGTTACATAAACCGAAATGGATCACCGTCAATAGATAGGGCGAATATCATTATTCGCAACCTGTGTTGACCCAACTGCACATAAGGTAAATACCACTCTGACATGTAACTCTCTTTTCATTTATTGGCTCATGTCACAGAGATAGACATTTATACATAGGAATTCTGAGTCTTTCAATTTATTTTTGCTCACCCCAGGATATATGCCATTACAGGGACTCTTTGGGCACCATTATAGTTATACTCGTATGTGACCTCGCTTTTAAGGCAGCCCACTTCCCATTGAGGAAACACCAGTGGGGAGTAATGATATTCGCTGTATCGATTGACGGTGATCCATTTCGGTTTATGTAACGGTCTCGGGGTGGGGGCCCCTCCCACCTGTTTCTCTTGTATAGTTCCCCAATGTCACATATTACCATTAATACACCACAGATTTCATATGTGGTTGGTGGCTTATGCCGTATGAGGAGTTGCCCATGGGCAGCATCTTTGTAGTATCTCCCACCATGATTTTGTGCGGTTTCAACACCGTAAATCAACTATCAAGGCCATTTTCTACATAACTTTACACCTTATGCTTACGGTTTAGTTGTTCTCCGTCCCTGGTCATCCTTAGAGTCTTAATTCCTTGGTTTTTCCTTAATATGGATTATTTGTGTTTATATTCTTTCATATGATTTTTCTGCTTAATTAAGGTTTATTGACCAGGCCTTATCAAGGAGGCCCTCACAGGACGCAGTACAATGCACCTTTACTATCACGTTTCCTCATCGATGACACTATAGAACATCGTCACATCACGCTCTTTACCTTCATTCGTAACATTTGGGGATCCAAGAATCAAGGATATATGCTAGTTTTCAGCTACTTTATGGTATGTATTTGTCAAAACACTTGTTTTAGTGTGCTTCATTGCCCTTGTGGAGGAACTCTCCCAGCCTGTCAGCTCATCTGTTATTTGGTTACACAGAGACTCCCTTTTTTTGGCCCCTTTAAGAATAGATGCACCGTATTACCTATTAGTCACCCTTCCATCCTACCATTTTTTAAATCTAACACCGAACTCAGTTTGAGATTTTTAATTTTCTATGTTTCCATTTTTTTTCACTTTGTCTTTTAAAACGTTCAGCACTTGTCAGTGAATTATCACACGTGTCTTCACTGACATTCATGCCCAGTACACTCTATGCAGTATGTGCTTAATTTAGGTCCTAGTACACCTCATATCCTTGAGCACGACATAGAGTGGTCAACACAAGAGTATGTTTGTTAGTGATTATGTTTTGTACAGTGGAGGTTGTTTTTGTAATATGCTCACCCCGTGACATGGATAATTGGTTCTTGTCTAAAGTCTTGTATGTCTTTTTCCCAACCATGAATTTACTTTGTATCATTGTATTACATTGTGTCAATCTTTGTGAATGTGTATATTTATGTTATTTATATTGAGATCTTTCGGACCTGTTTGAAGTTCAATCTTTATTGAACGAAAAGTGTTGGCTGGAGCTCAAGTTGTCTGATAATGCATACAATAAAGGAATGCCTTACGTAAAGGAATTGGTCAGTCATACTTATTGGAAAAGAAATTTTGGGAGTTCTCCTCTTTACGTTTGTGCATACACACACATGCACATCATGCCCGGCAGCAAACCCTTCTTATTCAATTAGGGTTAGACTGGTCTGTAGAGCAATCAGATACTGCCTGATGGGCTGGTCTGTCATATCAGTGTGTTGGCCAGTTGTCTTTTTAGCAGTTACGGGCCATTTTTATGGCCAGGTGTGCCAGTTTTTAGCGATGATTTCTCTGATATTACCACTGTTTTAGCTATCTCCTTTGCTAATGGTAGCCACTTTTATTTAGGTGCCTGGTCACAGTTTTTTGAATAAGTCCAACCCTGTATCCAATAGCTTTTTCACTCTAAACACCAGGCCACTGCAACTTCCTATTCTTTGCAAAGCTCTGATTCTACTCACAGGTACTATCACTATCTACTACACACCCCCACACCTGATTTCTGAATTTCTTCCTTGCCTATCCTTCACATGTTTTGCCTCTTCTTTTCTCACCCTCCTGTCCAGCCCACTTGAGGTCTACAGCCCTACCAGTCAATGTAATAAGAGCATTTTGAAAAAAAAAATGACTTCTTATTCTCTTCACTCATTGCCTTTCCTCTGATTTATCCTTCCCAATCCACCTCCCGACATTATGAGCCAGTCTCTTAGGTTGCATTAAGCAATTTATAATCCATTACTATAGCATAGCATAACATAATAAAAACATGAGATACCATAATATGACGCAACATATGTTTGAGTCTCAAATGAGTCCATTTTGCCTGCATCTCCTGCATTACATTACTGTATTTACCCAATGCCCTGTCTGCTACATAACATAGTGCAGCACTGAATGTGGCTACATCAACTCTACACACTGCATTGTACAGTGCATAGGCCTTCATATGTTTCAAAGAGTCCATCTTCTGTACCGAAAAAAAATGTTTTCTTTGGTCAGCTCTGTATCTCTACCATAGGCTTCTTTGATTGTTATTTTAAGATATATATTGTGACATCATTCACTGAATGGCCCCTTTATGACTACCATCTGCAGCAGTGTGGTTAGATGTATGTTTTCTTTACAGGTGCACATGATGGAGCAAGGTTTCATACGTAAAGAGACTTGCTCGGATTCAAACCTCTCGAAATAATATGTAATTTATTAATCAACATATTTTGACTAACTAATAGTTGCATTACACGACATTTTAGTATCTAGTGGAAGCTTTTCTATGTGCTTTTATTAACAGTAATCTGAATGCATTAAATGGTAGATGGATAGAACTTTGAAATGCAAGTGTTGATATTGAATAACATTGTTCTATTCGAACTTGCCGTCAGTGTGTTTCAAGAAATATTATCTCATCTTACCTCTAATGATGGAACGCTCTCGTTTCAGGCTCTTCTGTACACAATTAAACCGAGCTGATATCTAGGTATATTTTCACATCTACCCTTCATCAACGTACAGTAAAAAGGTTGTGATTTATTCATTCATGCACAACAATTCCTAAAAACACAGAGCAATCCTGTCTCCATTCATCTATTCACATCTCCTTTACGTTTTCCTCAAACACAATAACAATCTAAAACGACCCAGTAAACAACTCGGCGCGGTAAACAGGAGATCGTGAAAGGATAGCCTCTGTCCAGGATAGACGCACTTTCCGAGCTGTTTTCGGACGTCACTTACTTCCTCATTCTCAGTTTAGTTTCCTCGAGGTCTCGTCACAGAATTCTTTCCACATTAGGTCCGCGCCGCATCCTCCTTTTGTTTGTTATTGGTAGACTTCCGTCAGCTGCGGAGGCTCGCGCCCCCAAGCCAAGACATTCTTGCTTTATTGTGACGGGCTTCAAACCATCCGCACCAACTTGATGAAATTCTACTCCTGTCAAGGTCATCTGCAGAAGCCTTCTGAGCGCGCGCCTCGGTGGAGGCAATCTCTTGCTCATACTAAAGGCCACCAGAATGGAGATGGGAGCCCACCAGAGGTCTGCTTTCTCACCAATGAGATAAAGTAGAAGTGCATTGTTTTGGCTACATATGTTGGATTCTTATCTGTACGAAGTCTTTGACAAATGTATAGTGAACAACGTGTACATCAATCACTACACAGAGAAACATAAGTTTGCTGGGGTGGTGGTAATAGACAAAAGGAGAGAGTGAAGGAGAAGATAGCATTAATGAAAACCTCGTGATTTTGGGGGTAATTGTGGCTGACTGGGCATTTACCAGTGTGCTGCAGACAGAGCTTGCGGTTGCTATTTGTCTGCTGTACCGAGCACACCTAGTGTGAGTGTACACCATTGAAAACCTTCCACAGGCGCGCCTTGAAAATCAAGGTCCATAACTTTGCAACAAATCTGCCTCTTAAAATCTCGATCTGTTTTCTTGCTTCTTCCTATGACTATGGACCTTATTTTTTAATTAAATAATTATTTAAGAAGCCTATATGGTCACTACCAGCCCATGCATGGTTTATTTTATTTATCTGCCTTTTTTATAAAGCACTCTCAACAAGATGCTGTCAGTGCTCTCTACATTAAACAATGGTGAATGAGTCCTACACCAAATTACATCTAACCAAACAACTTTTCAAACAAACAAGCACTTCTACAACTAACGATAAATTAGAAAGTAAATCCATAAGGACAGGAAGGCACGCCAGTTAACACTGGGGAAAGAAAAGGGAATAGGAAGAATAGATGGGCAGTCATTACATATGACCCACATTGCACATAATTCGTTAGTTCGTAAAAAGCAAGAAGCTGAAGACAAAAACGGAGACAAATATAGTTAAGCATTGTGTACACTTTCGAGGTTAGAAAACACAAAGGAAAGAAGGAGGGAGCAGGCAGAAAGGGTCAAGAATATTTTGAATAGTGTCAAGTGAGGCAAAAGAAAACAGGAATAAAGCATTATGGGTGTGAAGATGCAGCTACATAGGGGATTAGCTATTTGATAAAAATTAGGTGTGGTACTGAAGAGGTCATCACAAATAGGGAAATGCCTCAACTCACTGCCATTGCGGTTGCCCAATGTATCATCACCCTGGAAGTACCAGGCATCTATAGCAGCTTGGAAGGGAGTCAAAGCTCTCCACCTTAATAATGAATTTCTTAGGGATAAGACAACTGAATGGGATGATCCTGTTTGGTCATTCTGTATCTAGAGGACAAGGGAGAAGGATATCTTGATCACTTTCTACTAATGAATGTGATATTTAAAAAAGTTCAAAACACATAAGTGCTTGTATTTTGTGGGTAGAGTGTCCAACTGTGCCTCGCGGAATCATCATGTCTCTGTCTCAGTCACTCTCAAAGAATCTATTTGTTATGGATAAAAACCCTCACCCACCCTTGGGTGGCATGCTGCATTATTGGGTCCCACCTCACACCATTTGCAGAAGTTGGTGGTGTGGGCTACAACGTCCCTATTCGGGAAAGGAGCACTTTAAAGAGTGTTACCTATGTGAGATAAACATGTGGGTGTGTGGAGGAGAATGAGAAATTGTGAGTAAAACTACCTTTTGGTGGATCTGAATAGGATTCTATTATGTGTCCCCAATGGATAGGATTAAAACTAAAAGAAGATAGACCTTCAACCCAGTCGTTGGTAAGGGGTCAACATACTCCTGATTACTTGTTACCCTTCAATAAGGCGTGGAGGCATTTTTCAGGACCACTCTGCTAAATAATTGAGATGAAATGTTAAAAAATAATAAGTGAAAAAGAGTACAACCAGTGTTCCAGGAGCTTGAAAAATCCAGTTATCGTATCCCCTGATGGTTGGGTGTAGATCTCAACTTGAGGCTACAAAACCGGGGAAAGAAGGGCTGCGAGTTCTCGGTCAGCTGCTCAATGTGAGATTCTGCAGGAGACGAATTTGTAGGTCTCTAAATTCTTGTTTTGATTGGTTTCCAAGAGGAGAATATGAATGATGGGATTGTAATAGCGAACAGTATGCTAACTGGAGAATAGAGTTGTTTTTAGAGGTTTTAAAGGCAATTAGTTAAAGTTTTATAAAAGTAGAAATCAGAAGACAAGATTAAACTACAAGGTCACATCCTTAGTAACTACAAGGAAGATTGCTTTATTTTTACTGGTCCAGCTTCCAAAGTCTGAAAACCATTTGAAAACATACAATTCAATTGATGAGAGATATTTATTTTGTGCGGCTGAGTGCTATCTATGAGAAAGATTGGTACTGATGTATTTTAAGAAGTTCTTTTCCGTTCTCGCTATATAATCTCATGTCCTAGATGTAACAAGTTAAGATGAGACTCTTCTAGCAAACTTCACTGGTTTCTTCACTTTAATTCTGCTAGTTTCCCTTTCTCCATTCTCACTGGCTTAATAGGATGAAACCGACCTGCAGTTTGTTGCTGAAATGTTACAAGAGGAGCATGGCCAAATGCAATTTGTAAGATATTGGTTCTTGTCTGAAGTGTTGCAGTGGGTCAATGAATGATTTTTCGTAATGCCGCATAGAGTTATTGCCAATGGCTGAAACATGTTCATGCATTCCATCCATCACCTTTTTAGTTTCCTCATTATGACACCCTTAGTGGAATAGGTTCTCCCTCCTGGTCGCTCCTCCTGCCGCACGGTCCCCGTGTGCCAGGGCCTCCCTCTGCCTGCCGCCTCCTGTCAGGTCCTCCCGCTGCCTACCTGCCTAGTCCTCCTGCTGCCTGCCTCCAGCCCCAGGCCAGCCTCGCACGTTCCACTTGCCTGGCCCCCCTGCTGCCGGCTGCCTGACACGGACCCTGCCATTGCACGGTCCCCGGGGGCAAGGTCACCCTACTGCCAACCCGACCCCTGCCCCTGCCCCCTGCCCGCCGCCTGCTAGGGTCAGCCCTCAGGCCTCCCCCCTCGCCGATCCGCCGTTTTTCTTTCCCGCCGATCCTACCCCCACCCCTCCTGCCCCCGCCGCTCACTTCCCCCCCCTCCCCGCCGCTGCCCCCCTGCGGCCCGCCCCCTCTTCCCTCTGCTCGCCCCTGATTAGCCTTCCCGCTCCCGCCTCCCAGCGGCCCCTCCCTCACACTCGCACACATAAGGCAGGGACCACACGGCAGTGAGCTGTGACCCTCCTGGTCGCTCCTCCTGCCGCACGGTCCCCGTGTGCCAGGGCCTCCCTCTGCCTGCCGCCTCCTGCCAGGTCCTCCCGCTGCCTACCTGCCTGGTCCCCCTGCTGCCTGCCTCCAGCCCCAGGCCAGCCTCGCACGTTCCGCGTGCTTGTCCCCCCTGCTGCCGGCTGCCTGACACCCGACCCTGCCATTGCACGGTCCCCGGGGGCAAGGTCACCCTACTGCTGACCCGACCCCTGCCCGTGCCCCCTGCCCACCGCCTGCTAGGGTCAGCCCTCAGGCCTCCCCCCTCGCCGATCCGCCGTTTTTCTTTCCCGCCGATCCTACCCCTACCCCTCCTCCCCCCGCCACTCACTTCCCCCCTCCCCGCCGCTGCCCCCCTGCGGCCCGCCCCCTCTTCCCTCTGCTCGCCCCTGATTAGCCTCCCCGCTCCCGCCTCCCAGCGGCCCCTCCCTCACACTCGCACACATAAGGCAGGGACCACACAGCAGTGAGCTGTGACCCTCCTGGTCGCTCCTCCTGCCGCACGGTCCCCGTGTGCCAGGGCCTCCCTCTGCCTGCCGCCTCCTGCCAGGTCCTCCCGCTGCCTACCTGCCTGGTCCCCCTGCTGCCTGCCTCCAGCCCCAGGCCAGCCTCGCACGTTCCGTGTGCTTGGCCCCCCTGCTGCCGGCTGCCTGACACCCGACCCTGCCATTGCACGGTCCCCGGGGGCAAGGTCACCCTACTGCCGACCCGACCCCTGCCCCTGCCCCCTGCCCGCCGCCTGCTAGGGTCAGCCCTCAGGCCTCCCCCCTCGCTGATCCGCCGTTTTTCTTTCCCGCCGATCCTACCCCCACCCCTCCTCCCCCCGCCGCTCACTTCCCCCTCCCCGCCGCTGCCCCCCTGCGGCCCGCCCCCTCTTCCCTCTGCTCGCCCCTGATTAGCCTCCCCGCTCCCGCCTCCCAGCAGCCCCTCCCTCGCTCCACCCCCCCACTACGCCTTTTATGGCGGAGTCCACGCGTACGCGCAGCGTGCACGCACAGCGGGCGCGCCCTATGCGCGCCGAAGGTGCGCCAAAGGTAAGCCCGTCTGCGCCCATCCGCGCCTGGACCGCGCCCAGTGCCAGGACCCCTGGTCTCGGCATACCCCAGCCCGCCCGCCGTACGTACGATGCCGCCACCCTCAACGCCGGCCGAGTCCCGGGCTGCTACCGAGCCACCCCGAGACGCACCCACGGACCCTTCTGCTGCAACTCCTGCAAGTTCACCTGCTTACGGACCTGCACTACTCCAGCACCAACCAAGACCAAGACGAGCAACAGCAGCAGCCACCTGAAATGCATCCTGCTCAACACCCGCTCCGTCCACAGGCACGCCATCGAGATCTGGAACCTACCTACTCGACACCACAGCCCCAGACGTCGCCTTCTTCACGGAAACCTGGATGAACGCCTCCTCAGCGCCCGACATCGCCATCGCCATCCCAGACGGCTACAAGATCATCCGAAGGGACCGCATCAACCACACCGGAGGAGGCATCGCCATCATCCACAGGAACACCATCCGCATCACGACCCACACCGACGACACCCTCGCAACCGCCGAGCACCTACACTTTCAGGTCCACATCAACCCCAAGACCACCCTCAGAGGCACCCTCATCTACAGACCCCCGGGACAACGCACACAATTCAGCGAAGACATCGCCGACTTCATCAGCCCACACGCCCTCTGCTCCGCTGACTACATCCTCCTAGGGGACCTCAACTTCCACCTGGAGAACAACAACGACCGCAACACCACCACCCTGCTGGACAACCTCGCTAACCTCGGACTCAAGCAACTGGTGACCACCCCAACCCACTACGCCGGACACACACTCGACCCCGTCTTCTCTTCCAGCAAGGACATCGCCTTCAGCCACGCCACCGGACTCCACTGGACGGACCACAGCTGCGTCCACTACAGCTTCGGAAGGACCACGATCCACCACCACCAGCAACAGGTTGCACGCAGGAGCTGGAACAAGATCACAGCCGACCAGCTCGCGACCTCCCTGAGCATGAACCCTCCCACCAGCACAAGGAACCCTAGCCAGGCAGCCACCAACCTCACGAAGTGGATCAGCGACTGAGCAGACGAGCTCGCCCCCCTGAGGACCCCGCCTAGCAGACCCGGTAGCAAGAAAGCCCCATGGTTCACCGACGAACTCAAGAGCTCCAAGAAGAACTGCCGAGCCCTCGAGAGAACTTGGCGCAGAGACCCAACACCAGACAACATGACTGCCCTCAAGCTCGCCACCCGAAAACACCACCAACTCATTCACGCCACCAAGAAAACTGCATTCAAGGAACGACTGGACAACAACGCACACAACAGCAAGGAACTCTTCAACATCGTCAAAGAGCTCTCCAACCCCAACGCCGGAAACAACGACATCACCCCTTCGCAAGACCTCTGCAACTCCCTCGCCTCCTACTTCCACAACAAGATCGCGGACATACACAACAGCTTCAGCACTCAACCGACGAACGTCACGACCAAACCACCGCCCCCCACCACCACCCTCCGCGCCTGGACTCCGATCAGCACCGAAGACACAGTCCGCACGATGAACTCCATCCACTCCGGATCTCCGACCGACCCCCGCCCCCACCACGTCTTCAACTAGGCTGACGCTGTCATCGCACCCCACCTGCGGGACATCACCAACAACTCCTTCGACACCGCTACCTTCCCGGAGAGCTGGAAGCACGCCGAACTCAGCGCCCTACTTAAGAAACGATCGGCCGACCCCACCGACCTCAAGAACTACCGCCCCATCTCGCTGCTCCTGTTTCCTGCAAAAGTCATCGAGAAGACCGTCAACAAGCAGCTGGCTGCCTTCCTCGAGACGAACGGATCCCACCCTCTTCAACATCTACATGAGCCCCCTCGCAGACATCGCACACCAGCACAACCTCAACATCATCTCCTACGCCGACGACACCTAGCTGATCCTCTCCCTTACCAACGACCCCGCCACCGCCAGAGCCAACCTTCACGAAGGGATGAAAGAGGTAGCCGAATGGATGAAGAACAGCCGTCTGAAACTGAACTCGGACAAGACGGAAGTCCTCATCCTGGGATCCTCACCCGCCGCTTGGGACGACTCCTGGTGGCCCCCCGCCCTAGGCAGCGCACCCAAACCAACAGACAACGCACGCAACCTGGGCTTCATCCTGGACTCCTCCCTCTCCATGACAAGACAAGTCAACGCCGTCTCCTCGTTGTGCTTCAACATCCTGCGCATGCTACGTAAGATCTTCCGGTGGATCCCCACCGAGACTAGGAAGACGGTCCCCCAGGCCCTCGTCACCAGCCGTCTGGACTACGGCAACTCCCTCTACGCCGGAACCACCGCCAAACTCCAGAAGAGACTCCAGCGGATCCAGACGCCTCAGCACGACTCATCCTGGACATCCCCCGTCGCAGCCACATCTCCGGACACCTGAGAGACCTGCACTGGCTCCCGGTCATCAAGAGAATCACCTTCCGTCTCCTCACCCACGCACACAAAGCCCTACACAACCAAGGCCCAGGATACCTCAACAGCCGCCTCAACTTCTACGCTCCCAAACGCCAGCTTCGATCGACCAGCCACGCCCTCGCCGCCGTCCCCCGCATCCGAAGAGCCACCACAGGGGGACGGTCCTTCTCCTACCTCGCCTCCAAGACATGGTACTCCCTCCCCACCCACATCCGACTGACCCAGGACCACCTCGCCTTCAGGAAGCAACTCAAGACCTGGCTGTTCGAGCAGTAGCGGATCCCGCTCCCCCAGCGCCTTGAGACCCTCTGGGTGAGTAGTGCGCTATATAAATGCGATGATTGATTGATTGATTGAACATGGGTCAACTACTCACTGTGCCAAAAGAATAAGACTGCAACTCAAATAAAAGGCCCAACTAGTCAGAAATCAGTCTTGGGTTTCTTGTTTCTTGTTCAGAAACGACCTGGTCTGGAAGGAGTCACTAGATGATTCCTTTTGTTCCACAACCAATCTTGATTTGCATACAAGTGATTCTTGTATCGCGTGGTACAGTGGGCAAAAAGGATGGACTGGAATATGGCTCGGAGAAATTACCATTGGCTGAGATTCATTAAAGTAGTCCACTCATCACCATTTTCTTTTCCTCAGTGTGACGCTATAGGTGCAATGTATATACTCAGATGTGGATCCCTTGTTTACTTAGTCGTAGAAAATAAGCTGCGCCTGACGTGGCCCAAATAGGCCAAAATTGGTCTTAAGTTCAGAAGGAACGCAGACTGGCCATTTGGACTTGACTATTCCTAATGGAGCAGAACCAAAACAGATTTTCTTGAGCATGGTACTTGTCTGGAATTGCTCTGCGGGCGAACCAAAGGTTTGGAGGTACGTCTGTAGTGGAGTGCCCTGTCCGCAAATTCTAAATAATAAATACACTATGTGGTTCACCTTGATTAAGATTACTTGATTTGCATATGATGCTTTAGATGATTAAACATTAAGGAAAATGCAATGTTCTAGTCAAAATTAAAGGTGTCCAGTTGTAACTATTTTCTACATAGAATGATGACCTAATAGGGGGACCAACCATCAGCAGCAGGTACCCACTTCCTGCTTGGCCAGATCACATGGTTCTAGAGAGCTAGAGGGCTCAGGGAACCATATACGAAGCCCCAGGACTCACACACCTTAGCCAGAGCACAAAGGCTCATATAAGTTAAGCCTTCATGAGAGTGGTGTTTGATTGTGATTGCCTAATGCGTTCTCTAGCCAATCATGCTAACTAAAATTAAATATCACTGTGTGAAGGAGACAACCAGCCCCCTCTTTCAGACTGTTTTTCCTCAGTGGTAATGGTAAAAGATAGAGTTTCCTTGGAGAGGTTGTTACCCTCGTAGACCACTGACTGAGGGGCCCACGGACAGTAGATTGATACAAGACCCAATCAGCTGCAGGTAGATGGAGTGGGTGGAATCCCCAAGATAGTAGCATCTTGACATTGAGCCATAATAAGCCACTAGGATCTTTGCTCCTTTCAACTATATTCAGACTTTCAGGTCACTACTACAGATTACAGAGTGGATTTCAGAGCAATTGCTTTGAAAGTAAACCTCTTACACTCAGAGGTAGGTTTGAAAAGAAGTTGTTTATTAGACGTTGATGCAACTAGCAAACAGGGTCAGGCTGGGATTTAAAAAAATGGCCTGGACATCAAAATAAAAGTGGCCCCCATTAGCAAACCAAATAGCTAAAGAAGTGACCAACATTTGCAAATCAAGCCAGTTTTGAACTCATAAAGACACGTTGTATGGGTAGTTTGCAAGGTGTAGCCTGCATGCATTTGTGGCTCCTGCAGGCAAAGCTTGTAGTAGTATCAGTAAAAAACTGGCCCATACGGTCATAATTCTGCCCCACAAACGCCTAAAGAACCAGATCAGCCCATCAAGAACAACCTGATTGCCCTACAGGCTAGTCCAACTCTGGTAACAAATGAGCTCCACATATCAATGCAGTCTCATTCTCTTCCAAAGCATATGTCCTCATTAGCTGTGGTCTTTGAATATATGAGATTGTGCAGGTGTCAAGAACAAAGTAATTAAACTACCAATAATAAATTTGGTAATTATTGCATTTTTTTTTAGCTTTTTCCTTATCTTTCTGCACACACATCTATTGTTGCTCACCTTATACCTTTTTCTTTATACCATCACATTTTCTCCTCTAGCACATCTCCACACTTTCCCTCTTCCTTCTTGTTAAACATCATCACTTGATGCAAATTCCAGACTCTATTGTTCTTTCCAAAAGTGGACCATCCCCTGCCAAAGATGGGGGGCGGGCCACTCCGGGCTTGAAAAGGGAGGAGAAAGGTGGAAAGGGTTCAGGGCCAAATTCCTCACCCAATTTTTTTTAACTTACCTGAACGCCGCCACTGTTGCCGTCTGCCGCATCACGCTCCTCCAGGCTTCTTCAGGGCACAGGCTCCTAGACTGCACTGCGGCCAATCATGAGGCTGCATGGGAGCAGCGTCGGGATTGGCCTGAGCACCAGCAACTTGAGCTCCCAGAAAGACTGGGAGCCTGTGCCTGCTCTCTCCAGCCTCAGCAACACAGCTGGGGCTGGAGAGAGCTTCACTGTGCATGAGGGTTTGGCTGGCCTGAGATTGCTGGCCAAACCCTCATGCGCAGTGTGGGAGTGCCCACCACTCTCCCACCCGTAGTGACATCCCCTGGACCCGCCCAAAAGGCTCGTCAGGAGTCCTGGGAGTGGGTCCATAGGATTAAAATAAAACAATAATGAAACAGGTTTAAAACTTGTTTTATTGTCGTTTTATTTGCTGGTGGTGGCAGGGAGGGCGGCGCTCCTTCACTCTAATGAAGCGGCTGCCGCTGGTTCTTTCAGCATTGCCCTCTTTCCCTCAGAAATCATTCACTTGGACTCAGAGGGTATGATTGAGCATTATCATGCTCACATGGCCACAGACCAAATTCTATTTAACTTCTCTTCACAGGGAGTGAAGCTAGGCGTTCAGATAAAGAATAGAGAACTTACCTGTGATTTTCTGTGATGGCATCCATATTTTAGTCTGTTAGGGCCTGAAGATGGCTCCTCTATCCCTTCATCCATAGTTCCCCATGGCTCAGGATCAGAAATCTGACAACCAGTTCCCTCCAAGAACTACTATTTATATTGTCATCACTAGTTTCCTGTCTTTGGTAATGATTTGTAATTGACCCCTTCACTCCGGGGGGATCTAAATTCCAACTTTTGTGATGTCTATAGAGATAATGGAGTTCATCAGTACGGCTCCTGGGTTGGTCGAATATATTTACGTCTGTTGTTTCTCTCATTATCCTTGCATTGTGCAAGTTTTGGAATCATCTCATCTATCATCTTTGTGTCTTCTACTCTTGTGTTGTGCCCTTTTTCAATCTGAGTTGCCCAATAGACCCACTGCTATGGTGTCTCCTGTTATCCTTCAGTTATGCAATTTCCGTATCTGGGTGCACACCATAGACCCATTATTTGGTGTATGTAACTAGATTCTGGTGTTATGTCATCTCCACTTCTGAGCTGACCTCATTGATCTACTACTGTGGAGTCTAGGCAAATCTATGTGGTGCACCATCGCTGATCCTGGAATGGCATGGCAATGTTCACTATAACACCATACCCAGGGGCAGCTCCTCCACTATGGCGGAGGAGCGTCGCCCCACTGCTTTCTCGCAGTGCGAGAAGCAGAAACATAAAATGGTAATAACTTTCAGTTATTTCGATTTTATGTTTGCTAATAACTTTTAGTTATTTCCATTTTATGTTTGCTAATAACTTTTAGTTATTTCCATTTTATGTTTGCGTTGCGGGTGGGCTGGTGGCTTTGCTCTGCTCTCCGAGCAGGGCAGAGGAGGAGTGGTGTGCCCAATCCTGAGTGCGCAAAGAATGTTTGCTCGGGCTGCCCAAACCAGTCATGCACACTCTGCCTTTCTCCATGCAGGCTGCAATTCAGGCGACGTCCTTACCAATCACAACAATGCTTGCAGCATTATGATTGGCTTAGGGGAAGGTGCCTGGCTGCCTGCTTCTTGTTCCTGTTGGAGGATGGACAGCAGGAGAGCAGGAGCCGAGAAAACGAAGGTTCTGGTCTCAAGGTAAGTTTAAATTATTATTTTTTTGTTTTTAATTAAACTAACCCCCCTGCGTGACCTCTCCTGCGACCCTCACTTTCCGAGTGAACCCCTGCGCCCGCCCCTCTACTAGCGAGCCATGCTGGCCGCGACTGAACATACCCAATCTCTAGAACTTGTAAACTTGTTAAGGTAATTATGGTAAGTATGTGCAAATTCAACTTTATCATTCACACACCTGTGTGTTACATGTGTTAAAAATAAAAACAGCACATTGGGAAGCCTAAAGTCAAACTAGCATTTAATACAAAATAGCGGGCAGCGCAGCAAAAGATCAAAGATAATTGTCAAATCAACTCACACCAGAAAACAGATGGAGCCTAAAGCTAAAATACTTAGGAAACTAGATGCGTTTCTTCTTTCTCTCAATGCAAGTCAAAGAAGTTTAGTCATGTGACAGACTTGTTGCTCTCAGCGAAAACGTATCTAATTTGAAGTGCATACACTTCAGCGTGTATTCACTGCATGGCCATCGAGGCATAAATCAGGCGAGTGCCCTTTTCTAGGCCGTCTCAGCTAACTGCTGCACCAGTTAAATGGGTGTGTTTCAGGGTGTATGTCAGTTTAATAACGATGAAATCACTCAAACTGCTACTTATTTGACATTAAGAAAACAGCAGTACAGATGTTGTTGGGTTTTCTTTTACAACCAGCAAGTACCCTTGAAAAAACAGAGATTTTTTTGCGTGTTTTTATCAGCATTTTCCATGTACACAAAACTTCAATACAAATGAACATTGCAGCGATAATGGGTACAGAGACATATTGCAGAATCATAAAGCTGATGAGACGTCTTGTACAGTCCTCACCGGGTGGGTGCCCATACCCCAAAAGCAATAAGAATGATTACACTGTTCAAATCACAGAAGGTCCCACCCGGACTTCCGGGTCCCCCTCACACCAAGACCACCTGTTCATGTCCCATAGAAGCAAACACCGCGCTCTTTGGTCACACGTATCCATAGCTAAGTAGGCATCTACGACAGCGCACGGGCGACCATGGGGCGTCATCATGAGTCGCAGTCACATCACCCACGCGTTGCAGCATCTCTCCCCAAAATTCCAGGCCTCGTTCCGCATTCTCATTCGTCCACACTTAAGCTGACATTCCGCGGCGTCAGACCACTAAAATAAGGAGATTATAAAGTTACGAGATAGTTTTGAGCATCTGCACTTTTTTCACTTTTTGGATTTGAAGATAGGAAATGATTTGTTGAAATGAGCTTCCAGCAATGCATATTTTTTTGTTGTTGTACAAAACAAGTTAGCAGTTCTTCAACATACCATTAAATTATGTTAGAATGTTAGAGGGACAATAAAAAAAGCCCCAATAGTTAACTTCCTCTAAATCATAAATACATTGTTTCGTAAAATAGAAGGTAACTGGAACAAGACTCGCTGTCAAATCAAATTAATTGAGGGTTAATCCGATCACTTCATCTCACAGGCATGCAAATCCCACGCAACACACACACACACACACACACACATCAATATATTTACGGTATTGTTTCATTATCACAAATGGGCGCATGCTTTTTTGAGCACATCACATTTTTTGGCACAAAGCTTAATCTATGAATTATTTATTTTCTCACGTATGTACTGAAGAAGCACTTTTGACATTTCTACTAAACAAGAAATATGAACATATACAATACTTTTTTGACCCAAACACTTTATTTCTTCCTTTTTGTAGCATTTTTAGGGCGATTAGAAGTGCTTACAGACAATATGTTCCTATTTCTGTGGCTTCACTTATGCACTCCTTCAATGCAAAGTACTTGCGTGTTTCAGAAAAAGTTAATGGTTTCCTGCTTGCTACATTTTGCCCCTCGTTAAAGCTGCGCATTTGCTCCTGCTCCTCATAAATCTCTCGACCTGAGGATTTGCTTGAGGAGCAGCATGGTATGATTTTCCGGAGTATAAATCGTTGACGTGCTGAAAATCTCTAAAGTTCAAAAGCAGGTTATTGTCTGATTCTGGAACTCATGGGACGGCAACTGGGGAGAGGACAGGTCTGGCTTTTCATCTCTGCACAGCAAGTAAAGTCATTTGCAGCAAAAAGCCAGCTGATGTAACAGCAGACAGACCAGCTTTTTACTACATGCTGCAACACCACCATCAAGGGCTCAACCTTATCGCAGAAACTATCGACCGAGAGATTGACCATCATTTGACCTTTGACAAGAGGGCAATGCAGGGCGCTGTCCATGACTAAGGAGGTCCTGATGGTTTGTTCTATTTTTGTTAAAACGTGTTATGTACTGCTAATGCTCAGACATCAATGCGAGTCCCTCCCTAAAACAAGAACCGCGGGAAACAAACTATTCTTGACACATATGACCACAGAGAGAGCACATGTATACTGAAAGAAGGAACTGAAATATTAACCGAGACAAATAAAAGATCTAGCTTTGTTATGGTATGTTCACAGACTGAAAAAAAACTGCAGGCATTCTTAGAAAACGTACATACAGGCGTGAGTGCCAATATTATGCCTATGTTCACCAATGCGCACGAACACACAAAGACAGCACCACATGGCAATTTATTTGGTGGTGTATAATTTACAAATAAATGAAAGGAACTATAGAAACCTAGATAGTACATGATTTTTTCTCCCAAAGATACATCTCAAATACAAAGCCATCTAGACAGACGAAAGGAAGAAAGGTGAACCTTCAAGGCATCCCTCAAGTCTGCAACCTCTGACAACTGGACAAAGAGAAATGGCCATAAAAAACCCACAGCCCTTAAATTAGTCTAGAATATTTTTTGGATTGCTGTATTGTTCTTTTATGGTTTGTAAACTAAACCGAAATAAAGTTTTATTGAATTGAATTGAATTGAATAGTCTAGAATATCTTCTTTTTATAGATGTTATATTATACGCATAATATTGCTTTCCAAATTTCAGTTCATGATACAATTTTTTACTAAGCGTCTAAAATAACTCAATAGGTAAGGCCCGAATTCCTTACATAATCTTTATTACTCCACGTCGAAATATCCCTCGTATTCGTTCCAACGAATTTAAGTTCGTCTCGGTCAGGGAGATAGGGTTGCCTAACCTAATGCACAAAAATAACTACTTTGTCTCCTTTTACCCTGCCCCAGTGAGTGGTCCTGCCCTTCCTGCACCTGTAAAAGGTAGCAGATCTCTGCCCTTCCTCTGATACATAACAAGTCTGGCATCATATGGGAATCAGTATGGGCTGAATCAGGGAGGGATGGGAAGGATTAGCAATTGGCAGACTTGTACTTGCAGTAGTTCTTTTAATCTATTATTTATTTCGGTTATTTGAAAAGGGGAGATGTCAGAACCAGGTTTAGAGCACCACAGGGCTAGCAGGAGCTGCTGCACCCACTCGAGAGGGTTAAGGCCTTTTACTCCTGATGCCCTGGGGCCTGGCCTACCATGGGTTCTGGGCCATATGCCCCTTAAACACTTGGGGGCAGATTTACAAGCTCCTTGCGCCACTTTTGCGTCACTTTTAACATGGGAAAAGTGACGCAAAAGTGGCGCAAGGGGCTTGTAAATCTGTCCCTTGATTCTCAATGTTAACGCTGTTCCTGCAGTCCAAAGCATCTCGGGTAGGACGTAGGTGCTGGGTGAACACAGGCTCACAACACAAAATACATCCAGTAACAACCAATAAATGATTTGTCAAATCAAATTTGACATCACGTATGCTTTCCCTGCTGTCTACTCCTATTTTTGTACCGAGTGTGTCAATCTATCTATTTGATGTAACATTTGTAAAGCGCTCTGATACCCTTCCAGGGTCTAGTTTGCACTATAATTAAAACTTTTTAAATGAATAAATAAAATAAATAAAGATTTGTTTTTATAAAAAAAAGTATCATTTATCAATAAACACAAAGTATAAAACGGCACACGACATAAAATACACAGTCTTCTTAAGGCAGGCCCACTGGCATTACACTGGTCAGCTCCTCAAGTCCCACCTCCCCAGTACTGCTGGGAGTTACATGAGGCCATAACCAAGCCAGGCCAGGCTAATTAGTTTTATGAGTTCCACGCTGGGTATGCGAAAGTCAAAGTGTACCCATGCTGTATCACATCAGTCAGAGCAAGTTCCACCAAATGCCAGGTGGCCCGGAGTTCCATCTCAACCGCTGTCGCTGGAGTGACAATTTGGAGTACCAAGACCCATATCTGTGGCCTGGCAGTGAGCAGAAGTCTTGATGCTGCGGTCGAGGTGGCTGGTGGCCATGGTGCACCTCTGGTAATGCACTAAATCTCACCCTGTGTCCAGTGGCAGGTCTTGGGTGCTCCTTGATTCCGGCAGTTCAATCATTGCTCTTCATCCACAGGTCACAACCTGCTCTGTCTTCACAGCTGCACGTTGTCCAAGGGCGACGGCCCTCTCACTTAACCACAGATCCCTTCTGCTATACAGTGCACACAAGTCAACAACCCCTTCAGGCTGCAGCACTGCACAGGGCAACAACCTTCTTCTCAATACAGAGGTACACTGGGGTGCTGGCCCTCAATCTTCACATGGCCCCTATCTGGCGGTGGATGGAAGCAGCATAAACAAGGGAAATGGCACTCTTTCGTCACAGTGCGCCACTAGAATTGTGGCCCTTATTCGTAACCATGGCACACACATGGTATACAGGGTTGCACAGCACACACGGGTGGATGGCCCAATCGGTACAGTGGTCCAATCTTAACCGCTGATCCCACCTGGCATATTGGGGGATCACAACAGCACACAAGGGTAGCAAACTCAATCAGTGCGCTGATCCCAGTGGAGCTGTCGCTCACACTCTGCTCCCAAGATCCACTCAGCAGAATCCCAACTGTGCTTCGCTCCTTCTGACAATATTTCTCTTTGCAGGGTCCCCTGGTCTCAAGCCAGGCACAATCTGGTGTTCTAGGTCAGTGCTCTTGATTCTCCTCGGTGATGCCCCCTTACCCAGCAGGGAGACTGGCAGACCATCAGACCCCTGTTCTGATTACAAAAGGCTGTGACATCATACTGAGCGTCTCCAAACTGATGTACAGCTTCAGTTTGACAATTTGGGAGTCTCATGCTACACTTTTTGTAATCCATTTCTATACACAATTGTGATTTAATGTGTCTGTCTTTGAATTTTGTGTTCTGGAGGTTGTCCACTTTAAAGTGCCACTCTTCTGTTCAGCTCTTCCTCCAGAGAGTAGTCTATTACAGTAAGAGTTTCTCTAAATCTGATAGACCATGCACAGGCAATGGGAGTGACTCTACTAAACTAGATGTCAGTTTCACTGATATATGTTACCTTGGGCTCGGTCCTGGTCACAGGCAGAACTCTTGAAGAGTTTCTCCTGTTCGCACAGCCTGGCTGGCTGCTTGACATTTGGCAAGGTTTTGATTCTCAAGATCTCCTTCTTATAGTCTGTTACCAGACACCAAATGTGAATTAGAGTCTGAGTCTTTCAAGTTTATGGTCAGGGTCCACTTTCTTTTGAACTGCCGACTCCTCTATCCTCTATTCCTCCTGAAAGTGATCTGTCACAGCAAGAGTGACTCCAAATCTGATGGCCCCACAACACGGACCATGGGAGTGGCTAGAATTTCACACCTGTATTTCAGCCATGGTGATATATGTATCAGAAGTTTAGCTAGGGTCTCAGCCTACTCTTTATAATTCTGTAGTAATTACCTGACAAAGCTGTAGTGGGGGCGGTAAAAGAACGTAGCGATCAGGGTGAAAAACAACAAAGTGAGCAGAGAGGCAGTAGGTACGTATTTGCCGGTCCTAAGAAAAGGGTGGGTCAGCGAAGAAATCTTTGCACGATATGTGGTTTCCCCTCACATTATCCTAACCCTCTATTTTACCCAGCGAGGAATGCTGCCTGTTACAAATGTGGCAAGCAAGGACACTTTGCCAAAGTGTGTGGTTCCAGGGGCAATGTCAGTACTGTTTATACTAAAAATGAAAAGGGTGACCCGTCGGTGGATGTGGTGAGTTCTATGAGTGATTAGATTTTCGTAGTCAAAGACAAAACTGATGATTGTGTGGATCCAGTGGTGGATTTGATTGTTAATGGCAAGTCCATTCAGTTGTTGGTGGATTCGAGCGCACACATGACCATGATCACAGAGGAGTTGTTTAAGCATAATTGGGTGTAAACCTCTCGAAGCTCTAGACATAAATCCTGTATTCTATGAGGGTAGGAGGATCGAGTTCAAGTGTTTTTTTAAACCAGTTTAATTTTTATGGAGAGGTGCATCAGGGGGAAGGTCTATGTGGCAAAGAAAGTACTAAACATTTTGGGGTGTTATCACCAGGGACTTTTTGGCATGAGTCCCAGACCAGGCATTAAGGAACATGGGTCTGTAGTGGATGAATATATTCAGGGTAAGGTTTTGACTGTGTGGGCTAACAGATTCAGGAGTATGTTTGCTGACAAGTTGGGGTGCATTAAGGGTTTCAAACATCTTATCAGAGTGAAGGACGAAGCAATTCCAGTCAAGTATAAACTGCTTAATATGCTCTATAGTGTCAGAGATGATCTCTCTGATGAGCTCAAGAGGATGTGTGAGTCTGGCATTATCGAATCAGTTGAGCCTTACTTATGGCTTTCTCAGTTGGTGGTGGCCCTCAAGAAGAATGGGAGTCTCACAGTGTGCATTGACTTTCGCAGTCGGAACAAAGAAATCTGGGTTGAGTCGCATCCTCTCTCCCGTATTGATGATATTCTTTCTAGGTTTGCAGGCTCTAAGTTTTTTTCCAAGATAGATCTATCCCCCACCTACCATCAGGGGGAGTTGGACACCAGTTGTGAGCACTTGACTGCTTTTGTGTCTATGGTAGGGACCTTCCAATTCAAGAGAATGCCACTTGGGGTTGCCTCAGCATCCTCAGTATTCTAGCGCATCATGGAAAAAGTCTTGGAGGGTGTTGAGGATACTGTGGTTTTCCAGGACTATATCCAGGTTGCTGGGAAGTGCAAAACATCACATGGAAAGCATCTCACAGAAGTTCTAAGCAGGCTTCAAGAGAAGTTTTTTGTGGCCAACAATCTTAAATGCGTGTTTGGGGTGGAATCGATTGAGTAGTTGGAGCATCGCATTTAGGGTGAAGGGATTGAACCGAGAGAGGTCTTGATTGACGCCATCGTGAATGCTCCATGTCCCAAATCCAAAGGTCAGGTCTCTTCATTTTTGGGTGTGTGTGAATTTTATAAAAAGTTTATTTCCAATTTTGCTGCTAAAACTGTTCATTTGCAAGAACTGCCTAAGAGGAAGTTTACTTTTGTTTGGGATAAGGTGTGCCAGGATGAATTTGATTGCACTAAGCAAAAGCTTGGGGTGTGCAAGATTCTAACTCTCTTTGATCCTCTCAACCAGTGTATCATCTTGTTTGATGCGAGTTTGGATGTTTTGGATGGTATGATCACACAGGTCAAACACAGCAAGAAGTATTCCGTTGGGTTTGCCTCTCGGGCATTACAACGGAGTGAGAAAAACTACCCTATCATCAAAATAGAGTTACTGGCCTTCTGCTGGGCTGTTGAAATATTCAAGTGCGTTCTGTAGGGGAAGACTTTTAAGTTTTTGACCCACTACAAGGCTCTCATTCCCATCTTCAATGGACTTGTTGTCAGGGAGCATACCCCAAGATCAGGAGATTGAGTTCCAAATTGTTGCAGTACAACTTCGAAGTGGCATATATTCCCGGTGGAAAATAAGGCAGATTTTCTCTCGAGATACCTTTACCTCTGTTAAAGATTGCAGGAATCACTGTTAGCATGAGCTGAAAGCCAATTTGTTCTTGGCAGCCATTTTAGTTAGCCATGTGCTTGCCATGTGCTTTTTCCCTCTTCCAGAGCCTTGCACATGCTCAGAAAGGCCTAGCTGCCAGAATGCATTTGCTCTTATGTTATAATTGTCAGGCTATTCTTGCTGATGTAAGGAGAATTGTCTCTCCTCCCACTTTGTTGAGCAAGCACATTTTGTATACCCATATTAGTCAATAAGTATGCTTGTATGTGCCAGGACCTCCCCTTGGTTTTATGCTGACAATGTAACAAATGCATATATATTTTTTTCATTTCAATAACTTTATTCAGATACAGATATATATATCCATAAAAGTACAGACAGGCAACAACATATACAAAAAAATAACCAGCAGCAAAGAGATCATTTGAAAAATTCCAATTAAAAACTGGTCTTCCAGTAATACAATGTGCATAGAGAAAACATGTTAAAGAAGGACGATTCATCAAGATGTTACTTTACCATGAGTTAAAATGTGAAAATATAAAACAGGGTGGGGTGTGCAAAAGTTCACGGGGCATATAGACTTGCGAGTGCGCACTGCCACTTTAAAAAAAGTGCCCACCCGAAAAGTTAATTCATCATCTTCCAGGGCAATGGCCTTCCCATAGGCGGCAGTATAATCAATCACAAATTTTGCCTTAAAATAAAGTATAAAAAACCTCTTAGTGAATATTAAATGGTAGCGACAGAAAAATAGGAAATGTATCATAGATTGTTTATTTTGAGTATTGCACGGGCAAAGCAGATGATCAAGATTAGAATTATATCCGACTGGAAAACAAAAAATACATTTCATAGTGTTGATCCTTAAGCGGAAAAGTAAACCCCTTTCCCAAACCACCAATGGGTTTTAAAAGGTAACCAGACGGGGCATGGGAGATATTCTCGATACACATGTTTCTTGCAACAGACGATTTCTTAGATTCCTTACCATACCTGACATTCCTATAGAATGAGTATAAGGCTGTTTGGATGGATTTTTTGCTAACAATACCAGGGTCTGAGGGGTTTAAAAACAACCGCTCATGGTTCACGCTGACTTTTGTAGACTGTGGCCAGCCATGGTATTAACATCCCCCTATCACATTTTAAGCAATCAAATATGATCCCCCTAGTGAGTTGAGCCGCAGGATTTTTCCAAACTCAGAGCCAAAATAATGTGGGGCGAGCCTTAATATAATCTTCAATGTATCGCGAATTAAGTTTGTGGTGGCAAGCATACTGTGAAGAGGAAATGGGGGTACCCAGGATTGTGCGACAGAATCTATTCTCTTCTTCCTGGATAACACCACAGTTAGTAAATACCCATACTTCAGTGCCATAAGTAGCGATTTGGATACATTGAAGTTTAAAAATCTTGACGGTAGCAGAAACAACCTCTGTATTCCTAGGCTTGTACAAACCGAGTATTATATCAGTAGAATTAGAAAACTTTCTCCCGTAATAGGCCACATGTTCAGCCCACAATCCATTAGAGACAAAAAACAATCCTAAGGAAAAGTGCGAGTGCTTTGTAAACTATTTGACTCTAAAACAATGGATGAGTTAAAATACTTCTTCAATCCACACGCCATAAAAAAAGATTTTTTTAAATTGGTACATAAGTCCAAATAGGCCATAAAGTCGACAAAACCCGGCACCAGTATGCGAAGAGCTCTTGGGGTGCGGCCCATTAGGACCGCATCGTCGGCATATAACAGGACGGGAATTATGTTGCCATTAATACAGGGAACATCAAGGTTGAGTATTACCAATGATTTGTTCAAATCAATGATATAGAGAATAAATAGGAAGGGAGATAGGACGCACCCCTCCCTAACCCCTATCCCAACTTCAATATCTTTGGATACCTCACCATCCCTGCTAATACGCACCTGGGCGTAAAGGTCTTTGTGCAGATAAGCTAAAGAGTGTACAAGGGACTCATCCAGACCATGGTTTAAAAGAATATTCCAGAGTCGTGACCTGTTGACATAGTCAAAGGCTGAGGTAAGATCCATTAAGGCTAAATATATAGGCTTTTTTTTGCTATAGTATATTTGCCAACAATCAAGTTGAGGTTAAGGCACTGTTCAACAGTGCCGATGTTACTTCTAAACTCCAACTGACAGGGATGTAAGATCTGATTTACCTCGGACCATGACCTAATCTTATTATACAGGACCCTCCTTACCATTTTCAGCGTGTTATCAATCAGGGAGATCGGCCTGTGACAGCTTGGATTTCAGCGGTCCCCTTGTTTAAAAATCGGCATGATAATGCTGGAGGACCATGTTTTGGGTAAAATTGAATTTGTTAAGTTATTAAAAACATTCAACAACAGAGGCGCCAGGGGCTTTATGGCTCAGGTTCTGGTCAATAGCCTCCTCCACTTCTAATCAATTGATCAAAACCCTAGTGGGGAACACTCGTTAGTTTGGGTCGATGGGACTGGGGCTAAGTAAATCTTCGAAAAATGTGCTTCCCATGCACCACTAGAGATATTACAACTTATTGTGGTCAATGGATGTCGCAGGGACCTCATGTCTTTAACCGCTGACCAGAAGTCCTTCCCATTTTTTTAGCGTGACTGCCCGAGCAAGAATGTCCCAGCGTCCTCTTATAATTCCCTCTTTTCTGGCAGAAATAGCTAGTTTATAACGTTGTCTGAGGGATTTGATGAGAGAGCTATCTCTAGTTTTGCCAATGAGTGCCCTACAAAGAGCTCTGTTACCTGTAGAACAGTCAGCGTCAAACCAGCCTGGACCCGAGTGTGTTTCTTTGATGGGCCTAGACAGACGCCCGAACATAGCTGTATGAAGGCGTCAGCTGCCTTAAAATTGTGTTCCTTAAAAGATAGGCAGATATCAATTAATTCAGGGTATGCTCTTACCATCCTTGCAAATAAAGCTTTGTTGTCTATACCACACCAGACCAGCCTAAGATTATCTGTGGAGAGGGACAGATCCCTTGCACCACACTCTTTATCATGAATCAGCCTGGGAATGAAACTCAAGGTTAGGTTGATGGGATTATGATCCCCAAAAACGGTAGGCACTACCTCTGCTTTTAGCACATGATTCTCTAGTGGTGGCGTAATAAAAATAAATTTGATTGTAGACGCTGTGCCCCTACCTCTGTAGGTAGGCTCTTTGTGTTTGGCTCTTGTAGTTGTTACAGCAATTTCCATCACATCTAAAAACTTAATGGAGCTGATGAGATCCAATAATTGGGTGCCCCAGCTACATATTGGTGCCTTGGTAGTGGGTTGGATAGCTGAGTTAATCACCCCCTAGGCAAATTCCTGCAGAGTTAGTGACATGTTTAGACATCTGTAGGTTAGAAATGAGATCAGATAGGCTGATAAAATTCATATTAGGAGCATTCTTAAAATCATTATTATAAAAACTAATTAAACAAAGTGAAGCCCCCGTTTAGAAATTATAGCCTGAAATTTGTCATTGTCAGCAGCGAGGGCCCTTGCATTACCACCAGCTACAATGCTGATGCAGATTGAAAGACCTCCTGCCTGTCGACCAAAATTTTGGGTAGAAGCTAGGGTGTTAAAACATTCAAACCCCTCCAAAAATAACTCCTTTGTAGCCCAAGTCTCCTGGAACATTAGTATGTCTTGTTTTTGAACTAACTCCAGCCAATCGGGCAGATTTATCTCAGACACCAAGCCAGCAACATTCCAACTCTTAAAAGTGGGTTCTAGCCTGAGAGCAGTTGGAATATCTAATTCACAAATTGGGGGCACAATTAGGGGAAGCGCTGGCTCAGATGGTGCTAGTGTGGTCAATAGAGGGGACAGTCAATCCTGACTGTCCAAATCCGATAAAAGCGAAAATCTATTGTGTAATAAGGGGGGAGTTGCTTTGGGAACTGTTCCTAAAAGTTTTGCCCCCAAGGAAGGTTTGAAAAAGTATCTCAGAGGTAAGGCCCATATGTTGGTGGGTGTGTTTGAATGGTCCTCCTGTGTCATTGGTAATGGTTTGACCACTGACGGATTACGAAAGTTGATTACTATGCAATCCCCTTTGATACTTTTTGTGGACTGCCCCACCCACCCAATTCTGCATACCATAATAATGTTATCGATAAATGACATCTTGAACCCTTTGTGTTTAGAAAACCAATCTACACTCTTGTGGCGTAGTTGGTCCAATGATTCGATTTGGTTTGGCCTTGGGGGGGGGGCATGCCTGTCACACTGTCACAACCACTACATACGGACAAGAACCCGGGGGGCAGATTTAATACCGCCCTGCTTTCGATAGAACCTGACAGCGATTTAATGACAGTATCGCCCTCATGTGATGTGCTACCAACTACGTGAGTGTTAATCTGCGCTGCAGTGGGTATTTGGGCGGAGGTGATGTTCTCGGATGTGTTATTGACAGATGTACTCTCTGCGTTACCATTGTTAGGAATGCTATTTACTGCACCATTGCCCTCTAGCCAAAAACACTTTTTGATTTTCTTACAAACATCGCATGAAGTGGGGATAAGATTGGGCACACAGGGCATGATATTGGGCATGATAGTGGGTTCAAAACTTAACACATTATTAGAAGATGCAAATAAATCTGTCCTCACAGACAAAATAGGCGCTGTGGAGCTATCCTGGGTGTCCTGAGTGGATGGAATCCTGTTAGATGACTCATAATGGGGCAAAGGCAATAGTTCCCTCAGGGAGGCAAGGTCACAATTAAGTACATCTTTTACACGTTCAAGGACAGTGTCCACAATTCGGTTGATAGCATCTTCATCATAACTGTAACTCTGTAAGAAAAAACAATCTATTTCAGTCTGAGTACTGATGGAACGACAGAGTTCAACAGTTGGAGTGTGGACATGGGCTACAACAGTCTGTTTATTTGGAAGATTTGGTGGAGCACGTATCCATGAACTCAAGCCAGAGCGAGATACATTAGGGTGGCTCGGTTGCTTTCTCTCAGTGCTGGTGGCTTTGGTGGGCTTTCTTTTTCATTTCGCCCCAATGATTGCTTCACTGACCGTCGAGATATCCAGGGCAGTTACAGCTGATGGGGAACCGTCAGGTATAGTGCTATCGAAAAGAACCGCACAATTGCTAATACCATTAGGTACACTAACATTCTGATGAGAACCAATCGAATTAGGAGGGAGGGGAGGTGCCCCCATATTGAGGGAGAGGCGCCTCTCAGTCAATTCAATCTCATTATATACAATACCAACAGCCCTTTCCAACATGCTATCAATGCTTATAGTTGTCGGCCTTGCGTCTAACTGCCCCACCCGCTTTCCCATAGTTGCGTTAGGCTGACAGTACAAATGGCACAAGATCGATCTCACCTCAGTTAGCTCAATGAGTTCAGCGGGGCTCCAATGAAAGGGTGGTGGCCCAGCCCAGTCTCCTACGGTCGTTGATGGGCTCAGACGGGCCGCCCTTGACTTGGGCGCAGCCCGGGCACGTCCGTGCGCGTACCGCACTGCAGGAGCCCTGCGTCCTTTTTGAGCGCCTCCAAGCTCTTGAGGTCGGCGTAGGCGGCATGCGTGCCGCTATGGATGCTGGGGCTAGTGGTCCCCCGGCCGGCTTCTCCCTCGCAGGCGGAACCGGGACCAAGAATTCCCCCTGGTGACTCTGTTTGGGGGAGGCGGCAGTCTGCAGCAAACACCTGTGACAGCAAATCAGGTAAACAAAACTCCCAAACACATATATAAGGCCCCTGTTCTCTGAACTCCTTAGACTGTCTCCTACAGTGGCCTGAGGGTACTGTATGACGCAGTCTCCCTCATGCGAGGTTAATAAATAAGTTTTTTATATTACAAATTCCGTGCCAATCTCTTCTTTGTTGGTTTAAGGATCAGTGAACCCCTTAGAAGGTTCTATTTCTTCACCTTTGGGAGATGTGGAGCTAGTTGGATGTTTGATTGCAACTGTTGATATTTGCAGTGTGAGTGGCTTTTCCGAACAGGAGTGGTTTGATGCCGTGCAGTCGGATCCTTTTGTCAAGATAGTCAAGGGTCACATTGTTCAAGGGTGGCCCAAAGAGAAGCATCTCAATGTAGAACTTCAGCCTTTTGCCAAGATCACTGATGAGCTTACTTTGGAGGGTGGTGAGATGATCATGCGGGATGACAAATGTGTTCACCCAGAATGTTTGAGGTCTCGCATCATTGACTCTGGTCATGAGGGGCACCATGGGCAAACGAGCACCAAAAGGAGGATTTGTGCAGTCTATTTAGGGCCATCCATGGACCAGCAAGTCGATGATGCTGTCAAGGGGTGTGTCATTTGTTGTACCAGTGACAAGCTCATCAAAACGGCCACCTTATTCTGTTAAAGTGGTGGAACTTCCTAGAGGTCCATGGATGAAATTGGGGATTTTGTAGGGCCTCTTAACACTTTGCCTAATAGGTATAAGTATGCTTTGATGGTAGCCGACTATGACAGCAAGTGGTTGGAGGCCAATTTAATGGTAGATCCCAACACCCGAAGGTCATTAGATCCTTTCAAAGTCATTTTTGCTAGGGAAGGTTTTTCTTAGGAAATAGTGTTAGACAATGGGGTGCAATTCACATCAAGGGAAATGTCTAATTTTCTTTCTCAATCTGGTATCTTGCATCGCCGTGTGGCTCTATATCACTCAAAAGCCAATGGTTTTATTGAGCGCATGAATCACATTCTTTTTTAGTGTGTGCAGTTTGCTATTTCCAATTAGATGGAGGTCAAGGACGTGGCGCAGATCATGTTGTGGGCGCATCACACTACTCCCAGTCAAGCTGAGGATAAAAGTCCTTTTGAGTTCTTAAGCGAGAGAGTTGCTACTTTTGACATGTGTCCAGCTTGGACGAGGAAATGGGGTTTGCACATGAAGTTTGGATCTGGGGACAATTGTTATCTTTCATATAGGTACCCCAATATAGGCTCAGGTCGTCACCTAACCTTTCACCTATTTTCACCCTACCATTACACTACATAACGGTTCTTAGGACTGAACTTTTACCTAGTTACGGTACTGCATACAGGACGTAGGACTTTCCCTGAAAACTAGCCTCATCCATTATGCATGAGGATTCTTGGAAACTCAGCAGGACTAACATCTCCTGCATAATAACTATGTACACGGGTCATTCCTTCCATCATCCTAGGTCTGACATGACACAGCAAGGTAGAACCCCTGAGGGCACCACTTTGGGTATATAAACACCATATCTTGCTGAGGTACTCAGAAAGAGAAAAGGACTTCCATGCCGACACACTGACGCAAGATGCTGAGGCTCTTGCACTCAGACACACCAGCTCGCAGTGGTCTGACATCCCTTGGGGGGTGTCCATCTCGAGACCAAGACAGGGTCCTCCAGGTTATCACTTCAAGTAATAGGGTTGACTTTATCCTAGAGAGATTCTTGGCTTTTACACCTGCATACATGCTAGGTACACTCAGGTACATCTAGTTAGGGTTGCATCGTAGGAGTACGCATTCTACTGTCATATATTTTATAAACTTGCCTGTATTCATTGTTTTAGCATGATGGTAGATATCTACCATCCTTTTACTCTGTGAGTGCTTATAATCATTTATATCAGTTACTGTCTAGTGGTTGTTTCAGCACACCTATTTTACACTAGTATGACGCTGGTTCAATAAATGCTCATAGAAAAACATCCCAGCTGTTTATTCTGTGTATCCCTCTGAGACGAAGTGAGCATGAGTGACTGAGTGAAAAATATTGCACTGTTTCTACGATCCCTGATGCTTGCCCTGATACCTGCTGCCTGCCGCCCTGTTACAGCGCTCATTCCTCAGCGCTTGGTATCGTTTTGTTTTGCTCTGCTCGCATTGATTTAATCAAATTAATCACTTAGCTGTTGTGCGCTTAGCAGCGTCTTTGCTCGCATTGATTTAATCAAATTCATTACTTAGCTGTTGTGCGCTTAGCAGCGTCTTTGCTCGCATTGATTTAATCAAATTCATTACTTAGCTGTTGTGCGCTTAGCAGTGTCTTTGCTCGCATTGATTTAATCAAATTCATTACTTAGCTGTTGTGCGCGCTTAGCATTGTTTTTACCCGCATTTCACTCTAATTGAATTCACAGTTGATAAGCGCTTAGTCTCCTCTTTGCTCACACTGCCTCTTTGTGATCTACTGTATAGCGGCGGATGTAACAGTTATTGTAGCGTCTCTTTGGATACTTTATATCAACATTTATTGACTGAAGCTCCGGCTGTGCCCCAGTTTCGATTTCTCACCGGGCGGCCATTTGAGTTTGTTTTTACTTTTAACGTGACTCCTCCCAGACCCCGCCTCCCAGCTGACCCTCCCACGCTCCGCCCCCTCCACCATCCATTTATGGCCAATGCACCCACGCGCAGCGTCCACGCGCTTCGGCCGCGCCGAAGGTGCGCCAAAGGTAAGCCCGTCTACGCCCGTCTGCGCCTGGCCCGCGCCCAGCTCCATACCCCCTGGTCCTCGTAATGCCCGCCCCTCCCACATTACTTACGATGCCACCACCCTCCTAGCCCTTAACCCTGGCCGCTCCCCCATCTGCGTCCAAGCCGCTCCTGGACACACCCATGGACCCTTTTCCTGCTACTCCTGCAAGTTCGACGGCGCCAAGAACAACTCCTCATCCACGAACACACAACAGATATCCGATCCCAACCACCTACAATGCATCCTGCTCAACACCCGCTCGGTCCACAGACACGCCATTGACCTCTGGAATCTACTCGACACCATCTCTCCGGACGTCGCCTTCCTAACAGAAACATGGATGAATGCCTCTTCAGCCCCAGACATTACCATCGCCATCCCGGAAGGCTATAAGATCATTCGCAAGGATCGTACCGGCCACACAGGAGGAGGCATCGCTATCGTCCATAAGAAATCCATCCGCATCTCAACCAACTCAGACGTCAACCTCGCCAACTCTGAACACCTTCACTTCCAAATCCACATCGACCCCAAGACCACACTCAGAGGCACCCTCCTTTACAGGCCACCAGGACCCCGCGCACAATTTAGTGAAGACATCACGGACTTCATCACTCCACACGCGCTCCCCTCCGAAGACTACATTCTACTGGGAGACCTCAACTTTCACCTTGATAAGAACAACGACCGCAACACCACCACCCTTTTGGACAACTTTGCAAACCTCGGACTTAAACAACTTGTCACTACCCCCACCCACATCGCAGGTCACACACTCGACCCTATCTTCACCTCCAGCAAGCATGTTTCCTTCAGCCACACCACAGCTCTCCTTTGGTCTGACCACAGCTGCGTTCTGAACTCAGACAAAACAGAAGTCCTCATCTTAGGTACCTCCCCCTCCGCCTGGGACGACTCTTGGTGGCCAGAGGCCCTTGGAAAAGCACCCACCCCGAAGGACCACGCACGGAACCTGGGCGTCATCCTGGATTCCTCACTCTCGATGAACAGACAAGTCAACGCCGTTTCTTCATCTTGCTTCAACATTCTTCGCATGCTCAAAAAAACATTTCGCTGGATCCCTACCGAAACTAGAAAAACAGTCACCCACGCTCTGGGCACGAGCCGACTGGACTACGGAAACACCCTCTACGCCGGCACCACCGCAAAACTCCAGAAAAAACTACAACGCATCCAGAACGCCTCAGCCAGGCTCATACTAGACATCCCGCGTAAAGAACACATCTCTGATCACCTGAAAAACCTCCACTGGCTCCCCGTCAATAAGAGGATCACTTTCCGGCTCCTAACCCACGCACACAAAGCACTCTACGAAATCGGACCCGAATGCCTCAACACACGACTATCCTTCTACACCCCCTCCCGCCAGCTACGATCCTCCAACCAAGCCCTTGCCAATGTACCTCGCATCAACAAAACCACCATGGGAGGTAGATCCTTCTCCTACCTAGCAGCTAAAACTTGGAACTCACTTCCCACTCACCTTCGCCTTACTCAGAACCACCTAGCAATCAGAAAGCAACTCAAAATGTGGATATTCGACAAGTAACTCCCCACCCTTCTACAAGCGCCTTGAGACCCTCTGGGTATGTAGCGCGCTATACAAATCTTTTGACTTGACTTGACTTGACTAGTGGCACTGTGAGCTAGCTGGAATACATACCCGGTAAGGGTGTCTAGAATCAGTCTGGACACCAATCCTACAGTGTATGTTGTTTAAATGCGTAGATGCCTTATAGGTTTATAGGAACTACACAACACAATGCAGCGAGTACATCTCCTCATTCTGGTGTGGGCACGCCTAATACTTCACCCAATACCACTGTTCAGCTGTCTCCAAATTGTGCCCAGGATGTTTCTGGTCTGAGCTCCAAAGTCCTTGTGGGCGATTGGGTGTGAATTAAGCTACCTCACAAGGTGGCCAAGGGCTTGTCGAAGTTCAGTTCCCCCATTAAGTTGGATGCCACGTCACGTTTTTGCTGTGAGAGTCAATAGGAGGAGCTGGTGGAACCTCTCCAGAATTTACAAGATCCCCAGACAAGTGGTTCGGCAATTGGGGCGCAAGAATGGAGCTAGGTCTTTAGTGTTTTTTCTTTCTTTTATTCCTCGTTGAAAAGAATGGAGATGTTGTAGTAATTAGCTAACCCTCTTTCCCCAACTATGATGTCAGCACCACAGTTACATAATGTTGTTGTTTGAACTCCAGGGTCTGTTGGCGCATTCCCTGGAAGCTGTGGAGAAGAACGGCCAATAAAGACAGTGCTCTTACACTTACCTGGCTCTGTGTAATCGCTTCAGTTCCCCTTATCATCCCTATCTCCTTCCTGAGATATGCCCAGTCCCCTTAGACAAGTGACCTTTTTCAGAATAAAAGAGCCCTTTTGAAGGGTACTGAAGAGCATCACTCTTCCTTCCTCACATATGTGTGTCTCACCCACCCCTCAGGAGTGCAGTAATCCAAAACTCTGTCTGGGGTGCTCCTCTACCTCCACATGCTTCACCAGCAATGCCAAGACCTACTTAATGGAATCCAGAGACTTCCATGTATTTTGTCCTACACCGGCATACACACATCACTGCCTGCATGTACACTACACACGGACAGGCTCACGTGTATTTCACCCCTTCACAGGCATACATACACCCCAGTGTGCACATGCAGACATGCACTCTGACTTTTATGAACTGGACACTTTGCAGGGATTCCTACATTCCAGTGCACGCACTCAGACAAACATGCTTTTTACCATGTATTGCTCTACTCTCAGGCGCACATGCATTCCTGTCCATACAATCAGATACACGCACACTAACCAGTGTTACATTCAACCTGATGTAGACCAAGGAGGAGCTAAGCACATAGCAGCAAACCTTTAAGTGAATGGGATGGTAGGCTCCACTCCCATGACAAGAGTAACATGTTCTTGCCATGCTACTGATTATGTATCACAAAATAGTATGCTGCCACCACCATACTCATGTGACTTAGCTCTGGGTAAGGCTGGTAAGTTGTGCACTCCTTCCGGTCTTAACAAGACTGCAACCCATGAGACAGGCCTAGCATGCTCACCCATGATCAATATTTGTTACCAATGATCCAGATTTCATTGTAGTTGAGGCACTAACATGTTCACACCTATTACCATGCCATGGACCTTTCTGTCTAAGCAATTGTAGAAGGGAGCATTAAAAACCTCCAGCCATAGTCAGTCGATAGGAACCTCGTTGGCAACACAGGCCAAAAGTGTAAAATATCTAATGTATCAGGGGAATAAGGCTGGAAACTACTGGGACTACAGACAACAGTTATTATTTCAAAATTGCAGAAGCTGTCACAGTTAAATCACTCCTTGGGTGAAGGATAGCTCTGCAGTTGTATAGAATGCATTTGTGTCTGAAAGAGAAAAATATTTTACCACCTTCCCCTAAAGCAAAACATCCATCTCTTATAAAACATGCTTGTGTGTTCTGCACTTTATGTTTCTGGGTTTATCCACAGTGCATTCGCTGTTTTCTATACCTCAATCCAGTAATATTTTGTAGTAAAGTGCTGTGAAAAACAAATGTAAAGCATGTGGGTAATCGGACCTGAAGAAACCGTTAGTGAAGTTAGATGTGTATTGCCTATATCCCTGCTTCTTATTTTGGAATGCTGTTTTGCATGAGGTCAACTGTGTACATTCAAAAGGTACATGCATTTTTAGATATGATCACATATCTTTTATACCATTTCATGAGAAGCAAAGCCTGCCATATGCTACTTCAAATGACTGGTGTAGGAAATGACAATGTCTTGTTTGGTGCACCCCCAGAAGTTTACCCTCTTTGTTTTGGCTGCCTATAGAACCCTGTGCATATTGCCACTACTAAACAGTAGTAAAGGGCTTGGCCTCACCATTTTTAAACATGGTTGAATTGGAATAATCCTGTTTGGCATATTTGGTATGTGGTACAAAGTGAATCCAGAGCCTACAAGTTAAATGCCAAGAGTGGGCTGCAGTGGCTGTGCAAACATGGCTTCAGGCCTACCATTGCAGCCTGAGAAAGCAGTGTTTTTAACTGTTATTTCACCTGTCAAACAAAACCCATTTTAAAGGTCTAATCTTTCCTTTTCAATATTAATATTAAACATGTCCTTACTGTGACTAGGACCTAAAGGTTATTCTCTCTGTAGCAACACTGGCTGTTTCATAGAGAAACACTGAGAAGCAATATTAAATTTAATAATGCTGTATTCATCTAGGAAAACAACTAGTGTTTCTGGTCCTCTGGCAGTACGATCATTTAGCAGTGCCCCAAAACTTAGTTAACATCAAAGGTGCCTCCCAAGTCACAAGCAGATTTCAAATTACACCTACACAAACCCCTTCTTTGTTTCTCCAGCCAGCCAGGCTCCAATTTGGAGGTTGAAGTTTGATTGAGTAAGGTAAAAAAAGATCTGTTTGCCACCTCAAAGTTTCCTCTGGTATAGAAGGCTTCTTTATTGAAAGGAATCCTTGACAAAATCAATGTGGTAGCACCCACGAGAAAGACTGAGGAGGAGTGTAAGAAGAGGTGACATAAAAACAAGCTTAGGGCTAAGGAGAAGTTGGCTCAGAACCTGGGGCTGCAGTGGAAACAGGTGGAAGTCGAGACATCCAACAAGACTTGATCCCTGGGCACCCCTTGGGGGTGCCCAGGAGTGGACGCCTCACAGGGAAAGCCAGGATGGGTTCCACAGCGGTATTCGTACAAGCGCCTTGAGACCCTTGTGGGTGAGTAGTGCGCTATACAAGTACAAGTATCAATTTATCCCCATGGAGCAAGTGGCAGCAGTAATTGGCCACGAGATGGTTAGAACAACTGATGACAATGAAATGCCATTACAAAAAACTGGATATCAAATGGAGAAAGAGCCTGGATAATGCAGACAGGAGTACATTACCGCCAAATGATCACGGTCACCAGACGTGCTGCTCTGGCAAACTGGATCAATGCCATCCCAAATAGAAGGAAAGGTATCTTCACCATTGTGAAAGATTTCACCTCACCTTCCACCATCTCCAACTCGATCTCTTCCTCACAAGAACTCTGCAACAATCTCTCTCAATTCTTCAGCAACATCACAGCCAGTTTACAGAAACCTCAGCCTGCAACTAAATCTCACAGACCGTGCTAAATTCCTCCCGATCCTATCCAAAGAACCAGTGCTAACCACATTGCCCACCATCACCACAGAAGAAACCGCCCCCACCATGAAGTCCATCCACTCAGGGGCCCATCAGACTCCTACTCAAGAGGACTGCCCAACCCATCAGCACCATGCTCACGTCCATTCTGAACGCCTCCACCTCTTCCATGATCTTACTAGATGCCTGGAAACATGCAACTGTCTTCCCATTGCTGAAGAAACTCTCTGCTGAACCTTCAATGCACGCCACTACAATCCAATCACCATGCTACCATTCCCAGTCAAGGTGTTGGAAGAAATCATCAATAGACAACTGTCCATGTAACTCGATGACCATCAACTCCTCAACAACACTAAGTCTGGTTCCAGACCCAACCATATCATAGAAACTGCCCTAATCGCTGCCACGGATGATATCCACGTGACTCTGGACAGAGGAGACACGGTGGCCATCATCCTCCTGGGCCTCTCTGCAGTACAGCATTTGACACAGTCTCCCACCCCATCCTCATCCAACGCTGACATGACAATCGAATCCAAGGACACACACTCCAATGGATCTGCTCATTTCTCACTGGAAGGACCTAGTCAGCCAGCATGGCATTGTACACTCAGATGCCCACAACCTCATCTGCAGACTTCTACAATTCTACTTCATGAGCCTGACCATTTACAACACATTCAGCATCATCCGCTGTCATGATATCAACATCTTCGTCTATGCTAACAGCACATATCTTATTCTCCCCCTCATGGACAAGTCTTCCAGTACCCGGATCAAATTCAATGCCTGCATGACTACAAATGCCCACTGCCCATCTGCCTGAAGCTTAACAATGACAAGAATGAAATTGTGATCTTCAGAATGAGCACATGACTGTGTGACTCCACCTGGTGACCATCAGAGTTAGGACTGACACCCATCCCCACCACCCACATGAAGAACTTCAGGAACATCATCAACAACAAACTCAACAATGATCACCCAAGTCAATGGCGTCACCGCCTCATGGTTCGCTACTCTGAAGATGCTGAAGAAAAGTTTTATTATTGCACCCAACAAAAAAACTGGAAAAATGTCATACCAACCCTGGTCACAAGGAAGCTGGACTATGGGAACACCCACTATGCCACGATCAACAGAAAGAATCACCAGAAATCTGCAGACCATTCAGAACTCAGTGACCAAAACCCCTCGCAACCTCCCACACTGCACCCACATTACACCAGAAGGAGTTCCACTGGCCCCCCATTCACAAACAAGCACAACTCAAACTCCTCACCCACACTTTCAAAGCACTACATAACACTGGCCCAGCATACCTTAACAATCGCATCTGCTTTCACAAACCTTCCAGACACCTCTTTTTGTCCTGACTCATACTTGCAGAAACCCACATTCAGGGGCGGCTCCTCCGATATGGTGGAAAGTTTCACCCCATTGCTGCTACCCAGCAGAGGCAACAGTGAAAAATAAAATGATAAAATAATTTTATTAGCATTATTTTTCACTGTTGCCACTGTTTGGCAGCTGAGTCACAGGGCTGGGCTGGACCGGATCTTAGGATGCGCACCTAGCATTTCTCCAACCCGAGCTGTGTTGCACAGCCAGGTGGAGAACTCACAGGCTCCCAGTCCCAGTCTGAGCAGAAAACCAGGCCACTCAGACCAATCCCAGCACTTATCTCATGCTGGGTAATAGTATACCCAGCATGAGAGCAACATTGGGATTGGCATCTGGTAGCCTGTGCAGTGTGCACTAGTCGAGGATCATGAGAGGAGCAAGATATCGGGCATAGCGTCAGGTAAGTGGCAATTTTTGTTTTAATGTTTGTGTTTGTATTTTTATATTCCCCCTGCCCTGCCTCCATACTACGTCACATTGGGAGCAGCTGCCACCACTAATGCATCCAGAAAACCATATCCGGCAGTCGACCCTTCTCCTACATCTCTCCTAAAGTGTGGAATGATCTGTCACAAACACATAAGAGCCTTTTACTCACTTCTTGAATTCTGCAAGAAGATGAAGACCTGGCTTTTTGAATTGTCCTACTAGGCCCTACGTTTGCCTAGACTTACACTTGCTCAGAGTCTGGATGCCCTCCTGTTGATAGTGCACTCAACAAATTTGCATAACATAACATTGCATAACTACTGTCCTTGAGGGCAGCACCAAATCTCAGAGTAAGCTAAGTGCCTATTCAAAACATGTTTGAAATCTGATATTGCCTCAAAATATATTGTTCAAAATTGAGGGGCAAACAACAAATTTTTGTGATTTCCATAGATGCTAGTGATTGACCTCTTGCTTTTTAGTTTGGTGGACGGAGACCTATGCCAAGAAAGACCAATTTTCCCGCTGTTGCAATGCCAGTGCTGCACCACCAAGTGCTGCAATTGTTTGGCAAACCACTGGAGGAGAGCACTGTTCAGTCCAGACACCTCACAACAGACATGAGGACCAGTTGTCAAGCTACAGACTGCAAGTGTATCACAGAATACTGGGTCTCCTTCAAGGGAGTTAATTAAAGGCTAGCTGCTGGTCTCACCCTTGAGGATGCTCTTCAAGGCATTTGGCGGATTGCAACAGTTGCAACAGTTGCAGTGTCCTCCGTTCAGAAATGTGATACAGCAGTAACATCTTTAAATCATTCAAGACCAAAGTCTATGAATAGATTCAACCCAGTGGTCTCTGCACTGTTTTTGTCACTCACAATGGTAATACTATTGTAAAAGTCATGGCTGATGGAGTCTACTTCAGAGCCTATGTTTAGTACATTGCATCAACCTAACTTTTCAGGTCTTCTGCATGAGAGAATTTGTAGTCAACAACATGCTGATCACTTGTTGCAAGATTTGCACTAACTTAAGTCTTTCTGTCAAGGCCTAGAAGTAGCTGAGGATCATTCATAGTCCTTGTAAAAGCACTCACACAGGAGATGCCAGGCCATTAGAACGCAATCTTCTATATTCTGCAATGGCAGCAGGGGAAGTAGAAGGTATAGGTGACCAGTGGGCACTGAGCAAGGGTAACATGAATACACCTCCTCTTCCATTAATTTAAATGGCATAGAAGCAGAGACAGAAACATGGGAAGGTGGATAACATAGAAAGTATTGGAGACCTGACTTAGTAGTGAGCTTTGAAGGAAAGGAATACCTTAACAAAACTGAATGAATTCGGGAGGTGATATTGAGTTGAAGTGGGACACTGACGTACACTTGTCCCAGTAGCAACCTGCTCATTGTCCGCCTCACCATGTTCCTCAGTATACTCCTCCTCAGCATCTGCATCCGCAGGTTTTAGAAAACAATACATTTATTTATTAATGTCACTATTAACTGCAGTGCTTTGCATAATTAAAACAATATCTCACAAATCTTAATTTTTGCTAGCCAAGGAATCACCTTGGAAAGTATATTTTAAAGTCAAATAATTAAAAATTAAAAACTATAATAGATTTAATAATGGGGAATGGCTAGGAGAAGATCAGCAAAACAATGATAAAGAGACAAAGAAGGTAATGTAAGGAGGAATGTTAGAAGGGTATGGGGAGGTTAATGATACAACATTAAGAAGACAGGGAGAAATAAAGAAAAACAGAAAAAATAGGCTGAAGAAACAGAAGGGAATATAAACATTAATGACAAGGAGGACTGTGAGGTGTATGACATTAATAAAATAGATAAAGGAGAAGTTAGGAAAAAATACAAAAAAAAGGAAAACACAGTTTGACTGAATGCACACTGCATACTACTGCAGGTGTGACGGTTACTTGAAATCTTAGAGTAAATACATACTTATACTTGATTTTTCTGCACTAGAGGGGATGCCATACAGTGTGGTTGTAGTTGTAGAGGATCAGTCACACTTTCATCCCTAGGCCTTCTCTTCTTTGGTGTTCCTGAAAGGAGTAAAGAAAAAATAGACATTTATTATTAGTAGCACTATCTACAATAATATTAAGGTGCACATAATAAGAAATTACTGGCAAACAAATGTACTGCTTGAGTCTCTGACCCAATTCAACCCCACTTCAACCTCCATCCTAAAAGCAGCTCTGTGTTGCACAAACTAGTTATAAGTGCAAATGAAATTTCTCTTCCACTACATGTGTAAGTTCTTGCTATTGTCACACTAAAAAAATTCACAATTAAATAAAACAACATTGTCCCGCACCTCATGGAGAAGGGAAGCAATAGGAAAGTTATGGAGGAACCCTACCCAATTGCAATCTTTCCTCTGTCCCCACCACTACCTGCCCATCAACCTACGCCTAAGCATACCTGGATCCAATGCTGCTTTGTGACATCCTAGGTGACCTACACTCAAAGTTGATTTGTAGAACACTGGCACTCAAAGTCGATTTGTAGAACAGATCCTTTTTAGATCCTAATACTCAGCACTGTAACTTGACTTCCAATACAATCCCAGTGTTCATGAAACCCTCCCTAAAGTTCCACATTAGTCTCAATCTAAACGAAGCATGCTCCACTCCCCACCTACAACCTAAGTCAAAAGAAAATGTAATGTATAATATATCTTGGTGTGTATAAACAAATTTAAGTGCACATAAAAACATAATTGAAATATAATAACAGTATTTAATATTGAAAGGTATTTTTTCTTCCATGATAAACCTTATTTAATGTCTAATTAATTTTGTATTTATGCCCATGTGTGCACATATACAGAGTTATTGCATACATAGGTATTTATACATATTATATATATGTATGCATGTATGCTTGTGTGTGTATGTGCATGTGTACATACATATATATATATATATATTCACTGAAAAAAACATAGGTTTCAGGCACGTTATAGTTAGAAATTAGCATTTAAAAAACCTTAGAAATTCACTGAAAAAACCATAGGTTTCAGGGACGTTATAGTTAGTAGGACATTTCTCTTGTACAAAACCAAAGAAATTTCCCCTTTATAGTTAGTTCACCTAACTATAACTCGCACCCCCGCAATGCACTGCTGATGATGTCACATATTACTTTATTCATGACATGGTCAGTGACATCACTGATGACATCATCCAGTGACTGTGTTTTTCTTTAAAGTTTGCATATGTATTATGTATATGTCAAGGTGTATTGAAGAATGGGTGGGTGTATAATTGTCTGAATGGAGGATTTTAACTGACTGTTTAAGTGAGTGATTAAACGTTTCTTACTGAATGCATGAGTTAGTGACTAAACTGTGTGAATGTCTGTATCAGTCTGTCTGTTGTTGTCTGAGCTACTGCATGGGTTGGTCAGTAGCTATATGAGTGTCTATATGGGTTATCAATTGGTTGCCTCAGTATTTTTATGGGTGGCTAGGTGTGTGTGTGTGTGGGTGGGTGGGAGGTGTGTGACTCTGTGCATAGATGTTTGAGTAGTTGATTCACTGTGTGTATGGTTTCAAGAGTGCATGTGAAAATAGCTGACTGGGTGGTTGAATGTGTGTATGGTGTGTTGGTGAGTGAATGAATGTCTCAATGGTACATGTCCAAGTAACTACATATGTAAAAAGACAGTGTATGTGAGAGTTGAATTACATAAATGACTATACATGAGAGTCAGTGATTGTGAGAGTGGCTGTATGGACGAGTGTGTCCTTGTATCATGGATTGTATAAGAGAGTAAGTATCCATTTGTTTCTGTTTAAATACGTGATGTGGTGTGTGTATAACTGTATAGGTCAGTAAATGGAAGTGTGATTAATTCTTTGCATGACTGACTAGGTGTGTGAGTAACTCTGGATGAATTGTGGTGTGTGAGTGTCTGTATAGGTGTATGAGTGCTTATGTTTAGTGTTGTATTGATGAGTGACTGCATGTATGAATGATTGTATAGGTGAATGAGTGGATGTGTGTGTGTAGACCGAGGAATCAGTGAGTGTGTATGTAGTAACTGGTATTGGTGTGTTGATGGGTTCGAAAATTGTAGTCTGTATTTTACAGTCGGTGTATCAAAGGTTATATCAGAGTGTGAGGGGGGATCAGATTTTCACGTGGATGATGTAATCAGTGATGTCATTTGAGATGTCATCAGTGATGTCATCAGTGATGTTACTGACCATGTCATGAATGATGTAATATGTGACATCATCAGCAGTGCATTGCTGAAGTGTGAGTTATAATTAGGTGAACTAACTTTATCAGGGGAATGTCTATGGTTTTGTATGAGAGAAATGTCCAACTAACTATAACATCCCTGAAACCTATAGTTTTTTCAGTGAATTTCTAAGGTTTTTTAAATGCTAATTTTGAATTACAATGTTCATTAAACCTGTTTTTTTCAGTAATTTTTTTAAACACATTTAGTGATATTTTGTAGCTTTAATATCCTAAAAATAGTTTTTGTAATTGTGTTTGTTTGTTATTAAAATATTATAATGTCTTCTGTTTTCCTAAATATTAATATATATACTTTTTTGTTGTTCAGAAAAAAGTGGGGTCCCGCACCCATCGTGTACCTGCAACGGTGGGTGTGCGAATTCAAACCGCCATATTGGTAAAGTCATGAAGGAAGCATGTTTCAGCCAGCCCACTCCGCCTTCGCTTACAGGGAGGGAACTACAATGTTGCATGTCTCTGGTCTTCCCTGAAGTAATCTGCTGATCACAGGTCTAGTTGTCAGCATGCCACAGCCACTCCCTCATGACTGGTTTACACCCACAGTACACCCATGCAGCACAGGCATCACAGGAGATGTGACCCTGCCAATAAAAAGGACTGAGCGCACGCGCTAGACTCCATTTCCACTCTCTATCTGGGTGTATCCATGTGCTTATTATATTGGTGGCAGCTGAGGCACTTTGGCCGACATGGGCTTCCTGCAACCTAGCGATGACTTGAGGTGCACATAGTTGGTGGAAGCGGAAGCACTTTGCCGGACACTGACCTCCTGTCATGTGGCGATGACTTGAGGTGCACAGAGTTCGTTACAGCCGAGGCATTTTTGCTGACACGGGCCTCCCGCCACGTGGCGATGACTTGAGCTGCACTGAGTTAGTGCCACCAGAGCTGAGCGGGTGTGCAGCCTGCGATGATGCGTAGGCCTCGATACTTCATCCTGCCAATCAAGACCCGATTTGAATTATGAGCTCGGCTGGACTGTGTGTACTCCAAAGGCAGCTGGCTGTACAGACATGACTCCTCGGTGCGGTGCAGCAGGATGCGCTGGGGGCCTGTGCCGCGGAATCCAGCGACAGCTGAAGAGGTTGCTCTGGCACGTGGAGGACCCTCTTGGAAACACGCCGGTGGCAGCAGGTGAACATTGAGGTCTGGGTGCACAGGGTTGGGCAGTCATTGCTGGGCGGAGGACGGGTCTGGGGACCAGGGCTAACATGTTTGTGAATGATGAGGGAATCATGCACACTGCATGAGAAGTTTGCAAGGACATTAGTGTACAGTCCCCGGTGGTCCAGTTTTGCCTGCACATTGTTGGAATACGTGTGGTTTCTGTTGCGGTGATTGTGTGCAGTGTTGGCAGGGGGGCACAAGTAGTACATGTGTGCAGTCAGTTACCCTCAACACATGCAGGAAGCCTGCTATGGCGTGGTTCCCTTGCTTGGTCTCCAGCTGTTCCTACGCAGTGTGAGTGAAGTGAACATGCAGGTATATCAACCCGAAATGAACCATGATGCTTTTTAGGTGTGATAAATCCTGCATTAGTTTGACCATAACAGAAGTTTGTGTGGTTGTAACGTTCCTTTTATTTCCTACGAAGGTTACGACCATACGAACTTCTGTTACGGTCATTTTGTGCAGGATCAGTCATACCTGTAAGCATTCCGGTTTGTCCAAGTGCAATACATTGTACCATATTATGTTTGTGACCATACTAACACTTCACCATTGTCTTCATTTATCCAACAGGTTTCTGAATACAGAGTTTTGGGATTTCCAGGACGATCGATCTACAGATATTTCGATCCACAAGTTGATGCTCCCCGTTGGCAATGCGACTTGTTGTTTGATGTTTTTGTGTTATTAATTTATGTTTTTCAAATAAAGTATTGTTTTTTCACTAGTGTTGACTACTAGACTTCATGACCTGGTGCTTCCCCATTTCAGTGACTACAATCTTGGATCTGGAGCACAGAGGCGTCCAGCAACGGCTGGGGTTAGGGTTGGTTGTGCAGGAATACTACAAATAGGGACAAGCGGGTGGTGCGAATACAGGGGCCCTACGTTACTTTTGTAGACATGCATCCAAGACGTGTGAGGACGTTTAATAGGGCTGGCTAGGAGACTCCTTCGGCAATCGCAGTTGTAAGTCGGAAGGTACCAGACACCAACAGGTGCAGCAAAGCCAGCAGCTTTGTTTGCGTAAGGATGTTGATTGTCCGCTGTGTTGGTACTGTCAGCATGTGGGCAATGTGGCAGTGTGCACCAACTTGAGAATGGGGCGATAATTCTTTTGCCACTTTTACTGCACTAAAGTGCCGATAACTCAGCGATAAGTCCCCACTGTTGGGTTATAGGGTGACTCTAAAACAAGCCCTTGTGTTTATTAGGACTTTGTTGTAGCTACATGTGAATCATGAGAAAAAAGATAAAAAAACAAGAAAAGTGGGCAGGGTACAAACACTTTGACCCCCTAGGCCTGCTTAGGGGATGCCACAAAAAGCCCCAGGGCCCAAAAATTATACTATAGTTTTTTAAAAAAGCAGCTGGGTGCACGATTCTGGATGAAAAAAACAAAAACAATGGGGCATATTCTCAAGGACTTATCACTGAGTTATCTGCACTTTAGCGCAGCTAAAGAATTATCATCCCATTCTCAACCTGGTAAAACTGGCGATATCGCTAGTTTTCCAGCGATACTTTCCGCAAAAAACATTGCTACGAATGAGAGCGACAACTAACGCTAATGATATGTAGAGTAGGAGTTTGCGTGCAAAAAAAACACGAAAACACCACTTCCTGATATCTTCTACAACCAGCAAAATCTACGATGTGATCCAAAAACAGGCAATAAGCCACGTTAGCAGTAAGAATTTAACATCTGCCTATTACTGGTGTAAAGCAGGATGACTACATACAGTATGAAAGGGAGTCCAGACCAGAGCCACATCTGAAGACCAACACATGTCATAGAGCTACTGATCATGCAGCTCTGACACCCAAGAAGGCCACAACACCCACCGCCACCACTCGCAGGACGTCCCCTCGGACCCCCCCAACTACCACTGAGGCAGCGCAGAACAGGACAGCGGACCTTCCCAAAACGGCATGGCTCCTCAGCCACACAATAGCTGAATAGCGGGATATGTGGCAACCAAGTATGTGTGAAGGAGGCAAGTCACCCATCAATAACAATGCACACAATGCCAAGTGTAGCGGTGATGTGCTTGAAAGACCTCACTATGCAGAGCACAGACCTCTCCATGTGTACATATACTGCTGGTGCGTGTAGTGTTGTGGACAGTGGACACAACCATGTTACCTCAGGCAGTGGGGAAGATCTCGGTCATGTAGCTGTGTTGTCCCCCCCCCATTAAGCGGTTCAAAATATTAAGAGAAACAAAGAGGTCAGAAGTCTAATGATACAAGTGTTTATCTCTGACTCCCTCTACACTCTTATCAATATTAGCACCCCCAATGTCGAACAGGAACAATTTCTCTCCCACACTACACTAGTAGGCCCCGCAGATGGTGGAGTTCTTCTGGGAGGGGACTTCAACATTATCTGGGATGTCAAAAGAGACAGATAACAATACACTACATATGTAACAAGAGCAGCCTCCAAAAGGCTGAAGATTCACTTTGCTGAGATGGGCATGGTGGATAATTGGAGATTTCTACACCCAAGGGGGAAATAATTCTCATTCAGGTGTATATCTCATATAGAAGTGTCAACATATTTTCCACTTTCATATCCAGTGTCATGTTGGGGAGAGTTGTAGACACCCTGATAAAATCGGACATTATTTCGGCTCATAGCCAGGTCCAATTAGGTATAAATGACCTTACTGCAGAAAAGAGAGGAATACTGTGGACATTTAAGAGAACAATAAGTATCCACCGATAAATGCCTTTTAACTTTAACAAATATTTTTCACAATTAATATAACCAACTGCCTTTATTGTAACTTTTCATAATAAATATTCAGACACATAAACGTTCTCATTGGTCACCATACACAACTCAAACCTACTGCGTTGGACATAAACTGTCCAACAAAGTAACCATCAGGTGTACTGTGATAAAATTGCAAATATGCACACAATTACAATTGTCAAAACAATACTATGATAATCTATGAGACTCCATGTAACAAAATACCTAGCTGCAGGCTTTGGCAATGTGTAATACATGTTTTTCTCGATATGGAAGTCAGGCCTACTGGCTTTGACATAGGGGTTCATAATAAACAGGTCAAACCTATGGAATCAGGCATAACTGTTCCCAATGTACAAATAAGGCCTGTAGCCTTTAACATTGGATTGACATGAAAATCAACAGAGACCTATTCAAGTGCACATAAACTGGCAACCACCATACAACGGTAAATTACAAATATGTAGGAAAACACAGTATGCAGAACAATATGCAACCTCTCTAAATAGGGTCTAACAAGAAGCATCAAAGTGAACACCTCCAGGGTTTGTCAGAGTGGGTGGCCAACACCAAAACTCTTGCTTGCTAAAATAATCTGTGAGCAGGGGCTTAGCTTCAGGGGGCTGTTTGGGGTGTTATACCCCTCACCCCACTAAATATATATTCTGATAAATAGTTAAATACAGGTGCTTTCAGTTGGGTATAAAGGGATGTCTGTCGGATTACACCAGCAACTTTTACAGTAACACAGACAAAAATTTGCAATACTCTTTCTCTCTCCGTTTTGAAAGTTCTCGAAAATGTTGGTTATTTTCGAAAAAAAATGTTTTATTTCACTTAGTACTCTTACAATTCTGCATTTGTCTTCCTTTCCAGTGTCCTTTTGTCCCTACTCATGCACTCTGCTTGTCCTTTAATGTATTATAACATTAATGAGCCAGTATGATAGTTGGGAAAATGTGAAGCTCACCCCCCCAATCCTACTGAACAAGCAACGCCCGTCTGTGATATTACATGTTACAAAATACCTATCTATCGACTAATCCGCATTGTGTTAGTCAACTTCAAAGCCGCTCCTTGAAGTACACCGGTCCTCCTTTCAAATCAGCCCTGTCTGCTGGGCTTTCTTTGGGGAGTAAAACAGCCCTTTGTGGGGACAGGACACTGCCTATTCAGTGAAGTGTTTGCCCCTCCATTACATTCTAACCAGGCAGGGCCATCAGAATGCAGATGTTTGTAGATGGGTACTCAGACACACCTATCCTTCCTGTGTTTATGGCTGCCTAGAGGGAATGCACAAAGTGTAGAGAAAGGTCCACTTTCTAAAAGTGGCGTTTCTAAAACAGTAATGTAAAATCCAAATTCATCAGTAAGGAGGATTTAACATTACCGTTCCAAAGATATAAAACATGAAGTAGTTACTACTTTCTGATCAGGAATTGCAACTTAAAAGTGTATAAGGGACTTCTCAATGTTACCCTATAAGGTGAGTAAACCTTACAGTAGTAAAAAATGTATGTAGCTGTTTGTCACTACAAGGACATGCAAAACATTAAAGTATATGTCAGATCTTTTACTTACATCGTACCCTGCCCTTAGGGCTACCTAGGGCCTACTTAGAGTAGACTTATATGTAGTAAAAGGGGAGTTTAGGGCCTGGCAAGTAGTTTTAAATGCCAAGTCAAAGTTTCAGCAAACTGCACGGACAGGCGTTCCAAAAGCAGGTCTGAAACAGGTATGAAGGCTTTCTTGTGTGCGAGGCACATTAAGTGCTGCAGGGCCACTAGTAGCATTTAAATTACTGGCCCAAGGTATGTGCTATACCATTTTTTAAGGGACTTATGGGTAACTGAACTATGCAAATCAGGCATACACCAATTACACACATGTTTAGGGAAGAAGCCCATGCACTTTATCACTGGTCATCAGTGGTAAAGTGTTCAGAGTCCTAAGCCCATTAAAAAGATTCAGCAGAAAGTGGAGGCAAAAAGCAAACAGTTTGGGGGAAGACCACACTAAGGAGGACAGGTCTAACATTTGTTCTACATGAGGATGCTAGTTTACGAACATAAATTAAGAATGGTCTACTGCCAAATATCTTATTAAGACTAACCCTGGGTGGAGTATGCATAGTGCTGCTCCGCGTAGTCCCACGGAGGGAAAAAAAAACCTCTGTGCGACTACTAGGAGTTCAGCTCCGTCGCGGGACCACAAAGCAGAATACAAAATTGTAAGAAAATACCACTTACCCTGTCTTCTGCCTGGTCTGCTCCGCGCCGCGCCACAGTGTCTTCCTTATTCCCTTGTCGTCCTCCTCGCGTCCGGCTTAAGAATTACGTCTTCGTTGAACTGCGCTTGTACAGTGTTCAGGCATGACTTAATACCTACAGGGACGCGAGGAGGACAATGCTGGGAGAAGGGGACAGAGCTGCGAGGAGGAGGGAAGGCAGACAACAAGGTAATTAGTGTTTAATATGTTTTTTTTTTTTAATGGGGCTGTCCTTGTACTCTGGGTTTTGCTGGACGACTAGAATGGTCATGGCTAGAGTGCAAAAGGCTTACTGGGTCTGTGGACTGCAGCACCAATCACTCAATCTGCTCTCTGCGTGGACCCCACAGATAATTTGCAGCTCCTGTGGGGTTCAGGTGCTCTGCCACACCCCTTTGCTTTAATTCACAAGACTCAGGGATACCCAGGTCCTCCTGGTTTTGAATCTGTTCCTGTTCCTCTTGTACCTCCAAGGTAACTTCTCAGGGCCACCCAACCTTGTTGAAACAGAATCAGCTTGGGCCAGGGTTGTGGAAGCTGCATTGTGTGGTGTAGCGCTCAGGCATGGTGTCCTGCTGGCATTAGCATTGGGGCTGAAGGGCGGAGCCTGAGCGCATAAACACGACTTGCCATAGAGATTGAACAGCATAGCAAGGACGAAGCAGATATTATACACTCTTATGCTGTATGTTATCAATGTTATCATCCTGTAACATACAGATACATTTTTTGACAGACTCCAGTGGTCCAATTTACAAAGCTAGTTGCTTTACTTAGCTTTGTTAGCTTAACTTATTTGAGCAAGAACCTTTTATACAAGTGAAAAACCTTGTTTGAAATCCAACAATATTGTTTTTTTTTCACTTAGGAAAGGATTTACTTATCCTGAGTTTCGTATGTTAGTAAATCTCCTCCAGTGGACGGGGAGTGACAATTCCAAGGCGTGAGTGTGTTGAAGTTTGCAAACTTCTATATATTCATACTTTTGCAGTTATTTTACAAACCAGTTTCTGACCATTTTTTATCCTTAACATTTTCACATTTGTTCCTGCCAACGGTAGAGTGAAGGAGAAAACAGTCCAGAAAATTGGTGGGAGATAAGGAAAAGATGTTTCTCAACAGGAAAAAAAGAAAAAAGTTACCATGTGCATTTACACCTGCTAGTTTTATAGTTATTCATATGTAGTATTTCTAGAGCTCATTACATGCCTATATTCAGAAATAAAAAGCAGGGTATCCTGCAGGGCTTACAATAAAAGACAGAAACACATAGCATCACAAAGAACATTGCTCACCTTAGGGTTGCCAGCTTTCCAAAAGAGAAAATATCGTCCATTTGTTGCTTTCAACAGTCTGCAGCTGTCCAGACTTTACACCAAATAGGACGTTAAAATAATAGTATGTATTCATTTGTAACGTGAATTTTCAGCCTTTCTTTACTTTAACTATTAGTAAGGTATTGTTAATGCATCTCTAGAACACATTTAAAAGTACTTTCTATTTATACCTCCTGTTTGAAGTATGCACAGGTAAGAGTTAAAAAGAGAAGCTTTAGCAAATGTAACTTCTTTTTCTTCCGGCAAGGACTTGAAAATACTCATGGTGCTGGTAGAAAACCGGCCAAGTGGCAACCCTGTTCACCTACGATAAAGGAAAAGGGTGAAAGAAGCAGAAAGAATGGTGGTGCAGTGCATATGAAGGGGGTACAACAAAGGAAATAACTAAGATATGAAGTGGGTGAGAGTTGATAGAGTAAATGTACAGGAGGAAGGTGACAGATGTATGCAATGGGGGCAGAACAGCAACAAAGAACAAGAAGCTTGAGGAAACAGAAAGAGGAAGAGGAGCAGTGTATGTGATGGACAGAATCAATGAGAGAAGGGAAGAGACTGGGCTGGCACTAAGCGTGGGCAATGTGGGCAGCAGCCCAGGGCCTTGCGCTCATATTGAAAACATGGGCCCCTGCTTCTGTGTAAAAGGCCACACCATCAGTTAGTCTACCTGCTCCTCCAGTTCCCCCTCCCCAATCACATCACAAATGTATTTTTCAAGGGAGGTGTCTTGACCTCCTTCCCTTGTCCAAGGGCCTGGTGGCATTCCTGGGGGTTCAGGGGTGGGGAAAGGAAATCAGTGGGTGGGGAGTGGGCAACAGTAAAGCCAACAATTATGTTCACTTACTGCCTCAGGAGCAGAGCAGAACCTCCCTTAAAAAACCTGCCTTGAAACCTTGCTTGTCTTTTCTGTTTTTCGTTGCCAGGTAACAAAAGGGCCCCTTTGTTCCAAGGACCAGCCAGACATTATCCGGGGAGGAGAAGTGGGTTGGGGGAGGAGGGAGCAGCCAGAAAGAAATTACATGTCAGAGCAGGGTTTATCAAAGTTCAGTCAACTGGGCCTTAAAGCACTGCATAAGGCTACAAGGTCCTGGTATAGGCCCCTCTACCTGAGCCTTGCTGCCATTATCCAGTGCTGTGTGGCCCAGGGCAAAGGCCCCCCTCTTCTTGGCCTCAGTGCTGTGAAGCCCAGGGGATAATACTTTTACAAGTAAGAAGAACAGGAAACTGGTGAAGTTTTGTAGTTTATTTGTAAGGTTAGACCCTAAGATGTCACTGGCAGAAAAGCCCAGCTCCAACTGACTTTTACATTCCTATGTACACACAGTGGAGTCACCAACATTCCACCAGAATTAAAGGAACAGTAGTAAACATTGAAACAGGAGAATGTAACACATCTTCCCTCTTAAATAAAAAAACAAATAAAAAAACTATATACATTACAATGAAATATAGGATCATTCTATATATATACAGAGTTACAGCATGTAATCTTTAAGCTTGACAGGTTTCACAATAATTCGTCCTGACAATCTTCTGGGCTTGGAAACATCCTCCTTTGGAAGTTCAGATGACATGGATTGAACAAGGGGAGAATGAACAGAATTTGAAGCAGAATTAGAACCAGACCCCTTTTCCAACCAAAGATCACGTTCCAAATCATTGCACCTAACAACATTGCATAAATTCCATTTTTGCCCATCATCTAGCAGTACGCAATTACCCAATACTTTTAACACCTTTTTGGGACGAGACCATCTGGAAGAACCATCCTTGGATAACCCAAAGCGAGAAGATCTCTCTAAATCACCAACATGAAAACTACTTACACGTTTCATAATTTTGTCATTATGCCTGTCCACATACTTCTTCTGGTAAGAGCTCATCCTACTGTTGAGATTTTCTTTATAATTACGACCAGCAGAAATCTTAAGCATCCATGCAGGAGTCACCTTATTACCAGCAGAACGCCCCTTTAAAAGATGGAATGGAGATACCATGTTAGCAGAATGGGGAGTATTCCTATAACTCCAAACCAAATTTTTGACAGCAACCTTGCAATCATTGCCACCTGACACAGCTAATTGTATGCAATCCTTTAAAACACGGTTGAACCTTTCTACCATGCCGTTCTCCCTAGGGCAATAAACAGCCGTAGTAATGTGTTTTATACCACATAAATGCAAGTAACTTTGGAACTCTGAAGCAATGAACTGTGGGCCATTATCAGTCGTGATGCTCTCAGGAAAACCTTCCCTATGAAAAACCTCCTCACAAAAGTTAACAATACTGGAAGCTTTAACTTCCTTGACAAATGCAACCTCTGGCCATTTGCTATAATAATCCATTAACACAATGGCAAACTTCCCAGTAATACTACCAACGCTGAACGGACCACAAATATCCATAGCTAATTTCTGCCATGGTCCGTCTGGAAATGAAACCGCAGAGATCGTAGTTTCTTGAGAAACATGAGATTTATCACTGCATGTGCAAGCGGCACAATTCCTTACACACCTTTCAACATCCTTGTCCATACCTGGCCACCAGAAATCACACCTACATCTTCTTTTCATGCCTGACATGCCTGAATGCCCTTCATGCATAAGATCCAGTAACTTATTGCGTAATGCAGACGGTACCACAAGTTTGTCAACTCTTCTAACCACACCAACCTCGAGGTCATAAGAAAGTTCAGCCCATACAGTTTTATATTCGGACAAGTCAGAATTGCTCCAAGAGAAATTATTGCATGGTGATGTTAAGCGTGCAATTACTTCCTTCAATACCACATCATCCTGAACAGCTTGTTTCCATACTTCCAAACTGATAGCACCATTACAAGCTTCATCTACAGTAGCAATTGACCAGTCTTCATCTTGTTCAACCACAACATCTTCACTTCCAACAGGAAGTCGAGATAGACAATCGGCATTGACATTTTTGATACCAGGTACATATTCCATTGAAAAGTCATATTCTTGTAACTTATAAATCCATTTAGCAATTCTAGGCGTGGCTTTCCCTGCACCCTTAGTAAAAAAAATATCAACAAGGGGTTTATGATCTGTTCTCAACTCAAAGTTAGTGCCCCAGACATAGTTCCTGAAATAATTCACACCCCAAAAGCAAGCTAAAGCTTCTTTCTCAATAACAGAGTAAGAAGGCTCAGCACGCTTCAATGTACGTGAGGCAAAAGCTACCACCCACTCGAATTTGTCTTTCCCTTGCATTAAAACAGCTCCAAGCCCATATGCACTCGCATCCACAACGATGATCGATTTCTTGCTGGGATCATAAGGTTTAAGTGCAACAGCATTTGCAATCTCTTTTTTTACATCATCAAACACAGCTTGACACTCTGTGGTCCATAAAAATTTCGCACCCTTTTTCATTAACAACCTTAAGCAAAAGACTTTAGAAGCAAAATTTGGCACAAATTTTGAGTAGTACTCGGCAAGACCTAAAAAAGAACGGAGTTGGTGTTTATCAGATGGTGCCGGAGCGTTCTTGATGGCATCTAATAAATTTTTTTTTAGGTTTAACACCATCGCCAGATAAAGTGTGCCCAAGATATTCTATTTCATTGGTGGCAAATTTGCATTTCTCAGCAGCTACAGTCAACCCAGCCTTTTGAAGTTTACCCAATACATCATGCAGAATCATGTCATGGTCGCTTTTATCTGCGCCCCATACAAGTATGTCATCTTGAAACACTAACATATTGGGTGTGCCTTCAAGGACCTTGCACATGACTCTTTGAAAAACGGCTGAAGCAGAAGATAAACCAAAAGGCATTCTCAAGAACTGAAATGCACCTTCAGGAGTGATGAAAGATGTCAGATGGCGGGATTCTGGATGTAATTGTATCTGATGGTATGCATTGGATAAATCAATGGACGAGAAAAATTTTGCATCTTTAACAGAAGCAACCATTTCATTGATTTTGGGTAAGGGATAGCGATCCACCCAAATATTTTTGTTCAAATCTCTTAAATCGACACACATGCACAATTTTCCGTTGGGTTTTCGTGCCAAAACCACTGGACTAAGCCAATCAGATGCCTCAATTGGTTCAATAATGTTTTGATGACAAAGGCGATCTAATTCCAATTTGAGTTGAGATCTTAACACTAATGGCACATTACGTACTTTAATCACAATAGGAATACAATCAGGTTTAAGAATTATTCTATGTTCAAATTTTTTGAGACATCCTAATTTAGGATTAAACAAATCAGGAAATTTTTTATGCCATTCTAACACAGCATTGTCGTCCTGAGTTACTAAAACTTCTTCAGAAGTTTTTTTATGCCAATTAGGAGATAGTAAAACTTGGTCTGGATGATTTGGATCAAGAGTCATCCCTAAATTCCATAGTTCCTTCCATCCTAATAATGCTCTCCCTTTTTCCACAACATAGACAGTTCCAAGAGTACTCCTATCCTTAAAAATGATTTCAGATGAGAAACACCCCATCACAGGTAATTTAATGCATAAATAACCCACAGGAGATCTTTGTGAATGAACTAAAATGGGGTTACCACAAGTTTCCCACATGGTCTTATCAATAATAGTATATAATGAGCAAGAATCAGCCCAAAGAAATAACTTGTGGTTATTGATAGTGACCTCACACTTAGGTGGTTGAATTTCTTCAGAGATTTGATTAACTTCTTCATCATTCCAAATAGTCATAACTTCAATGTCGCTATCGCTATTAGAGTAAACAGATTCATCAATAAAATTTACAGAACTTTTCCAAGCATCAGGATTCCCTGATCTGCACATTTTTGCAAAATGACCAGATTTGTTACACTTGAAGCAAGTGACATTTGACGCAGGACACCAAGAATTTTCAGTGGTATGCTTGGCATTTCCACATCTGAAACAAAACTGCTTATTATTAGGAATCACAGTCTTACTAGAAGACGATTTGTTATATGACACAGTGCTTTTGTTGATACCAGAAAAATTGCGAGGTTTAATTCTATTATCACGCTTAACATTATACCTACTATCAAAAGTTTTTGGCTTACTGGATACAGTACATACTTCACCAGAATCTTTGTTTTCAGTTAACTTACGATCTGTACTGTGTGTATTGTTTAACTCTTTAACATAACGTGAATTGTTTTCAACTCTCCTGGCAACCGAAATGGTTTTATGAAGGGATGGATCTTTCAAGTCAAGTAATTTCTCTTGAATTTTAACATTGTTAGTTCTAATAATGAACTGATCTCTTATGATTTCTTCATGTAATTCTTTAAATTTGCAAGTAACTGCTAACCTTCTTAAAGCAGTAACATATTGTTCTACTGTCTCACCAACCATTTGTGCTCTTGAAAAGAATTTATGTCTTTCTACAACAATACTGGTTTTCTTACCAAAATTTTCTTCTAACGCATTAAGTGCATCTAGATATTCATCATATAAAACTGGTTCAAGCTTTGAGCAATCAAATACAACTTCTTCTTCACTGAGATCTTCATCTCCACCCACACATACTTTCGAGTTAACAGAAGATACAATTGGTAATGTTTTCAGTACTTTCCTACCTTCAACACCAAGACTGTGCTTGAGTAAGGCTAATTTCCGTGAGGCAAGGAATACCTCTCCTCCAATTGCCTCCAAATAAGTTTCAAAAGATTCGCGCCAATCCTCCCAATTCATAGGAGGTACACCAGGATCTTGTAAGAATTTAGGCGGAGCTAAAATATTATTAGTTTCCATGTTGAGTAATGACTAATTATAATATGGTATACACAATAAACATAACAATGATAATAGTACAAATAAAGTGAATGTTTTGAAAGAAGGAAAAGAAAAAAATAAATTAACAAACAAAAAGTAGTCACCGTTGTCTGTGTTGATTTCAAGGAGAAAATACTAAAGAACAGTTTTTTCTGTAGAGATAATACTGAAAAACTGTTTGTTGTGAAGGTTAATAAAGTATGTTCTCTTTTTTTTTTATTGAAATGTCCCAGAATGCATTGCTATTAATTTCCCAGAGTACATTGCGATGAAAAACGAAGAAGAATAGCAGGTGAGTGTGTCGTGTCAATTCTGCAGCTATAGTTAGGGTTAATGTACAGAATGCTCGTTTAATGGGAGAAACTTGACGAGTAAGTCATTTGGCTCAAGTCGATCGTTGTTTGTCTTTATTTAGCCAAGAATCGCTGGGTTAATGCTGATACAACGCGGAAAATCGGCGAAAACGCGTTGCTAAGCAACCGGGAATACAAAATGGCCGCTACACGACATAGCGTTGCTGTATCCGCCTGACGTTGTCCGTGGTGTTCCGCCTGACGTGTGGTTTCCGAGTGATGACGCTGAACGCCGATACAAGAATCAGCTGGTGATGTTCTGCGCGTGTACACACGCTCGGGCGCTGTTGAACAGATGTTTTTAAAAGATGCAAGGTAAAAGTGCTTTAAAAACCTTGTTGCACGTTTTCTTAAATCACAACACAATCTTCAAAAACGAGGCAATGTCTTAATCAACGTCGTTTTTCACCATTTACAAACGCTTTGAGTGGAACTCGAAATAATAGTCCTAATAAACGCCATTTCTCAGTATTTACAAGCGCTTTCAGTGAAACTCGAAATAACAAGGTAATAATAAGAAAGTTAGACACAACTCACTGCATGAGACGCTGCTTTTCCTGGAAATCGTTTTGAAGATCCTAGTTTGTTTGTTTGTTGTAGAAGCGCTTCTTTGGTTTCCTTTTTTCCTTGTAGATAATTTTTTTAAAAATAATAGTGAAGACATCAAAGGGTCAGATGGGTTGTTTTCTCCCTCGTCGCCACTTTTACAAGTAAGAAGAACAGGAAACTGGTGAAGTTTTGTAGTTTATTTGTAAGGTTAGACCCTAAGATGTCACTGGCAGAAAAGCCCCGCTCCAACTGACTCTTACATTCCTATGTACACACAGTGGAGTCACCAACATTCCACCAGAATTAAAGGAACAGTAGTAAACATTGAAACAGGAGAATGTAACAAATACCCCATCACCTGGGCCTCACAGCACATAGAGTTGTTTAATGGAAGTGGGGAACCAAATACAGGTCCTGGCATCAGCTCTAAATCCTGTGATTCTGGGTAACATTAAACTTCCCCATGCCTAAAAAAAACCCTGACCTTTTGCAATCGGATTGGTACTTGTGTGAAGCACTCCAAAGACCCTGGGCTTTGTTTTTGCTATATAAAAGTGCAAAAAAAGGAACCACAATGGCATGTCACCATCACCTCACATCCTGGCACTATTCATCATGCATGATTCATGAACTCCTTGTTGAATGGATTGGTCGAATAGTGGGTGGATGGAAGTAAAAGGGTAGATGGATTGAAAGGGTGGATGGATGGATGGACTTTTTTTATAACACAATTTATTGATGACCTCTGCAAGCCATGTACTTCCAAAATATAAACATTCAAATTCAGTCTTTTGTTTTTCTCCCACCATATACATCCCCATGCATTTGTACATAGCAATCTGGTTTCTCACATCTTGCGTTAGAGGGGAGTCTTACAAAGGGCATTTATAGTCTGTTCCCTTTTTTTGAACCATTAATGTACGGGCAGTGTTGCATCTATAATTCAAAGTAGTGCATGTTTTAAGGTCAACGAAGGACAATGTAAAACCCCCAACTGTTCCCCGTCCCGCTTTACTATCCCACCCTACCCCTCTCCTGGTCATTCGACTGCCACTTTGACAATGCTAGCCGGTAGTCACTATGTGAGCTTCATCTCAAGGGTACCGTGTACAGGGCAGAATCCCAGTATCTCTGTTCCACGGGCCATACAGGCACAAATGGACTCACACTCTTCGCTTTACTGTGACGTGATTTCTTATGTGGCGGCCAATTCCAGTGTTTCCAGCTCAATCCGCATGGCCTCCCATTCCATGGAGATGCGCTGCTTCCTCAGCCCTCTTTCCTCCTCCCTCCGGAGAGCAGCACCCTCTGCCCTTCCCCATTGGAGCACGTCAGCCTGCCACACCGTGACCGCCGGGCATCTGGTGGACTTCCACCTCATTGTAATCACCCTAATTGCCAAGATGAGGGCAAGAGCCACAAACCTTAGCCTCACCTTCTGCACCTTGGAGCGGCTGCGAAGGCCCACCAGGCAAGTCAGGGCGTCGTCTGGGACAGGTAGTTGTGTCACTGTGGCTAGGGAGTGTCACACCCCCTCCCAGTAGCCCTGCAGTCGAGGACAAGACCATAGCATATGTATGAAGCCCACCTCATCTCCCCTACATCTGAGGCAGCAATGGGGGGAGTCTGGGAACATGCAGTGTATTCGCTTCGACGTAAGGTACGATCTATGCAACACCATCATCTGTATGAATTTGAGCCGTGCATTACGCAACACTTTTTTAGGATGCTCCAGAAAATTTTTCCATGTGTGGTCCTGTAAGCGTGGGGTGGGAGCGGACCGGAATAACAGGCGCGGAGGCCGTATGTAGTGGGCTATCTCGTAGCCCATATTTATTATGGTACAGTGTTCAAAGGGTGAGGTACAAGGGAGATGAGGGTTCTGGATTGCAGCTGGTTCCGACTCCGAGGTGATGGTTCTTCAGATGGGGATGATCATGGGTCGTAAGCTGGGTTTGGCTGGTCCGCTTGAGGTAACAGTCGGTTCAGCGGTGGGACGGTGGCTCCTCGGAGGTGTGTAAAGGAGAGAGAGAAAAAAGTGGCCGTTAGTTCTTCTGGTCAGAACTAATGTTTTGGCCTTTGCCTTCACCGGGCGTGTGGGGAGTAAAGCGAGCGTGAGGTAGGGAGGGGAGAGGTACGAGATGGGAAGAGGCAGCACGGGTAGGGAGGAAGGTGACTCTGTGCCGGGATGTGCGGGTTATTTATACACAGTCGTGACAGTGACACACACACAGCTATATACACTATTTCACAGTGCGAGGTGTATGGTGAGGGGAGAAGCTACTATACAGGTATTATATTTACAGGCTATACTATTTACACACAGGGGAACTGGTACTCACTTGGCCCGCAGCAACTCTGTCCTCGAGTTGCGGCCGCTCTCCAGCTTCCTCCTCTGGACTCCACCAGTCCTCCGTCCAGACCTCGTCTCCTGCTTCTGGCTCCTCACTCTGTTCCCGGGGTTCGTCGCACGCCGTCTCCTGCCACGAGTCTTCCTGCTTGAACGCCCTGTTGTCCGCTCTTCAGGCTTTTCTGTGGTCTGCCTCTGGACAGGGGGAGGGACTTCTGGGGTTACGGGGGAGCACTTCCGGTTTCTCCCTCGTCGGGACTGGTTCCTGTAAGGAAGAAGAAAGGGGTGAAATCCTGGTTGTTATGGACGCCCGTGAAACGGAGGACTGCCGCCCGGACCGGGAGGGGAGGCTTGGCACCGGCGAGGTAGGGATCGTGGTCCCATCACATCCCCTTCCCCTAGCTGTCCTTCTTGATCGGGTAGGAGGGCCAGGGTATCGAGAAAGATAGTCAGCGTTCCCTTGATCAGTACCTTTCCGATGTAAGGTCCCGAACCTGAAGGGCTGTAGGGACAGGAACCAACGAAGAACCCTTTCGTTGTGTCCTTTGTTACGGGCCATCCATTCCAACGGGGCATGGTCAGTGTAAAGGAGAAAATCTCGTCCTTCGAGATAGTAGCGGAGGCTCTCCACCGCCCATTTGATGGCTAGCGCCTCTTTTTCTACTATGGCGTAGTTTCTCTCCCGGGGAAATAGTTTTCGGCTTAGAAAGAGAATGGGCCTCTCGTCTCCGTTGTGGTCCTTCTGCGACAGGACAGCCCCTAGACCCTGTTCTGAGGCGTCGGTCTGGAGTATAAAAGGCTGCGAATAGTCCGGGCTGATGAGTACGGGACTAGACATCAAGGTGTGTTTAAGATTATTGAAGGCATGTAGCAAGGAGGAATGAGGCTGTCTTAGAACCTCTTCTGTCTTTGCGGACTTCTTTAGGAGGTCTGTTAGGGGGGCTGCTACCTGAGAAAAGTTGGGGATGAACCTTCTATAGTAGCCTAAAAGGCCTAAGAATGCACGCAGTTCTTTCCGGGTTTGGGGAAAGGGAATGGAGTGGATGGCGGTTGTGAGAAGTTGGCCCGATATGCAACGTTCGCTATTCTAGCGACCGCTATGTATCGTTCCAACGACCCTTATGGTGTTTGGTTGTAAGTCAACCTATAGACCAGCTATCCTAGTAGCGTGGATACGAGCAGTCTAAGGCTAAAGACTCGAGAGGGCGTGTTAAGCCAGCTGTTATACCACCTATACCCCTTGAACACCAAGTGAAAGGACACCACACAAGTGTTATGAAAATAAACAGTTATTTATTAAGAATCACAACAGCCCTGTACTCTTTATGAGGACAGGGTACTAAGCACAAACCAAATCTCTTAGGAAAATACTTCAAGTGCACAATTAAAACAAGTGTCCGAGGACACGGAAAGTTTAGTGGTCTCGGGCGGACCCGATAAGGCAAGTCGGAAGCGAGGGACTCAGGACCCTAGAGTAAGGAGGCTATGCAGGCACCGAAATGCCGAGTTACCTAGCCACGAGGGCTGCGGCTGCACAAGTCTTACAGGCGTCGGGGTCTTCGCTGACGAGCCAGGAGCCGGAAGAAAAGGAGTTGCTGGCCGGCGACCAGTGATGAATAGTTCGTAGAGATCCAAGCCTGGATCGGAGATCGATGACACCTGAAAGCAGAGGGGACCAAGTTCGTACTACTAGCCAGTAGTCAGAGGGTACCAGGAGGGCACCGGTTGGCCGTCACCTCGACCAGGTGAGTGGGCGACGCTAGGCTCTGCAGTCTCACGGACCAGGAGGCGTTGTCGGCGACCAGGATGGAGGTGCGAGCTGTCCCACGAAGGATGATGCTGTCGGCGTCGCTGGGCCCAGGATTGGGGCAACAAGCCTTGGCAGATCTCAGGGCCACGTGGTAGGCCTAAGATGGCGTCTTGAATGGACCAGGAGGGTCCGGGGTGCTCCTCTCGGAAAAGGGGGCAAGGGCCGGTCTGGAGCAACCAGACCAGCAGCGTTGATTGTCGGATGTCGTCACAGAAGGGCACAAGCCAGCGGCTAGTGACCAGACAACGTGCTGAGCAGCGAGCAGAAGGGCCCCACGCAGATCGTGGAGATGCTGGGAGACTGCACTTCGGTGCTGGAGCGGCTCAGGGTCGGGGCTTCTCGGACCCCAGAGCACTCACCAGAGAATGGCTTCGATGGTCGTGCTGGTTAAGAAAGCGTGCAGGTTTTGATGATGGCCGGTCCCTCGAGGTCTCGTCGCACCCACAGATCACAGCTGAGCTGATGTCGTGGGTAGAGGTCAGAGGTGCCAGGGAAGCCGGTTCTCGTCGAGCTGGGCCGTCGGATCCTTGAGGAAGGACTTGCAGCAAACCGCAGAGTTCTTAGATGGTGCCCGCTGATGCAGGGTGACTACTCCTTAGTCACAAGGGAGAAATCTTGAGAAGAGTCTCGAATGTCCTTTCGTAGAAAGTAGTTCTTGATTCAAAGATGATCTAATTTGGAAGGGTCCCCGCTCCGGCCTTTATTCTAAAGAAAGGGGTGGGTACATGACTAGGTCCTGCCCTAAGGGTGGGACCAGGAAGGGGGGTAGTTACACCCCTCTCCCCTGCCGGACTTTCCCCAGGCCAGGGCTGGCGCCCCTGGAACTGGTTCTGACCGGCAGATGCGTAGTGAGCACCGGGGTGCCACTCCGCAGTCACCTTCTCGCAGAAGCCCTACCTACCCAGAATACACAAACCCTGTCTGGGACGGTGTGAACACCGCCCTCGACAGGAAACCCTTTGTCCAAGCGCCCCTCGCTGGAAGGACTCCCAGCAGCAGGAGGTCAGACTCGTGTCTGTGGTGGCAGCATCCATTTGGTGGAGCTGAGGCTTTAGTTAACTTTAACCGGGGTTCACAGTTACGTACATGTCGTGTCCCTCTAGAAGGGCGGAATGCTAACCTCGTCGTCAGAATTGGTGAGAGGGCAGCATCCCGATTCGTATGACACCTTACTCGACATGCCTTGATAACGCGATACCGAAGTTACCGATGTGGTACGCGTTATCATGGAACAGCCATTGGGTCTTGATTCCGCAAGCTGCAACCGGGCTCGGCTCGGGCCAGAACCTAGTTCACACGAGCCCACGCACTCTGCCTTCAGGATTGTCAAGGCCTGCCATAGGAGTGACTGATAGGAACTCGGGTGTCCATTGTATGGTTAGATATAGAGCTACTATACCTACAGCAAAGGGTGATTACACGACTTTGCCCCAGCTGTCATGCAGCCAGTTGTGTCAAATTTAGGAGGCCAGCCAGGGGTGGCATAATACATGCTGCAGCCCCTGGCGGCCCTGGGTACACCTATGCCCTGAGTTACAGGGTCTGATAAGGTGGCCCAGTACCAATTGGAAATGTACCTAGGGTACATGGAATCCATTTTAAAGAGAGAGCAGTAGGCCTGGGGTCCTGATTGGCAGGATCCCAGGTCGACTATGTCAAAAACCAGCTAAAACACAGGGCAAAAAGTTGGGGGCAACCATAGTCAGGATGTACCTTCCTACACAACCCCCCCCCCCAAACGAAAGGAGATAAGGCTATCCTTGTCCAGGTAAGCCTCTATTACCTAAGTGGCCATATAAGGAAGGACCAGCTCTGGCTTGGTTTCCCCCTGTGTCATGGTCCACTAGGCAACCCCTCACCCTAAGGGTATCTGAGGGTCTCCACCATAGGGAATCTCTGTCTCTGGTGTGTCTTGGGAAAGAAGAAGGCTGATGCTGGGATGGAGTACTGAAGTGAGGCTCCTCTACCTTTGGGCTCAACTTCCTCCAATCACCATTCATCATGTGTGCCTTTCTTTCTTTAGCTGAGATGCACTGAGCTCTCAGGGTCAGCCTCTGGCTACCTAAAGCTGGAGGCTGAGTCCCTCTGTTTGGCTTACTGGAGGGCCAGGTCAGGTCTGGGGTTTTTAGGCCCCATGTTTGGCTGTGCCCAACAGTGTCCAGCTGTGGGAGTTCCCTAACTACTTTTAAGGGGGATCCCTCAGGAGTCTGTTCTATTTTCACTTGGCTAGGTTTACCAGCTTCCGTGATCCTAATCTGCTGATTAAGGGGTTCTTTTGGACAGGGGGCCCTTTTGGGTCCACCACTGGCCTCCCTGATCTCTTCAGCCCTGGGCTGACTGAGGCAGGGTAGAGAGGTGCAGGATACCTGCTCCAGACTGGGTCCCACCTGGGAAGGGTCCACTGCCATCAGAGGCTCTGCCAGGCTAGGCCTGACTACCTCTGGGGCAGTTCCTTCAACAGGGGTAGAGTCAGTTCCCTGAGGAGGCTGGCTCTCACCTAGTGTCTGGGAGGGGGAAGACTCTTCTTCCTCCTCAATGCTCTCTGTTTGAGTGGAGTGATCCATTGTTTCAGGCTTCACAACCTCACTATCTGTCTGAGTAGAGGCTGAGACCATTTCAACCTTGCCAACCTTTTCAGGAGGGCACTCAGTTTGTGTTTGGGCTGTGACTGTCACAGCCCTCCTATCCTGCTCTGGAAAGTCTGTCTGAGCCTGGGCAGTGGCTACCACTGCCCTTCCAACCTTTTCAGGGAGGAATGGTGCTTGGACTGGGGCTGTAGCTATTACTGCCCCACTAACCTGTCTGGATAGGCCTATCATTCTGGAATGAGTTTCTTGCTCCACCTCGGCCCATGCTGAGAGTTCCAGGTCATTCCCCAGTAAGCAATCTACAGGTAGGTTATCTGTCACTGCCACTCTCATGGGTCCTGTGACATTACCCCAGCTGAGCTTGACTACTGCCATGGGATGCCTTCTCTTCATTCCATGAATGTCTGTCACCTGATAAGTAAAACCAGGGGTCAGTTGAGCAGAGGGGACCAGATGGTCACTCACCATGGTGAGGCTGGCCCCTGTGTCTCTGAATGCCTCAACTTTCTGACCATTCACAAAAGCTTCTTGTCTATACTTTCCCAAAATGTGGGGTCCAGTAGTGAAGTTGGCAAACCCCATGCCAGTCTCACAGACAAGAGTGTGGTCAGGGAACCTGGCTAGGCCATAGTCCTCCTGATTGCCCAAAGTAATGCCCACCACATTCTTGGGGGCACTCCCACCACCTGGGGGATTACCACTAGTGGTAACAGGAGGTTTAGGAGTATTACCTGGGGGTATATTTCCCTTATTACCATTTTTAGGGCAACTGGCATCACTTTTGTAATGACCCACCTGTTTACAGGTATGGCAATAAGGTTTCTTCTGTTCTGAAGGAGTGTTCTGGGACCCACCACCCTTGTTGGAGTTTTGGGGCCCTTGGGAAGTCTTCTCTGTGGATTTATCCCCACCCTTCTCTTGAGGCTTGGTTGATTCCTTTTTCTGGTCACCACCCTGGTTTTTAGGCCTAACCCTGGTTCTGACCCATTTGTCTGCCCTCTTACCCAATTCCTGTGGAGAGGTCAGATCAGAGTCTACCAGGTGCTGATGTAATAACTGGTTCTGACAATTATTTAAGATTTGCTCCCTCATAATCAGATTATACAATCCTTTAAAATCAGTAACCTTACTACCCAGTAGCCAGCCTTCAAAAGCCTTAGTGGCACAATCAACAAAGTCAGTCCAATCTTGAGACTGAGTTTTCTGGGTATCTCTGAACAGCATCCTGTATTGTTCAGTGGTTAAACCAAACCCATCAACCAGTGTATTCTTCAAGATTTGGTAATTGTTAGCATCCTCCACCCTTGTGGTGAGGAGCTTATCTCTACCTTTACCATCAAAGGAGAGCCACAAGATAGCTGCCCACTTACTTTGGGGAACACCCTGCACAGTGCAGGCTCTCTCCAAAGCAGTAATCCATTTGTGGATGTCGTCCCCTTGTTTAAAGGGGGGCACTATCTTACCAAGGTGTTTCGTATCAAAACTCCTTTCCCTATTGCTAGGTACAATGCTGCCACCAGTGGGGACTGCCCCACTTAACTGTTGCTCTCTAGCAAAGGCAAGCCTCTCTTTGGCCAGG